>NC_083357.1:80456075-81078418 GCF_030254825.1 Meriones unguiculatus | reverse complement strand
TGGATTATCACGTTGGGAAGAGGCTTTTCCTGACTATGATTTTTTTTAAGTACCATGTGTGAGCTTACAAATATGCCAATTGTTAAAATTAACGTGCATCTTCTTGCAAGTCATCCTCTATTAGTATTCAAATACACACAAGCTGACAGAGTAGACAGCATCTTTGGCCTGAATGTTATCTACAACGAATTGGGATCTTAAGGTTCAGAAAACAAGACCCTGTTGCTTTCCTATTGTTTAACCTGAAAAGGTGAAAGCCACCAGCAGAAGGTCATTTTGAGACATCAAAGAAATTTTCAGAGAAACAACCTGATGATACTATCTAATGTATTCTGATGGCTATAGATTATCATAAATCAATAGCCCGATAATCATGCCTGTAAATGCTTCTAGTTTTTTTCACAACACACTACCAGGTAGTAACATATCTCTTCATACAAGTCATTTTTTTGTTCCTGTGTTAGAATAACTGAGAATAAACTGAAGAGAGAAATGAATTCTTTGTCTTGTAAACTCTGCATTTTAAGTTGGTAGTCACTTGTCTGTATTATTTTGGGGTCTATATGTGGTGAGGCAGATCACTATAGTACGGGACATATTGTTCAAATGATTTCCTTATGGAGGCCAGGAGACAACTGGATAAGAGGAAGAGTCCAGAGACAAGATTAGCTATCCAAATACCAATGCTGTATTTCTTCCAGTGAGGTTCCATCGCCATGTTAAGGTATGAGTCACCAATGGATGAATTATCTGGAACTAGATCCTCATGACCATACTGCCTCAGCAATGTCACAGGATTTGATCAGTCCTTCAACATATGAGCCTTTGGTAGATGTGTTTTTCTATCTAACAGTTAAACTCATACTTTTTTATTGTCTGATCAAATCTACTTTATGGAAACTTTCATGCCAAATAAAAAACCAAATTCCAGGTTTGGGGTTGGGTATGAGTTTATGAACATTTATTATCCACACATAAAAATGACTTATTCTTGCTCTGTAGATAAGGCTGGCCTTGAATTTAGAGATCTGTCTGTCTCCATCATGTGAGTGCTGTGATTAAAAATATGTACCATCACAACTGGAGTGGAGGTTTCTCTGACTCTTTAGTCTGTTCTTGGGACCATTTTCCTCCTATTGAGTTGTCTCACCCAGCCTTGAAATGAGGATTTGTGCCTAGTTTTATTTTATCTTGTTATACTACATTTAGTGGATATCCTTAAGAGGTCTGCTCTTTTCTGAAGAGACGTGGAGGAGAGGTGGATTTTGGGAAGATAAGAGAAGCACTGAGCAGAGTTTGAATGGGGCCTGGGAGGAGTTGAAGAAGGGAAAATTACAGTCAGGATGTATTGAAAAAAACGAACAAAAATAACTTATAAGAATAATAACTTAAAATAGACTTATTTTCACCAGAAAGTACTCTATCTGCAAAACAAGAAAAAAACAACTTGTCTTTTAAATCTGGCTTTTGTGGTGAAAAAAAAAATGAGAAAAAAGAATGTATGAGTAAGTATATGTAAAATTTTCAAGTTATGCCAAAGTGTACAATTATTAAGCTTATTCACTAATATCTTGAAATAGAGACTTAAATATAATAAAAAAGTAGAATTATAAAGAAATTAGTGCTAGTTTTCTACAGAGATTGGTAATTATTTTTAAATTGAAATAAAATAAATACCTTGTTCAGTAGAGTTTTTCTGTATATATATATATATATGACATTTAGGGAGATTTCACGTGTTAGAGCTCTTTCTGAGAGGAGTCAACTCCAGATGACATATGCTAAGTGGAGGTGTGCGTGCATGTGTGTGTCAGAAAAAATAAGTGCAAAATCATATAAAGTATCACCTTTGAGACTTCAACATTAAGAAGCATCTTATAAGATATTAGGCAGGAGGATGGTAGAGAACAACATCCAGAAAGACTGCTTCCCCAACTGGTCTTTTTTTTTTTTTTTTAACTTATTTTTTTTTTCAATGCAGTTTATTCAGGAACCTTGAACAATCATCTGACCCTGGGGAAAGCCAGCCCACAGCTTAAATAGCCTCTGGGTAGCCAACCCCAGCGTGCTACGTGGGCAATGCAGATAGGTCCACATACATGGAAGCAAGCCAGATCCTCAGCCTTAGCCAAATGTGGAATTGGTCGTGACAGAGAGCACTCACCCTCGAGAAGGTGGAAGGCGGAAACCAGCTCCATCTTTAAGGCACAGCATTCCGCAGCTCTCTACAGTTCCCCCTTTTTGTTTTAGACGCCTCAGGCAAGAGTAGAGGTCTGATCTCTGATATTAGAAATAAATTGGGACTTTGTACTGATGTTCATTTAGGTGTCATCCACCCAAAGAGCATCAGACCGTCCGATACCTTTTTCTCAGAGGCGGGACCTGGGGCATCAACCCGCATGCAATCAGACATGCTCTTCTCTGGGTCCAAAGCGGCTGACCCTGAGTGCAGTGCTTAGCCTCCCATCCTGAGCGTAACATTTTAGCTTTTTATGGTAGCCAACCATGCTTGGGGAGACTGTCCTGCTTCAATGGCTATAATGGCCTGAATGGTCATGGCTGCATTATGCTGTTGTGAGACTCTAATCTTGCATATATACCACAGGCAAACCAAGGAGACCAACACCAGAAGGCCTGCTAACGCTCCCATGCCCGCCCATTCCTTCAGATAATTCATGGCTGCAGCAATCCATGATGATGATCCTGTGGCTAGTTAATTTTTTCTTTATTAATTACACTTTATTCCCTTTGTATCCTCCCTGTGGTTCCTCCCTCCTCCAGTCCCAATCCCTCTCTTTCTCCACCCTCTGCCTGCATGCCCCTCCCCAAGTCCACTGATAGGGGAGGTCTTCTTTTCCTTCCTTCTGATCCCAGTCAATTAGGTCTCATCAGGAGTGGCTGCCTTGTCTTCTTCTGTGGCCTGGTAATGCTGCTTCCCCCTCAGCGGAAGGTAATTAAAGAGCAGGCCAATCAGTTCATGTCAGAGACTGTCCCTGTTTCTATTACAATGGAACCCACTTGGATATTGAACTGCCATGGGCTACATCTATGCAGGGGTCTTAGGTTATCTCCATGCATAGTCCTTGGTTGGAATAGCAGTCTCAGAAAGACCCCTGTGCTCAGATTTTTTGGTTCTGTTGCTCTCCTTGTGGAGTTCCTGTCCTCTCCAGATCTTACTGTTTCCCACTTCTTTCTTAAGATTCCCTACACTCTGCCCAAAGGTTGCCCATAGTCTCATCATCTGCATGGATAGTCAGCAGGGCAGAGCTTTTCAGAGGTCCTCTGTGTCAGGCTCCTGACTTGTTCCCTCTTTTCGCCTCCTTCTGATGTCCATCCTCTTTGCTTTCTGGATAGGAATTGATAATTTTAGCAAGAGTCCTCCCTCTTCATTAGTTTCTTTAGGTGTACAGATTTTAGTAGGTTTATCCTATATTATATGTTTATATGAGTGAGTATATACTATGTGCATCTTTCTGCTTCTGGGATAGTTCACTCAGGATGGTCTTTTCCAGATCTTACCGTTTACCTGCAATTTTCATGATTTCCTTGTTTTTTATTGCTGAATAATATTCCATTGTGTAGATATACCACAATTTGTGCATCCATTCCTCCACTGAGTGGCATCTGGGCTGTTTCCAGCTTCTGGCTATTACAAACAAGGCTGCTACAAACATTGTTGAGCAAATGTCCTTACTGTGTACTTGAGAATCTTTTGGATATATGCCTAGAAATGGTATAGCTGGATCCTGAGGGAGCGCTATTCCTAGTTGTTTGAGAAAGTGCCAGATTGCTTTCCAGAGTGGTTGTACAAGTTTACATTCCCACCAGCAGTGGAGGAGGGTTCTCCTTTCTCCACAACCTCTCCAGCATGTGTTTTCTCTTGAGTTTTTGATCTTAGCCATTCTGATGGGTGTAAGGTGAAGTCTTAGGGTCATTTTGAATTGCATTTTCCTGATGGCTAATGAGGTTGAACATTTCTTTAAGTGTTTCTCTGCCATTCCATATTCCTCTGCAGAAAATTCTCTGTTTAGCTCTGTTCCCCATTTTTTAATCCGATTACCTGTTTTTTTGCTGTATAACTTCTTTATATACTTCTTTTTATATACTGGATATTAGCCCTTTGTAAGATATACGGTTGGTGAAGATCTTTTCCCAATCTGTAGGCTGTCGTTTTGTTCTGAGGACAGTGTCCTTTGCTTACAGAAGCTTTTCAGTTTCATGAGGTCCCATTTATTGATTGTTGCTCTTAGAGCCTGTGCTGTAAGTGTTCTGATCAGGAAGTTGTCTCCTGTGCCAATGAGTTCAAGGGTATTCCCCACTTTTTCTTCTAAGCGGTTTAGTGTGTCTGGTTTTATGTAAGGTCTTTGATCCACTTGGAATTTAGTTTTGTGCAGGGTGATAAGTATGGATTTATTTGCATTTTTCTACATGTAGACTTTCAGTTAGATCAGCACCATTTGTTGAAGAAGTTGTCTTTTTTCCATTGAATGGATTTGACAACTTTGTCAAAAATCAGGTGTCCATAAGTGTGGATTTATGTCAGGGTCTTCTATTCAATTCCATTGATACACGAATCTGTTTCTAAGCCAGTACCATGCAGTTTTTAGTATTGTTGCTCTGTAGTAAAGCTTGAGATCTTGATCTCCTGAAGCTTGACCTCCTGAAGATCTTTTACTGTAGAGAACTGTTTTAGCAATTCTGGGTTTCTTGTTGTTCCATATGAAGGCGAGAATTTTCTTTTCAAGGTCTATAAAGAATTGTGTTGGTAATTTGATGGGAATTGCATTGAAACTGTAGATTGCTTTGTAAGATGGCCATTTTTACTATATTAATCCTGCCAAGCCATGAGCAAGGGAGATCTTTCCATCTTCTGATATCTTCTTCTAATTCCTTCTTCAGAGACTTGAAATTTTTTTCATACAAGTCTTTGACTTGCTTAGTTAGGTTCACACTAAGGTACTTTATGTCCTTTGTGGCTATTGTGAAGGGTGTTGTTTCCCTAATTTCTTTCTCAGCCCTTTTGTGTTTTGTATACAGGAAGGCTACTGATTTTTTTGAGTTAATTTTGTATCCAGCCACTTTACTGAAGGTGTTAATCAGCTGTAAGAGTTACCTGGTAGAGTTTTTGGGGTTACTCAGGTATACTATCATATCATCTGCAAACAGTGATACTTTGACTTCTTCCTTTCCAAGTTTTATGCCCTTGATCTCCTTCAATTGTCTTATTGCTCTATCTAGGACTTCAAGAACAATGTTGAAAAGATATGGAGAGAGTGGACAGCCTTGTCTTGTCTCTGATGTCAGTGGGAATGATTTAAGTTTTTCTCCATTGAGTTTGATGTTGGCTATAGGTTTGCTGTATATCGCCTTTACTATATTCAGGTATGTGCCTTGTATCCCAGATCTCTCCAATACTTTAAACATGAATGGATGTTGGATTTTGTCAAATGCTTTTTCAGCATTTAAGGAGATGATCATTTGGTTTTTCTCCTTTGGTTTGTTTATGTGGTGGATTACATTGATGGATTTCCATATATTGAACCACCCCTGCATGCCTGGGATGAAGCCTACTTGGTCATAGTGGATAATGTCCTTGATGTGTTCTTGGATTTGGTTTGCAAGTATTTTGTTGAGTATTTTTGCATCAATGTTCATGAGGGAGATTGGCCTGAAATGCTCTTTCCTTGTTGGGTGTTTCTGATGTTTAGGTGCCAAGGTGACTGTGGCTTCATAGAATGACTTTGGTAGTGTTCCTTCTGTTTCTACCTTGTGGAATAGTTTGAAGAGTATTGCTGTTAGCTCTTCTTTGAAGGTCTGGTAGAATTCTGCGATGAAACCATCTGGCCCTGGGCTTTTTTTGCATGGTAGACTTTTGATGGCAACTTCTATTTCCTTAGGGGATATAGGAGTATTTAATTGGTTTACCTGGTCTTGATTCAGCTTTGGCATGTAGAATCCGTCAAGAAAATTGTCCATTTCATTTAGTTTTTTAAATTTTGCGGCATATAGACTTTGGAAGTAAGAAGTTATTGTTTGGATTTCTTCAGTGTCTATGGTTATGTCCCCCTTTTCGTTTCAGATTTTTGTTGATTTGGATAGTTTCTCTCTGCCTTTTAGTTAGTTTGGCTAAGGGTTTGTCTATCTTGTTGATTTTCTCAAAGAATCATCTCTTGGTTTCACTGATTCTTTGAATTGTTTTATTTGTTTCTAATTTATTGATTTCAGCCCTGAGTTTGATTTTTTCCAGCCATCTATTCCTCTTTGTTGTGTCTGCTTCTTTATTTTTTTTTTTTGTAGGGCTTTTAAGTGAGTCATTAAGTTGCTTACATGAGATGTTTCAAATTTCTTTTTGAAGGCACTTAATGCTATGAACTTTCCTCTTAGCACTGCTTTAATTGTGTTCCATAAGTTTGGGTATGTTGTGCCTTCATTTTCATTAAATTCTTGGAAGTCTTTAATTTCTTTCTTTATTTCTTCTCTGACCCAGCTGTCATTTAGAAGCAAGTTGTTCAGTTTCCATGTGTGTGTAGGCCTTTTGCTATTTTTATCATTGAGGTCCAGTTTTAGTCCATGGTGATCTGATAGGATACAAGGGATTATTTCAATCTTCGTTTAAGTGTTTAGGCTTGCTTTGTGTCCAACTATATGGTCTATTTTGGATGGTTGCATGAGGTGCTGAGAAGAAGGTAAATTCTTTTGAGTTTGGGTGAAAGGTTCTGTAGATGTCTGTGAGGTCCATTTGATTCATGACCTCTGTCAGAGTTATTGTTTCTTTGTTTAATTTCTGTTTTGTTGACCTGTCCTTTGTTGAGAGTGGAGTCCAAACTGGTCTTTGTTGGTTTATTTCTGTTGCTGTTCTGCCTCCTCCTGGTTAATTGAAAATTAATTAAGACTATCATCAACTAAAAATAAAACAACCAAAGACAGGTGAAAGAAGACCTTAACCCATCAGGATTCTCAAATGGAAATAGGCACTTCCTCAGACAACTAGGAATAGTGCTTCCTCAAGATCTAGCCATACAGCTCCTAGGCATATATCCAAAAGAGGCTCAAGTACACAAAAAGGACATTTGCTCAACCATGTTTGTAGCAGCTTTATTTGTAATAGCCAGAAGCTGGAAACAGCTCAGATGCCCCTCAACTGAAGAATGGATGCAGAAACTGTGGTACATCTCTACAATGGAGTATTACTCAGCAATGAAAAATAAGGAAATCATGAAATTTGCAGGTAAATGGTGGGACCTGGAAAGGATCCTCAGTGAGTTGTCCCAGAAGGAAAAAGACACACACGGTATATACTCACTCATATAAACATACAACATAGGATAAACCCACTAAAATCGGTACATCTAAACAAACTAAACAAGAGAGAGAACCCTAACTAAAACGCTCAATTCCATCTTGAAAGGCAAAGAGGATGGACATCAGAAGAAGAAGAAAACAGGAAACAACCTAGGAACCTGCCACAGAGGGCCTCTGAAAGCCCCTGCCCTGCAGACTATCAAATCAGATTCTAAGCCTGATGGCCAACTGGCAGGCAGAGTGAATGGAATTTTATGTAAGAAGTAGGAAATAGCAAGAGTGAAGAGGACAGGAACTCCACAAGGAGAGCAACAGAACAAGAAAATTTGAACACAGGGAACTTCCCAGAGACTCATACTCCAACCAAGGACTATTCATGGAGATAACCTAGAACCCCTCCACAGATGTAGCCCATGGCAGTTTAGTGTCCAAGTGGGTTACATAGTGATGGGAAGAGGCACAGCCTCTGACATAAACTGATTGGCCTGCTCTTTGATCACCTCCCCCTCAGGGGGGAGCAGCCTTACCAGGCAACAGAAGACAATGCAGCCATTCTTGATGTGATGTGATAGATTAAGATCAGAAGAAAGGAGAGGAGGACCTCCCCTGTCAGTGGACTTGGGGAGGAGCATGCATGCAGAAAGGGGAGGAAGGGTGGGATTGGGAGGTGAGGAGGGAGAGGCTTATGGGGGGATACAAAATGAATGAAGTGTAATTAATAATAATAATAAAATTGAAAAAAAAACTAAAGTTAAAAATGTCAAACATTTTCATGGGTATAAATCAGTAGCTAACCAGAAAATACTATGCATTTAAATCATTACTTAAAACTTTGCCACCTTAATGTTTGACTGGATCATTACGCAACATAATAACAGACAAACTAAATTTCTCTCCTTTTCTGTCTCTCTGTCTTTCTCTCTCTCTCTCCCTCTCTTCCTCTCTCTCTCTCCCTCTCTCTCTCTCTCTTTGTGAAGCATATTTCCAGCCTATTCGAGACATTCTATTATTCAATAGGCTAGACTAGCCGGTAACTTGTGATTTTTTTTTCCTGTCTCAGCTCCCCAAATGCTATGATTACAGGTGTGAGCCATAGTGCCCCGGTTAAAATTTTCTTCAACCCACTTGGAAATTTAATGTAAGAGAATTTTATTTCTAAGTTTTAGGAAATGAACATATATTTAATGATGCGGATATGGCTTTAATTGTTACGTTTTAGTTTCTGTATTGCATTGGTGATTAGTTTTCATTTTTTAAAATATGTTGTTTGCTCTTGTAGCATGCAGGAAGATATTTTTAAAATTAAGTTTGGTGAAAGAAGCATTTTATATATATATATATAATATTTCTCTTTAAAACATAAGCGTAATTGCTCTTTGCAGCTGGCATTATTCCACACCTCTCTTCTACTAGGCGTTTATTTTATTGCATTACTTCTAGATTTTTGACACTGAATAAGCAGTCTCCATGGGGACATTGTTGCAGTCCTGCATTAGAACTGTGGGTCAGCATCATTAAAGTATGGGGAAAATGCAGCTGGACTCCAATTTGACACTGGGTCAAGTGTTGTATCTCATGTAATAAAACCTTCCCCTTTGAACAATGTAACAGGTTTTCTCCATAGAGACTGGAAGATTGTTATTTAGACAGAAAAAGCCACTGGGTAAGGGAATATTTGATCATTTAAAAATTAAAATGAACAAATTTAGTAAGTTTATCCTATGTGTCTTAAATCCATTTATAAGTAAGTGTAGACCATGTGTATCTTCTTCCTTCTGGGTTACCTCACTCGGGATAATCTTTTCTAGTTCCATACATTTACCTGCAAACTTCATGATTTCCTTGTTTTGAATTACTGAGTAGTATTCCATTGTGTAAATGCATCACAATTTCTGTATCCATTCTGCACTTGAGAGACTTCTGGATTGCTTCCAGATTCTGGCTATTATGAGTAAATGTGCTAAGAACATGGTTGAGTAAATGTCCTTGTTGTATACTTAGGCATATTTTGGATATTTGCCTAGGAGTCTTATAGCTGGATCTTGAGGAAGCACTGTTCCTACTTTTCTGAGAAGTGCCAGATTGATTTTCCACAGTGGTTGTACAAGATTACATTCCCACCAGCAATGGAGGAGGATTCTCCTTTCTCCACATCCTCTCCAGGATGTGTTGTCACTTGAGTTTTTGATCTTAGCCATTCTGATGGGTGTAAGGTGAAATCTCAGGGTTGTTTTGATTTGCATTTCCCTAATGACTAAAGATTTTGAACATTTCTTTAAGTGTTTCTCTACCATTCAATATTCCTCTTTTGAGAATTCTGTTTAGCTCCATACCCCAATTTTTAATTGGATTACTTAATTTGATGGTGTTTAACTTCTTAAGTACTTTATAGATTCTGGATATTATCCATCTGTCAGATAGAGGGTTGGCGAGGCTAAACAAGAAGAAGGACCCTGGGTAAGATTCTCAATCCTCTGCAGAAATTGTGGTACATCTACATAATGGAGTATTACTCTGCAATGAAAAAATAAGGAAATCATGAAATTTGCAGATAAATGGTGGGACCTGGAAAGGATCATCCTGAGTGAGCTGTCCCAGAAGCAGAAAGACACACATGGTATATACTCACTCATATAGACATATAACATAGGATAAAACTACTAAAATTTGTACATCTAAAGAAAATAATCAAGAGAGAGGACCCTGACTAAAATGCTCAATCCCATCCCGAAAGGCAAAGAGTATGGACATCAGAAGAAGAAGAAGAAAACAGGAAACAACCTAGGAACCCACCACAGAGAGGGCCTATGAAAGGCTCTACCCTGCAGACTATCAAAGCAGACACTGAGACTTATGGCCAACTGTTGGGCAACGTACAGGGAATCTTATGTAAGAAGTGGGAAATAGTAAGATCTGGAGAGAACAGGAACCCCACAAGGAGAGCAACAGAACCAGAAAATTTGAACACAGGGGTCTTCCCAGAGACTCATACTCCAACCAAGTACCAGGCATGGAGATAACCTAGAACCCCTGCACAGATGTAGTCCATGGCAGCTTAGTGTCCAAGTAGGTTACATATTAGTGGGAAGAGGGAATGCCTCTCACATAATCTGATTGGCCTGTTCTTTGATCACCTCCCCCTGAAGGAGAGCAGCCTTTCCAGGACACAGAAGATGACAATGCAGCCATTCCTGATGCGATCTGATAGACTAAGTTTAGAAGGAAAGAGGAGGACCTTCCCTCTCAGTGTACATGGGGAAGGGCATGCGTGAAGAAGGGGGAGAGAGGATGGGACCGTGAGGGGAGGAGGGAGGGCCTTATGAGGGGATACAAAGTGAATAAATTGTAATTAATAAAAAATAATAAATTTAATTATTGAAAAAAGATTCTCAATCCTCATTCATAAAGGCAAATGGGATAGACATCGGAACAGGGAGAAAACAGGGAACAGGACAGGAGCCTACCACAGAGAGCCTATGAAAGACTCTACCCAGTAGGGTACTGACACAGATAGTGACACTCATAGCCAAACTTTGGGAAGATGATAGGGCATCTTATGAAAGAAGGGGAGATAGGAAGACCTGGAAGGGGTAGGAGCTCCACAATGAGAGCAATAAAACCAAAAATTGTGAGCACACTGGTCTTTTCAGAGACTGATGATTCAACCACAGACCATGCATGAAGAGGACATAGACCCCCTTCACAGATGTAGCCTATGACAGTTCAGTCTTCAAGTAGGTTCTCTAGTAAGTGGAACAAGGGCTGTCTCTGACATGAACTCAGTGGCTAGCTCTCAGATCACCTCTGCCTGATGGGGGAGCCACTTTTTCAGGCCACAGAGGAAGACAATGGAGCCAGCTTTGATGACACCTGATAGGCTAGAGCCAAATGGTAGGGAAGGAAGACCTCCCCTATCAGTAGATGTGGGGAGGGGAACGGGAGGAGAAAAAAGAGAAAGGTGATATTTGGAGGTGATGAAGGAAGGGACCATAGTTGGGGCAAAAGTGAGTGAATTATAATAAATTAAAAGTAAATAAATAATACAAGGCACATACCTAAACAAAGTAAAGGCAATATACAGCAAGCCTAGAGCCAACATCAAACTCAATGGAGAGAAACTTAAGTCAATCCCACTGAAATCAAGGACAAGGCAAGCCTGCCCATTCTCCCCATATCTCTTCAACATAGTACTTGAAGTCCTAGCTAAAGCAATAAAAAAACTCAAGGAGATCAAGAGGATTCAAATCGGAAAAGAAGAGATCAAAGTTTCACAAGTCGCAGATGTTATGATAGTATACATAAGCGACCCCAAAAATTCAACCAGAGAACTCCTTCAGCTGATAAACACCTTCAGCAAAGTGGCTAGATACAAAATCAACTCAAAAAATCAGAAGCCCTCCTGTATACCAAAGACAAAAGGGCCAAGAAAGCAGTGCAACAACACCCTTCACTAATAACATAAAGTACCTTGGGGTGACTCTAACCAAGCAAGTGAAAAAGACCTGTTAGAAAAAAACTTCAAGTCTCTGAAGAAAGAAATTGAAGAAGATATCAGAAGAAGGAAAGATCTTCCGTGCTCATGGATAGGTAGGATTAACATTGTAAAAATGGCCATCTTGCCAAAAGTAATCTACAGAGTCAACACAATTTCCATCAAAATACCAAGACAATTCTTTACAGACTTTGAAAGAAACATTCTTGACTTCATATGGAGAAATAAATCCCAGAATTTCCAAAACGACCCTGTACAACAACAGATCATCTGGAGGTATCTCCCTCCCTGACCTCAAGCTGTACTACAGAGCAATAGTAATAAAAACTGTATGGTATTGGCATAGCAGACTATGAAAGAGGCTAATACTTTATGACCAACTGTTGGACAGAGTGCATGGAATCTTATGTAAGAAGTGGGAAATAGTAAGTTATGGAGAGGACAGGAAACCCATAAGGAGAGCAACTGAACCAGAAAATTTGAACACAGGGGTCTTCCTAGAGACTCCTACTCCAACCAAGGACCAGGCATGGAAATAACCTAGAACCCCTGCACAGATGTAGCCCATGGCAGTTTAGTGTCCAAGTGGGTTCCATAGTAATGGGAAGAGGGACTGCCTCTGACATAATCTGATTGGCCTGTTCTTTGATCACCTCCCCCTGAGGGGGGAGCAGCCTTACCAGGCCACAGAAGATGACAATGCAGTCGCTCTGTTATGATCTGATAGACTAAGATCAGAAGGAAGGAGAGGAGGAACTCCCCTATCAGTGGACTTGGGGAGGGGCATGCATGAAAAAGGGGTAGGAAGGGTGTGACCTGGAGGGGAGGAGGGAGGGGCTTATGGGGAGGATACAAAGTGAATAAAAAAAAAAAGAACTGAGGCTAGCCATCTTTGTTCAACAAAAGAAGGCCATTAGCCAATGAGAAAGCACACTGTAATGCTAAAAGTTATTGAAAGCCCTATATAGAATAAAAACAAACAAAACTGGAAAAATAAAAAAAAGAAAGGAGGATCAATGGAACTGAATAGAAGACCCAGAAATAAACCCACACACCTATGAATACTTGATTTTTGACAAAGAAGCCAAAACTATTTAATGGAACAAAGATAGCATCTTCAACAAATGGTGCTGGTCCAACTGGATGGCTTCCTGCAGAAAAATGAAAATAGACCCATATCTATCACCTTGCACAAAACTAAAGTCCAAGTGGATCAAAGACCTCAACATATAACCAGATACTCTAAATCGGTTAGAAGAAAAAGTGGGGAAGAGCCTAGAACTCATTGGCACAGGAGACAATTTCCTGAACAGAACAACAATAGCACAGGCTCTAAGAGCAACAATCAATAAGTGGGACTTCATGAAACTGAAAAGCTTCTGTAAAGCAAAAGACACTGTCATCAGAACAATACGACAGCCTACAGCCTGGGAAAGGACCTTCACCAACCCTATATCTGACAGAGGCTTTATATACACAGTATATATAAAGAACTAAATAAGTCAAAAAACAATAAATCAAGCAATCCAATTAAAAAAAGCGGTATGGAGCTAAACAGAGAATTCTCTGTAGAGGAATATAGAACGGCAGAGAAACTCTTAAAGAGATGTTCAACATCCTTAGCCCTCAGAGAGATGCAAATCAAAAGGACCCTGAGATTTCACCTTACACCTATCAGAATGGATAAAATAAAAAACTCAAGTGACAACACATGCTGGAGAAGTTGTGGAGAAAGGAGAATCCTCCTCCATTGCTGGTGGGAATGTAATCTTGTACAACCACTGTGGAAAATCAATCTGGCACTTCTCAGAAAAGTAGGAACAGTGCTTCCTCAAGATCCAGCTAGGCATATATAGCCAAAAGATGCACAAGTACACAACAAGGACATTTGCTCAACCATGTTTGTAGCAGCTTTATTTGTAATAGCCAGAACCTAGAAACAACCCAGATGTCCATCAACAGAAGAATGGATACAGAAATTATCATACTTTTACACAATGGAATATTACTCAGCAGTTAAAAACAAGGAAATCATGAAATTTGCAGGCAAATGGTAGGACCTAGGAAAGATTGTTCTGAGTGAGGTATCCTAGAAGGAGAAAGACACACATGGTATATACTCACTTACATAGACCTATATATAAGATATGATAAACGTAATGAAATCTATATACCTAAAGAAGATAAACAAAAAGGAGGACCTGGAGTAAGATGATCAATCCTCACTTAGAAAGACAAATTAGATGGGCATTGATTGTAAGAGAAAACAAGTAACAGGACAGTAGCCTACCACAGAGGGCCTCTGAAAGACTCTACCTAGCAGTGTATCAAAGCAGATACTGAGACTCATAACTAAACCTTTGGCAAGGTGCAAGGAATCATATGAAAGAAGGAGGAGTTAGTATAACGTGGAAAGGACAGGAGCTCCACAAAGACCAAATATATCTGGGCACGGGGTCTTTTATGAGACTGTTTCTCCAACCAAGGACCATGTATGGATATAACCTAGAACCCCTGCCCAGACGTAGCCCATGGTAGCTCAGTATCCAAGTGGGTAAACTAGTAAGGGGAACAGGGACTGTTTCTGCATGAACTAAATGGCGGGCTCTTTGACCTCCCCACCACCACCGAGGGAGGAGCAGGCCTGCTAGGTCACAGAGGAGGACTTTGCAGCCGGTCATGAAGATACCTGATAAACCAGTGTCAGATGAAAGGGGAGGAGGTCCTCCCCTATCAGTGGACTTTAAAAGGGGCAAGGAGGAGAAGAGAGAGGTAGGGTGAGATTGGGAGGGAATGAGGGAATGTGATGCAAAGTTAATATACTGTAACTAATATAAAAAAATAAAAAATAAAATAAATAAATAAAAAGGAAAAAAGAAAATATAAAGATAAAAAATAAATATTAATATAAATGAGCACTTTGATTCATCTAATGCAGAAGTGTGGCAACTTTGAATTAAAAACATGAAGCAGAGAAAATAGAAAATGTCATTTTACTGTATTGTAAAATTACATTATGAATAAGTTAAAATAATAGTCAGTAGCCAAAGCCTTATCATGCTGTTCTTTTCAAGGAGCTTTTAAGGGTGACCTACCTCAGGCTAGGTTCTGATCTATTTGCACTGTTTGATACTCTGTCTATGGATACCTACAAATGACTTCACCTTTCATTTAAAAGTTTATCCTTTACCTTTGCCTATTGACATATCAACTATTGGAAGTAAATATAACTGTTCTGTTATCGCTAGAATTTATCTTTGAGCCAACTTACTTGAGTCAGAGGACATGGATAAAAATCAAGCTGGTAGTGACCTGGGTGCTTCATCCTCACTGGCTGATTTTCATAGTGCTTGAAGTGGTAGGCATAGTACTTGACATGAAAAGTAATCATCACTATTGCCCATATGTGAATCCTGAGCACTATAATGGCCTGGCAAGACATTGCTCAATACTGGCAGGAATGTCGTGACAGTGTCTAACCTATTCCGGATTAAATTTTGAGTCCTCTCTACAAGCTGTAACTGTACTTAACACCATTATTGGTACAAAAATCTGTGACTAGTAAGAGTCTAAGGAAGAAACCACCACTATTTTTCTTCTAAAATCATCATTCTTTTAATAAAAGTTTATCAGGCAAGTGAGCTATCTCAGTGTGTAAAGGCACTTGCTGGAAAAGTCAGACAAACTGAGTCATATTCCAAGCACTGTCACAGAGGCAGAAGAAAAGAACAAACTCCACAAGGCATGTGACCTTCACCTATGTGTCCTGGCTTTAATACCAGTGTATATCGTTGACACACATATGTAATAGCAATATATAAATAAAAGTTAAAACATTGCTGGAGCTGATGGTACATGTTTTTAAATCCAGAGGCCAGGAGGCAGAATTCAAGGCTAAAGTGGTCTGCAAAGTAAGTTCCAGGGAAGCAAGAGTTATATAGTACGACAACAAATAAAAAAATCCCAGAAATATATATACATACATATATATATATATATATAATGTGTGTTTGTTTATTTGTGTGTAGAATATAGACTTGTGTATTCTAATTAAGCTATAAGTAACTCTATATTAAAACTTTTAAATGATATGCACCTGAGAATCATTGAAAAAGTAAATATAAATTGTCATTTCCTCATTTTAATTTATGTCATAGACACAGAATTAAATTTCTTCACCTTTAGGAAAGCAATTTACATTCCTATATCATTGTACCACCACTGACATTTTTGTTTAGTAGAACGAAAAAAAATTAGTTTCAAAATTCATAGGCTCGCAGATAACAAAGAAGTGCAAAGAGGATACGTAAATCCCACCAGCAGATTGGCAATCAGGCACAGTACATTATTGTAAACATGGATTGTTTACAAGATCGTATTTTCCATATGTATGTCCTAATTTAGTTGACATTCTTCCAAATGCACAAACTTACTGTGTGTTTTCCCCAAAGAAGTATGTAGTATCATGTCTAACAAATTTCATCAACCAGGCATTTGATATGATTTTACTCTTTTCCACTATCTCTAGTTTCCACCAGGTAAATGGCTCTAAATTCCTTCAGGAAAGTCAGAACATTAAATTTACTGTACATGGTAAACAAGTATATTGACAATGTATGTCAATATACATACATACATACATACATGAATTTTGTGCTAAATTCAAATCTGTTACTTCTTGAAATATGCTAATTACAATTATCATTCAGATAGAAATTCTTATCAAAGAGACAAAGTATTCAACAATGTACATTAACAAGAGAAATAGCATTTGCAAGGGCACACAGTTTATAAATGCCTGTCACAGAGTCTAAGTCACAGGCCAGGACATTATTAGCATTCTTTAGCTTGTGCCATGGAGTGCATCTGAAAGGAAGATATGAAGTACTTGTAGGTATGAAAATCTGTTATAATAAAAAAGTGCTTCATAACAGCTCTTTATCGTGTGTAAATTTATTTTAATTGACATGAAATTTTACATGTGTCAGAATCAGGATATTAATAGGATCCCTATGGGACCTCCTGGGCCAACAACTTAACTGAATGTAACTCAGTCCCACCATGGGAAGCCTTACCTGGATACAAAGATGGCCAGTTCAGACTCTATTCTCTATCACTGAAAGTCTGCTCTAGGGTTCCCTCATCGATTCCAGGAAGTTTCCACTGCACTAGTTTTCCCACTACCCCCAGTTGCCTCCCAACTCCAGGGGTTTTTCCACCTCACTCTCTCCATCCACCCTCTCCCTGAGCTCTCCTATTGCCTTCCCCACCCACTCCTTGTCAACTCAGAGTCCATTGTATTTCTCCTTCTCAGGGAATCCATGCTTCCCTGCTATAGTCCTTCCCTTTAACTAACTTCTCTACGTCTATGGATTGTAGCATGATTAACATTTACTTAAGGGTTAATATCCACTGATAGGTGAACACACACAATACTTGTCTTTCTCTTTCTGGGTTGCCTCACTAAGGATAATTTTTTTTCCAGTTGTATCCGTTCGCCTACAAATTTCATGTTACGATATTTTTGACAGCTAAGTAATTCTCCATTGTGTAAATGTACCACATTTTCTTTATCTGTTCTGCAGTTGAAGGAAGTCTAGGATGTTTTCAGTTAACCCAAGTTGCTGACAGAAGGTTGCTCTCTGAAAACTAATGGTAAAGACCAATTGCTTAAGACAACTTCCACACTGTTCAATTGAACATAAAGAGATCAAGCTGGTGTGTGTTTGGAACATTCACCCCTACATTCTAGTCTCTTTGGTTTGAAATGTTCTCTGCAGTTTATGAAAAGTGAAACCTGGACACAAACCCAGCCATAAAAACCTCCACCTACAATTTGTCCTGCATGTAAGATGTGGTCCTGCAATGGTAGCACAGAACTTGTGTGAATGAGTAAACAATGCTTGGTTTAACTTGAGGCCCATGCTGCAGAAAGAGAGAGAGCTCATAACCCATACTGCCTGATGGCCAAGAACTAGACGGTCAATTAATCAACGTTTCTTACACAAACGTCATTTCAGCAATTCTATGGAAAGTGCACCTTTGTCTGGTTTAGTGTGGAGTTATGTTTCCTAAGGTCTATTTTTTTCCCTCATTTCATTTCATTCAGAGCCGGCATTGAGATAGATCAATAATGTCTGGAACACACCTGTTCCCACACGGGTTTTGTATAGTAATTTAAGACTGATGTATAGTGGTCAACTTTAGCTCTTTACTCACTCTTGCTCTTTGAGTACTGAGAGACTAGACTATGAAGATAAAGTACGCAAAGTAAGCAATCTAGTTCCAATCATCTAACATGTGAATGATAATGTATTAGAAAACTGAGTTTATAGCTGGGCACCGTGGTGCAAGCCTGTCATCCCAGCACTCAGAGAGGCAGAGACAGGTGGATCTCCGTGATTTGAGGGCAGCCCTGTCTAAAAGCCAAATACAGTATTGCCAAAGCCACACACACACACACACACACACACACACACACACACACACAATCCCTATCTTAAAAACAAAGCAAAACAAAGAACTGAATTATTTCTGAATTATTTCTTAACTCAATATTTATATTAGGTCTAAGAAATAATTTTTAAGAAGGGATGTTTCTGTTTTATGCATGTGTGTGCGTGGTCATACATTATCTGTTTGTAGGTTTAACTGCACATGTGAGTGTGTATGGAGCCTGAAGAACATTCCTGAATGTCTTTCTTAAAAATATCATTCATGTCTTTGACTCAGAATCTGTCATTTGCCTAGATCTTAACAGTTAAGCTGGACTGCTGGACAGTGGACCCAAGGGCTTCTGCCATTTCCAGCCTCCAACACTGGTACCACTGCACCTGTCATTTTTATGCAAGTTTTATTTGTTTCAAAGACCTGACATTTAAATCAAATTCTATCCTATCAATAACACTCAGAGTACAATACACAGTGTTGTTAATATCAGACTTTCTGCCTAGATTGTCTCTGGAGTTTCCTCATATCTTACTGCTTTTATTATCAAATAATCCAAGACTGTATCCTATTCTAAATGTTTGAACTTTGTGTTTTGTTTTTGTTTTTCTTTCTTATATGCCTTGACAAAGTCAGAGTAGGATGAATCATTTTCATACTTGATAAATTATAATGTTGAGTGTTATGCTTATAACTGTATAGGTCACATTTCCGAATGTGTTGAAAACATTACATAGTTTACATTTTTACTGCAGATGAAGATTACCTTCTATTAATTCTCTATCCATTCTCTCCAATGGAGGCTCATGGTGTGGACATTTATGGCAGGCCCCATGAAAGCAGTTGATGACCAACACAAAGTGAACTCAACAGCATTCTGGGAGGATTTTTTTTTCATAGTGTTTTGTCTGGGATTTCTTTCTTTCTCTCTTTCTTTCTTTCTTTCTTTCTTTCTTTCTTTCTTTCTTTCCTCACAGGTTTTTGGTTTATATTTTCCAATTTTGTGTTTTTTAAAGGGATTTACATGAGTGCAAATGCATTTGTCTCTGAGTTTCTATGTGTTTTTTAGGCTTTTCCTTTGGATATTTTTGTTTTGTTTTGTATGATTCTATTTATTTCTTTTTATTCTGTTTACTTTTTAGATGCCCTGTTTGTTTCATAATGAGAGAAAGAAAAGTCTGTCTTTGGGTGGGTGGGTAGTGTAGGGAGGTGGGGGAAGATCCAGGATAAATTGAGAGAGAGGAATATGGATTAGAAAATACCGTACAAAATCTATTTTCAAATAAAAAAGTTGAAACAGTGAGCAGTAAGGGTTGTTTCGGGAAATATGTATACCTTAGGAAAGAGACGTTGTTAGAAAGAAGACAGGCACGAGCTACATACGTATGGCTTTAAGAAAACACATTAATTTCATTTATAGCTCAACCTGTTTAGACAGGTCCCAATAATATATACTAAAATTACAAGGCCACTGTACAGGGGAAAAGAATGATGGAAGTAATGCTGGAGAGGGGTGATATAGAGGACTTAACTAAAACTGAGAATGCTACAACAGTTATAACAAAACATATCTAGATATCACCTTTCACTATTACCCTGGGGTTCTAGGTGGAGTGTCATAATCGGATCCCTTAAGTTTAAGCACTACTCTAACTTGCTGAGATTTTGTGCTTCCCAGTAGAACTACACCTGGGTATTTTCTACCACCAACTTGTGAAAAGAAAAAAAAAAGATATGCTTTAACTGCAATTATTTACACAAAAGCTTCAATCTGCCTCTGTCTCTCTATGCTCCTAGAGACATGCCATCACTGTCAGAAACAAGAATTTGACATTTAGACATATAATACAGTTTGATGTGATTAATTTTTTGTACTTGTGTTCAATTTGTGCTTCGAAGGAATCTAGGCCAGTTTGTTTCTCATTTAGGAGGATGGGCTTTCCCCTCAGTATTGCATTGTATTCATTCCTGTCACTCAAAGCAGTGTGCAAATATCTTAGAATCAATGAGGATATGGATACTAATCAACCCCAGAATAGTAGGGTAAATTTCAGGAATGGACTAGGGACTTTTTCAAACTTGAGAACAAGGCATGAAGGTGGTCACTTTTTTACAGCTATCTGCAATCTAATTTAGATAATTAGAAGGAAAAACTCTTGAAAATATTTTTCATGTCACTTTTCAGTGTTCCATAGTAATAGTCTCAGTAAATATTTTTATTATTTGTCTAAAAGAATCTGTCGTCAAGCAAACAGACACAGTAAATAGATGATCTTCTTTTTCTCCCCTTAAAATTTTCTTCCATGTTTCCTGCACAAAGTCACCACTAAAGATGATTATATTAGTTGTTGAAATTCAACTTTACTTGTCAAAATAAATGAGCTCAATACAAAGGAATTCAAGAGTGCATTTTTTGTTTTATTCTTTGTGTTTACTTTCTTTTTATAAAGATTTGCAGTAAGTATCAGTGTGTGTGTGTACATGCAGAACAAGAAAGTAAAACAAAAATAGGCATTATGATTATTAATAAATATAATAGTTTGTTAATTATCATAATCATACAGTAAACAGGAAGAAAAATATTTTCACCAACAACTTTTATGTTACTTTTATAACATCTTATTGATTTTTTTCATGCAATATTTTTAATCATGTTTTTCCTCCCTCAGTTTTCCCAGATGCTCATCTCCATACTTAGGCAAATTTATGTCCTACCTCTTTCTTTATCTTTAAAACAAACAGAAACAAAATAAAAACAAACAAGAAAACACTCACAAAAATCCACAAAAAAGAAATTCAAATTAAATAAGAAAAGTCAATAAATGCCCAAATGAGACAAAATGAGACAGTCTACAATAATGAAGAAAAACAGATTTTTCATTTGCCAGTACGTATCAATTGCATATAGTTTCTTGGTTAGGGGTGGGTGGCTGTGTCTACTTCACACTCTCAGTGCTGGGACTCTATCCAGCTGGAACCTGTACAGATCCAGTGTGAGCTGAGAGTTCATATGTGCTTCAGTCCTATTGTGTCTAGAAGACATGCTTCCTTGGAGCTTTTTATCACCTCTGGCTCATCTAATCCTTTCACCTCCTCTGCATAGATCCTCTGAAAAACAATTGTAATGGTATGGAAGACAGAGCAGTGAAGAATGAGGATGTGCTTGGATATAGAAAGTGTTAGAAGCATAGATCCTTAAACTTTGAGGCTAGGACTCTGAGGAAGACATTTCATTTAGGGCTGAGAGTTCCAAAGTCTCCCATTCTACACTTATTGTACAATTAAAAGCGCCTACGTTATTTTTTCCTACTGAAGGAGGAATCATCTCTGATAAGGGCTGAGTGAGACATTGATCTGTGAGTAAAGCAATGTCATCAACAAATTATTTAATATAAAATTTAACTTTCCCAATAATTAGGTATTAATTGATGAACAAGAATATCTCACTTTTGGAGGCAGTGTCCATTAAGAATTTCAGGTCACATGAAGCACTTTTCTTCCCCTCAAGTAAATACAATCATAATGGTTTGGGACATAAAGCAGTGGGGGTGCAATGATGTGCTTGAATATAGTAAGTGCCAAAGTATTCCCTAGAAATGAACCCAGTCTTTCAAATTTTCTAAAATCTAATGCCATTGCCAATTAAATGAAAACTAGTACTTACTATCTAGTATTCCAAAAAGATAAAGTTCACAGACATTATGTTAGCCTTGTCAATCAGCTTAAAAGATGCACATTTACTGCTACATTGGTCTGTCCTTAAGCCCTGCTTACTGTTTTCTTCATGTGTCACCATGCAGCATACTCACTTGATGGGCCTAATGTGGGTTTTTCAGTACTTGGATTTGTTACCCACAGCTTCTTTAAAAAAAGCTTAAGGCATGAATTCATCTTCAGTGTATAAAAAATGCTTGGTTCATAGAGTAATTAGTGAGACTCTTTGTTTATAAGTTCTCAAAGAAATTGAAAGAAAGACTAGAAGCCAAGATTTTTTTTTTTTTATTAAGAGTTCATTATAAAAAAACAGACCCTGGGAGCCCTGAAGATACTGATACCTTAATCAAGGACCATGTATGGAGAGGACCTAAAGCCCCTGCTCATATGTAGCCCATAGACTCAGTCTCCAAGTGGGTTCCCTAGTAAGGGGAACAGGGATTGTCTCTGGTAAAAACTCAGTAGCAAGCTTTCTTGTCATCTCCCCCTGCATGTGGGGGGTGCAGCCTTGTCAGGCCACAGAGAAAGACAATGTAGTCAGTCCTGATGAGACCTGATAGGCTAGGATCAGATGGAAGGGGAAGAAAACTAGTGTACTAGGGAAGAGGAATAGAGGGAATTCAGAAGTTTCATAACTGAAAGCAGCGTTACTGTGTTTTCCCAGGTATCCTTTTATTTTTGGTGTCAAACAGTCTCCTTTTCCTCCTGAATGCTTTGCCATGAGAGAAGGATAACTCATGCATAGTGAGTCTTTAACAAATATTTGTTGAATATCCCATACACTTTGCTTTGTGAGGCCTTCCTTCTTTCACGCCACAACTTTGGTTGGGTTGACCTTATACAGTGTTTTTCAGAGATAGCCAGGGTGACTGTTCCTGACTATCAAAGAGAAAAATGTTCTCACAAGCCAAAATCATTTATTATTTCCTTTGTCATTTTTTTAAAATTATAAACGAACTTAAGAGCAAATTTGTAATGAACTTGGAATAACTTGCCCCATTCTCAGTGAGCGTAACTTTAAGTTGCTTCATGCTCCATCTTGATGTAAAAATTCTTTTTAGCTTGCTCGTCAAAGTTTGGGCAGGTTAGCTTGTGATGGTAACTGCTTGTAGAGGTGGCATGAGTAAACATTATCATGAGTACCTGCTTTAGTTCTATTTTTCTGTAAGTTAGTTTCTGATTTCAATCATAACCAAACGCTAAAAGCTACTTTTATAAAGTAAAGAAAGTAAAAGTCTAAAGGTAAGAACATGTCCTAGGCTATGTGCTTCTTAGATGTTGGGGATGTGGAAGTCTCTCTCTCTCTCTCTCTCTCTCTCTCTCTCTCTCTCTCTCTCTCTCTTTGCTATTTTATGCAACAATGCATTTGATCTAGTTATATTACATTCCAAGAAAATTATTCCAGTTAAGGGAAGTCAGGATCAGTTTCCACAGTGTACCATTTGTGTGTTCTGTACAATTAAATTCCTACAAGGTATGTCAGCCTTATAGTCAGCATACTGTTTGACTTAGCACTTAATGCTTTACTATATCTTCTGCAATTGATGATAAAGGAAGGGCAATTGTTCCTTAAGATTAGGTGGTCCAAAGGAAGTGCTTTACTAATCTCTTGTTTTTGAATGTCTAAAGAACAAAAAATTTCTTAGCACAAAAGGAATTAGATGACCTCTGAGGGTTTTCACTACTTACCTCCCCCCAAATGGGAAATGTTCCAATTTTACCCAAGGTTCTAAAACAGAGAGTGTGATGATTTCAGGAAATCATATGGCAGATTTGAGATTGAAAAAAAAAGACTCCCAATGTCTTTCACATGTCTACCTAAGAAACCAAAACAGAAAACAATCTTGTCAAATAGGTCATATAAATTTAACTAATTCTATAAAAATAGAGTTGGGTTTCTAGCTTCTAAATTAAATTTGTTTTAATAAACCACATGAAGGAAAAAGAATAAGGAAGATACCAACAAAGCAAATTCACTTTCAAGTGAAATAATTGTTCTGAAACATATACAGCATGTTATAACTTCAGTTGTAAACAGAAACAAACAAACAAACACCAGGAGGAATCTCCCTACGATGAGGTAAACTCTGTAAGAGATGTACGTGTGTACCCACACTCACTAGAAAGAGAGTATGACACTATTCAGACCTGCAGTCTGGGACAGTGCTGCCACAATGACTATCACAGTGGTACTGAATTATGCTTAAAATTGAATTTAATGCTTTTGATAAAATACCACACTTGTAATTCCGATTCTCTTATACTTTACATTAGATTTGTGGTTATTAAATGATCCAATCTCTCACATCTAGGATGAAGTGGTATTTAAAACTGAATATATTTGAAGCTATTATCATGACAAATATCTTGAATGGAAATCTGAAGATTAAATAAAGTCCTACCTAAACCGTATAGAACCTTGTTGAAATCGAGCGCAGACTTGAGAAGCATATAAATAATAACACATGGAAGCCATCTGAAGTGGGTTATGAAATACCAGCTATTAAAGCAATGAGCGATGATGGTGCTCACTAGAACACGCAAATGTTCTCTGTAAAAGTAGGACCCAGGTTCAATTCCCAGCGTGCACGTGACTCTGTTGTGTCCCTCTCTGTGCACTAGGCACACATGTTGTGCACACTCATAAATGAAGGCAAAAAAAAAACAACAAATAAAGTACATAAGTCTAATTGTTTTACTTGACCCAAAAGTTCACACTGAGTTCAATGCCTTCTCTGACATTACTACAATTAATGTGACATGTCACACTGTAATTATACTCTGGGTACAGAACATTTATTTGACATCAGGTGTATTTATAATTTTCTTCTGTGTCCCCATTATTTCTTACATATGGCTGACTATATATATATACATATATATATTTTTTTCAGATTTAACACTAAATTTAACTACTTGGATTTTCTATTTCAATGGTTTTTAGTAAAAATTTAAATGTTTGTTCTTTGGCAAAGAGTATACATGAAATGATCTGAAGAAAATTCTTCTGGGATACAAGATGAAAAAAAAGCATACCTTTAATTGTACATGCTTATTTGCAGTTTTTGTCACAAACCTTCAAAGTCTTGATATAGTTTAGGTTTCTTCTAGAACATAACAATTATAGCCACATTAAGCCAAGATTCCCTTAATCACCTGAAGTCCCTTAAAAATGGGACTATTTATCTAGCCATTTCTAAGCCATCATAATTCAGAAAAAAATAGTCATATTTCCAATAATTGAAGGTTAATGCCATTTTTCCCATTAGAAAACACTTACTCTTAATTAGCATCTGACTTCAATTACATAAGTTCAGTGGTTTGATTGGTTTTTCTTTAAATGCTTATTCCTCAGAGTCATTTTGATTTGCATTTCTTGATGACTAAGCACTTTGAGCATTTCTTTAGCTTTCTCCACCGTTCTATATTACTCTATTGAGAATTTTCTGTTTAACCCTGTACTCCATTGGGTTATTTGGTTTGCTGATGTCTAGTTTCTTGAGTTTTTTATATATTTTGGAGATTAGCCCTCAATCAGATGTTGGGTTGGCAAAGATCTTTTCCCATTTTGTAGGCTGCCATTTTGTTCTTTTGACCATGTTTTCCCTTACAAAAGGTTTTCAGCTCCCATAAGGTACCATTTATTAATTGTTGATCTCATTGCCTGAATTGTTGACTGTTCTATCCAATGAATTCAAGGTTACTCCCCATTTTCACTTCTATAAAATTTAGTGTATCTGTTTTTACATTGAGGACTTTGATCCACTTGGACTTGAGATTTGTGCAGGGAGATAAGTATGTATGTATTTGCATTTTTCTGAATGTAGCTGTCCTGTTAGACCAGCACCATTTGTGTAAGATGTTATTTCTTTCCATTGTATGGTTTTGGCTTCTTTGTCGAAATTCATGTGTTGGTAGGTTCATCTCTAGGTCTTCGATTTGATTCCAAAAGTCAACCTGTGTGTTTTTATGCCAATACTATCTGTCTTTTATTACTATTGCTCTGTAGTATAGTTTGAAATCAGGGATGGTTATACCTCTAGAATGTCTTTATTCTACAGGTTAGTTTTAGGTATTCTAGGATTTTAATTTTTTTATATAAAGTTGAGTATTGCACTTTCAAGGTGTGTAGAGAATTGTGTTGGAATTTTGATGGGAACTTAATTGAATCTGTAGATTGCTTTTCAGAAGATGGCCATTTTTACTATGTTAATCTGATGGATCCATGAGAATGGGATATCTTTCCATCTGCTGGTATCTTCTTCAACTTCTTTCTTCAGAGACTTGAATTTCTTATCACATAGGTTTTTCTCTTGCTTGGTTAGAGTTATATCAAGATATTTTATATTATTTGTGACTATTCTGAGTGGTTTCTCTAATTTTCTTCTCAGCCCATTTATTGTTCCAACTCTCAGAATATGACACATGTTTGTGGTTTTGCGCACATGCAAGTATTAGAGAGCAAACTTATGTTTCTGTCCTCAAATCCAACCTCCTTTGAATAAGGTGCAATTTGTTGTTCATTTCTACCTAAGCCACACAAGCTGGCCTCTAAACTTTTAGTGATTCTGTTAACGACTTCTGATCTACTCAGAGAGGCATGGGGGTTAAAGATCTGGGTCTACACATGGATTCAAATAAAATAGTTAATTTAATTTAATGTTTTCTTTGGTTATCGGTGGTACTGGCTTATATAAATTTTTTGAGTATTTGGACCCTGTATCTGACAGAAGGCTAATATCCGGAATATATAAAGAACTCAAGAAGTTAAACAGCAACAAATCAGTTAATCCAATTATAAAATTGGGTACAGAGCTAAACAGAGAATTCTCAATAGAGGAATATGGAGTGACAGAGAAACACTTAAAGAATTGTTCAACATCCTTAGTCATCAGGGAAATTCAAATCAAAATTAACCTGAGATTTCACCTTAAACCCATCAGAATGGCTAAGATCAAAAACTCAAGTGACAACACATGCTGGAGAGGTTGTGGAGAAAGGGGGACCCTACTCCACTGCTGGTGGGAATGTAAACTTATACAACCACATTTGAAATCAATCTAGAACTAACTCAGACAATTAAGTATAATGCTTCCTCAAGATACAGCTATACCACTCCTAGGCATATATCTAAAAGATGCTCAAGTATACGACAAGAACATTTGCTCAACCATGTTTGAAACAGCTTTATTTGTAATAGCAAGAAGCTGAAAACAACACAACCTAGATGTCTCTCAGTTGAGGAATGGATATAGAAATTGTGGTATATCTACACAATGGAAAATTACTCAGCAATAAAAATAAATAAATAAAAAATAAAAAGAAATCTACACGCAAATGGTGGGAAATAGAAAAGATAATCCTACGTTAGGTGTTCCAGAAGCAGAAAGACACACAGTATATACTCACTCATAAGTGGCTATTATATATATATACATAATAAGATAAACATACTAAAATCTGTACACCTAAAGAAACTATCAAGAAGAAAGACTGTGGCTAACTTGCTCAATCCCATTCAGAAAGGCAAAGAGGATGAACATGAGAAGAGGGAGAAAATAGTGAACAGGACAGTAGCCTATCACAGAGGGCCTCTGAAAGGCTCTATCCTGGAGGGTATCAAAGCAGATACTGAGACTTATAGCCAAACTTTGGGCATAGTGAAGGTAATCTTATGAAAGTAGGGGGAGATAGTTAAGACTTGGAGAGGACAGGAGCTCCACAAGGAGAGCAATAGAACCAAAAGATCTGGGTCCAGGGGTCTTTTCTGAAACTGATACTCCAACCAAGGAACATTCATGGACATAACCTAGAACCCCTGCACAGATGTAGCTCATTGCAGTTCAATGTCCTAGTGGATTCCATAGTAATGGGAACAGGGACTGTCTCTGACATGAAATTGGTTGGTGTGCTCTTTGATCACCCCCTCTGAGGGGGTAGCAGCCTTACTAGGCTGCAGAGGAAGACAATGCAGCCACGCTTGTTGAGATCTGATAGACTAGGAACAGAAAGAAGGAGAGGAGGACCACCCCATCAGTGGATTTCAGGATGGACATGAGTGGAGAATGGAGAAGGAGGGTGGGATTGGGAGGACAGGAGGGAGCTACCAGGCTATATACAAAGTAAATAAATTGTTATTAATAAAAAAATAAAAAAAATATTTTCTGCTCTTTAGAGCCTGGAAATCCTCTTTTTCTTCTATTCCTAATAATATTAGATTTTGTCTTTTCATGGTGTCCTTGATTTCTTTGATTTTTTTGTGTTTGGAACTTTTCTGATTTTACTTTTTCTTGAGAGAAGTATCAATTTCTGCGAGTATAACTTCAGCACCAGAGATTCTCTCTTCCATCTCTTGTATTCTTTTGGTGATATTTATCTTTTTGGTTCCTGATCTTTTCTCTAAGTTCTCCAGCTCCAAGGTTTTCTCTGTTTGTGTTTTCTGTATTGAGTCTAATTCTGTTTTCATGTCTTGTACCATTTCCTTTATCTGTATGAATATGGAATCCTGTCTTTCCATTGTGGAATCTTTTTTAAAAAAAAAAAAAATTGGTTCCTTTTTAAGTGCCTCTATTGTGTGGCTATATTTGCTTGTATTTCTTTGAGAGTTTTGTTTGTTTCCTCATTATGTGCCTCTCATAACTTGATAAGCATAGATTGAAAATCATTTTCCTATGTTTCCAATGAGTTAAAATATCCATTTGGTTTTGAGAGTTGCTGATGAAGCCAGGATTTCCTGATTTTTTTGAACATGTTCCTACTCCCACCTTTAGCCATCTGATGATCAGTAGTGTTTGCTGTTTGTTTGTAGGGCCTGTACTGCAGAATGGGTCCTTCTGTCTGTGGAATCTGTAGTATTCTTGAGGAAGATGAGAGAGGTCCACCAGTTTGAGAGTGAGTGTTGGTGTTTCAGATGCAGCTAAGGGAGGAAGTTCACAGGCGCAAGTGTGTAAGTGCTGGGATATGTGTGGAAGTGTGCCTTCCTGGAAGAGTTGTGACAGATTCACGGAACCCCAAAAGGCCACCAGAATTAGAGTCTGTTGCAAAACACATGAAGATCTTTTTATTTACAAGCTTTAGCTTGGGTTCATACCCTCACCAACAGAAAGGTTGAGAGCAGAGAGCCCCTTGCTCAGGTTAGGTGGTTGATTTAAAGATTCCAGTCCCTCCTAGAGAGCCCAAAGCAGGGAAATTCCTGTATTGCAAGCATCTCTTGGTTGAAACACAAAAGGGGATGTTGCATTTGAATTGATTGGCTATAGGAAGGCCCCCAAGCCGTTAATGGTCTGGCTTCCCTGGTTTGATTGCCCTAGGGAAGAGGGATGATCTGGTCTAGTTTCTTATCAACTGCAACTCTACTGGGCAGGAAAGGAATGCAGTTAGGCTGGTTCCTCCCGTCAAGCGGGCTAGACAGGTCTCCACCCATCTGCCTTTGTTTAGTCTTGTGCTTTAAAGTTTAATTCAATAACTCCTTCCCCCCCCGAAAAAACAAACAAACAAACAAACAAAAAACTAGTTTTTAATTCTTTCCTCTCTCAGGGTGAAGTGTAAGGAAGGAGTGCAAGTGCTGGTGTGGTGCAGGCACAGTTCTCAGGTGCAGTGCACATGCACAGGTGCCCTGAATGGCTCAGTAGCTCACAGACCTGTCTAAGCATTGTGCTCCACACGCTCAGCTCTGTCTGGGCTGCACCATGCTGGCTCCAGGATTTGTTTGGCTGGTCTCCACTGGGCTTCAATGTTGAGAACACTGTCCCAAGGATCCCTATGTTGCCCACAACCGGGGGTGAGGGTGAGAGTGGGGTTCAGAGGGATCCAATGCCTAGCTGCATGCATGGAGGGATCCTGATTTGGGGCTCTGTATGCACTCTTTCGCAGAAGCACACACTCACAGTCATGTGTGGAAAGTGCAGAGTGCCCGCGAATTCACTCTTTCAGGTGCGTGCAGTAATCTCAGAGAGCTCAGTTTTCCACTCTCAGGATTGGGTCACCTGTTTGGCCATTAGAGTAAGGAGGTGCCCCATACCTGGGGTTAAGCACCCCCTACCACTGCTGCACAGCCTGTCAAGTGGAGCAGGTGAAGGTACAGCCGAAAGTGCAGGGAGTAGGGGAGTAGACAGTTAGCCACTCTCAGACCCCAGAGACATCAATGGGTCCTGGATTCAATCTGTCCCTCCTCAGGTGTTGTCCTCTCTAGCCTGGGAAACCTCAAAGTCGATGCTCTGGCTTCAGCTGCCAATCCACTCACCAGTTTTGGGGTTTCAGATCCTCTGCCCTTCAGGGAAACAGTGTGCACTGGTCGCCACCACCTTGGAGTCAAACTTTAGCTTTTTTAAAAGCTTCCATTTGTAGCTTTTCCGAAATTGGTTGTCTTAATTACAAATAATTATTAATATAACCAATTCCTTAAATATTAATTAAATTAAAGAAGACTATATTATTAAATGGAAAGTACACATAACACATAAACATTTTAGCAAGCAATATACTGATGAGAATTGTAATATTGACAAACCCCAGGAGTGATCACTTCCTGAGCTACTAACATACTAATCAAAAACTCTTCAGGTAAAAGTATCAGATCCTTGTGTCCATTAAAAGAGCTTTGAACAAACTGCAGTTTAGGAAACCTAAACAGATGCAATATGGGAGAACAAAAAGTATGATTAGGGGAGAGCAATATAAGTAATAGGAAAGATAAGAGTATTAATGGTAGATCATTACACATGCAAAGAGGAAATGAATGACATCATTCATTATTATGCTTATTTAGCCAATTATCAATTGTTGGGATAAATATATCTCATAATTACATTTTTAGTGAGTCCACATTCCAGAACTGTGCTTTAGAAATTTCATTATCAAAATATTATGAAATCCTAGTGGGAAACATGAATCAAAAAGAAAGCTTAAAGGGTAATGTAATTTCGTTTTTGATCATAGGCTTCAAAAGCTAAATGCATCTAAGTGGGCAACATATAGTTTGTTAAGTGAAAGATTAAAATATCAATCTGATACTTTCTTTTGTTTTTATTTCTGAAAAGCTACATAATTAACAGGGCTAGCCCATCAATCACTCTAAATATGATAGAATTTATTTTAAACGTTGAACTGATATAACAAAAAGTAAACAGAGAAGAAAGTGTAGCTGTCTAGATCATTAGAGAGTAATTATTGGAATCTTTTTTCTTCCTAGCTTTGAAGCTTTATCAATGTCAGCTGAGTCTTTAAATTGAGCAATTTATAAATTGCATTTAAAGTTTGCCTTTCTTAGTAGAAAATATGTTTTCATCATTAATTACTTGGTAAATTAATGTATCTATCCTGAGTTCTGAAATGCCGAGTAAGAATTATGAAATGTACTGTGTACTTTGTAGAAATTAAATCTACGTATCTATGTATCTATATATAGTACATGTAGCATATAATTCTTATAAAAGTCCATTTTTCTGAATAATAAGGGAGAAAAGTTCCAATAGAAAATCAGCTACAATGTTAGAAATCTGAACTCTATGAAGAAGACATACACAGAAGGAAACTACACTGACCCATAACTACATATGTAATATTTTTGTTATTATATGACAACATACCAGAAAGTTGTTGAGATTTCAAAGAAAGTATATTTCCTGCATAGTGTTAGAGATTAGACTCAGGGTTTGCTGTAAAGTAGGCAAGCAGTATGTCATGTCACTAAGCTATTTCTCCAACCTCAAATATTCTTGGTAACAATAAATGAAAAGTGAATTTCTGGGTTGTTCTGAATGAGAAAGCCATTATGCTATCCACAATCAGGATATCACTGTGGTTTCTGACAGACTCCAAATTGCCAGGGTTGAAATTAGTAGCATGGCTGTCATTTTGTTCTGTTGACATTGTCCTTTGATAGTCACCAACCTTACATCAGATAGAGAGCTAATATCCAGAATGTATAAATAACTCTAAAAATTAAACATCAACAAACCAAACAATCCAATTGAAAAACTGGGTAGAGAGCTAAGCAGAAAATTTTCAAGAGAGTAATACAGAATGGCAGAGAAACACTTAAAGAAATGCCCAATATCCTTAGTCATCAGGGGAATTACAAATCAAAACAACTCTGAGATTCCATCTTACACACATTGGAATGGCTAAGATCAAAACATGCTGGAGAAGATGTGGAGAAAGGGGAAGACGCCTCCATTGCTGGTGGGAATAAAAACTTGTACAACCACTTTGGAAATCAATATGGTGCTTTCTCAGAAAATTGGCAATAGCACTACCTCTGTTGGGAATATCCAGTTATACCACACCTGGGCACATCCCCAAAATATGCCCCACCATTCAATAAGGACTTAATAAGCTCAACTATGTTCACAGAAGCTTTATTTGTAATAACCAGAATCTGGAAAAAAAACCTAGATGTCCCTCAATGGAGGAATGGATACAGAAATTGTGGTACATCTACACAATGGAATATTACTCACTTATTAAAAAAATAAAAATTTAATAAAAAAAGAAAATTTGCAGACAAATGGATGGAACTAGGAAAGATCATTCCGAGTGAGGTAAGCCAAAAACAAAAGGACAGGCATGGTATACACTCCCTTATAAGTGGATATTAGCTGTGTAATATAAGACAGCCAGCTACAGACCTAAAGAAGCTCGACACTAAGGAGGACCTTAGGGAGGATGCTTGGATCTCATTCAGAATGGCAAACAGGATATCTACCAGGAGCTGTGGAGAGAGAAAGAGCCTACTACAGAGAGTCCCCTGAAAGGCTCCACCCAACAGGGGATCAATTCAGATGCTGAGACTCACAAACAAACTTTGGGCAGAGAGCATGGAGTCTTGTGGAAGAAGAAGGGGTTGGGTTAGAGAGACATGGAGGGGACAGGAGCCCCACAAGGAAACAATAGAACTAAAGGATCTGAACCCAGGGGTTCCTGCAGAGACTGATGCAGCAATGGAGGACCCCCTGCTCAGTTGTGGCTGATTGGCAGCTCAGTCTCCATGTGGATCTCTGGGTGAAGGGAGCAGGGGTGTTTCTGTCAAGTAATTGGTTACCTGCCTTTGATCACTTCTCCTTGGTGATGTAGCCTTGTCAGGCCATGGAGGAAGAGGATCCAGGCAACCCTGATGAATCTTGGTAAGCTATGGGCAGATGGCAGGGAAGGAGAGCTCCTATTTTCAGTGGACTAAGGGAAGGTGATAGGGAGAAGTGGGAGAAAGGGTAGGATTGGGAAAGTTGAGGGAGAGAGCTTCAATTGAGATATATAATGAATAATTTTTGAAAAAAAATATTAGCTCCGTGTTAAATTGAATCAGCATTGTATATGTGTTCGTGTGTGTGTGTATATGTGTTGTGTTTCTGTGTACAAGTGTTTGTGCTTTTGTGCTCATATAGGTATTAGAGAGCAAACTTAAGTTTCTGTCCTCAACTCCCACCTCCTTAGAATAAGGTGCAATTTGTTGTTCATTTCTACCTAAGCCATGCAATCCGGCCTCTAAACTTTCAATGATTCTGTTAATGACTTCTGATCTACTCAAAGAGGCATGGGGGTTAAAGATCTGGGTTTACACATGGATTAAAATAAAATAGTTAATTTAATTTAATATTTTCTTAGCTTATCGGTGGTACTGCCTTATACATATTTTTTGAGTATTTGTTCATTTCTCAGGACATTCAATCTATATTGTCCATAATATCATACTACATATACTACATATATTATAAATATTTTTAAATATATAGCATAGAAATTTGCCCCTGAGTTAGGAAAACGTATGCTGAATCATAGTGAAGGTGCAGAGCAGACATTTTATATTCCATGCACTGTTCCTGTTGCTTTCATAGAGATGTTCTTTTACTGACCCAGCCACCAGCTCAGGAAGGAATGGGACCTAAGGGATAGTAAGGTTATTACATAACAGAAAACAACACTTTGTCTTTATTTGCACTCCCTGGTTGAAATTTGGACAGTTCCCAAGCACCTCCCGCCTCCCTCTTCTGGATGTCTATTAATGACAAGTTCAGAAGCAGCAATGTACTAGCTGGTCCCCATTAAGCCTGTCAATAGTGTTAATGGTCTCAACTATTGTGTTAATCAGCAGTGTGGAATGGTGTCAAAGGAGCTGATACTGAACGGGTGGTATCCTCTGATGTGAAAGCAACGAGTAATAACTCTCTGTTCCCAAATTTATAAGAAGTCATAAACTACTCTGTTTTCTCAAATTTGCATAAAACATGCCACAAGGATGCAAATGTAATTTTTCCATCACTTACAGTCTTTTTTGTTTTGCTTTTTGTGTGTGTGGCAGGGGGGCTCATGAGAGCAGTTTGTTGGTTTGTTTGTTTGGCTGGTTAGGTTTGCTTTATAATTATTTGATTGTTTTGATTTTTTTTCCCTCCTTTTCCAGGTGTCTCAGCACAAGAATATTGAAAATTTCAGGAGAATAAAATTGCTTCTTTCCAAGCTTATATACTGTTAAATACATCTGTGCTCATGTGGTGCTTCCCAAGCAGCAGTTTCTTCCTTTGTGTAACAGATAATGAGTGTGAGAGTAGGATAGGAATATACGTGCTGATGTCCGTGTCCTCAGACACACAGGGACACTGGAAAAATGCATGCTCAATTCACACCGAGACACTGTTTCAACCCGTGATGCCTTTTTCTATATTTTAAACCTCAAATTATTTAAACTATTTAAAAAAATTTAACTTCTTTTATTTATGTGTCTGACTGTTTTATCCCTCTCTATGTATGTCTCCCACCTGTATGCCTGGGCTGCAGGGAGGGCAGAAAGCACTGGATTCCCTGGAATTTCAGTTACATGAGGTTGTAAGCAACATGAAAATGTTGGAAACTTTACTCCATCTTCTGCAAAATAAATAGGTGCTCTTAACCACTCAGCCATCACTACAGCCTCTTTTTAAACTGTTTTCAAGAGCATCAACATAATTTACATAAGTTTAATCTGCAGATACCAAGTTTTAAAAGAATTATTAAACACAAAAATTGAGCTTGTATCACAACAGAAACCATAATATTGGAATTCGAAGAGCCAATTTTTATATGCAGTATTCTTAGGTTTTCATAAAATGCAAACTTAATTTTGAAGCACCCATAAACAGCTAGATATATAATTTTTTTCTGTAATTTCAGGTTAATTTAAACATTTATGGCTGGATTCAACATTTTATTAGTATTAGTTTGGAGACGGAAAAATACATTTTTCATTTGTAAAATGCTGAGGAATAAAAGTGTGTCAGTTAACAGCAATTTTTGCCTCCCTAATAATTGCAAAATAGATAGACATGGTATGTAACTTGCTAAATCTTCAACCTGTATCTTCAAGAGATTACTGGTGGTTAGGAGCAGGTACTGATCTTACAGTGGACTAAAGTTTGGTTTCCATCACCTAAAACAAGGGGTTAATAACTGCGTGTAGCGCCACCTTCAGGAAACCCAATGCACCTTCTCTCTGAGCATATGCTCACAGTCAGTACACATAGCAAATATGAAGAAATAAGCTAAACCTTGTAAAAAAAATATATCTTATGAGATTAATTTAGCTTATATGTCATTAAATAAGCATGGAAGTTACATGCGAATTAATACAAAACAACATAGAAATAATTCTCTATTTTGATTTTTCAAAAAGGTTTTGTGGATTAAAATCTGGCTTTGATTCACTGAATATATCTGAGATTTCTACTGAATTTGATTTGAACATAAACGTCTGGGAACCTCAAAATTGTATGAATGGGAAGGTGCTATTAAGCGTTTCAGGAATGTGTTTTAAGAAATGTGTTACAATTAAAATACATTGTCTCAGAATTATTAGCACTAAGTGCTTGACATTGTATGATTTCATTTTGTATGACCTCACATTATTAGCTAAAATATGCACATAAAGTAAATGTTGGCTTAAAAGTGACAGGAGGACATTTCATATCATATTAGCAAAGTTGGTCCTGATATCAGTTGTTTCCATTAGTAAATATGCTCACAAATTCATCACAATCATCTTCAAGAACTGATAAGATGACCATTTGTCTGAAAAGAAAAGAAACATAAATTAGAATTAATCATGTGTGCAAATTTGTGACATAAAATAAAAGTTAGCTAATAAAGTTTTAAAAAAATTCAAAATTCCAATATTCTATTTTAACCTTACTAATAATTATATAAATTCAAGGAATGCTTGTTTTATGGTATCAATTTAATCATTTGGAATGTGAAATAGAAAATGCAAGGGCTCTCCCAATACATTATAGATTTGTTGACCATGTGACCAGTTGCTGAATTGTTAAGATTTTATAAAATGTCATACAGCATCAAATTACCCTGATTACTGATTGGTCCAGCAGACTTGCCATTCTTTTTGTTTGACAGAAAATTCTCCAGGAATGCCTTGATTGACATGGAGTTCAAGTTCCTATGCCTGCTAAGTTCTGCACTCTGACTAGAACTGTATGCGCCCCTTTTCCCACTCCACTTACTTCACTAGTGGTGTACTTCCCTTTGACAACTGCAAGAAAGCTTAACTTCTACACAGACTTCATTTCTTATTCTTTCTACTAGATTTCTTCTTTTCAATATGCTTTGATATATGGTCTATAGAGTAAAGTTTAGAATTCAAAAGCACCATTTCTACTTAGGGGCTCATAGTTTCTTTTCATGTGGTATTATAATGAGACTTTGATTTTATTCAGTATGCAGCTCATGCTAGCTTAGCCACTACATTTCTCATAATTTATTTTTGAAACCTACTATTGATATAAAGAAGTAGTGCTGTAGTACCCTAAAATGATCTTGAAAGCTTAAAATAATTTGTCTGTGGTTAAATAAAAATAAAAGACATATGGGATAAATGAGTCTTGAATGCAGTTTTATGTGCATAAAAGCATAAAAGATCGTTCTCTTGGATCAAGAGTCTGCCTGAGCTGAGTACATTAAAACGAACTTGGTTTGTAAGATGTTTCTTGACTTACATGTTTATTTATTCTACTCCTAGATAAGAGAGCAACAGATGTGCCAAAAATGAGATTAGAAGACATTCTGTAGGTTATATGTGCCCAAAGAATTTAAGAAAAAGAACAAAACCAGAAGCCATAAATTATAAACACAGATCCTTCTTCATGCTTATGTGTGTAAGTGCACAAATGCAGTGCACATATGGGAGAACATACATGTATACATTAATTGCTTTGAGCTTATTTGTGTTCTGTGAAGCCAGTACAAAATCTGAAATTATGTTACTGTTTTCATTTCTCATTTCAACACATCTGAAATACAGTAGATTTTTTTTTCAACTGCATTTTGTGTATATGTAAGAGTTTCTGTATTTGGAGGTGCATGTGTATGTATGTATCTGTGTAGGCAAGAAGCCAACACTGGATGTTGTGCTGTAAGAGCTGTCCATCTTGTTTATATACATATAATTACATATATAATATATACATATAAAATATACATATATATGTGTGCTGTGTGTATACATATATAATTTAGTATATGTTATAATAAATTATAAGTTATAAATGCATACATTATAACTGTATAAATTATATATAATTTATGTTTAATAATATAGTTTTCTATTTCTTTTTAAATAATTTGTATTTGTATTATTTTACATGCATTGGTGTTTTATCTGCAGGTGTGTCTTATGAGAGTATTGGATACTATGGAACTGAAGTTACAAACACTTGTGAGCTTCCATGTATGTGCTAAGAATTGAACCAGGGTCCTCAAGAAAGGCAACCAGTCCTCTCCAGCCCCGATGTTTTATTTATTGCTTGAGAACTTTCTCCAGTGTAATTTGATTATCTTTCTTCTCTGTACTCTTCATTTTTTTTTAAATTTTTCATCAATTACACTTTATTCATTCTGCATCCCCCCATAAGCCCCTCCCTCCTCCCCTCCCAATCCCACCCTCCCTCCTCTCTCTGCTTGCATGCCACTCCCCAAGTCCACTAATAGGGGAGGTTCTCCTCTCCTTTCTGATCTTAGTCTGTCAGTTCACATCAAAAGTGGCTGTATTGTCCTCTACTATGGCCTGGTAAGGCTGCTCCCCCCTAGAGGAAGCTTCATGAGGCCTTCCTAGAGGGAGGTGATCAAAACCAAGTAATCCACTTAAAAAATGGGGAACAGAGCTAAACAGAGAATTCTCTGTAGAGGAATACCGAATGGCAGAGAAGCACTTAAAGAAATGCTCAACCTCACTAGCCATTAGGGAAATGCAAATCAAAACAACCCTGAGATTTCACCTTACACCCATGAGAATGGCCAAGATCAAAAACTCAAGTGACAACACATGCTGGAGAGGTTGTGGAGAAAGGGGAACCCTTCTCCACTGCTGGTGGGAATGTAAACTTGTACAACCACTCTGGAAATCAATCTGGCGCTTTCTCAGACCACTAGGAATAGCGCTTCCTCAAGATCCAGCCATACCACTATTGGGCATATATCCAAAAGAGGCTCAAGTACACAAAAAGGACATTTGCTCAACCATGTTCATACTCTTCATTTTTAACTTCTTCCAGACTTCTCTATGTCCTCCACCCATCTTCATATCCTCTTTTATTAACTCATGGAGGGTAATAGCTGAAATTAATGTTTCTCATGTGTTCACGAATGTGAGGCCACTTACTGAAGCATGGCAAAACTACTAGGGACTATTTCCCTGAATAAAACTAAATCTTTTTCATCACCATGCATTGCTGCTACCTCTTAATCTAGTAGTGAAGCTTCATGAGGCCTTCCTTCATTCACACCACAACTTTGGTTGGGTTGACCTTACAGTATTTTTTTAGAGATACCCAGGGTGGCTGTTCCTGACTATCAAAGAGGAGTCAGAAACACTGCAGAAATATTCAAGAAGAATGGAGAGGACTCTTATGAAATAGTGTCTTCTGGACATGAAAAGACAGTGGTTCTCATGATATCTTCTTCATTCTTTGGTTGGTCTGAGGCTTTCTAATTCACCAAGCCTCAAAGATCTTCCTGTTGATCTCCCAAGCCCTGGGATTTCAAATCCACACCATCACTGCAGGCTGTTTTTGTGAGTTCCAGCTGTAGATCTCACGTCCTCAGACTTGCATGGCAGGCATTTTACTGAGTGATTGGGCAAGCCCCTCTCACTGCACTCTAGTAAACTAAGTCATTTAAATCAATTTCCAAATTAGTACAAATTTAAACCAGACTTCTTTATTTCCATATAACAAAGGGTTTGGAGATTGTTTTCATTTTACATGACTGTAATTTAGGGAAGTAACCATTTCTTTAAATGACAGACTGATCAAGTGTCATTAAGGAGAATAAATCATCAGGTAAGAGGGTATGAGTACAGTGTGAGTATTAAACACACAAGTGCGTTCTCCTCTCTGTGTTTGTGTGTGTTTGCATCTGTATGTCTTTGTCTGTTTTTCTCCTCCTCATTCTTTCCTGCTTTAATACATCCTGTTGTTAGGATGGTTGCTTCTGGTCTAAATAGAAAGTGATGCTCCAATTAAATCGTTATCATTTATACCTTTGTGTCTTCATTTGCCTACATATATGCACTCATCTGACAGAAGTAGGCTGTCATTTACTAAAACGTTCAGGAAAGGAAAGAATTACAGCAACCCTGCAGTCTCAGCACTAAGGGAGGCAGAAGCAGACTGATCTCCTTGAGTATGAGGCCAGTGTGTTCTACAGAGTGAGTCCAGCACAGCCAAGAGCTACACTGAGAAATCCTGTTTTGAAACACCAAAGTGCTGGTGGAGAGGAATGAGAATTCCAAGATGACAGTAAACCTTTTAATTTCAGTCAGTTTTAAGACATACCTGATCATAGCATTTGTAGCTGTATTAAAAACGTAAATTAGCTCCGCAATAAGACCAGAGATATGTTGTATCTGTCATACCAGTCTGCACTGGAAAGGAATGTGTAGTTATTACCTGGAGAACAGTTGTTCTTGTCTCCTGTGGAGATCCATATCATTCTCAAATTTGCATTCTGGCAGAGAGGCAACAAATGTTACTCAAATCCCATGAAGTGTGTTAATTACAAAAAGCTCTGTGAAATTATGGGTGAGAGTGCCAAAAGGATTCCTTCTTTGTCTTTGTCACTCACATGATAACCTGAAAATTGCTTTTTTTTCCCACTAAGTGATATTCCCTAAACTTCAGTTACATGGAAAATCTTAAGCAATGGTAAGTAGTATATGCATTTTGTGTTGTTTATATAAATAATGCATATATATTTAGGGAAGCAAGTTGAAATTCAATTTTAAATCTGAATTGGATAAGTCTACCTTCTCTGTTTATTTAATTCTGCATAATTTTCTCATTTTTTTCTTGTAGATCTTGAAGGATAAAGCATGGAATAGGAAGGGATTTCATATCTTTTTATATGATTATAAGAGAAAATGGATATATGCCTGGACTCTGAGCACAATAGTTGATGATTGTTCTAAGCATTCACAGCATTAAAATGCAGAATTATTTTCCATTAAGTCTTTCTAGGTTATATCTACCTCAAAAAACAACTGTGTGAGAATACAAGTTTGTTTGTTTTTTTTATCAATGTAATTTTTCAAAAAGTAAAAGAAATGTGTCAAAAGCATATAGAGTAAGGAAAAGTGTTAAACTTGTGTTGTTTTATCTTTTCTTCCTATTTAATCTTGTTGATCCCTGTCTAGCATGGTGATTTCAAGATGAGCTCCCTGAATGTGAAACCTCCTTGAGTTTCCCAAATTAGACAGCAAGCCCACTCAGCCACATACTACTTGCAAAGAAAATAATAAATCTAAAACATTCCTGACACAAAACATCCAAGAAATCCAAGACAACATAAAAAGACAAAACCTAAGAATAATAGGAATAGAGGAAAAATAAGATTCCTCCAAGGCCCAGAAAATATTTTCAACAATATCATAAAAAAAAAATTCTCCAATTTAAAGGGGAGGCCTATAAAAATACAAGAGGCCTAAAGGACACCTAATAAATTAGACCAGAAAAGAAAATCCTCCTGCCACATAATAATCAAAACAGTAAGTATACAGAACAAAGAAAAAAATACTAAAAGCTACAAGGAAAAAAGGCCAAGTAACATATAATGGCAAACCAATCAGAATCACACCTGACTTCTCAACAGAAACTATGAAAGCCAGAAGGGCGTGGACGGATAAAATGTAGACCCTAAGAGATGTCAGCCTAGGCTACTGTACTCAGCAAAATTCTCAGTCCTCATAGATGGAGAAAACAAGATATTCAACAATAAAAACAAATTTCAACAATACCTACACAGATATTCAGCATTACAGAAGATACTAGAAGGAAAAATACAACCCAAGAAAACTAAATACTTTCAAGAAATCACAGGAAATAGATAACCTCACTACAGCAAAACAAAAAGTAGCCAAACAGACAAACACACTACCATGTCCAACATCAATATCAAATGATATAACAGCCACTGGTCATTAATCTCCCTCAACATCAATGGACTCAATCCTCCAATAAAAAGACACAGACTAACAGAATGGATGCGTGAACAAGACCCAACAATCTGTTGCATACAAGTAACACACCTAAATCACAAAGATAGGCATTACCTGAAAGTAAAGGGCTGGAAGACGGTTTTCCAAGCAAATGGAACCAAGAAACAAGCAGGAGTAGCTATTCAAATATCTAATAAGGTAGATTTTTAACCAAAATTAATCGAAAGAGATAGAGAAGGACACTTCATACACATCAAGGGAAAACTCCACCAGGAAGAAATTACAATCCTGAACATCTATGCCCCAAATGAAAGGGTACCCACATTTGTAAAAAAAAAAAAAACTTTAATAAAACTTAAACCACACATAGGCCCCCACACATTAATAGTGGGAGACTTCAACACCCCACTCTCAACAAAGGACAGGTCAACAAAACAGAAATTAAACAAAGAAACAATAACTGAGAGATGTCATGAATCAAATGGACCTCACAGACATCTACAGAACTTTTCACCCAAACTCAAAAGAATATACCTTCTTCTCAGCACCTCATGGAACCTTCTCCAAAATAGACTATATAGTTGGTCACAAATTAAGCCTCAACAAATACAAGAAGATTGAAATAACCCCTTGTATCCTATCTGATCACCATGGACTAAAACTGGACCTCAATGACAAAAATAGCAAAAACCCTACACACACATGTAAACTGAACAACTTGCTACTAAATGACAGCTGGGTCAGAGAAGAAATAACGAAAGAAATTAAAGACTTCCTAGAATTCAATGAAAATGAAGGCACAACATACCCAAACTGATGGGACACAATTAAAGCAGTGCTAAGAAGAAAGTTCATAGCACTAAGTACCTGGAAGAAGAAATTTGAAACATCTCATGCAAGCAACTTAATGGCTCACTTAAAAGCCCTAGAAAAAAAAAGAAGCAGTCACACCAAAGAGGAGTAGATGGCTGGAAATAATCAAACTCAGGGCTGAAATCAATGAATTGGAAACAAATAAAAGAATTCAAAGAATCAATGAAACCAGGAGCCGGTTCTTTGAGAAAATCAACAAGATAGACAAACCCTTAGACAAACTACCTAAAAGGCAGAGAAAAACTATCCAAATCAACAAAATCAGAAATGAAAAAGGGGACATAACCACAGACACTGAGGAAATCCAAACAATAATTAGGTCTTACTTCCAAAGTCTATATGCCACAAAATTTGAAAATTTAAATGAAATGGACAATTTTCTTTACCAATTCTACATGCTAAAGCTGAATCAAGACTAGGTAAACCAATATAATAGTCCTATATCCCCTAAGGAAATAGAAGCTGTCATCAAAAGTCTACCATGCAAAAATAAAACCCAGGGCCAGATGGTTTCAGCCCCAAATTCTACCAGTCCTTTAAAGAAGAGCTAACACCAATACTCTTCAAACGATTCCACAAAATAGAAACAGAAGGAAGATTACCAAATTCATTCTATGGAGCTACAGTCACCTTGGTACCTAAACCTCACAAAGACCCAACAAAGAAAGAGAATTTCAGGCCAATCTCCCTTATGAACATTGATGCAAAAATACTCAACAAAATACTTGCAGACCGAATCCAAGAACACATCAAAGGTATCATCCACTATGACCAAGTAAGCTTCATCCAAGGCATGAAGGGGTAGTTCAAAATAAGGAAATCCATCAATGTGATCCACCACATAAACAAACTGAAGGAGAAAAACCACATGATCATCTCCTTAGATGCTGAAAAGGCATTTGATAAAATCCAACATCCATTCATGTTTAAAGTATTGGAGATATCTGGGATACAAGGCACATACCTGAACATAGTAAAGGCGACATACAGCAAGCCTATAGCCAACATCAAACTCAATGGAGAGAAACTAAAATCATTCCCACTGAAATCAGGGACAAGGCAAGGCTGTCCACTCTCTCCATATCTCTTCAACATTGTTCTGGAAGTCCTAGCTAGAGCAATAAAACAATTGAAGGAGATCAAGGGGATAAAACTTGGAAAGAAAGAAGTCAATGTATCACTGATTCAGATGATATGATAGTATACCTAAGTGGCCCCAAAAATTCTATCAGGGAACTCCTACAGCTGATAAACACCTTCAGCAAAATGGCTGGATACAAAATTAACTAAAAAAAAAAAAAATCAGTAGCCTTCCTTTATACAAAACAGAAAAGGGCTGAGAAAGAAATTAGGGAAACAACACCCTTCACAATAGCCACAAAGGACATAAAGTACCTTTGGTGTTAATCTAACCAAAGAAGTCAAAGACTTGTATGAAAAAAAATTTCCAGTCTCTGAAGAAAGAATTAGAAGAATATATCAGAAGATGGAAACATCTCCCATGCTCATGGCTTGGCAGGATTAATATAGTAAAAATGGACATCTTACAAAGCAATCTACAGTTTCAATGCAATTCACATCAAATTACCAACACAATTCTTTACAGACCTGGAAAGAAAAATTCTTGCCTTCATATGGAACAACAATAAACCCAGAATTGCTAAAACAATTCTCTACAGGAAAAGATCTTCAGGAGGTATCTCCATCCCTGATATCAAGCTGTACTATAGAGCAACAATACTAAAAACTGCATGGTACTGCATGAAATAGACTGGTGGATTAATGGAATCAAATAGAAAACCCTGACATAAATCCACACACTTATGGACACCTGATTTTTGACAAAGATGCCAAATCCATTCAATGGAAAAAAGACAGCATCTTCAACAAATGGTGCTGGTCTAACTGGAAATCTACATGTAGAAAAATGCAAATAGATCCATACTCATCACCCTGCACAAAACTAAAATCCAAGTGAATCAAAGACCTCAACATAAAACCAGACACATTAAACCACTTAGAAGAAAAAGTGGGGAATACCCTTGAACTCATTGGCACAGGAGACAACTTCCTGATCAGAACACCAACAGCACAGGCTCTAAGAGCAACAATCAATAAATGGGACCTCATGAAACTGAAAAGCTTCTGTAAAGCAAAGGACACTGTCCTCAGAACAAAAGACAGCCTACAGATTGGGAAAGGATCTTCACCAACCCTATATCTGACAGAGGTCTAATATCTAGTATATATAAAGCACTAAAGAAGTGAAACAGCAAAAAATCAAGTAATCCAATTAAAAAAATGTACACCAAAAGAAACTAATCAAGAGGGAGGACTCTTGTTAAAATGCTCAATTCCTGTCCAGAAAGGCAAAGAGGCTGGACATCAGAAGAAGGATTAAAGACGGAACAAGTCAGGAGCCTGACACAGAGGACCTCTGAAAAGCTTTGCCCTTCAGACTATCCATGCAGATGATGAGACTAATGGACAACCTTTGGGCAGAGTGCAAGGAATCTTAGGAAAGAAGTGTGAAACAGTAAGATCTGGAGAGGACAGGAACTCCACAAGGAGCGCAATAGAACCAAAAAATCTGAGCACAGGGGTCTTTCCTGAGACTCATACTCCAACCAAGAACTATGCCTGGAGATAACCTAAGACCCCTGCACAGATGTAGCCCATGGTAGTTCAGTATCCAAATGGATTCCATTGTAATAGGAACAGGGACTGTCTCTGACATGAACTGATTGGCCTGCTCTTTAATTTCCTCCCCATGAAGGGGAAGCAGCATTACCAGGCCACAGAAGAAGACAATGCAACCACCCCTGATGAGACCAAATTGACTAGGATCAGAAGGAAAGAAAAGAAGACCTCCCTTATCAGTGGACAAGGGGAAGGGCATGCATGCAGAGGGTGGAGGAAGGGAAGGATTGAGATGGGAGGAGGGAGGGAACCACAGGGGGTATACAAAGGTAACAAAGTGTAATTCATAAAGAAAAAACCGTAAAAATAAATAAATAAATAAGAAGAAAAATCACAATGAAAAAAAAAAGAATCTAGAAGAAAAAGGAAAAATGGAAATGGTCTCCAAATTAAACTTAGTTCAGTGACTGAGAGACTGTTAGAGAGGGAGCTCAATTCCTTATAGAAGAGAGCACTTTTATGCAATATATTGAAGTGCAGCCCCCTGTGGAGGCCATTCTGCACCCTCAGAAAGCAGCAATGCTTAGAAAGTCACCCTGTGACTGGAGAAACCTCACCCCATTGGAAATCTATATCACATGTCAGACCCATCAAAGAGACAAATCTAATCCTTTTAGCTCAAAAAATAGCTTGCAGCAATCTGATGTGCACAGTTTACTAATATTTGGAAGAATGGTTCATTGTGGCAATCAATGTCCTAGAGACAGCCAAGACCTTGACTTTAACATTTTTTCTTTGAAGCCATAAAGAGGATTACTACAAAAGCAGATACCCTGTAATTTTATATATCAAGCTGCTGTTTTACTTGTCATTCAGTTTATTGTTCAGGAAGAATATAGTGAATGTTTCTTAAGTATCATTCTTGAAATCTTAGTTGGATAGAAGCCAAATTTTAAAAATAAAACAATACTTTGGTTAAAATAACATTGTACCTTAAAATAAAGTGTGCCAAAAAGAAACAGGCACAGCATTCCTGAATAGTCTATCATCTAGCAGTCTGTCTACATCCATCCTTTCACTTAATTTTAAAATGCATCCTATAGCCATCAACGCCGGTGGTCTTGATCTCTGTATAATTAATATAGATACGGACAATATCTTACATGTTGCTTTGACATATATAGGTTCATACAGTCAGTTCAGAAGAGAACTCAATCTTTACATGCCACAAACTAGCACTGAATTTAGTAGTAGATATATAAATTATTTAAGGGAGTATAGTTGAAACCAAACTGCGATTCATAATGTCCAACTTGTAGTTTTCAAAACTTTTGACTGTATAAAATACAAAATCCTTTCAGAGTCCCTCTTTAGTAGGCTCCTGTCCTGTTCCCTGTTTTCTCCCTCTTCCAATATCTGTCTTGTTTATCTTTCTAATGGGGATTGGATATCTTACCCAGGGTCTACTTTCTTGTTTAGCTTCTTTAGGTGTACAGATTTTAGTATGTCTATCCTATATTATATGTCTAATAACCAGTTATGAGTGAGTATATACCATGTGTGTCTTTCTGCTTCTGGGTTACCACACCCAAGATGATCTTTTCTACTTACAGCCCACAAATTTCATGATTTCCTTGTTTTTAATAGTAGAATAGTATTCCATTGTAGCATCAGGGTATGGAAACAGTTACTGAGACTCATAGCCAAATTTTGGGCAGAGTGCAGGGAACCTTTTTTTATTATTGTTTTTTTAATATTTTTATTTTTATTGATTACCGTCTATTCACTTTGTATCCCCCATACTTCCCTCCCTTCTACCCTCCCAATGCTACCCTCCCCTGAGTGCAGGGAATCTTTTTTTTAATTTAATTTAATTTGTTTTATTATTAGTTACATTTTATTAACTCTGTATCCCAGCTGTATCCTGCTCCCTTATTCCCTGCCAATCCCACCCTCCCTCCCACATCTCCTCCCTGCCCCTTTCCATGTCCACTGATTGGGGAGGAGCCCCTCCCCTTTCATATGACTCCGTTTTGTCAGGTATTTTCAGGACTGGCTGGAAAGTCCTCCTCTGTGGCCTAGCAGGACTAATCCTCCCTTAGGGGGTGGGGAGGTCAAAGAGCCTACCATTGAGTTCCTGTCAGAAATAGTGCAGTTAATCTTAAGAAGGAAAGGGAAGATAGAAAGATGTGGAAGTGCTCCACAAGGAGACCAACAGAACCAAAAAATCTGGGCCCAGAGGTCTTTTCTAAGACTGATATTCCAACCAAGATCCATGCATGGAGATAACCTAGAACCCCTGCATAGATATAGGCCACTAAGTCTCCAAGAGGGTTTCCTAGTAAGGGGAACAGGGACTGTCTCTGACTTGAACTTAGTGGCTGGCTCTTTGATCACCTCCCCCTGAAGAGGGGAGGGCAGCTTTACCAGGCCACAGAGGAAGACAGTACAACCAGTCCTGATAGGCTAGAGTCAGATGGAAGGGAATGAGGGCCTTCTCTATCATTGGACTTGGGGAGGGTTATGGGAAGAAATGAGGATGAGGGTGAGTGGGAATGAGGGAGGAGGTCTTAGCTGGGATACAAAGTGAATAAATTGTAATAAATTAAAAAACTGAAAGGAAAAAATAAAGTACAAAAATCATTTAAGTATCATTACTTTGTTTTTAAAAATGGATTCATATAATATTAATAACAATTACATTTTCAGTTTGGTGTATTAATATTATTGATAATGGCAATAATATTTTTAAATATGTAATAAATTAAAAGTGGATGCAGGTCATTATAGAGAACTATAACTGGTAAAAGCATTGAAAAAGATACCATGTAGTGACAATCCCCAAATTGAACATCTACTGGGTTCTTTTTACTCAAAGGTGTCAGAGGACATCTTGGAAGACGGAATGGAAATTATAAAACTCAGAAGACCTTGAAGATTATTGCAAAATATTATTTTCTTGTCATGTCAGCGAAGTTACAATTATAATTTCCCAAAAGCTTTGGTTGGTTGCCTACAAAAGAACTGTACATAATCAAACCAGTCAGTCTTCCATTATGGATAGCTGAAGGGCCTCTCCTTCTTGAAAAACTATACAGACAGTGCAGAGCCAGTTTCTTCAGGAACATGGCACTGTCTGGATGCCCATATTCCAGTGGTCAGCCATAGACTCATCTACATATGAACAATAACAATTGATCAGAGGAAAACATAAACTTAAAAGAGAATGTGAGGATGGGGCTAATGCAGCAGGTGTTGGAGAAGAAAATGAGAGGTGTATATGTATGTTCAAACCATATTGTATTCATATTTTGTTGTATCAAAGAATATAAAAAATAGATACTATGATGGATAAAAGGTCTGAATATGAATAAGAACTTCAACAGTCCAAGGACAATAAAGTCAGAGAGCTCAGGCTACTTAACCCATCTAAAGTAAATTTGGGAAAAGAATGATTTCAGAATTTACAGTGTTGAACTCATCTCTTTGGATAAGATAACTGCAGTGTCATTCATGTGTTGGGAGTGATTCAAGAATAAACTAGCATCTAAATCAATGGCAAATAGATGGCACATATTTTAATCCCAGAACGACAGTGACAACCTGATCTTTGAGAGTTAAATGCCAGCCTAATCTACATAACAAATTGCAGGACAGCTAAGTTTGTACAAAAGACTTTGTTTCTGACAAACAAACAGGCAAAGGACACAAAACACAATGCCTAATATCTCAACCTAAGAGGAACAATAGGAACGAGGAACTTTGTGTTTCTAATCTCAGGAATGTTGCAGTGATGCTAACAGCTGCTTCACAAAATCGACAAAGTCTTATGGGTCTCATATAACATGAACTTGTTAAATATCATGAGATGGACTTAGGAGAATGAAGAAAATATCTTACCAAGGTTTTTGTTATAACAATATAGATTTTGGAACATGGCATCACTAGCGTCTAAGACAGACATTTATAAAATAATTCTGAAAGGTCCTGAATGCGAATCACCTATCCTTCTTGAAAACGCACACTGATTCAGACACAGTAGTTCTGGGAAGGGAAATAAATAATTGGGAATGACTGTAATAGTGCTGCAGGAGATCTGCAATGGTTTTAAGAGTGATGTTTTCATTACCCTCTACATTAAATGATTAAGTTTCAACCTCAACCACAAATTATGTTGTTCCTAATAAAACAAAAAAGTTCCTATGCTTTCACATTCCTATGCTAGTGGATTATTTATATCTTAAAGTCTATTACAAAATGTGAGACGATTAGAAACCTTTGGAAATGGCCATAGCTCATAATGGAAATTCGTTGTTTTGCAATGTTCTCCTGGTTCACTCAACTATGCTTTCCTTGAGCAGACAATAAATTCTAATATTTTCAAACTAGATGTTTGGATTCATTTTAGAAGATAGTTGCACAGCTGAAATATTTAGCTTTTTTAATAGTCAGGAGACATTCCTAAAGGAATGATAAATGTAGAAACATTTGCCTGTGATAAATATTCTTATCATGAATACTAGTAATGCAAAATTAGTATCATTGGGATATGGATATTTCCTTTGTTACTACCTTAAAAGATATCTGACTATTGTAGGCTTGATGTATAGCCTACAATGAGATAATAATGATATATTCTTTTTAATTTATTCATATGTTAATATTGTCTATTCCATTACTGCTGAGAAAATAATAATAAAAATATTCATTGAAATTTCAATTTATTTATTTCTCTTCATTTTATATGATATCAAATATATGCTAGGTAGTAGAATATATTCATAAGTGCTGTAATAATTTAAAAATATATCCAACAATTCTCAAATTTATAGACTACTTCTCAGTATGCGATCTCACACTGTCTATGTGTGTGTGCATATATGTATATATGTAAGCTTATATGATAATGTTTCCTATGGTTTATCAAACTTCTCTAATTTTATATTTATCTCTCCATTCCCGTGCCTACTTGAACAAGTGTGTCAAGAAAATGGAAAATCAGATATATATTTTTGATGAATATTTGGTATAAGGTGAAGCATAACAAATATGTGAGAAGGTTACCTTTTATGGATTTTTGGTGTTACTATCTTGTTGATCATGTCTAGTTTTGTATTTTAAATTTTCTTAGGGTGGTTCGCTGTCCTGGAATGTAGCTTCAGAGAAAGGTGAATATTAAGAAATGGACTTATTGGAGAGGTTGTGGAGAAAGAGGAACCCTCCTCCATTGCTGGTGGGAATGTAAAGTTATACAACCACTTAGAAATCAATCTGGCGCTATCTCAGACAATTAGGAATAGTGCTTCCTCAAGATCCAGTTATACCACTCCTAGGTATATATCCAGAAGATGCTCAAGTGCACAACAAGGATATTCGTTCAACCATGTTTGTAGCAGTTTTATTCATAATAGCCAGAACATGGAAACAACCCAGATGTCCCTCAATGGAGGAATGGATACAGACATTGTAGTATATTTACACAATAATACTACTCCCCAATTAAAAACAAGGAAATCACGAATTTTGCTGGCAAATGGTGGGGTCTAGAAAAGATCATCCTGAGTGAAGTATCCCAGGAGCAGAAAGACACATATGGTATATACTCACTTATAAGTGGATAATAGACCTGTAAGATAAAACAGCATAAACATACTAAACTCTGTATAGCTAAAGAAGCTAAACAAGAAGGAAGACCCAGGGTAAGAAGATCAATGCTTACTTAGAAAGACAAATAGGATGGACATTGGAAGTAGGAGAAAACGCAAAGCAGGATAGGAGCCTACCATAGAGGGTCTCTGAAAGACTCTACATAACAGTGTATCAAAGCAGATGCTGAGACACATAACCAAACTTTGGGCAGAGTGCAGGGAATCATATGAAAGAAGAGAGAGTTAGTAAGACCTGGAGAGGACAGGAGCTCCACAGGGACCAAATATATCTGGGCACAGAGGCTTTCCTGAGACTGATTCTCCAACCAGGGACCATGCATGGTTATAAGCTAGAACCCCTGTTTGGATGTAGCCCATGGCAGTTCAGTATCCAAGTGAGTACCCTAGTAAGGGAAACAGGGACTGTCTCTGGCATGAACTCTATGACTAGCTCCTTGACCTCCCCAGCCCCTGTGGGAAGAGCAGCCTAGCTAGACCACAAAGGAGGACAATGCAGCCAGTCCTGGTGAGACCTGATAAGCTAGGGTCAGGTGGAAGGGGAGGTGGACTTCCCCAATCAGTGGACTTACAGAGGATCAAGGAAGAGATGAGGAAGGGAGGGGTGGGATTGGGAGGGAATTAGAGAGGGGGCTACAGCTGGGACACAAAGTAAATAAACTGTAATGAATACAAAAGAATAAAAAAATTATATAAAAAAGAAAAAAATGAAATTCCATAGGCCATAAATAAAATAGTGTTTCTCCTGACCAAAAAAAAAATGGATTTATTGTTATAAGCCATTTGCATATCTCTCTAAATATATATGTATATATGTAACTATACATGTTTATCCATGAGCTTCAGAGTATCTAAGAAAATTCCCATTGTCGCATGTGAAAACCTCCCTTTGCATTATTGCTCAGGGGAGTCTAAGAGACTCCCTAAGCTGTGGCTGTTTTCCTTGGTTGCTTCCCAGAACTTGAAGATAAACACTTGCTGAAAAATGAAAAAAACAAACAAAGAAACAAAACACAAAACCTTCACATTTTGAACAGAGAACTTGGAGGAATAGAGCTTGAACTCACACTGAAGCATCCTGAGGAGTAGCATTCACAGTACTGGAAGATGTTATGCAAGATGCAAAGCCAAAATATCATTCAAATATTCTAAACATAAAACAAGTGTATGAGCTACAGCAATGGCTGACCAATCAGTGGTGTAACATCAGCTTTTTATTTGGGAGTCTAATAGCTACATACTTGTGATTACTGCTCAACAGAAGGAAATTTATTCCCACTAGTGTAAACCCAGCCAGTTACCCTTGGGTAGAGAGACACAAACCATAGAGTACCTACACTTCCATTACCTGAAACCAATATAATTTCAAAGTGTATGTGAAATAATTATCATAATGGCCACAAATAAGTGTAGCTCTCATCCCTTATCAAAAGATTCATGTGTGATTTTTTTTTAAATTTTTTCAAGTTATTCCTTTGTATCCTGGCTGTAGTTCCCTCCCTTGTCTCCTCCCTCTCCTCCCCTCTCTCTCTCTTCTCCCCCTAAGCCCTTTCCATAGTCCCCTGATTCTAGTCTTCCTCCCATTCTTTCTGAACCTAGCCTATCAGGTCTCATCAGGACTGGTTGCATTGTCTTCCTCCGTGGTCTGGCAAGGCTGCAACTTCCCAGGGGAAGGTGATCAAAGAGCCAGCCACTGAGTTGATGTCAGTGACAGCTCCTACTCTCCTTACTAGGGAACCCACTTGGAGACTGAGTTGCCTATGGGCTTCCTTTTAACAGGGGTTCTAGGTCACCTCCATGCACAGTCCGTGGTTGAAGTATTGGTCTCTACAGGCATCTCTGTTTTAGCTCTCTTGTTCTCCTTGTGGAGATCTTGTCCCCTCCAGAGCTTAATATCTCCCTCTTCTTTCATCAATTTCCCTGTACTTTGCCCAAAGTTTGGCTATGAACCTCAGCTTCTGCCTTAATACCCTGATCAGTAAAGACTTTCAGAATTTTTATGTTAAAATAAGTTTTTAAAAGGAGTGAGATAAAAAGTTGGTGTTATTAATTAAGAGAAATATAGTAAAATGCTAAATGACGTACAAATGTTTGTAATACTGCAGAAACATTTTATGTGTTATAGTTAATTAACTTGGACTGTCACCCAATTGGAAATGTTGATACCTCTCTACCACCAAGAAATACATTTACTTGTGATACCAGTAAGTATTCTCTGATCTAAACAACTGCCATTTGGGGACATTCAGCTGAACCCCTTGCAAATGATCATCTCAGTTGACTAGTTGAAAGCTGACACTGAAGCACAGAGGATCTCCGATAATCACACGGTTCTCACCTTATTATCCAGCTGTCCACTATGCCACCTGATGTAGGCAACTCCGGGAGCCTGAAAATATAGGCCAGGGAAGGTTAAGACCAGAGCTTGAGTTCCAGATATGCAGCCACAGGGAAGCCCTGTCCCCTGATAGGTAGAGGGTTTCCATGTGCTGCCTGTACAGGATTTGAGCACCGTTGCCTCTGTAAGTACTCCCTTACCTATGCTCTCTAAGGAAGCCCAATAAATATATTGGTACCCTGGAGTGATCGGAAACACACTCCAGACTTAGTCTGATTTGGGATCTTAGGAGGTATAGATGTGGCATACATTTTTGTCCTGAAAAAAAGAAAAATGGCAGCAGCTTGGAATGACCACACCACAGCTGTAAGCTACTCTATGCTAGAATCTCACCATAGTCAGGGGAAGGCAAAACTTTCTGTGTGACTGTATCTTACTCTGTCTTGCACAAAATAACTTAAATTATCAAGGTGAATGCTTGCAATTGGTGATGGATTATGCTAGCTTTTAATAATAAAACATATGTAAAGAGAAAGTAATGAATTATTTCTCATATTAAAAGGTAAATGGAATTTTGAAAATAGCAAGTAGATATAGTCCATTTCAGCTCAGTATCCAAGTGGGTACCCTAGTAAGGGGAATAGGGACTGCCTCTGACATGAACTCAGTGGCTGGCTCTTTGATCACCTCCCCCTGATGAGGGAGCAGCCTTGCCAGGCCACAAAGGAAGACAATGCAGCCAGTCCTGATGAGACATGATAGGCTAGGGTCAGATGGAAGGGGAGGAGGACCTCTACTATCTGTGGACCTGGAGAGAGGCATAGGAGGGAGGCATAGGGAGGAGGACATCAGAGGGAGGGAAGGTGAAGCTGGGAGGAAGGAAGGAGGGGACTACAGCTGGGATGCAAAGTGAATAAACTATAATTAGCATAAAAAATAAAAATTTAATTAAAAAATAACTGACTATTCTTTTTTAATTTTTTTAAAATTTTATTTTTAATTACACTTCATTTACTTTACATCCCCCCCTCTAGTACCCTCCCTCCTTCCCTCCTAATTCCGCCAATCCTCCCCCTTCTCCACGCATGCCCCTCCCCAAGTCCACTGGTAGGGGAGGATTTCTTTTTCTTCCTTCTGATCTTAGTCTGTTAGGTCTCATCAGGAGTGACTGCATTGTCTTCCTCTGTGACCTGGTAAGGCTGCTTCCCCCTCAGGAGAAGGTGATCAAAGAGCAGGCCAATCAGTTCATGTCAGAGGCAGTCCCTGTTCCCATTAGATGGAACCCACTTGGACATTGAACTGCATGGGCTACACCACGTCTGTGGAGGGGTTCTAGGTTATCTCCATGAGTGGTACTTGGTTGGAGTATGAGTCTCAGGAAAGACCTCTGTGTTCAAATTTTTTGGTTCTGTTGCTCTCCTTGTAGACCTCCAAAAGAGGCTCAAGTACACAATAGGACATTTGCTCAACCGTGTTTGTAGCAGCTTTACTTGTAATAGCCACAAGCTGGAAACAACCCAGATGCCCCTCAACTGAAGAATGGATACAGGAATTGTGGTACATCTACACAATGGAATATTTCTCAGCAATGAAAAACAAGGAAATCATGAAATTTGCACATAAATGGTGGTACCTAGAAAGGATCATCCTGAGTGAGCTGTCCCAGAAGCAGAAAGATACACACGGTATATACTCACTCAGATAGACATACAATTTAGGGTAAACCTACTACAATCTGTATACCTAAAGAAACTAATCTAGAGGGAGGTCTCTGGCTAAAATGCTCAATCCCCATTGGGTAAGGCAAAAAGGATGAACATCAGAAGAAGAAGAAAACAGGAAACAGGTTAGGAGCCTCCCACAGAGGGCCTCTGAAAGGCTCTGCCCTGCTGACTATCAAAGCAGATGTTGAGACTTATGGCCAAACTTTGGGCAGAATGCAGGGAGTCTTATGAAGAAGTGGGAAATAGTAAACTATTCTTTTGATCTTAGATTTTTCTTTCCTTTCTTCCATCCTCTTTGTTTCTTCAATTTTTTTCTTTCTTCTTCTAATTATTTTTTTTCACGTTTTATTTGCAAATTCTGTCTAGATTTACTAGGAATAGATTACTGCACATTCTATCCAGCTAACCATCTGTATAGAGGGATGCTTTCTTCATATTTGTCATCCAATGTAATGTGTTAGAATCATTAAGCAAGGAAGCTGATATAAGGGAACTTCTTTCCTGATAAGAGACATTTTGACATGGTTAGTCCTGAATATACACACATGAGTAACAGTATATAATCTAGGCAGTTCCTATTTATAAGCATATATGTATATCATATGAACATGTGCATGTAAAAGATATTACTGTAAAATAAGTTTATAAACTTAAAAACAAGTAAGAAGGAGTACATACAAGCATTTGGAGGTAGAAAAAAAAGAAAAATGATGTAATTATATCAAACATTAAAAAGACAGCAGCAATGGATCAATTTCATATTAACTTAAATAGCATGTCTTGAAAACATTTAAATTTATAAATAATTTGATGTGTGAGGTATTTAGGAACCCTGTTATGTTTATAAATATTTATAATATTTTTGAAATTAAAATATAATTTCTTTTTTCACCTTTCTTTCACTCCCTCCGTCCTTTCCCATACTCCTTCCTCACTATTCCCCTCTCTAATTCATAAACTTTTTCTCCTTGTAATTAATATATATATATTATATATCCTAGGCTATTCAGAATTGCATATATATATCCATATATACATATATGATTTTAGGGAGACTACTTGGTTCTGTATAAGCAGTCAATGTATTCACACCTGGGGAACCCTATATTTCTGAGACTTCACTCCTTAGTTGTCTGTGGTTATTTAATTAAATATATATTTTAATAAAAATATAATGATATCATTTATGTCCTTTTCTTATCTCCTTTTGACCTCTCCTATGTTGATTCCCTCTAATCCCTTCCTGCACAACTTCACTTCTGTTCAAATTGATGACCTCTTTCTCTTTGATTATATGTTTGTTGTTGTGTGTATGTGCACATTCACATAAATATGTTGATACAACCTGCTGAATCTGTTTTTATTGTCTGTATGTATCATATTTCAGGAGTAACCACTTTGAACTGGGTAACAAATTAGGGGACTCATCCCTGGGAGAAACTATTTCTCTCTCCCTTAGCAATCATTATTTGTTTACATTTTTTTGTCTAGGAGTGAGTCTCATTGAGACTTTCCCCCTTCCAACTCAGCATTGCAAATGCTTATGTTTTGTTTGGGAAACCATTTCTAGAAGAAATAGTCTTCTTAAAATATTTCTGAATTCAGATGATTTAAACAGTGTAGAAAATCTATTTCCAGTATCCGATGCCTATATTTGAACTCCTGTCTACTGGTGCTCCCTGTGTGAACAAGTGTACTATTTCTCCAACTATTGTCGTGTATTTAGTTTTCTTTTTTCTGAAAATTAAAATAAAGAATATAGCATCAAAGAAATTTCAAGAAGCAAGAGGTGAAAATGTGAAGAGATAGTCTGTTATCTGAGAAAGAAATGTAATAGTTGACAAAGAACTCACCCAGTAGTCATCAATTAAATAATTTTAATAAAAATCAGTAACATATGATTTGTTTATCCTTGTTTTAAATATAAAACTAGCAACTTTGAAGAAATGGAGTTTGCTTTTCAAGTGGAGTTTTTGTTTTTAAGTGGAGATTTTATTTAACTTTAGCTTAAAATAATTCTGTGCAGGTTACTGAGAAAAAGCTTCACAAGTGTACATTTTTTTAAAATCAAGTTATTTATATCATTGCAATTCTTTTGCCTCGTAAGAGCTGTTGGGATTTATAGGAATATGAAATGTATCCTGATTTGTAAGTGTGAAAATATCACATTGCTTGCTTTGAAATTAGATCTTTTCAATTAATCAGATTCCAGGTGAGAATTAAAAATAGATTTACTTTAATTCATTGCTAATAGTTGCTTTACCCAGTATGTTTATAGGTTTTTTTTTATTAGCCCACAAACTAATAATGTTAAATATGTATTCCTGTGACAGACTGGCTCTGTGAACAGTTTAAACAAAGACATAATATTTTAAATGCTGGACTGTAAAATATCCTATCTGTTCCTTGAACAAGTTTCTACATATGGGCCATATTCCAGCTACTACTAAGAAAAGTTTTGTAAAATTTTCAAAAATAGAAAGATTATAAAAAATTGAAATGACTTTTTCTTGTATTTTGATATGTTGAATCATTGGAAAATATAAAATAAATATATTTTTTTATTTTTTTATTATTTTTTAATATTAGTTGCAGTTTGTTAACTTTGTATCCCTGCTATATCCTGCTCCCATAATCCCTCCCAATCCTACCCTCCCTCTCTCATCTCCTTCCTGCCACGTTCCAAGTCCATTGATAGGGGAGGACCTCCTCTCCTTTCATCTGACCCTGGTTTATCAGGTATCTTCAGGACTAGCTGCAAAGTCCTCCTCTGTAGCCTAGCAGGGCTGCTCATCTCTTGGGGTGAGGGGTGGGGTCAAGAGCCTGCCATTGATTTCATGTCAGAAACAATCCCTGCTCCCCTTATTAGGGTACCCACTTGGATACTGAGCTACCATGGGCTACATCTGAACAGAGGTTTTAGGTTATATCCATACATGGTCCTTGTTTGGAGAATCAGTCTCATAAAAGACCCCTGTGCCCAGATATATTTGGTCCTTGTGGAGCTCCTGTCCTCTCCAAGTCTTTATATATATTATTTTATTATATTAATTACAATTTATTCAGTTTGTATCCCAGCTGTAGCCCTCTCCCTCATTCCCTCCCAATCCCACCTTCTCATGCCCCTCTTCAAGTCCACTGGTAGGGGAGATCCTCCGCCCCTTCCATCTGGCCCTAGCCTAGCAGGTCTCATCAGGACTGGCTACATTGTCCTTCTCTGTGGCCTGGCAAGGCTGCTCCCCTCTCAGGGGGAGGTGATCAAAGAGCCAGACTCTGAGTTCATGACAGAGATAGTCCCTGTTCCCCCTACTAGGACACCCACTTGTATACTGAGCTGCCATGGGCTACATCTGAGCAGGAATTCTAGGGGTTCTAGGTTAGCTCCATGAATGGTACTTGGTTGGAGTATCAGTGTCAGAAAAACAAACAAACAAAAAACAAAACAAAACAAACAAACAAAACTTTGTCCAGATTTTTTTGCTGAGTAGTATTCCATTGTGTAAATGAACCAGAATTTATTTTTTTATCCATTTCTCCATTGAGGGACACCTAGGTTGTTTCCAGGTTCTAAAGCTGCTAAGAACATGGTTGAGCAAATGTCCTTGTTGTTTACTTGAGCATATATTGGATATATGCCTAGGAGTGGTATAGCTGGATCTTGAGGAAGCACTATTCCTAGTTGTCTGAACAAGTGCCAAATTGATTTCCAAAGTAGTTGTACAAGTTTCCATTCCCACCAGCAATGGAGGAGTGTTCCCAATAACACTGAGTGCCTTCAAGAAGAAATTTAAAACATCTCATGCAAGCAACTTAAGATACATATCTTAAGATCATGACTTTTAAATATGTTGAAATATTTGTTGATTCACACACACACACGTACAAACTGGTTTTGTCATTTTTATCACTTAAAAAACATAATTATCTGTTAGTACAAATACTGCAAAACATATGTTAATCTTTTCTATAAATTATATTATTCAAGTTTTGTTAATCAACTTTCTTCTGTTTGGTAGAGGGGACAATTTATTTGTGTCAATCTGTTCAGAAGTAAAATTGAACACTTTACATAAGCCCTCTGTCTTCCTTCAGAAATAACGTAATATCTTCCTAACTCTCAATATAACACCTTAATCTTAGGTCAACCAACAGTACATTCAATTTCTCACTGGATGGTGTATTTGGAGTCCATCATTTTGTGTTACTAATAAAACTAACAGCTAATTATGCTGGACCTAGTAAGGTTATGAATGTTTTTGGTGCAGACTTAAAGGGAAAAAAAAAGAGCATAATAAAGAGGAACAAAAGATGGATTTTTCTTTGTGAGCAATACCTGTTTAAATGATTCTCCCTCTTTTATAGTTCCTATTTTTGAACAGAATCAATACCATATTTCTATTTTCCACAGCAATGGTAAGTAAGGCAACACAAAATACACTTGCAATTTAGTTGTCCATCAACACTGATGCCTACAAAGGTCACTAAAGTGCAATATTTATTAAAATTCACCTTTACCCTGAGCTATTCATAAATCTTGATCTCCACTAATACTGTGAGCTGATATCTGTGATAGATAATGATTTGTTTTTTCTACTCTCTTCTCAAATCACTATAAACCTGTGCATTGCTGCAAGGTAAGGTCATACAACACTTACAGCCTTATTATAATTGACAGCTACACCTTGGCTTAGACTCCAATTTATACAGATATTTTTTTTCCATTTATAACAGGTTTTCCTTTACATGTTTTTCTCATATATTAGGTAAATAGAATGTTCTTACAACCTTAAATCAATCAAAAGGCAGATAGATGCTGTGTTAAACTAGTTCCCTACAAATAGCTTGGCAAATAGCTCAGCAGCAACTCTCAGATCACCCTTGGGCAATAATATTCCATCATGTTTTACAGAAGAAAGTGTAATATGTTTAACATCTGTATAATCAGAAGAAAATATTTGATGTATGCTATTAATTAGCATCAAATGTTGCCTCCAGGATTGTCACTGATCTCTTAAGGCGATTAGACACTTAGTTTTGACAATGGGCATGTAAAAATGCCAGCACTTATTTGCTTCTCAGATCTACTAAATAATCACCAGAGTTCTTACTTACTAATATGTATCAGGTGGGCTTAGGCCCCAGTACTTCAAGTTTGCAGTTCTCCTGTCATTCCTCTTTTGAATGTGTCATCTCTTTACAACTTCTCATTCACAACATTTAAATTGTGTCCTTTTTCTGCTAGGCACTTCCCTTGAGTTATTTGTTGATTCCCAGGTGTCCTCTATAATACCTGGTTCTTAAAATGACTCCTATTTTACTTTGTTCAGGAGGGCAAGATATATGCTTCATGCTTTTGAAGTAAACAAATGAAATTCCTTGTTTGGTTCTCCTTTATTCATTAAGGACCTTCTGAATCATGGTTGGAACTCATGGCACAGGGTATCTCTTGTGTGATATAAGACAACAGCACTTTATTAACAAAAACTTGTTTCCATAAAAATGCCCATAAACTGACATTAAGTGTCGAATCTGATCCTATGTGACTCACTGTCCCAGAACTGCTAAAGAATCAGTAATCACTGCTCTTAGCTAAAGCACAAGAAAAGATTCTCAGAACTGGAACAGGGGCTATTGAAAAGGGTTCCTCTACTAGAGGAAGGGAATAGGGCTTAACTCTAAAAATGATACATGCAAGTAGGAATTTATAACCAAGAAGGAGTATCAGGGTAAGTGGATGAAACCGTGTTAAGAGAGAACAGCTGGATTCCAGCTGAACACACGACAGTGAAATTAGCTATCACCAGTCAAAGAAAGATGATGAGTAACCTGGACTGGGATTAAGGGTGATCACATTGACAACATCTGGTCATTTTCTGACCATCCTGAGTTTTTGGGTTTCTTGTACTAAAATGAAAGTTTAGAAAGAATGCACTAATACACAGATAAAGGATGGTCAGAACCCTGACTAACTTTTGCCTATACTGAATATCTTTATCATTGTGCACCTGTAACTTATATTTTCTCTTTCATTTCTCTTCTCTGTGTTGAAGAATGTGAGAGACAATTATTAAATACTCTTGTGAGGTATGATAACTTATCTCCATCCCTTTATTTTACTAGAAAGTAGTCATTAATATTGATATTAGAAGAGATAATTATTATGATAATTTAATAATTATTATACTATTTGTAAGTATAATATTGATATAGTGATGTCAGAGAATCATTTTTAAGCTAGATGTCAAATGAATATTCAAAGATGAGAATCTGGGAATTTTTTTTGTATTCTGTTAGCTAAAACAACTAAGTATTCACACAAATTTAGTATTTTTACAGAACCGTGAATGGAGTTTAAAAAAAAAAACAAACATGCATGTCTTTTTGTGCTTTTTCTATTTATTATTATTATTATTTAGAATTTATTCACTTTGTATCCCTGGTGTAGCCCTCTCCTTCATCTCTTTCTAGTCCCATCTTCCCTCCTTTTCCCCCCATTCCTGTTCCCTAGTCTAATGATAGGGAAAGTCCTCCTTCCCTAATATCTGACTCTAGCCTATCAGGTACCATCATAACTGCCTGGATCCTCTCCATCTGTGGGCTGGCTAGGTCACCATGCCAGGGGTAGGTGATCAAAGAACAGGCAACCGAGTTCATGTCAGAGACTGCCCTTGCTCACCTTACTTTTTATACTTTTCATTGACATAGAAAATTCATAAATACTCTAACATGTCCTTAAAGTTGGTATCTTATATATCTATCATGAATTAATATTGTTGGTTTCTGTCTCTTTCTCTGTCTCTATCTCTCTCTGTCTCTCTCTGTGTGTGTGTGTGTGTGTGTGTGTGTGCGCGTGCGCGCGTGCATGCATAAGAGATCCACATACAATTCTATACATATGTGTGGTGGTCCGAGGAGAACCTGGGTGTCATTCCTTACACATCCTGTCCCCTGTCCAGGTTTGTTTTCATTTTGTTTTGTTTCACTTTTTTTTGAGACAGTCTCTTACTGACCTGAACTCAATAAGTGGGCTAGGCTATATGGACAATGAACCCATGATATTTCCTGACTCTGCCCACAGTAGAATTTAGAGAAAAATCTCACCTCTCCCTCTTTCCTTTATATGTGTAAAGAAAGGTTTATTAGTAAGTGTATTTTCTGGTTTTCAACAAATTAAAACAAACAAACAAACAAAAAAAATGAAAAAACAAAACTAGAGCTACTGAAAAGAAGGACTTCTTATGGAGGAGTTGCCGGAATCTGACTCATTTATAGGCCAAATATACATATCATAGAGGAACACACATTCAGGCACATGTGCTTGTACATTAAAACACACACCAACAAAGACACTCTCTCACACACATACACCCACACACTGTTGTGGATATAAACATGTTTTTGTTTTGGTCCTAGGTGTGGGATGTGGGACTGATTCAGATGGTCAACTGCAACAGACTATTTGCCTCATGCAGGCTCTGAGTGGAACTCTTTACAGCTGCAGACAGTTTAAACCTGAGGACTCTGGAGAAAGGCTAAACGCCAGAGCCAAGAGTATTTGGAGATCAGAGAAAGAACAAGGCTGCTCCTGCTTCACCCTTGCTGCTCTTGGTTGCTATTGTGAGACAAGAAGTTGGAGATCTCCTGAAAGGAGAATTGGACTGGCTCCAAGGAACCCAATGACCTTAACCAGCAGAAAGTAGCTAAGAGAACTATGCTCCCTCTTCCACTAACCCTTTCTCTCTCCTACCTGGTGTGTTGGAAGGAACTGGAGTGGAGCAGAGGGTAAAAAGATAAAATAAATGTAGATAAGTGAGTTTTTAAAAAGTATACCAACACATACACTAAATAAATAAGTTAAGGAGATATGACATTACCTTTATATCATGGGATACATGGCAGTGACGGTAAAGAATTGTATTATTCTAGTTGCTCTTGCATTGCTTTTTCTACAAGCAAGTTTTCCTGTGATTGCTTTCAACTATCAACAGAGCCAAACCAAAAGCACAAAGCTGTAGGTCACTCAGTTGTGAACTAGAAACTCCAAATGCAGAAATACAATAAAGATTTTTTTTAATAAATGATTTTACTTGTAGCTGGTGGGGGGAGAAGTAAAATTACCAAAGTAAGACTTTGAATGGGCAATAAAGCTTAACTGAAAAACAATATATACTTTAAAATGACCAGAAAAAGAAAAAGTTCTAAAAAGGAAAAAAAAAAATTGTAACATGAAAATGGAGAAAAAGGAATGTCAATACAGGAGAATGCTTTTTTAATTTTAATTTTTTATATTAATTACAGGTTATTCACTCTGTATCCCAGCTGTAGACCCCTCTCTCCTCCCCTCCTATTCCCACCCTCCTTCCCTCATCTCCTCCTATGCCCCTCCCGAAGTCCTCCAATAGGGGAGGTCCTTCTCCCCTTCCATCTGACCCTAGCTTACTTTAACATTGAGATGTTCATGTGGAAAATGCTGACTTGATTACAGGAACTTGCAGTGGGTCCAATCGCAGAGAACATCTGGGGTTCAAACTTTGTTACAACACATTCATGACAAACCCATGCTCCTCTGTGACTCCCTTTTCTTCACATTTATCTGGCCATCTAGAGCCCTCAAAAGTATTTTAAGAAGTAGGGAAATATTGGACCTTGGCTAGGTGAAGTAGTGATTATGGCATCAAATGGCAATAAGTAAGTATATTGTTGAGTAAATAATCCAAAACTCGGGGACACAATTAGAAAACTGTGCTATAATCAGACATTTTGCATGTAAATTGGTATATAACAAATTTTGCCATAGGTTACTTGCAATGTTGTGTCTGGTTCTTTCCCTTGGTCTAACAATGCTACTAGAATTTCAAGCTGTGTAAGCTTTTCTTTTCTATTATTTTCTAAATATTTAGTCTTCTAAATTTCAACTTGCTGTTATATCATTTTTTATCCCTTTTTGATGAACATTGTCATTGGCCCAAAAGTACCTTCTCCCACTTCCACTGTGGTTCACTGAGGATCCCATCACAAATTCCAAAACAAGGCTTTCTCCAGTGCCTCAAATATACTCTGTCACCTGCAGACAAGCCAGAAGTGGAAAGGAACCAACATCCCCAGGAAGGGCTGTTCTATAAATACCGTAGCTCTGTGATCTATAAATATGCAAGCTTCCTTTTCTTCCAGTTCAGATCGTACTGGTGTGCATCTTTTGCACATAAGAAACACTACAATTTTCCATCAGACTGGAGCTCTAGCCTTCCACAGAACACAGTAATTTGAGTATTGTTTTATTAGAAAACAAGTTCTTCATCCATCCACTCTATTCATATCATGTGTCTCCTTCTCTTCTTATACCGGTATGTTTTAGTATCTTTTAGTATGTTTTTCCAATTAAGCCACTTTAGAATCTTTTCTAAAGCAACATAAAATAGAGTGAATTTTCCTAGGTTTTCACCCTCCAAATAGATTTCTTTTCCTGCTTGGCCTCACTTCATTTGCAAATGTTTCTTAAGAGCAATGTACATATATTGAGTACCTCAGATACAGAAATGAAAGTTTTACTTCTTCCAAATGAATATATCATTTTACCTTTACAATAGGCAAAGTGAAGAGAAATGACTGTAATTAGCACACAAACTAAGTTTTCCAAGTGACTGTATGGATATTTTATTAATTTTATGCACTTGCAGTGACATTCTATTTTTGTTTGGTATGTTATATAATAAACATGTTATATATTACATATAAAAAACTCATTTGCATATTAGAAGTTAACATGCCATTCTGTCATTCTGTATTTCCTTTAAGCATCTAGAAACAAGTTCATATTAATTTCACAATAATATAATAAGGAGTAAAGTGTAAAGGGAATTTCTACCTTTCAAACTCATCGTGAGCTATTTATTTTACATATTTGATTTCATCCACATTTTCTGTCTTTACTTATCATAGCTTCTATACTAGGTAAAATTACTTGGTTTTGAATTGAGATTATTAATTTAAAACTTATATTAAAAGTGAAGTCTTACTCAAAAATCCTAGAGGGAAAAAATAAAAAGCTCAGGAGATAAATATAACAACTACTGAATAATGCCTTGTTTTCCTGCTCTTTTCGAGCATTGGACATAAAAATAAAATTATATTTAATGAAAAAGCAGTCTTAATGTCAAATATACAATATGCTTATCCACAAATATTTGTGAAGAATATTATATATTTCTGGTAAGTTAGAAGAAAATAGAAAATGTAGTAAACCATCTTGAGAACCCTACATTTTATCAGCACTGTAAATTTTTAAACAAAGATCACTTCATACTATGTTTATACTATATTTTTAAGTTACAAATATAATTAATGATAACTGTTGCATAATATATAGCAAGAGGACCTCGACATTTTGTTCTTTTCTGTTTCAGAGATTTCCCTATTTTTCTTCAGATTCGCTCTCTCTCTCTCTTTTTTTTAATTCAGAAATAAAATATGGAAGCATTCCACCGTCTTTTCAGTGATCTCACACACTCCTGTGCCTTTTTGATGGATTGAATGAGATAAGTAACATTCTGCACTCACACATCTCTCAATGATAGGCTGTAACACAATGAAAGGCAGAAAGGGAGAATGTTACATTTGACTGTGGCAAGAACTCTGTGTTAAGAGCTGAGACTGATCAATGCAGAGGCTATTCATTTTGATCCTAGGCTGATGATTGTTGCTCCTCCCCCGAGTTAAATTACTTTGAAACAGCACAAAACTGACTCCGAGAGCTTCGTTGTAAACCACACACACACACACACACACAAATGTTCTCTTTCTAACGGCCCAGTTTTCACAGAGTTACTCACAGTGAATGGATGGGAATTTGGTTTTATAGTGTATATTTCCTGCTACAGGACCCCCCAAAGTGCCCCATAATGGAAGTAAATATCAGTCTGGTAATTCAAAGCTCTTAGGTGAGTGCTCTTGTAGAGTTTGCCTTGGGACATTAAAGCCCATTGTGTTGATGGGTAGAACATTCGTAGGTCCCCAAGGACACTCTTTCCCATTTCTAGAAAGATTTTTGGGTTTATTTTTCCATTTCAAATGGGAAGTCATAAACAGAGTTTTTCAAATGACTAATATGTATTAAGAGCCTACAGTGGGCACACAGGACATGCACTATGATTTTAAATGAATCTTGTTCAGCAGCTGCTCACTGTCAAGGCAGTTCTGCTGCAATATAAGATGCAATTATAGTCAGCTCTGAGACTTGGGAATGGTGAGTCTGGCCAAGAAGATCTACACTTTAGTCTGCAATAGATGTTTATCAGATACAGTATATCCATTAGAATTGAGAAATTTAAAGAAATACATCAATAGGAGATATAGTTTGAAAGAAACAGGAATCAGTACATGTGAGAAAAACTGTTCTGGACTTAGTGTAATTAGATGTTCTGATGAGAAGCCAATGAAACTAAAAATAAACAATTCAGGCTACCATTTTAGGCTACAGAAAATAAAGGTAAAGTTGAAAATGGCAATATTGTTCTGTTTTAGTAACATTTTCACTGCTATTTGGCATTGAAGCCTCAGAGAGCTGTAAAATACTTCTAAGATTACTAACAAGAAATAATGAAGATGACGATGATGATAACAATGATGATGACCAGCTGAGAAAAATGAAAGAAGAGACCTCTTCAAGAGATTTTGTAAACTGTAGCATATGCTGGAGAGGATATGGAGAATGGGGAACACATATTCATGGCTGCTGGTAGTGCAAACATGTACATTGATCATTAAAATTGTTGTGGGAGTTCCTCTGGAAGTTGGAAATATACCCACCTCAAGGTACAGCTATACGGTTTGGGACATATAGAGCAAACACTCTATATCTTATTACTGATACACTGGCTCATTCATATCCACTCATGCCAGAAGTTGGCAATGGCCTAGATGCCCATCAACTGATGAATGGATAATAAAGATGTGCTACAATTCCACATCTGAATATTATTCAGGTTTTCAGAAAAAGAAATGATATTAAAAAATTCATAGGTAAATGGATGGAGGCAAGAAAAAAATTACCCAATGTTCAATAACACAGACCCCAAACCACAAATATGATATGTATGTAATATATAGAGAGGTTAGATTTTAACCTTTTGATTTGTACTATAAGCGGGATAACTACAAAGGTTAGGAGCCTAGTACAGATGTTGGGGAAGGATCTCCCAAGGAAGGTAAAATATAATACATTATTGCAGAAAGAAAAATTGAAACTAGAATAAGAAGATTAAACAGTGTGGGATTTGGAAGAGAAAGGGAAAGGAGAGAGCATGGGAAGGGGCAACTAACAATAAAGGCCATTTGAGAAATCATACGGAAGGAAGCCTATTACTAAAAAATCTCCCTAACCTAAATATGTGTGTGCAAATAATCTAAACTGTCTTCATATAATATTGGATACAATGCCGCAATTAGACATCTAATGCTACCAAATAAAACCTCTAATACCAGAAATGAATACTTTCAAACATCACTGTCTATGGGCAAGGCTATAGGTTGCTCTCTACAGTCTGATGGTAAGGTCCTATTGCTAGAACAAACTTCTAGATATGTAACTGAACATGGAGAAATAATTCTGGGACGTAACTGACATATCTGTACTGACTAACATTCATGTCACTCTACTGGATCATACTCTTCATATAACTGGAAAAGAAAGGTATCTATATCTCCAAGTTACCAAAACTGTGATCTATAACAGGGACTCCCCTGCAAAAGACATATTTATATTGTGCATAAACGTAGATGCCAGAGACAGGATGAGAATCAAGACCAGTGATAAAAGCTTAGGTGGTTCACACACACACACACACCTATCCTCCCACACCCAATATATATGTGTATATATATATATATATATATATATATAGAGAGAGAGAGAGAGAGAGAGAGAGAGAGAGAGAAGCACAGATAGAGAGATATGCAAGAGAAGATAAGGTCATCCGTCATGAGGGAAACAGTATAAAATGAACAGGAAGAGACGTAATAGGGAACAATTTATTCATCAGAATAAAATGGAAAAAGTAAGATAATAGGAACTCAAATAGGAAAATTCCATAAAATCAACCATTCACATATGAATTGTCCCACATACAAAGGTACTTTCAAAGAATCAATGAAATGTTAACCACCGACTCTGTTTAAACTGAATATTTTTTTATTTTTAAATTTGAAGAAAATATGACATGTATCATGCATACAACATAACTACTTAAAACCCATTAATGCCTGCAAATTAACACTTATATATATGACTTCAGCATTTGAAGCCTACCTTCTAGGAAGCTGCAGTGTAAGACAATGGCTGTGTTTGTGTTAGTGACCAGGAATAACAAAAAAGAACAGCAGGATTATACACATGCTCCTTCTTCCACCAGATGCTCTGCCCATGAGTGCCAAACGCTCTGCTCCCTCTGTGCTTAGAAACAGATGTGATTTGTGCTGTTGTTAACTTTTAAGATTCATGGAAAATATGTTATGGAAGTGTTGTCTTACAGGGTCTGTGTAATATTAAGTAATATTAAGTAATTTGGATATGTTTTGTCTGACCTGGTTATTTGTTAAATCTCAAGGTACCCACCTTTATTGCTGAAACCTTTCAGGATACAGGTCAACAGGAAAAGGGGAAGGAAGGGCCGGTGAGGAGGAGAAGGAAGAGAAGCTGCAGCCACAGAAGGAGAGAAAGAGGCATTAACTCATTATTCATTTTTACTCATTGTATGTCTTTATGAGACATACATTGTTTGTTTCGCTTGAACAAAGGGACTAGTGTTTCAGATAGGACAATTAACCACAGCTCTCCTGCAGTCTGGTCCTTCTAAGAGACACTCACCATGGCTCACCTGCTACCATATATTGGAGCTGCCTAGTCCAGTCAGTGATGAATTCTCAGTGAAAATCCATGCATGGCGAAAGTTGAAATTGCAAACACGGGTAAGAACATCATAACTAAATTATTTCCCGTTTTCTTCAACTTCCATACTTGAATGTTTTATCCACCCTTTAATATTAATGTTGGCCGAAGCAGCGAGTCAGCCACCTACAATAACAACAGCTACTCACTCATATCTTTAGCGGTTTCTATACTTTTTTTTCTCCAAATGAGAAATAATGGTAAATATGTAATTCAGTATCTATTTTTTCATTGTTGTTTATTTTTTAAATAGTTCTTATGCATAGGTATGCCAAGTTAAGCAAAAAATGATGAAAGAGCAAAAAGGCAAAATGTGTTGTTTTTAAGGCTTTAGTATAAAAGAGAATTTTAAGAGACCACAGAAACTATAAATTAAAACAGGTTATAAATATCGTTAAATAATATAAGTAATCCCCATAATGAAAATTTCCTGTCTATACATATGAATATGTAATATAAGCTATTACATATTCTATACCACTCATCAGAGTAAGTGATAAATTACAAAAAGGATTTAAGAATTAAAAGGTAATAATCTTCAATGCAATGCAATTATTAAAGTAATAAAAACACATTTCTCTTCTTCTCTCTCTCTCCCAATCTCCCTCTCTCTCTCCCTCCTTCTTTGTCTCCCCTCCTCCCTCCTTTTCTTCTTCTCTTCTCTCTGTCTCTGTCTCTCTCTCTCTGTCTCTCTCTGTGTGTGGGAGAGTTATATGTCTGTGCTTATCCATTTATAGGGAGTGGTCAATTCTGAGTGCCTTCCTTGATGAGCTTCTCCTTTGTTTCTGTTTTTTATTTTTTTTAAACATGTTCCACTTGAAACTCATGGATTCATTACAATTTGTCAGCCAATGATCTCCCTTGATCCTTTTGTCTCTATGTTTGTAGTAATGGCGTTGCAGGCACTCAAAGTCATGTCCTCACAATTTCATGACAAGGAAGCATTTTATTAACTCAGCTTTCAATCAAAAACAATACATTGTTGAAGCTATCTTTTTTTCAAGTTTTCCCTAATCTTCCCTCCTTCAATATAGTTGAGACTTCATTTATTCATAAATTTACTCTTGACATTATGACTGGAAAATAACAGAATGTTATTTGTCAAAGGCCAGGTTTGGTACTACGGGGTCAACTGAGGTGGGCCATAGAGTTGGCAGGTGCCAGGATATGATGGCAGGCAATTTAAATAGGAATGAGGGAGAAACTGGTGCTGGTGAAAACTGGTGTTGGCAAGAACTAATCTTAATTGGCAGAGGACCAGAAATGATGGCTCCTGGCATGAGCTGCTATTGATAGTAGCCAGCAACTAAGAAAAAAAGAAAGAAGGAGAAAAGAGACTGAACACACACACACACACACACACTATGAATAAAGCAAGACAAGCTCCAACAAGCAAGTTCCAACAAACTTCACAATATACATACATACATATATACATACATACATGAAGACAGCAGACAAATAGACATATACACATTCACACACTGGGTAGATGGAGCAAAGCTCCGACAAGCTTCATGGTTTTACATCCATACAGACACACCCACACATATATTGGATGGATGGAGAAAACTCAAATGAGCCATCTACAACACCTGTACAGATACAAATATATACATTTTGTGGGTGGAGCAAAACTACAAGGAGCTAGCCTCAACAACTTTATTTTTCCCCCAGCAGTAGCTTTCACGCATTTCAAAATTCACAAGGTTGTTACATTCTCTTTTCATTTAAGTTAACAATTACAATGAGTACACATAGGGAAAACCATGTTCCTCAATACCTTCATATGATGTAATATTTTACATATTATAAATTTAACAACAAATTTGAAAAAAAATATTCCTAAGAACCAACACACATTTGTAACTCAGCAACTTGTTATAGATTAAAAAGTATAAGCAAGTAATGTAGTTTTTGTTTGTTTGTTTTTTTAGTTGTCAGTTTTTCTTTACTGGAAAGGCTGCAGTTGGTGGTTACAGAGAAAGAATCAATTATCTTAAAAGTAATCTTATAAAAACCTTAACAGAATTACAAATCTAAACTTTTATGTAAAGAAACAATCAGCCATTTTTAATTTAAATCCTCTAGGTGCACAGTTTACTCATTAACAATTTTTATTAAATCATATCAGGAAGCTGAGACAAAAATGGTACAAGAAATTAAACATCCTGACTGCCAGTCGGGTTTCAGGGGTTTCTGTTGAGAAGTCTGTTGTGATTCTGAGAGGTCTGTGTTTACATGTTACTTAGCCTTTCCCCTTTTAATATTTTTTCTTTGTTCTGTACATTTAGTATTTTGATTATTATGGGGTGGGAGGAATTTCTTTTCTGGCCTAGTTTATTTGTTGTTCTGTAAGCCTTTTGTATGCTTAAGGGCATCTCTTTCTTAAGGTTGGGGACATTTTCTTCTGTGAATTTCTCCAAAATATTCTGGGACTTAGAGCCTGGAATCTTCTTTTTCGTCTATTCCTATTTTTCCTAGGTTTTGTTTTTTCATGGTGCCCTTGATTTTTTAGATGTTTTTATGTCAGGGACTTTTTCATTTTTATGTTTTCTTTGAGAGATATATCAATTTCTGCAAATGTATCTTGAGAGCCTAAGATTCTCTTCTCCATTTCTTGTATTCTGTTGGTGATTCTTACTTGTGTCTCCTGATCTCTCCTCTAAGCTCTCCAACTCCAGTGTTTTCTCAGTTTGTGGTTTTGTTTATTTGTTTCTGTTCTTGTTTTTTTTTTTTATTGATTCTAATGCCATTTTCATGTCTTGAAAGATTTGATTTATTTCCTTCACCAGATTGATTGTGGATTCCTGTCTGTCTATGACAGCCTCTATTTGTTCATTTCCTTTTTATGTGTCTCTAATTACTGCATACTCATAGTTTTAAAATGATTTAACATCATTTTCCTATGTTTCAGCTGTATTAGAATATCCATTGTTTCCTAGAGAAGCTAAACAACAAAGAGGACCCCACAGGCTTCCTCAAGAAGATGTACAATGGGATTTGGGTCCCATGCCTAGCTCAGCTCTGCTATGCTCACTATCAGTGCTGTGCTCGCGGATTCTGCCCCAGGTGAGTCAGGCAGCTGGGGAGCAGGCAGAATGAAGACGTGCCTTCCCCACAGTATAGGAAGGTATGGCCTCATGGAAAGGTGAGAGTGAGCACCACTAGCTGCTGTGACCAGAAAGATGTCCACTGGAAGTTGAGAGTGGGCCCTAAGGTTTGGAACCAGGACCTGCTGGTAACCAAAAGGTGTTTACAGGACAGTGAGAGTGAGCACCTAAGGTCTGAGCCTGGAGCCACTGGTACCAGGAAGGTATCCACAGAAGGGTGGCTTGGGCTACAGGAGTGCTGGGCAGGACTCGGAAATTTTTTTCTTGTATTAGTTGAGTGGTCTGAAGATGGACCCTCGTATATCCGCATGGATTCTACTCTCTCCTTGGAAACACAGATATCTGGTTTAGGGGTTCACAGCGAGGCCTGATGGTCACTCTGCTCTCACTGCTGAGCTGCTGTTCAGATACCCGCGTAGTTGGTGCCACCATCTCGGATCTTCCTGAATTAGAGTTATGTTTTATGATCCCTATTTCGTTTCATAGAGCCCATTTTTGTTGTCAATGGTATTAGTGCATTTCCTCCAAAAGGCAAATCTGTTAATATGAACAAAGAGTGACATAAAAAGTATATCATTTATTACAAAGCTCAGAAGGCATGAAGGTTTTCATATAAATCGTCATTTAAATGTCTTATACAGCTAAACACTTAGTTATTTAGTCCTGGATTTTCACTGAACTTTGTGTCACACTTCAGTTCGTTGTTGCTGTTGTTTTTTATTTCATACGTAAAACACCTGTAGAGAAATGATTTAGCTTTAAACAATTGACAGTTAAAAAGAAATATGAAAGAGTGATTTGGATATCCAAGTTTTCAAAAACTTACTTTGCCCAAGGATATGGTTCATGAGATAAAATACTTCCATGCAAGCATAAAAACAAAATAAAACAAAACAAAAACACTACTCTAATCTGGACCACACTTCCCGCTGGCAGCCAGTATAATGACAATGGAGAAAGAAGCATTTCCTTTTTGTCTATTTGATCTCGCCTACATAGCAAGTCCATTCTTTCTTTCACTGTCATTAGAACATACTCTTTAGAATTCTGATGTACACTGAAGACCAACTGAGATGTCCAGTCTTATGGACTAGGAGCTACCTCGACTGTCCATTCATTGGCAACCTTTGGTGGATTAGTTGGACTTCAGCCCATAAATAATTACAATAGAACACACACACACACACACACACACACACACACACACTGATAGAAAACTATAAGTTTTGTTAGATAGAAAACTATAAGTTTTGTTAGATAGAAAACTATAAGTTTTGTTCCTTTACTTTGACTAATACAGTAGACAGAGCCACAATTTTTTGTGGAAGTAAGTTTAAATTTGTTAGAACATGCTAGTACTTTTCCATAGAGTCTTTAAAATGTTACAACAAAAATGAAAATTACTTTAGACCCAAATTGTTTTCTAACAAATTGTCTATAGGAGCTTTAGAGAAATACAATAGAGCTCTCTTTGATTCGTGAATTATAACAAAGTATCTCTCTCATGCCATAACACACATGACTGCTTTGATTTAGCAGCTATATGTGTTTCAACTAAAAAATTATACCTGAAACAATTGCCAATTATAATTTGACTTCATTTCTGCAGTTAATTTTTCTTTTTTTTAATTTTTATTTTTATATTAATTACAGTTTATTCACTTTGTGTCCCAGCTGTAGCCCCCTCCCTTATTCCTTCCCAATCCCACCCTCCCTCTTTCATATCCTCTGATTCCCCTCTCCAAGTCCTCTGATAGGGGAGGCCTTCCTCCCCTTCCATCTGGCCCTAGTTTATCAGGTCTCATAAGGACTGGCTGCATTGTCCTCCTCTGTGGCCTGGCAAAGATGCTCTCCCCTCAGGGGGGAGAAGATGCCCAGTTGTTTTTTTTGTTGTTGTTCTGTTGCTCCTCCTGTGGAGCTCCTGTCCGCCCCAGGTCCATCTATATCCCACTTCTTTCATAAGATTCTCTGCACTCTGTCCAAAGTTTGGTTATGAGTCTCAGCATCTGCTTTGATACCCTGCTGGGTAGAGTCTTTCAGATGCCCTCTGTGGTAGGCTTCTGTCCTGTTTCCTGTTTTCTTTTTCTTCCAATATCCATCCTGCTTCTCTTTCTGAGTGAGGATTGAACATCTTACCCAGGGTCCTCCTTCTTGCTTAGTTTCTTTAGATGTACAGATTTTAGTATGTTTATCCTATATTTTCCTGACAGTAGTTGGTTCTAATGTTACTTGTGTACTGGGTAAATAATATTTCATAATTTAAAAAATATTACAATTTACCCTTGAAATGCATGTACATTCCTACAAAAAAATTACAATTAATCTTCATAAATAATTTATATTTAAAACATACTGAAATTTTCAATGCAATATGTGTTATGCATATCATATTAATATATATTTTTGCTAATACATCAGTGTGGGACTATCATGTACCATTAAGATAATTTTGATAACTTGCATTGCTTGGTGAATGTTGAAAATATTTCTTTTGTACATTGTCAGTAGAAAGTGCTGAGTGCATGAATTTTAATCTCTTGATATTTCATTAGCTTAAAATGTTATATATGAAACTGTAGTACCATCTATTTCTGGAAACATGTAAACTGTGATTAATTTGGACAGTAAAAATCATCCTTATTTCTTCTTTATATTCTTAACTTGTAAAATTCTTTAGCATCAAATAAAAAATTGTACAACTCAAAGAGTTACAAATAATGAGTCAATGTCAATTATCTCACATAAAATAATTTCTAAAGTGCCCCTTGCCCTGCTCAGTCATGTGTACAAGAGCCAAACTTGAGGGTTTCTAATTTCAGCTCATGATGAAACATTCATTTTGTAGCTTACATCAAGAATATAAGATTCCATGCTGTTTAGTCAAAACCAGGACTAAAGATACATAACAAATGAAAAGTCACTAAAGATGTCATCACATAATACCATAGAATATCCCTGACCCCTCAAACTAGCAGTTCTCAACAAAGGAATACAAAAAAAAAATACAAGAAAAAAAAAGAAACAAACAAACAACAAACAATAACAACAACAAAAAGCAGTTAAATAAATTAAGGAACGCAACATGGAATCTGAATGATAATGCTAAAGAAATCATGGAGGAAATGAGAAGCTCTACAGGCCAGATAGAGACCTGAGTTGGTAACACTGGTAACAAATTGGATAAAGCACAAATAAAAATAACAGTTTGAAGTTATAGCTTTGAATTCTTAGTGTCAGACAGAATGGACAAAGGAAAAGTAAAACAACACAAAGAGAAAATGGAAGAACTCTGAGATAACATTAAAAATAATCAAATATTCAAATCATTGGCATACCTGAGAGAGAAGACCTGAGAGAGAAGATACAGTTCGGGAGCATAGATAAAATAATAGCAAAAATTTTCTCAAATCTTAGGAAGACATGAACACCTAGATAAAAGAAACATTTAGAATCTCTAACACACATGATCTTCGAAGTATGCCAGCATGAAATATTATGCTGAAGTTGTTAAAAGCGCACGACAAGAAAAGACTATTATAATTTAAAAGATACAAATGTCAAGTGACATTTGAAGGTAAACACATCTGACGAAGAGCAGATTTCTCAGGTAAAACTCTAAATGCCAGGAGGGCATAGACTGAACTATTTAAATTCCTGAAAGAAGATAACTAGTAACCAAGGTTATTGCACCAATCAAGGATATAAATAGCTTCCATGATATAGATAAATCAAGGGAATTCACGGATAATAGAACAGAACTACAAAAGTTGTTTAAGAGAATCTTATAACCAGAAGAGAAAGAATTTAATAAATACTGTCATTAAGATTGTGCATAAATCTTACTAGGAAAAGAGATACCAATGAGGGATAAGAAACTACTAATACAGGAAAATAATTCTAATGCACTAATCTAGCAAATGAGACTGATTCTCCAACCAAGGACCATGCATGGAGATAACCTAGAACCCCTGCTCCGATATAGCACATGACAGCTCAGTATCCAAGTGGGCTCCCTAGTAAGGGAAACAGGGACTGTCTCTGACATGAACTCAGTGGTTGGCTCTTTGACCACTCCCTGCCCATGGGAGAAACAACCTAGCTAGGCCACAGAGGAGGACACTGCAGCCAATCCTGGTGAGACCTGATAAGCTAAGGTCAGATGGAAGGGGAGGAGGACCTCCCCTATCAATGGACTTAGAGAGGGGTAGGGAGGAGAGGAGGGACGGAGGGTGGGATTGGGAGGGAATGTGGGAGGAGGCTACAGCTGGGATACAAAATAAATAAATTTTAATTAATATAAAAATAAAAATAATTAAAAATAAATAAATTAGCTAATTATATTCAAAGCCACTAGAAAATAAAAATGTCTCTCTCTACATATACATATATATGTATATGTCTAATATATATATATATATATATATATATATATATATATATATATGCCAAGTTGAAATATACATGTGCCCGGTTGCTATGGATTGTGCTCCCACCCTTTTTTCAAGCCTTTCGGCCAGCTTTCTACTCCTCAGTTTGTTGTGTGGAAGAGGCTTTTCTGGAGCATCAGAAAGGCCAGCAATACAAAGTATGATGGTATAGTGCAATGCTGAGAGGCAGTAGCAATGACCTGGGAGTGAGACACGGACATGACAATGGTGATTGGTGTTCTTCAAGATGCTACAGCACGTGACACTGTTAAGATAGCCCACGAATAAGTTCAGTATTAAAGCTGTTTATATATATGCTTTTTAAACTTCTGATTCATTCTCTAGGAAGTATTCCTTTTCACTTCTGTTTTAAGCCCAGGGAAATCAGTATTACTTGCAGAGGACAGTAGCCACTTGTTTTCCTCCCTGCTTTCTGGCTGCCCTGAGGTGAGCAGCTTCTTCCAGCTCAATATACCATTTCCCACTAGTCCAAAAGCAATGGGGGGACTGAATCAAACACATACCCAAACACATATCCAAAAGTTTCACCCAAAATAAATCTTCAGTCCATTTAAAATATTTTCTAATGTGCTTTTCACACTGGTGGAAAACTTTCTAACACATTTAGCATCATGGCATAGTGTTCCAAAGTAAGTAGTAAAAATGGTTGGAAGTCCTCATAGAAAGATGAGATAAATTCTGCTAATTTGTATTACTCTAAGTTGTATGCACAAAATTCATTCACTAATGTGATAATATTTTTAAATGGGATGTACTTATAATCAGATGTAAACAACAGAACAAAATGATTGAACACAGGCTGTTTTATATTAAAATTATATTAGCTTTATACAACTGTGTGCGTACATTATACATACGTAATCATCAAAGGATTACTTGCAGAAACGGTTCTATATCTTTCGAGTATATCATCCTCTGGGAACAAACTCAACTAGTCATGCTTGGTGGTAAGCACCTTTACAAACTAAGTTAATTCAGCAGCCCAAAGATAGGTACATTTTAGGGTATTGTTCAGTCATTTCCACAGACTATATCCAAGGAACAAATATGTACTTGAATAAATAAGTGAGTTGACACTTGGAAATTAAACTGGAAGGAATGTGCTTGATAATAGCACCCAAATAAAGCTGACAGATACAGCATTTAAAACTTGGGAAGAGAGAAAATCTATAGCCTATCTGGCAAAAGAGGAGACTATCACCTGAACAAAATCAAATTTTATTAAACATAACAGGAAAAGGTAGTACAAAGCATTTTTATTAGCGAAACATATTCTGGTTGTCATCGTATAGTGTGGCAGAGACAGTTGTGGAGAAATGCTCACACTAGCTTCAGACTAAATACACATTTTTAGATGATCATCTTGTGAGCTTATTGCCGATGTGTTTAGAATCAAAAGCTCTTTTTGTCAACTTCGCTTCATTCTGTACTTTACAATCTCCATTGCAATATGCTGGAAACAATCCTTCAGTCCGACAGCAGTCCGGTCAGTGTTATCACCAAAAATGTGAAATGTGTGTGAAGGTGAGCCAGATAATGCAGATCAGTGTGGAGTCTGGCAAAAGAATTCTCCTGGTGTGTGAGCGGCCGCTGTTAGAGTGTCCACTCTGCCACTGATAATGTACTACTCTCCTTTGTATAAAACATGCCAAGAAGGGGAGCCATCACTCTGGTGAAATTCACTGCAGATATTTCAGAACTGGGTAAAAACATTGCTATCTGAGACCATGGCATAATGACTCCTAAACATACTTAATTACTCACTGAGATGTCTTTTTGAAAGTTTTCTCAAAATCTCCCAAATACTGTCTGAGATTCTACTTTTGCGTTGACATTATTACACGCAGAAAGACCAGAGTGTTCAAAATCTATCTCCATTTCCACGCCAGGCCCAGGATTCCTGATTAGTTTGCCACTCTACGCCACAGAGATTCACTAACTTCTTGTGGCCATTGTTTTTATTTTTAAGCGCTTTATTTTAATTATATGCATGATAGTTTGAAAAGAAAATGAACCCCATAGGCCCATAAGGAGTGGCAATATTAGAAGGTGTGGCCTCAGTGGAGTAAGCGTGGCCTTGTTAGAGGAAGTGTGTCACTGTGGGGATAGGTTTCAAGGTCTAATATGCTTATGGTATACCCAGAATGCTTTACAGACTCCTTTTGCTGCCTGTGTATCAAGATGTTGAACTCTCAGCTCCGTCTTCAGCACCATATATGTCTGCATGTCACCATGCTTCTCACCATGCCAATAATGGACTAAACCTCTGAAGGTGTGAGTCAGCCTTAATTAAATATATTTTTCTTCGTAAGCATTGCAGGGGACCTAGCATCTCTTCACAGCAGTAAAACTCTAACTGAGACTATATGTATGTGTGTGCATCCATACTCCAGTAAAGGCCAGAAGATGAGTATGTTTCATTCTATGGATCTGAAGTTACAGGCAGTTGTGAGCAAGCAGACATAGAGTATGGAAACCAAACTTTGGTCCTCTGGAGGTACAGTACATTCCCACCACTATAACTAGTTTTTCATCATCAACCCATAATCTGGGCATTTCAGGTACTTATACTCCCATAAGGGCCTAACTAGTTGCTATTCAAAAACAGAAAATACTCTCCAAAATTCCCCTCTCCCCACAATCAACACTTCTTAGATCTGTGACTGAAGTGACTATGTGGGGTAAATTACAGAAGCCCAGTTTTTTTAAAAATTAAATTTTATTTTTAGATTTTTGGTAAAATAGTCCACTCTCTTCAATTCATTCTAGTCACCCCTGATTCTCTACTCACGAAACTTCATGTCCCATAAGATAAACCATCACCCTCTTAAAAATGAAGTCAATTTTGTGTTGGCCACAGACTCTTCACTATGGGGTATTCTCTGGAATCTTGTTACCATATACAGATTCTCTTCCTTGAAGAAAAATGAATTCCTCTCTCCCAGAAGCTATCCATTATAAATAGTTTCTTGTTTCCTGATGGTACTTTGTACTTAATTACCCTTCTCCATGCTGAGATTTTTGTCTGGCCTGTACTGTACAGGTCTTTGCATGCTCTGTCAGTCTTGTGGGCTCATATGCACTTCGTCCCTGTTGTGTTTAAAAGAAGCCATTCCTTTAGACTCTTCTACCACCATCTGATTTAGAATCTCAACTCATGGGGACATAAACCTAATAGCAGTAACCTCCATTGGAACCAATGTTGGGAAATAAGAGCAAAACCTATACTTGAAAAATGGCTTCCAGCTCAATGAGAAAAGTTCTGAATTAAACATTATAGGGATGCATACTATCCAAGGAAGCAGGTAGGGTAACTGCACATCTTCATCTCTAGCTCTGCTCCTTCGAGTCCAATCTCCCAGCCTCTTCTGCTATGCAGCAAAACAGCCTCTTCTGCTATGCAGGGAAACACTTGCTATAGTCTTCCTCAACACGTCTCATCTCCAGTGGATCCCACAGAGCTTCCCCTCCAAACTTCCAACACTCCAATCCATTGCTTTGTCTCAGCCCCTAACAGGAAATACCTGGGAATATACAAGACACTCTGGCCAGGATTGCAAGTAGGATTACTGAAGATCTCCACATCTATTCCACATTGAATCTCTGAGTCTCAACCAACATTCGTAGCAGAGTTTCTGCTGGGTCCTCTTCTCATTCTCTAACCCCGTTCACCGGAGACTAAGCAGATCATGGTGGAACACCTTGCCTTCCTCCCTTAAAGAAATCTATGAAATACAAACAGCGGAAGGAAATGAACAAAACATTTCAAGATATGAAAGTATAAACAGAATCAATAATGATAACCTAAAATGAGGGAAATCAATTTAAAAAATTTAGGAACTGGAACAGGAACAACAAAGGTAAGCTTCACCAATAGAACACAAGAGATGGAAGAGAGGATCTGACACGTTGATAACAAGATAGAATAAATGGACACATTTATCAAAAAAATTGAAAACTCTAAAAAACTTGGGGCATAAACCATCCATGAAATCTGGGACACTATGTAAAGACCAAATCTAAAGATAGTAGGCATAGAAGAAAACGAAGAAATCTAGGTAAAGGACACAGAAAATATTTTCAACAAAATCATAAAAGAAAATTTTCGTAATATAAAGAGGAAGCCTATTAAGGTAAAAGAAGAATATAAAACACAAAACAGACTGGACCAGCAAAGAAAGTACTGTTAGCACATAATCATCAAAACAGTAATGTAAAAAATGCAAGTGAAAGACCAAGCAACATATAAATGCATAGCTATTAGAATTACAGTTGATTTCTCAATGCAGACTTTAAAAGTCAGAAGGGCAGAGTATATATGCTGCAGACTCTAAGAGGCCACATAAACTAGCCAAGGTTATTATACCCAGCAATACTTTTAGTTGACATAGTTGGAGAAAATAAACATTCCATGACAAAAACCAAATTTTACCAATATCTTCTTTAGACATAGATAAATACCCTGCTTAGCTATCAGCAGAAATGCTTCCTCCAGCAACAGATGGGAACATATACAGAGGCCCACACCACAGCCAGACATTATATAAGCAGTGAAAAACCCTGAAACACTTAGCCCTAAATGGGATGTCTCTACTAAATCTCTCCCTTCAAGGTGCATGGAAAGAAGAAAAAGTTTGAATACCAGAAAAGGTGAGGGATGACAAAAAAGTAAGACCAAATAAATCAACATTATCAAAGCTTATATGAATGCACAGAGTGAAGCAGTTTGCCCAGAGCTGCATGGGGTTGCAACAGTTCCTCTGGATACAAATGCTGGATTACAGTTTCTTATTTTTATGGGACTTCCACATATGGGACGCAGTTGGCTTTTGAAACTTGTGTCTTCTCTTGGATACTTTTTCTTCTTTTTGTTTGTCATGTCTAACTTTGATGTGTTAATTTGAATTTTATTTTGGTGTATTTTATTATTATCCCTTTGAAGCATGTTTGTTTTCTAATGAGAGGAAGAAAGTAAATAGATCAGGTTGAGAAACAAGGTAGGGAAGAATTAGCATTGAAGGGAGGAGAAACCATAATATCAGGATATATCATTTGAGAAAACAGTCTATTTTTCAATAAAAGGAAGAGGGTAAGGCAGAGATAAGCAGAAAATTCTAGTGACTAAATGATAGGAAAATTTTCATTTGTTTTGTTTAATTTTGTAGGGTATAACCACATCCTCATAGTAGTTCACCTGTTTCTACTTAACAGGAAAAAAGAAACATAATTACTTTGAATTTATATATCATTCTATTTGTTATCTCATTTATAGAGAAAGATATGTTGATAGGTAAAATATGTAAATCTACTAAGATTTTTCTCAGAACTTGGCCTACCTGAAAGAATGAAACAGCCAACTTTAGTCTCCTCTAACAAAACTGTTCACCTGAATTGGTAGCTGGACTAAAACTGAAGAATGATGAGAGCTCACTGCTAAGTCTATCCAACTCACCAAGTAGCAACCCTACTCCTAGAGTTTCAAAGTGCTTCATTTTCCCACAAACCTTAAACAAACATATAATATAACTTGGACAGTGTCTTTTACAAAGTAAAACAGCTTTTCAGCCACAAAAATAAACACCCACATACACACACACACTATTTGAAGATATTCAACATGCTATGGACTAGGAAACCCACCTGGAGACTCAGCACTCTACTGAATACAAGAGCTCGGACTCTAAGATCAACAATCAATAAATGGGACCTCATGAAACTGAAAAGATTCAGTAAAGCAAAGGACATGGTCAACAGAAAAAAATTGATAGCATACAAACTGGGAAAAGATCTTCACCAACCCTACAGCTGACAGAGGGCTAATATCCAGAATATATAAAGAACCCAAGAAGTTAAACAGCAACAAATGAAGTAATCCAATTAAAAACTGGGGTACAGAGCTAAAGAGAGAATTCTCAATAGAGGACTCTCAAATGGCAGAGAAACACTAAAAGAAATACTCAATATCCTTAGCCATCAGGAAAAAGCAAATCAAAACAACTGTGCAACTCTGTCTCACACCCGTCAAAAATAGCTAAAGCTGAAAACTCAAGTGACAACACATCCTGGAGAGGGTGTAGAGAAAGTGGAACCCTCCTCCATTGCTGATGGGAATGTAAACTTGTACAACCACTTTGGAAATCAATTGGGTGCTTTCTCAGAAAACTAGGAATAGTGCTACCTCAAGATACAGCTATACTACTCCTGGCCATATATCCAAAAGATACTCAACCATACAACAAGGACATTTGTGTATTAAGCATTTTTAGTACTATAATTATTACTTAAAAAGCAATCAATTACAAGAACAGACAGATATAAGCAACCAGAGACAGAAATTCTCAAAATAAATTAAACAACAAATTCTAGACATAAACACTGCTACCGAAATTAAGAATTTTGGCTCTACATGGTGGAGCACACCAATAACCCCAGCACTTGGGGAGCCAGAGGCAGGTGGGTCTCTGTGAGTGTGAGGCCAGCCTGGTCTACAAAGTGAGTCCAGGATAGCCAAGGCCACAGAGAAAACAAATCTGTCTTGAGAAACAAACAAACAAATCTTTGAAGGTCACATAGTCTGGCTTTGGCATAGGGAAGAATCCCTCCTGAGCAAGTAGCAGGAAAAAAAAGTAATTCCCAATTGAATATTCCAAATATGAAAAGAAAAGTAAGTACTAAAATATCCAATAACTGTTTAACAAATATAAATTATTAAAAAACAACATTCATGGACAGTTACTTCATGATATTCAAAGACGAATAAGTCTAAAACCCTCTGGGAATGACACAATTGATACATATTCAAATCTCTTCCCATAAAATTAATAGTATTTTATATGTATTATGAACAATGCTATGTAAAAGATGTCAGGCTATCTTGTTTCCAAAATTAAGAAAACTGTTTGTATGTGTGTAATACAGCTGCACATTTTTCTTTGGAATAATATTGACCAACTATATGTTAAGTAAATATTAGAAGTAATAGACATAAAAAAAAAATTAGCCAAATTGGCATCGGACTATAAACTCAATAATTTCAGAAAGCCCCAAATACAATAAATGCAAAAGAAAATAAAATGAAAAAACAATAACTAAGCATATTATAATATTAGTTTATAAAATTGTAGTTTATAAGAAAAGATAGAAATCACTTTAAACAGCCAGAAAAAAATATAAGAGTAGGGAGAAATATTTTAAATAGTTAAGGAAACAACACAAATCTACATTTCTTTACACTTTGAAGTAATTCTTCAAAACAGACAAATAAATAAATAGCCTTTTTTTTTTGGCTATAATTTCTCCTTGTTAGAGATGTTAAAAATAAGTACAGTTTATACAGTGCAAATTGCAGAGGCCAGCATCTCAAATCTATATAAGTTTAAAAGGAAATAAGATATAGATAGATATACAAAGATTTTTTATTTGCATTGATTTTTAAAATGATTACAAATATTATCAAGTGTATATTTGACTGTAAATTAGATGTGTCTACTTATGTCTTATTGTATATTTTTATACATAAGTGTTATGAATGACAGAAATAATATATGATGTGAAGAGAAATTATATCTTGCTATCATAAGATATTTTTACTACTTTGTGAACTGCTTATTTAAATGTGCATTTAGAGTTAAGTAAGCATATTTGCAAATACTTGGAAAACTATCCTAAGTAAACATTTTAAAAAGAAAAAAAGCACTTTATAATCTAACATCATAGAAAATTCAATTACTAATAAAACCATAAAAAAACCTGAATAAATGTCAGAAAAAATAGGAACAAAGAACAATGTTAACACATATAGAGAATATTAACTCTATTATATCAATACACATTCTTATGAACAGAGATATAAATAAACAAATTAATCCAAAGAGACTGTTGGATAAGACCATGAATATATTCTCAGGGAGTTAAATGTAAATAAAGTATTACAATAAGCCATTTTCTAGTAGAACAAAAAAACGTAGTTTTAACTATAATAATTTCAGAGAGAATAGACTTTGTGATGAACAGAGGCATTGCCTGGCAGTTAAATTGTTAATGCTTTCCTGAGACAAAAAATTTAGTACTCATGCATCTAGCAAAAACACACACATGCAGTAAAAAATGATAGAACTGCAACAAATAAGAGATTTTCTCCCATTCTAATTAGGATATGTTAACTTTATGTGAGCATTAGTGAACAAATTCACTAAGTTGCCAATTAATAAGAACATAGTTAACCTCTCTAGCACCAAAACCAATAGGATTAACACTGAATTCTGTATTCTAATATGTCAAGTGGTAACGGATTACACATTCTTCTTAAGATCACATGGAGTAGTCACCAAGGTAGATGATAGCATCCCATTGAAAACTGAAATGACAATATGCTACTTTAATATCACAATGGATATGAACAAGAAATGCACAACAAGTATAAGATGAAATACAATGTGTCAAATATACCCATTTCTTTTCAATATACTGCTTGGATCAATACAAAGTCAATAAGACAAGATAAAAATAATTAAAAAGATAAAAGTAGGAAAAGAATGGAAATTATTTCTAGTTGTAGATTGTATGATATCGTCAGAAGAGATCGCCTCCATCAAAAGAAAAATCCTGAAGAAAACTCAAAAAAAAAAAAAAAAAAAAAAAGCTAGAAGCTGGAAACAGCCCAGATGCCCTCAACTGAAGAATGGATGCAGAAATTGTGGTACATCTACACAAGGGAGTATTACTCTGCAATGAAAAATAAGGAAATCATGAAATTTGCAGGTAAATGGTGGGACCTAGGAAGGATCAACCTGAGTGAGCTGTCCCAGAAGCAGAAAGACATACACGGTATATACTCACTCATATAGACATATAACATAGGATAAACCTACTAAAATCTGTACATCTCAAGAAACTAATCAAGAAAGAGGACAATGACTAAAATGATCAATCCACATCCCAAAAGTCAAAGAGGATGGACATCAGAAGAAGAAGAAAACAGGAAACAACCTAGAAACCTGCCACAGAGGGCCTCTGAAAAGCTCTGCCCTGCAGACTATCAAAGCAGACACTGAGACTTATGGCCAACTGTTAGGCAGAGTTCATGGAATCTTATGTAAAAAAGAGGGAAATAGTAAGATCTGGAGAGGATAGGAACTCCACAAGGAGAGCAACTGAACCAGAAAATTTGAACACAAGGGTCTTCCTAGAGACTCCTACTCCAACCAAGGACTATTCATGGAGATAACCTAGAACGCCTGCACAGATGTAGCCCATGGCAGTTTAGTGTCCAAGTGGGTTCCATATTAAAGGGAAGAGGGACTGCCTCTGACATAATCTGCTTGGCCTGCTCTTTGATCACCTCCCCCTGAGTGGGGAGCTGCCTTACCAGGCCACTGAAGATGACAATGCAGCCACTCCTGATGAGATCAGATAGACTAGGATCAGAAGGAAGGAGAGGAGGACCTCCCCTATCAGTGGACTTGGGGAGGGGCATGAGCGAAAGAAGAAGGAGGGAGGAAGGGGGGACTGAGAGGGGAGGAGGGAGGGGCTTATGGGGAGAAACAAAGCGAATAAAGTGTAATTAATAAAATTTAAAAAAACAAAGTGACCAATTCATGCATGTATTATAAAATTCTTCACAGGCAAAAGTACATCAAAGTTCCATATGGATATGATAAGACTGCACTGTAATAGACATAACAATAATTCCATCGATAAACCTTCAAAGTCTAAAAGAAAAAAAATGACCAAAAATTTCAGGAAAGTGTCAGAAAACAAAATTAATTTATAAAACACAATCACCTTTCTATGTTACCACCAACAAATATGCTGAGAAAAGGATTATGGAAACATGCATTTACAATGGGCTCAAAAAAAAAAAAAATCTAGGGAAAACCCAGACAAGGAAATGAAATACTTCAATATTGAAAATTTTAGATATCTGAGTAAAGAAACAGAAAAATATACCAAAATATGGAAAAACCACCCTATGCTTATTGATTTATAGAAACAATATTTTTTTAATTTTATTTGTTTTTCTTATCAGTTACATTTTATTAAATCTGTATCCCTGCCGTATCCTTTTCCCTCATTCCCTCCCAATCACACCCTCCCTCCCTCATCTCCACTGTGCCCTTTTCCAAGTCCACTGATGGGGGGGCCTCCTCCCCATTCATCTGATCCTATTTTATCAGGTATCTTCAGGACTGGCTGCAAAGCCCTCCTCTGTGGCCTAACAGGACTGCTCCTCCCTTGGGGGGTGGGGAGGTCAAAGAGCCAGTCATTGAGTTCCTGTTAGAAATAGTCCTTGTTCCCCTCACTATGGGAAAACAATTGGTTACTGAGGTACCACAGGCTACATCTGGGCAGAGGTTCTAGGTTATACCCTTGGTTGAATGTCAGTCTCAGAAAAGACCCTGTGCCCAAATATATTTGGTCCTTGTGGAGCTCCTATCCTTTCCCCATCAGACTAACTCCCCTTCTTTCATATGATTCCCTGTACTCTGCCAAAGGTTTGGTCATGAGTCGTTGTATCTGCTTTGAAAACCCTGCTAGTTAGAGTCTTTCAGATGCGCTCAGTAGACTCCTGTCATACGTTCAATGCACATCCCATCTGTGCTGTAGAAACAATATTTTGAAGATAACCATTCTACAACAAATAAAGCAATTGATAGTTGAAATGCAATCCCACGAAAATCCCAAAACATACTTTAAAAAAAAAAAAAAAAAAACAGAAATTGCAAACTTTATTTTGTTGACACTAAAGAATAAAGATAACCAAAGCAGTCCTGAGGAAAAAGCATAATGCTGGGGGGGGGGTCACCTTTAATATTTCAATATATATTACAGAGCTTTAGGAATAAAGCTGGATGCAATTAAAAAGACTTGTAGACCACTGGAACATGAACAAAAAGACCCAAATATGAGTGCAAGTAGCTACAATCATCTAATGCTTGATAAAGATGAAAGAAAAAAAAGAGTGTGTAAAAATTTAGCATTGTCAACTAATTATTCTGGAAAAAAATGAATGTCTATATGTAGAAGAAATTAGTCCCGTATCTATCAACCTCAGCTCCTAATGATTTAAATTACTTAATGTTAAATCCCAAACGGTGGAAATGCCCTAAAAAATAATGGTGTAAGGAAGGACTTTCTGATTTCCGATTAGAACTTCATTGAATCGGGTATTAAGACCAAAAGTTGACAAATGAGATATCATAAAACTGAAAAGTTTCTGTGCCGCAAAGGAAACAACCAAGTAAAGAGGAAGCCCACAAAATGAGAAAAGAGTTTTTGCCAGCTATCTGATAAAAGATAAATACATACATTATACAAAGAATTTTTTAAAATGACTATAGTCTTGAACATAGTTATAAAAATAGAAAATAAAATTGGCTCATAAAAAGCTAAACAATAACGTTCAAAATCATTAACAATTAGAGAATTTTAAATTACAATTTTTTTTGAAATTTTGGAATGTCCAAGATCAAGAAAATACCTAACAGGAAATACTGGTAAGAATATGAAGAAAGAAAAGTCATCATCCATTTTTCACTCTTGGAGATAATGTAAATTGGCCCAGCCACTCTGGAAATCATTGTGAAGAATTTTGAAATGAGAAACAAAGAAAAACAAACAAACTAAACACCTAAAAAGTAAAAATTAATCTACTACAGAGAAACAACTATACCATTGGCAAAAGTCCAAAGGACATGTCAACCCAATCCAGGATACTAACTCATTCATGCTCATTTTCATTCTTGCATAATACATTAAAAAAAATAGAGTGGTTGTACAAGTTTACATTCCCACCAGCAATGGAGGAGGGTTCCCCTTTCTCCACAACCTCTGCAGCATGTGTTGTCACTTGAGTTTTTGATCTTAGCCATTCTGATGGGTGTAAGGTGAAATCTCAGGGTCGTTTTGTTTTGCATTTCCCTAATGGCTAGTGAGGTTGAGCATTTCTTTAAGTGTTTCTCTGCCATTCAATATTCCTCTATTGAGAATTCTCTGTTTAGCTCTGTTCCACATTTTTTAAGTGGATTACTTGTTTTGCTGCTTTTCAGTTTCTTTAGTTCTTTATATATACTGGATATTAGTACTCTGTCAGATAAAGGGTTGGTGAAGATTCTTTCCCAGTCTGTAGGCAGTAGTTTTCAGCAGGAAGGAGAGGAGGACCTATCCTATCAGTGGACTTGGGGAGGGGCATGCACGAAGAAGGGGGAGGGAGGGTGGGACCGGGAAGGGAAGAGGGAAGGGCTTATGGGGGATACAAAGTGAATAAACTGTAATTAATAAAAAAATAAATAACGAAAAGAAAAAAATAGAAATAGAAACAACCTAATGTTCTTCAACTGATGAGTGAATAATGAAAACATGGTAGAAAACTGTAATCAAATAAAAAGAAAATCATGAAACTTGCAAATAATTGGATGAAAATAGAAAATATACCAAGTAATATAAACTAGATCCAGAAAGAAAAATATCACATATTCTCTATCTTATGTGTGGTTCCTCGCAGCCATTATTTGGAAGTGACAACAGAAACCAGGAAAGAGAAAAAAAAAAGTGACCAAGAAATGTTGGGGGGAGACATGAAGAAGGAGCTGTAGAGAGAGGGAGTCCAGAAGGCAGATATTATAAAGACAGGGAGACAGAAAAATATACAGAATGACTTTACCTGGGGGAGGGGCAGATAGAGAGCAAAATAAAGGAAGAGAGGTCACATTTATCTATTGTTGATCTTAGAGCCTGTGTTGGTGTTCTGTTCAGGAAGTTGTCTTCTGTGCCAATGAAGTCAAGGCTCTTCTCCACATATTTTTCTGACAGGTTTAGTGTGTCTGGTTTTATGTTGAGGTCTTTAATCCACTTAGTCTTTAATATTTTTCAGGGTGATAAGTATGGATCTATTTTCATTTTTCTACATGTAGACATCCAGTTAGACCAGCACCATCTGTTAAAGATGTTATCGTTTTTCCATAGTATGGTTTTGGTTTCTTTGTCCAAAATCAAGTATCTATAGGTGTGTGGTTTTATTTATGGGTTGTTTATTCGATTCTATTGATCCACCATTCTTTCTATGCCAGTAAAATGCAGTTTTTATTACTGTTGCTCTGTAGTACAGCTTGAGATCAGAGATGGAGATATTTCCAGATGATCTCTTAACGTACAGGACTGTTTTAGCAATTCTGAGTCTTTTTTTTCCATATTAAATTGAGAATTGTTCTTTCAATTCCTGTAAAGAATTGTATTGGTATTTTGATGAGAATTACATTGCATCTACAACAAGGAAGACCCCAAGGGAAGATGCTCAATTCTCATTGAGAAGGACAAATGCAATAAACATTGAAAGCAGAACACAAGGAATAGGACAGGAGCCTACCACAGACAGCCTCTGAAAGGCATTACTGATTGAGGTATTGAAGCTGAAGCTGAGACTCATAGCCAAACTTTAAGCAGAGTGCAGGGAATCTCATGAAAGAAGACAGAGAGAAAAAGAGCTTGAGGGGAGAGGAGCTCCAAAAGGAGAACAATAGAGCCATAAAAACTGAACCCTGGGGACCCTGAAGAGACTGAAACTCCAACCAAGGACAATGCATGGAGAAGACCTAAAACCCACCCATGCTAGATGTAGCCCATAGACTCAGTCTCCAAGTGAGGACCCTAGTAAGGGGATCAGGAGATTTCTCTGGCATGAACTCAGTGGCAGAATTTCTGATCACCTCCCCCAGGGCTTTGCAGCCTTGCCAGGTCACAGAGGAAGACAATGCAACCAGCCCTGATGAGACCTGATAGGCTAGGGTCAGATAGAAGGGGGAGAGTTCCTCCCCTCCCAGTGGACTCAGGGAGGGGCATAGGGGGAGAAAAGGGAAGGAGGGTGGGATTGGGAGGAATCTAGGAGACAAGGGAGGGGGCCACAACTGGGATACAAACTGAATAAACTGTAATAAATTATAATAATACAAAAATTAAAAAATCTAGAAAAAAAAACAAAGTGTATAAATTGTAACAAATAAAAACATAAATTTTATAAAAGAAGGGAATAAATAACACTAAGAATATTTGAAAAAGCCTTAGGGAGTCATATTATTTGTGTTATATAAATTTCTACTAGTTATAACCAAAACTAACTATATGATGTAAAAATACATACATGTAAGTGTATTATGTCTAGATGTAATGCAGTTATGCTACTTGGGTTAGTAATGTTTTCCCCAAGATTTATAGACTCTCTAACAAAACCCAAATACCAGGCAGGAGCTGTTGGAGTTTTTGGTCAGGAATTCAGAACCATCCCTCCAAAAAATATTTATGTTGCCTTTGACAGCCATCTAGAATATGAAGATAAGTCCAATTTTTTGAAGATATCACTAACTTTGGACACAGATCTTCAAAGATTTGTGCTGTTATTATCCTAGAATTCTCCTCTCTGGGAACTAGCTCTCATAGTGTCAGAAAATACTATGCAAGCTGCTGAGGGTGTAAAGTAATCAATAGTCCCATCCAGCTGAGGTGCCTACAAACCATGCCTACCATGGCAAGATATCTCCAAAGGTATAATAACAGCTGTTATGTCTCCAGGGTAACTAACAGCTATGTATTAGATTTAAGAGCCATTAAATAAGAGGGGATTCATGCTTGGTAGTGTAAACCCTGCCAAATGCCTGAGGCTAAACAGATAACAGACTTCTGAAGATAATCTACTGTGGTTTGATTCCTAAACCAGTGCAATTCCTGTTTTCTAAATACTGATCCTTATATTCACAAAGAACTGTAGCTCTTAACCCTTAAGAAAGAAGATTTGTTTCACAACAGATGAAAACTATTACAGATATCTATAACTGGACGAAATGTAGAGACTATGTGACTGTGAGGAAGCAAGCACATCTGGTACATTTACAACACAACCACCACATTTAATACTCAGAGAAATTTTCAAAAGTAGGGGTGAAAGGATTCTAAAACCCAGAGATCCATAAATAGCATTACCTAGACATGACAGGAAAAACTGTACCCATAACCTCTCCACCATCTGACTTCTGAACAAGATCAGTATAATGATAATGCCACTTTACATACCAGTGCAAACAGGGATTCTTCAACATGGTCTCTACTAGATGAAGAGCTCAGGAACTCAGTATATGCTGACAGTGGGAGAAGCAGTTTCAACAAAGGATGAGCTCCCAAGCAGGTTGCTTAGCCACAAGCGGTCAGCTGAAGACATCTGCACATGTGAGCGTAGTTTAATGAGCTGATGAGGTACTATCTATATGTGTGACTATAGACACATTCATCCATATGTATATGACCATAGCAATAATAATCGAGGAAGAGATTATAAATTTGAGAAAGGAGACACAGAAAGACTTTCAAGTAGGAGAGGGAGGGAAGGAAATGATGTTGGTGTAGTATTCATGTAAGATGATCCCCCAAATGGGAAATTATTTAAAAAAAAATACATCCACCACAACCGGCTTAGCTTCTTTTTTTATTAAATTTTTATTTTTTTCATATTAATTACAGTTTATTTACTTTGTATCCCAGCTGTAGCCCTCTCCCTCATTCCCTCTCCATCCCATCATCCCTCCCTCATTTCCTCCCATGCCCCTCTCTAAGTCCACTGATAAGGGAGGTCCTCTTCCCCTTCCGTCCAACTGTAGCTTATCAGGTATCTTCAGGACTGGCTGCAATGTCCTCATCTGTGACCTAGCAAGGCTCTTCCTTCTTCAGATGGTGGGGGGAGGGCAAAGAGCCAGCCATTGATTTCATGTCAGAAACAGTCCCTGTTCCCCTTATTAGGGTACCCACTTGGATACCGAGCTAACATGGGCTACATCCGAGCAGTTCTAGCATATATCCATGCATGGTCCTTGTTTGGAGAAACAGTCTCAGAAAAGACACCTGTGCCCAGATATAGTTGGTTCTTGTGGAGCTCCTATCCTCTCCAGGTAATGCTAACTCCTCCTTCTTTCATTTGATTCCCTGCATTCTACCCAAGGTTTGGTTATGAGTCTTAGCATCTGCTTTGATACACTGCTAGATAGAGTCTTTTAGAGGCCCTCTGTGGTACGCTGCTGTCCTGTCTTAGCTACTTTAGGTACACAGATTTTAGTATGTTTATCCTATATTATTTGTCTAGCATCCACTTATAAGTGAGTATATACCATGTGTGTCTTTACGCTTCTTGATTACCTCACTCAGGATGATCTATTCTAGTTCCCACCATTTGCCTGCAAATTTCATGATTGCCTTGTTTTAATTGCTGAGTAGTATTCCACTGTGTAAGTAAACTCAGTGGCTGGCTCTTTGATTACCTCCCCCTGAGGGGAGAGGGGCAGCCATAACAGGCCACAGAGGAAGACAATGGACCTGGTCCTGATGAGACCTCATAAGCTTGGGTCAGATGGGAGGGGAGGAGGACTTCCCTTATCGTGGACTTGGAGAAGGACATGGGAGGAGATGAGGGAAGGAGTACAGGATTGAGAGGGGACTAGGGAGGGAGCTACAGCTGAGATACAAAGTAAATAAATATGTAATAAGTAAGTAAGTAAATAAACAAACAAATAAATAAATAAAAAATAAATGTATACATCCAAAGAAACTTTAACATATTTGGACCAAAAAAAAAAAATGAACGAAAGTGTAAATTCAAAATATGTTTGATGTAGGAAAAATGGAGAAATTTATAATACCGAGCAATCTAAAATCAATAGTCTACAGCTTTGACCTGAAAAAAATATATAGGTGAGGGAGCAAATTAAGCCTAGAGTAGAAGAAGTAAATAATAAAACTATGAGCAAAAATCAGTTGAATTGAAAACAGAAATTTAACAGTAAATGATATGGAAGTTACATCTTGGAGGAATCAATAGAATCAACAAATTCTTACATGAACTAACCAGATTATTAAAAGGGTAACACAAATCAGAAATATCAGAAAGGGAGGACAGTATAAATTCTGTAGAAATACAAACATTGTAAAGGATTTGTATATGTATACCACTATTTTGGCAATCTAGAGGAGATGAACTAGTATTTTAAAATATTCAAGCTGCAAAATATTATTAAAAGAAATAATAAATAATGCCATTTATTTGTTCTTTTGTTTCAGTTATTGTTTTGAAATTTTGCTAAGGCTGTCCACTATATATACTGACTGTATTTTTAAGTCCCTACTGAGTAAAATGACTGTACTGTTATGAATTAATAACTTAATTTTCAACTCTTTAAAAAAATGAAATAGACCAAACACATACACACATATATGTAAAACATGCTTCCATGAATTTTAAAAGTTCAGTACATATTAACTTTCCAACTTTCAAAAGTTACAGAAAAAATTTTAAAACAATAAAAAAACAAACAAACCAGAACCCAGATCAATTTTAAATAACTCCTACAACATCTTGAAGAGCAGAGCAATTCCTATTTCTTTTCATGAAGGTAATGTTACTCTAGAACAAATCTAATCAATGATTTTTTTTTTGCTTAAATAAAATTAAAAACAAAACAATAACAACAACAACAAAAAAAAACAAACCCTAAAACCCAGTGTCTCTTACATAAAGCCCAAAGGGTCTAACAGTGTTATATAACATAATTAAATGGAGTTTTATTCTGGTCTAGTTAAATATTGATAATAAACACTGAGATTCATTACATTTGTAAACTAAAAGTGTTACATGATTATATGAATAGGCACAGAATAAATATTTACAGATTCAAATAGTGTTTATGATTTATAAATTAAAAACTACCAAGAGACAAATTAAGAAATATTTTAGGTTGATTAATAAGTACCAAAATCTGATACCTACCCATACACTAAATGGTGAGAAACTCAAAGCTTTCCCAACAAGAATGACAAAGATAGAGGGTAGATTACCTGACGACTACAACACTTTTCATAAACCCAATATACTCAGTAAGTAAACTGGACAGTTAGAAAAAGTAGTGAGCCACAAATAGAAATCCACTGCATTGATCTGTGACAAAAAGGAAAATTAAAGATCACTGAATGTAAAGATATCATTAAAGCCACTGCACAGCCAAGTACCAAAAATGAATATTTTATATATACTATACTTATTCCAGACATTAACCCAAATTAGATAAAAGCCCTAAGCACAAAACAGCTATATAGCTGCTAGAAGTTACGAGAAGGAAGCCTAGATGACTTTGAGTTTGACAATGACTTTTAGTTTAGACAATTAAAGGTATAATCTGCAAAATGATACTTAAAAAGCTATTATAAATTGAAATTTAGAAGTTCTGCCCTGAGAAATATAATAGTGAGATAATGAGAGTGTATGCCAGAAGCTTGAGGAATATATTTGCAAAAGAGGTCTTGTAAAATACCATTATTCCAAATACACAGAAAACTCTTAGATTGCAGAAATAAGGATTGAAGCAATTAATGAGATTTTTAAAAAAGAGCAGAAGGAGGAGTAGAGGGGGAGGGAGGGAGAGAGGGAGAGGAAGAATAAGAAAAAAGAGGAGGAGGAGGAGAGAAGAAGAAGAAGAAAAGATATTCACCAAACAATGGCAAAATAAAGTTTGTGAAATGATATTCACCATCAAAAGTTACTAAGTAATTTAAAATCAACCAACAATGTAATGTCATGGAAGACCTACTAGACTAACCACACTCTGGAAGACTGACAGCAACAATGTAGCTAGGCGAATCTTATGCAAAATGATATCTTGCAAGGCATTTTGGCAGCTTTGCACAGCCATATCAGGAACACATCATATGATCAAGAATTCTTTCCCTTTGGTGTTTACCAAAATGAGTTTAAGATATATGTCCACACATTACATATGCACAGATGCTATAGCAGCTTTAACCCCAGCTGCCAAAGCTTGGAAATAAATGCAGATGTCCCTCAGCATATATCACATAAACTGGTATATGGAGATAATAACATATTACCCAGCATGAAAGAACACTGAGGTATGTCACTTTCTGTTCAGATACATACAGCTGGAGTACAAGGGAAATCATCAGTGCAATAATATTGAAATAAAGCAATGCAAAGAGGCCACAAACCACTTGTTTCAAATTTTGGAAATAGTAAAAGAGAGATTAGTGATTATACAAGATTTGTGGCAACATGTATAACATATGTATCATATTCCAAAATGTTTATTATACTAAGCTAAATGTACCAAGTATAGACATTAGGGGGCATGATCAATGTATCAATGAAAGTCGTGCATTTATTATAACCATACAAGCCATAATTATGTATTATGTACATACTGAAAGAGCTTGCGTAGGTTTGGAGATTAAGCATATGTATAAAAACTCTGTGTTTTACAAGACTTGTGTAATGATTTAATAATCACCTAATAGAAGTTTTTTGTAAAAAAAAAAATATCTGAAATGTTCCATTCTTTGATCAAAACCGTCCTCAGTTGATGCTGGAAGGCTTTGCAATTTCAAGTAGGCTTCTCTTTGACAAGCATCATCAAGTGTAACAAGTTTAATTCTACCAAATACAGAACCTACATTTCCTCATCCCCTTTTTCTTCCTTGGAAACCTATTCTGGACAGACAAGTAGGAAAGCAACATATATTCCATCTTTCTATCTTCTAAAATAGATTTATTTATTTTACTCTATAAGTACCTGTGCCTTGCCTTTATGTATGTATGTGTGCCATGTGCGTGCCTGGTGACCACGGAGGCTACAAGAAGACAACCTATTTCCCAGAACTGGAGTTACAGTGAGCTACCATGTTCCTCGCTGGAAAAGAATCTAAGTTCTCTGCAAGAGCAGCGAGCACGCTAAACTGCTGGGTGTTTCTTTAACTCCTTATCTGCATATCTTGATCAAATCTTTAAAAAAAATCCACCTACTTTTTGTCAATTTCTGTGTAAGTATAGACCTACCTTAAGCTAAGACCTCTATTATTCAAATATTTATTTCTTCATGTAAAGATTATTGATTAAAAAAATCATCACCTATTACTGAGTTAGAGTTAATCTTGGTCTTTAATTCCTTTATTAAATTTGGTATGCCAAATTTGCTGCATATATGGTTAAGATTGTAATGTGTAAATGGGTAATTGTTTATTTGAATAATATAGATAGAATAAAAAGACCTTTTTCTCTCAAAAAAATCATCACGGAAAAAAGATTCCATCCTTAATCCTTGTTCATTTGTATTTATTCTATTAAAAAAAAAAAAAAAAACAGTGTGAGAGAGAAAGCTCAGGACTCCCTCCCTAAATGTAACCATCCATTGTTGCTAACAACCTAAGCATGCTAAGAGCTGCTCTATGCTGGTAATTTACAGAGAAGAAAACAAGAATTTATAGTACAGTATAGAGAAACAAACATCTCATTGTAAATAAGGTGTAGCATCCTGTCAGTCAGAGTAAACTGAATGAGTTAAGTCTTTGCAGCTCATGAATTATTAAGTTCCTTGAGCTCTGCCATAAGCAACTTAAATACTGAGTTCCTAGTAAAAGACACAATAATTAACTTCAATAGATGGTGAAATGTTTTTTTTTAAGTGCAGAAGTTTTACTTATTAAGTATTAAGTTTCCTCAATAAATATTTAAAATAATAACTTTTTTGTTTGTTTGTGATCAGTTTTTTATTAATTACACTTTATTCACTTTGTATTCCCCCATAAGCTCCCCCTCCTTCCCTCCGGATCCTCCTCTTCCTTCCCCTTCTTCTGGCATGCCCCTCCCCAAGTCCACTGATAAGGGAGGTCTCCACTTTCTTTACTAGAGGACCCACATGAAGCCTAACCTTCCCATCTGCTACATTGCTGTGCAGCTCAAGATGGCATCTCATTAAAAAGCCCAAAGAAGAACAAGTAGATAGAATCATCCTAAAATAATGTAACATTAAAAAAATATATTTCTATGTGTGTTTTCATGTGTGTGCATGTGTGTTGAAGCCAGAGGTTGATTTTATTTTTTTAACAGAAAGAAAGAATTTATTTTTTTTATATTTTTATTCACTTTATGTCCTTGTTGTAGGCCCTCCCAGTCCCACTTTCCCTGCCTCCTCTCCTCCCTCTCTTCTTTTTTATCCTCCCCCTCCCCCAGTTCAGTAAGGACTGAGCATGTCGTTTTCTTCTTGGCCTGGCAAGGTTGTCCAGCCAGGGAAATGTGAACAAAAAGCTGGCAAGTGAGAGTGTGTCTGATGCAGTCCCCACTTCCTTTACTAGAGGACCCACATGAGGCCTAACCTGCCCATCTGCTACACTGCTGTGCAGCTCAAGATGGCATACAGCATGAAATCTTCTCACTTGTACTTCCCAAGTGAGATTGCAGGAGTAACCATCATATCCAGGCTGAGCCTCCTTCCTGTCCTCACACCCTAAACTCCTAATAAGTTCTAAATGCCTAACCTCCAAATGAAGCATGTATACTCTGCTGCAAAGGGAAAACTCTGGGTTCTTAATCTGTTGTGCATTAAAAACATATTTCAGCAAGTTTGTGATAAACTACCAGGTGGGGCCATATGTCCATTTTAAAGGCTCACTGGGAACCACTTATGACTAATCCACATGCAAACTAGTAGCAAGACAAATGACAAACAAGAAAAGTGGGAATTGCCACCGGTGACAAATTTGAATAGACCTGTGCCTTTACTTGATTTTATTTAATTTAACAATCACTATGTTTACAGGCCACACAGCTGAGCAATGCACTGAGTTTCCCATAAGCTTTTCCTGTGATAATACCTGTGTTATGTAGCTTATGAATATAATTAACTGCAATAATTTACAAAAATTTGTAAGCACCTCGCTAAAAATATTGCCTCTTTGAACTAGAGCATATAGGTATATAATGGATAACTAACACTGCCTCATGTTTGAAAAGGCTCATCACCTCTTTCTTCATACAATGCTTTCTTTGATGCTTTAACTTCTGAGTCCTCAGCTCTGCACAGAAATGTGTTGACTTTTTTACAGTGCTTTTTTTTGCATGAATGTAATGCTGGGAGAACTTGTCTTGTTGCTCTTTGGAGTTGCTCTGATTTTGCTTTCTCAGTAGCTAAAGCATCTTACAAAAGGGCCCAGACCAAACCATGAGCTGAAGCAGTTATGCACAATGATGATAGAGCAGCAACCCAGTCATTGCTCAGTGGAGTCAAGTTATTCAGGTACCACCTCAAGATGCTTACACACACTAAGGAACAACTTGTGAAACCATGCCCATGACTAATAGATAGTTTTCAATGCTTATCATGTTGCTTCCTTCCTTACAAGAAGAAGCCTGGTCACATCTGGTGAGGACACTTTCATTTGGTTAGAGATAATCTGACTAGAGCAGAGTTAAAGTAAAGGAGCTGGAGTTTAAGATGTCTTTGAGCTGCCAGATGTATGTGCTGGAAAATGAAATCAGGTCTTTTGTAAAAACAGTGTTCAATGATCTTAACTGTTGAGCTGTCTGTCTAGCACTTGACTTTTTATGGCATATTATTATTATTATTAATTATTATTATTATTATTACTAATATTTATTCACTTTGTATCCCAGTCATAGCCCCTCCCTTACTCCTCCCAGTCTCACCCACCCTTCCTCTTCTCCCCCTAGTTCACTAATAGGGGAACTCCTTCTATCCTGCTGTCTGACCTTAGCCTATCAGGTCCCATTAAGACTATCTGGATCCTCTTCCCCTGCGAGCTACCTAGATTGTCCCACCAGGGAGAAGTGATCACGGTGTAGGCAGCCTAGTTCATGTCAGAGACTGTCTCTTCTCCCCTTACTAGGGAATGCACATGGAGACTGAGCTGTCTATAGCCTACATCTGAGCAGGGGACCTGTGTTCTCTCTTTGTTTGATGCATCCGTCCCTGCAGTCCCTCCCTTGGGCCATGGTTTTTGTTTTATGTTTGTTTGTTTTTGTTGTTGTTTGTTTCTTTTTCCTTTTTTTTTTTTCTTTTTTTTTTTTTTTTGGCTTTGTGGGTCTCCGTATGTGGCTCTTACCCCTCAGGGGCCTTTTATATCCCCCAAATTTTGGCTGTGGGTCACTGGAGTAGCTCTGGCTCCGAGATCTTTCTGCCTGTGCTCCAGCTGCTTGGCATACCTGGGCCAGGAACAGGAAGCCCAGCACAGAGAACCTAGCCTAGCTGACTTAGGTGCAGGACCAAAGTTCCATTGTTCTCCTCTCCAAGGAGGCCTGTGAGCACTGGAGCAGCTTTAGGCTGGGAGATCTTTCTGCCTACTCCCCAGCTGCCTGACATACCTGGGTCAGGAACAACGAACCCAGCAGACAGTCAACCCAGCCGAGCTGAGCCAGATGTGGGACCCAAATCCCGTTGTCTGCCCACTTAAGGAAGCCTTGAGTTTGAACTTCATTTTTTTGTTGTTGTTTTGTTTTTGTTGTTGGTTTTGTTGTTTTGGTTTTTTAGTTGAATTTTTCTTTTGTTGTTTCTAGGAGGATTTTGAGCACCTACACACATGTGTACATATAAATATATTTCTTTTTAATTTGCATATGCAAAGTTTGCATGAATAGTAATTCTGTATTATAATATGGAATCCTCAAGACTTCCAGTAAGTCTACAATACTTTGCCTTACACTCTAGCATAATATTTTCTATAGGGCATTAAAAATGTAATTTTTTAGAATTGAAACTTAATCAGCATTCTCCATTTCAGAGCTGAATATTGGCATTATCATCTGTCAGCAAAGTCGACTTGCATGCTCCCAGCCAAATTATTTCATGGTTGGTTAATTATATAGTGCTTTGCATCTCCGCATGTGGCTATCTTGGTCAGTAACAAATACTACACTAATGATGGACAGAGTGTTTTGCTTGATGCAGAACATTTCTTTTAAAACCTGTATGATGAAGGCGCATGGAATCACTCCATGTAGTCTCAGTACTAGCTTTATGGTATACCCTATTATTTCCTTTTGGCACCTTAAAGTCAGAGTATTTCAAATGCCTCTCTGAAGGTTTTGACACTAAGCATGGGTAGATTGAACTGTGTCACTAGTTTGTTTCTCTCATTCAAAATCTTTATTTTAATCCCAATTCTGAGATGAGTGAAATATATATGGTAATTATGTACAGTAAAACTAATATGAAAGTTGAAGAAAATATTCACAGCTACATTTTTCCACCTAGATAGCTATATGCCAGTTAAGTTTATTACATCTGTCATGCTCAACACTTTTAATATTGATTGTTCTTAATCTAGGGCTAATACTAACACATCGTATTATTGCTGGCTAGGTTCTTCTTCCTACTTTCTGGCAAGTTGGGTTCATCATCTGTGAACAATAAAGAATTCAGTATACACATTTAAAATCATTGAATTGATCGAAAATTATCAGCCTTTTATCTTATTATAAGCTATTTTTGGAGTACTATGATATTGTAATTTTCACTAATGCTTATGAAAACTCCCTAAACACATAAATTTGTGATCCAGTTCACAAACACCAAGGACTTACACACATGCACACACACACATATTCAGACCACTAATCACATTAGAATGTTCATAATTGTTTTAAACCTTAAATAAAGATCTTAATCCTAAAATATATTCTTCCTAAACAATATTTTTTTAAATATTACTTTACATGTGTGGGTGTTATGTGTATTTGGACACCATATGTATGCCTCGCGCCCAAAGAAGATGGAAGAAGACATTGGATTTCAGGGCTGAGACAAAGAACTGCCACGTAGATGCTAGAAATCAAATTGAGGTACTCTGTAAGGGTCGTATGCATGCCTAATTACTGAGCTCCTCTCTTCAGGCCCCACCATAACATACTTATAAACAAAAGTTTATAATTATGTCCTTATTTCATGGAATATTTTTAGTTAAATATATATGCAAATAGAAAACAATTACTAAATGCACTGTTTCGATCACAATTAATAGTGATATTTGTTTGAAATTACTGAGATGTTAAAAGCCAAGTAAGTGTATTTGATCCAAAAAAGAGAGAGAGAGAGAGAAATAATAAAATTCTGAGGGTAAGTTAAAGTAGTAAATATTGCAACACTCAGCTTTCTAATCATTATCATTTACATGTTAGATGATTGGGGATAGAAAGCTTACTTTGGTGGGATTATAGGGGTGTGCCAACTGCAAATACCTGTGAACGTAAGGCCAGTTCAGTTTATACAGAAATTAGGAAACTTCAGGCTAGCTGAGCCTCTGTAAAGGGAATCTGCCTTAAGAGAAGAAGGAGAAAAGAAGAGGAGGAGGAGAAGGGACAGAAAGGGAAAAGGGAGGAGAGAAAAGATAAAAAGAAAAAATAAAAAGGAAAAAGTGTAAATAAAAATTTATAGAAAGAATTAGTCTGGAGAGACAGGTTGAAATACTTTGAGAGATTAGAATGTAGCAGATCCAGGGGCTTAATGGCCTTCCCTTGGGCTAAGTTCTGCCCTCTAAATCAGCCATTCCTTCACACACATACACACATACACACACCACGTGTGTGTGTGCCAGAGTTAACATTTTGTGACTGTAAATAGAAAAATCTTTTCACAGTCTATTGACTTATCAGGTAACCAGCTTTTACCAACCCAAAAACAAAGGATGCCATCAGCTAGCATCTTGAGCCTATAAGACATCTTCCTACATCTCATTCATATACCTGTCTCTCTGATATACTCTCCAATGTATTTTAAAGTTGTCTTGACTTAAAACTTCCTTTGCTCTGTATTTAAAAAATGTGAAACTTAGAATAGCTCCAGAATAAAGTATCTCTTATTCTCTTCTAGATGACTGTTGTGATATTTTTGCATCAAACAAAGGATGAAAAAGAGAGAGAGAAATTTTCAAGTAACAGTTTACTCAAAACAAAATTGGCTCTTTTTTTTTGGGGGGGGGTGGCTCTCAGAGTTTCTCTATTGAATAATAAACCACTAGGATATACCAGAAAGAAAGCAAGGTCAGATCAAATGAACGAATAATCCCGAGTGCAACTGATCCTATTGTATGGCAATCCTATTGTATATCTAGTACTTAAGTCTAGCTCTCATTTCTAACAAAACAAAAAACGGAATCCATAATAGAAAAATCACAAATTTGAATTTCCTGAGAGCACTCTTACTTTCAATATTGAAAAATTGATTCCTCTTTCTGCACTTCCATTTCTGTGTTTGTAGCATGAATGCAAAAATTACTAAGATGAATTAAACTTATGGGATTCAGGCTGGTGAGGTAGGACCCATAATTGATGTTTAACTATTATTTATTTGTTTAAATTAATTTAAAGGCAAGCTGAGGTCATGTATTGACATGTAGTCCAAGCTGTCCTCTCCCTATCTTAGGATCTTCCGACCTTTCAAACCCAAGTCCTGAGATTATAGATCCATAAGGAACAATTATTGATACAGTAAGGAAACTTTAAGAAATGAGCAAGTCAGAGAAGGGTAAAGATAAGTTCAAGACTGAAATAAAAGGAGATTGTCAGAATGAAAACAAGTGAAAAAGAGAAAATTCTGTGTCAATATTTTGTCAACATGATAAATGTTCTGAGACTGGACCACCAAGACAGTTAAAGTTAATATGCTTTCATGTTTCAACTGTAAAAATTAAATCTTGTGAAAAATATCCCCCCATCAATTGTTCTGTTAGGTTTTATGTGCAAGTGTAAATCTTTTATTATTTGAAAACCTTTCAACCAGATATATTGAATCCTTTCCAAACATATTTACACAAGAAATTATGTTGTGTTTTCTCTGAATGATTTCTCTGAATGACAAGCCTACTGTAAGAGAAAAACAATTGAAGACATTAACCAGATGTTTCAAACATGTGTTTAACAAAGTGTGTTGCAGTGGGACTTCTATTAAAGAGTACTTCTTTTTGTTTTGCTCTTCAGGATAAATTAAAGCATGAACTAAACAATATTATTACTGCTGTTGTATTAAAGTATGGAAAGGTTTATTTTGGAGGGAGACATGAAGGAGTGGTTGAGTGAGGACATTGGGTTAGATACGATTGTATTTCATTATATACATGTATGAAATTTTCAAAGAGGAAAAATTGGAGAAAATGAATTTAAACCACAATTAATAATTCCTATATCCTACAAGAAACTTTTCTCCAAGCACAATCAGGAGGGTGAGTTGACTTGTCCTGTGCTATGTATTTGTGATTATCATTATAATAACTTAATTCATTGAAGGTTTATAAATAACTTCGAAGGTATTCCATCATCACAGAACTAACACTGAAACACTGAATCAGGACATTAGTCTGTCATAAAAAAATTCATATCTTTTTTTAAGAAATTTCCAAACTTTCTTCGATAATTATTAGTGACTCCAAAAATACAAATTAAATTTTAAAAAGGGAAAAAATAATTTTATGAATGTGCAGTGCCCCTAGACAGCTTTGTGAAACATTTAGATCTACCTTGAGTTACTCAGGCCACAGCTACTTTAATATATTGTGAAAGCAAAATAAGCACTTTGACTGAAATTTAGTAACTACACTCACATACTTGGGAACGTGCCACCAGTTGTAATGTAAGATTCTAGTAGAATATATCACAGGAGCTTGCTCCCCACTGTGGCAATGGTTAGGCTGATTCATTCATTGCCTCATGAATTGAAGGAATGGCTGACAGACAAGGAAGCTGACTCTTGGTTGATGTGGTTTCTATGTTGATTGGTCAGTCTGTGCAGCACCCCTGGGCCCAGAATTTTGGCTCTGTGGGTGTCATTGTGGGGCTCCTGTCCTATACTGGGGAGGGGCATGGGAGTGGAAGTAGGGAGAGAGAGAGGGAAAGTGGAACCTGGAGGAGATGAGGGAGAGGGCTACAGCAGGATATAAAGTGAACGAATTGTAACAAATAATAGTAACAAAAATAAAAGATGTGGTTTCTAGAGATTGTCACTACTGTTAGCTCCTTAAAACAAGAGCAAAACCAACCTCACTTGACATGTTATAAACTATATTTATATTTAATGGCATCATCTAAAATGAACTGAAGTACCTACCCATTGTGGTTGTTATCTACTGTCCCATAAGAGGAATTTCATAAATTGTAATATAGACTGTAAGAGTTGACTTTGTAATCTAAACCTCTGCTTTATATTAAGCAGTGTAAGGAAGAAATATTAATACTCAGTTGTATATTTTTTAATTATCAGCATTAGCATCTGAACTCATTCAATTTGCAGACTTTAGATTTTTTATTTATATAAAATAATACATTAATAAGAAAAATACATTTTATGACACATCTGCATAGATTATTAAACTACATTTTTAAATTTAAAAACATTTTAACATTCATTTAGTAAATATTGCAAGTTTTAAAGAGAGAAGTTTTGTTTAGACATGCTGGTAGGGGTTGTGTGTATCTCTTCCATTAAAAGATTTCTTTGAAGCTAAATTTCAGTAGGAATGGAGCCCTTCATCACTGTAATAAGGCAAAATAGGTCAAGCCTGCATGGGGCCAAACTAAAAGAAACCAATTTTCTAAATAGTTTCCCTAGCTGGAGGACAAACTAAAAAACAAACTAAGAAACAGTGCCCTTCTGAAAAGTTGCAATTGGTTGTAATAGGGTAAGGGAAAGGGAAAAATAATGGAGAGACTTTGCTGTCAAAATGGAAGGCAGCCTTTCAGCAGTAATGAGAACATAAACTGCCTTTATGGCTTTCTTCTGGTATTTAAGAGGGATGCTTCCATCAACACCACCTTAACCGACAAGAGCTAGTGAGGAAAGAAAACGAAGACTACATACATGAATATACTAGGCTACACTTAATCCGTAGGTGAACAAAATATTACAGTAAATTGTTTCTTTTATATAATGTTAACTCTTAGAATTATAGATATACATACAATGTATTTAGATTACATCCACTCCCCTCTCCTCCCTCCATTCTCCTTCCAGGTCCTCCTCCCAAATCTTAATTCTTTCGTGTCTTAGTGCGGTTTTTATTGCTGTGATGAGGCACCGTGGCCACAGAAAAATGTTTAATTGGGGCCGGCATGTAGTTCAGAGGTTTAGTTCGTTATCATCACGATAGGAAGCATGGTGGCACATCTGCAGCATGGACCCAGAGAGGTAGCTGAGAGTTCTACATGTTGATCCGCGGGTATCAGGCAGACTGAGTGGGCCACTGGGCCTGGCTTGAGCTTATAAAACTCCAAAGACTCCTAGTGATGTACTTTCTCAAATATGGCCATACCTACTCCAACAAGGCCAAGTGTCTTAATCTGTTCAAATAATACCACTCCCTATGAGTCTATGTGGATTGTTCATTCAAACTACTGTATTTGTTTTGTTTGTTTGTTTGTTTGTTTTTGTCTTCTCAATATATATAAAATTTCCTAAAGGATAGCCTTTGTTCTGCCCATACACCATATACCAATGCATATGTAGTAAATTTAACAGGGGCCACAGCCCATAGAGAAAACTTGCCCTTCCTCTCCCAGAAGCAACCACTGATGTATAGCTCCTCCTTGTGAGCTCCTCCTCCTCCAAGCTGGAATTTTGACTAACTTCTCCTTGTGCTCATCTTGTGCAGGCAACCACAGTTGCTGCTGTTGCAATAATATATTTAATAATCCCATGCAACAGATCTGGTATGAAGAGATTTATTGTATGGAGGTGGGAGAGAGAGGAAAGAGAAAGAGAGAGTGAGAGTGGGGGAAGGGGACAGCCCGGATCTCCCTTTCATCTCAGGGAAGGGGAGAGAAATCAAGGCAGAGAGAGCATGCAGTGACAGGTTGGTCCTTTATATCTGGTGAGCAGCTAAAGCTCATCTGGCACACACCTGGTGGTGGCAGGTGATGACATCGGGTTGCTAGGCAACCTAGGAGTGATCTAGTGGGCTTGTGACCTAACAGGGCAAGTGCTTCCTCCATCTTGTATTCTTACTAAGGCCATTTAGATTTAAATAGAATTTGATCTCTTTGGTGGAGAATCCCACTGAAAATTACTCAACTCTGTTCTAGGAACCTCGGGTCACGCTGTCTCAGCTGACTTAGCTTCCATTAAAGTGCCTGCTTCTGCCACACACACCCTCCACCAGGATAACTGCTTACCTTCAGTTAAACTGCTTGCTTGGGCAAAACCTTTCCCTCCTTGCAGCTGCAGAGCTAGAAAAACAGATGTGATTGTTTTGTCTTCAAAAGCCCCTTGTTCAAAATGCTCAGGGCTATACTTAAGTCCTGAATACCTCAGAGTAGTCCCATACGTCTAGAACAAAATCTTTTAATTAGCTATAAACTGTGTCTGAGTAGTCATCTGGGGGGGGGGCTCCTCATAACACCCCGAGTTCACGAGTGCAATTGTCTTTTCTTTGAATATGTAAACTATTTTGTTTGTTTTGGTTTGGTTTGCTGTTGAATCAAGTCCAGGGTTTCCAGTAAGGTAGGCAATTGTTTTTCACTGAAGTAAAATTCAAGATTTCAAAATTAAATTAAGCAGTGAGCAGATTTTTATTTTAATGGTTATAAAGTCATAATATTATTATATTCTTATAAGTAACTTTAGAATAATATGATTAAAACAGTGGTTATAAACTAATTTTTTATTTTTGTATTTTTATTTATTTTTTTTACATTGTGCTAGTTTGAGTACTAATGGCCCCTTAGGCTCATGTATATTAATTCTTGGTCATTAGGAAGAGGAGCTATTGGCAGGAATTAGGAAGTATGGCCCTGTTTGAATAAGTAAGTCACATGAAGTGGGCTTTGAAGTTTCAAATGCTCATTCTCAGCCCAGTGTCTCTCTTCTTCCTGTTGCCTGCAGATCTACATGTAAAACTCCCAGCTCCTCGAACATTATTTCTGAAGAATTACCACTATGATACTAATGAGCTAAACATCTGAAACTGAAAACAAGCCCCAGTTAAATGATTTGCTTTATAAGAGTTGCCATGACCATAGTGTCTCTTTATAGCAATAGAACACTGATTAATACCGAAGTTGGTATAGGAAGTAGGATACTTCTGTGACAGGCCTGACCATACTACTTGTTGGCAGAATACAGACTTTGAGACAGGGAAGCAGTTGTGTACAGGAATTTTAATCCATTTGCATGGCTGATCTAGAAAAGAATCACATCCAGGAAGTTGTAATGGAGCTAAGTCTACTGCTCAAGATGTTGGAGTTGCCAGAGCCATAAGATTCCAAATAAAGAAACCTGCAGAGTAGGTATGGAGCCAGCCCAAGAGAGAGAAGTGTGTTGCAGTCAACAAAGCTGAAAAGAGTTAAAGATCTGAAGAACATTTGACCTCAGATATGGGATTCAGAATTTGAAGTTTGTCCAGCTGGATTTTGGTCTTGGAAATAAATATCTCAGACTCATCATTTCTTTCCTGTAAGTCTTCCATAGTCTTCAGTTCTCCATGATAGCAAAGTTTTATGTCTGTACTTCACTAATTTCTCTATTTACCATTAATTTGAATGGTATTATATAATATATAATTATATAATATTATCAGTTCCTTGATAATATTATAAGCTTCTAGTTGCCTAATTAGACTTATTTTAGACTTGTTTTGTCCTTTTAAAGGTTATATTTTCAGTGTTCTGCTGAATTTGCTTTAATAAAATGGCTTTTATTTAAACATGCCACTGCATGGAATCTTATGAAAGAAGAAAGAGATAGAAAGACCCGGAGGGGAAAGAAGCTCCAAAAGGAGTCCAACAGAGCCAAAAAATACTGAGCCCTGTGGGCCCTGAAAAGAATGACTCCCCAACCCAGGACAATGCATGATGAGGACCTAAAACCCTGCTCTGCTCAGATATAGCCCATAGACTCAGTCTCCAGGTGGGGTCCCTAGTAAGGGGAGCAGGGGTTTTCTCTGGCATGAACCTAGTGGCAGACTCCATGATCATCTCCTGGTGGGGGGTACAGCCTTGCCAGGCCATGGAGAAGACAATATAACCAGTCCTGATGGATTAGCAGAGTGGCATAGAGAGAGAAGAGGGAGGGAGGGTGGGATTGGGAGGAGATAAGGGAGGGGGCCGTAGCTGGGATACAAATTGAATAAATTGTAATAAATGATAATAAATAAGTAAGTAAATAAACAAAAATGCCACTGATGGGTATTTGGGCTGGCACTCATGGTAAGTGGATTGATTCTTCTGTTACTTATCCTGATGCAACTGTCCAGAGCATGAATCAGAATGTCTTCAGATCTCATCTACAATTATGATTTTTACATTACATCTTTCTCCATAACATTAATTGTTCTCCCAACAAACAGCTTGTCTCTTTCCTCTTATGTACTAAGGAATTCACCATAAACTACCTGATTTCCTTTCCCTATAAAATGAAATTAAATTTGTCCTTCTAAAGCTAGCTGAAATATTCTTCCCTGTCTGCTTTTGTTTTCCTGTTATCCACTACATCTATTCAATATAACATTTCTGTGATTTTAGAAGTCACCTTTTCCTTTGATGTCTTATTGCATTCTGTTTTATCTAACCTGTCGTCTTCAATTTCCTGGAAACCCCCAACATATTCCGTTGAGCTTTATATTTGTAGATTTGAATAAGATAGTGTTGTACCTGTGGTAAACACTCAATAAAAGGAAATTATTGATTTAGTCAGTGTAAGAAAATATGAAAGGAGGAGGGAAGGATTCATGAGCTCATGTCAATATTGTGAGACTATTGATGTTTAGTAAGTAGCCAAATATGTGGAGACTTAATTAGGTTGAAGAGCAAGGAAAGAAATCAAGCCAACCAGAGGTGCTAATAGCTCATTTCCCCACACTATTAGAGAACAAACACAGAAAAGAACGCACACACACACCACACACACACATACACAAAGTCCATACACATGTATAAAATAATGTTATATATTGTATGAAAGTCTGTTAGCTTTTCATGTCTGTAGTAAAATACCTGAGGTGCAGGGGTATTTAAAATATATTTATTTTGTGTCACTATTTTTGCATTTAATAATAATAAAATGATATTTTACAAGTAAGCTGTATTTGAGAAAAGCAAATTATATCTACCAATACAGTAAATCATCCACAAATGGCATCTCATACTTTAATCACAGCACTCTGGAAGCAGAAGTAGATGAAACTATATTAGTTCAAGGCTTTAGCCTTTAACTAATAAAAATTAGTTAAATAATTATTATTATTTAACACAATAATTTCCAGAGCAGCCAGTACTACACAGTGAGATAGTATCTCAAGATAAATATATAAATAAGTTTATTAACCCATATACTGTTAATTTTATCATTGGACTTTGTTTAATAATATAAAAACATTTTATAAATTTCAGTGCAGCCTTAGGATTCCATCCTTATTATCGCATAAGGTTTGTATAAAGGAACTCTTCCTCTCTTCCTGACCAAATTAGACGGCAAGATAATGTGGGAACTAGAAGAAGTGGGAAAAAAAAAAAACAGTCAAGGCATTTTGTCCCCTATGTGCATCTCACCTCTGTTGCACAATAGAGCAGCCAGCTTTACCTCCTCCCTTGTGCCATCCTGCACAAGACTTCAGAGAAGCTCACGTTTTTATCTAGTCTACAGTTAAATGGAGACTAAATAGAATACTGCAGAGTTTGGATTTTGTGGGCATTTTTTTTTCCCCTCATGGAACACAAAATTCTGAAGAAAGTCCACCGTGTTCTAAAAAAATTCTGAAACCAAAGTTAACTGGATACAAAGGAAGAAAATGCAGTATATTCTCCAAGAAACTCAGAGCCCCTGAGAATCCTTATGTAAATGACTGTCTCCTATGATGAAAAGTTACTGGTGTCTGCATCATTTAATAATGTAATTCAGAAGCTCAAGGAGGGCAATGTTTTAGCAGATGGCATACCATGTCAAAAGAAAAGGAAACACAAAAATAAACTTAACCTCAAAGATTAAAGATTGTGCAGGTGAAAACCAAATCAGAATTTAATGTGCAAAATGACCAAAGTTGGTGTTCAGCTCTTTGAACTACTATAGTATGTGGATATCCTTCACAAGTATTGAACTGCTTTGAATTACACTTGAGCTTTTGTTTTGTCAAGGACCACAGCATGTATAGAATACTTTGTAGCCAAAGGGTGAAGAAGTTGTCATCATCACCATGACCACCATATTGCAAAACACTGACTTTGTTTTTCTTTGTTGAATCTAAGTAATCTTGTTCTCTCAGTGTCTCTGCCTCTGTGTCTGTCTCCCTGCCTTTCTATCTCTGTGTGTCTGTCTCTGTCTCTCTGACACTCTCCCTCTCACTGCTCTTGCTCCTGTAAAGTGGAGAAAGACTTTGTTTTGTTCATAGAACTAACTGCCAGATTTGTGTGTTCAAACTGTCATTGTGCTGACTGCCAGCCACAGCATTTGTAGCTAAATGTTTTCCCTTGTTTTAAAATAGGACAATAGTAGAACAAGATAACTGTATAAACAGAGCAGTGGAGAGGTGAAGGTCAATCTCAGGGGACCAAAGGGTTTTAGCAAAACAGGCTCACAAAACTGTCTTATTCTCTTTCTAAATCATAAAAAAAAATAACTTAGCTAAGACTGGTGTTTATATTATTATTCTGTAACCAAGTACTATTTTATCTTCAAAATTGTGATGGCTTAAACAGATACTGTTTTTTAATGCTTTATGTATTTTACAACATATATAGTAGCACATTTCCCTAAGTAGCTGCAACTAGTTAAATTCATTTACATTTCAATGTAATCAATTAAAGTCATGCTATACTTTATCAGTCACTACCTATTATTATGAAGGCATTTAGGACACTTTAGTAAACACTTTAAACATCACAAAAGAAATAATGATTTGATTCTGATATGATTTATTTCACCAAAACTACAATTACAAAATAGGAAAACCACTCATACCACACACTCTGGATTGAGATATGAAATTTCTCCCTATATTCCCACCCTCGTGTTACATATGACATATGAAAAAAAAGAAAAGAAAGTTAAATATACTTAGGTAATTAATGAAATATTTATTTTTTATTATATGTTCATTTTAATATTGCAAAAAAATTTCTTTTTATTTTCTTATAGAAATATTTATTTTTAAAATTAGTCTTTTTGTTGTTGATAAACCAAAGTACAATTTTAGCGATATTAAAACAAACAAACAAACAAACAAACAAACAAAAAAACAGAGCCGAAAACTTGTAAATCTTGGCAGCTTCCCAGAGGAGGAGACTGAGAAGAGAAATAAAAAAAAAATGCTGCGCCATTTAAGCTGAGCCTTCCTGTAGATCACCCACATGAGGGTGGGGAGCTTTGGAGAAAGTGAAAGTGAAAAGCCTGCTTCTCCAGAGAAAGCATAAATAAGCTCTTGTCAGCATGTCACGGAAGAGAGGAGAAGTGAGAGGAAGCCAGTCCTTGCTAAGTCCAAATTCAGAAAAATGGACAGACCCAGCTGAAGCTCAATGAAGTTCAGAGGGACTGTATTTAGGGGCAGGAATTTTGAGAAGGGAAGTACATTGTTGTCCATGTTGATGGATATAAAAAGAGATGACTTGCTGTCAAGGGCTGTGATAAAATCAAAGAAAAGCAAATAGCTTTCTTATTTGAATTTCCTACTCTTTCCTGTTCCCTTTCTTTACTTCTACTTCCGTCAAATGTTTAGGAAGGAACATTTTACGTTCCAAATTACAAATAATTTGGAAGGTATTATATGTCTGGAATGGAGGCCTCTTTTGCATTCACTAATTTAAGTTTCAAAGGTATTAAATAAGAAAGAAGTTGTACCTTCAGTGTTAAACTTGGGAGACTGATTAGTAAATGAGAGGGTTTAATTCCAGCTGGCCCACCATCTAGCCAGTCAGGCTACTGGACAGGCTTTAGACTTAACTTTATCTGACTAGGTTTGAGTTTTAGCTTTGGTTTCAGTTTCTAAAATGAGGAAACACAGGGAAAGGGCAGCCAATCAGCATCATCCCAATGTTTGACTGGGCTAGACAGTTACGTCATAGCCTCTTGGGAAGGTCCCTAAGCCCCTGGCCAATCAGGATTGGCCCCGAACCACTTGGTTAGCTGCCCAGCTATCAAGGTAATGGTCACCTACTCATCTCTGGAATTTCCTTAACTGACTGTTTATAAATAGGGCCTGTGAGCTCACAGAATGATCTTTACCATTTTGTTAAGATGGTGACCCCAGCCTTCTGGAGTTTTGCAGAAAAAAGATGCTTTCTGTTATTTGCATAGTCTGTGAGTCTGGGGTCTTTTCTTCAGCGAGATCTGGATGCTAACAGTGAACAGCATGGACACATTCTTCTTCTTATAATTTGGCTTAGAAACAGAAACGGCAAGAGTTTAAAATTCAACGATGTAAAGTACGCAAAGTGTCATTGCCAAAATCATGAGTCTAAATTTGTTATGCTTATGAGGGTAACTATGAGCCTACCCAGAGGGCATGAGCTCAGAAGAGCCGGCCCTGACTTCAGTTGCTGGGGTCGTGGGTGAGGGAGAGATACGCTTCCTCTTTACCCTCCCCCTCCCCCCTTACCTTTCCCTACCTCCAGAAGTCAGGGAGCTGGTCCTAGTGTCATGAGAGCAGGAGACCAGGCCCTACCTCTTACCAGCTTTGGTGAGTTAGCTGAAGTAGTGCTGGAAGGCTGGCTCTGGCGGTGTGGGTGCAGGAGAGTTGGCAGGTTCACCAACTCAGTTCCAGAGCTTTGAACTGGCCCAACATGTACCCCATCTATGAACTATTGGAGCACGAAAAAGAGCTGGTCCTCCAGATCCAGAGCTCCAGAGCTCCATTATACAGGGCAACAACCGAAGGTGCAAGAGGAGTCCTGGAGAAGACCCGGTAGTGACCTCGCTCCAGAGGCCTTCAACCAGACCAATATTCATTGCAATGAACATTTGTCAGTCAAGATATGTGGACGAAAGTGTGTATTGGGACACAGAGTAAATGAAGTACAGCTTCCAAGGTGAGATTTCTGTTGTTGTTGTTTACTTCTTTTGTTTTTATTATTTTGTGGTGGAGGTTGCAGTGGAGTAAGGTAGATTGAAGGGACATAAAGATGAATGGGATTGGGGTGCAGGAAGTGGAACGCACAAAGAATCAATAAAGAGAAAAAATTGTTAAGTATATCATTTGCTTTATTCAGTGTTAACTGGCATTACTCTAAGAGAGTGTAAAATAAAAGCATGTATCTATGATTCTAAATGCTTGAGCCAAACTTACTCTGCCTTCACTGTTGCACAAGTGTGTTCTGTCATTAACGAATGTCATCCCATTGTCTTCCAAAACTGTCACGAAAACAGAATGCGACAGATTGAAAAATAATAATAATTATAAAAGTTACCCAAAATGTTGTGCCCCTAAATAAATTGCATAAAAATCTGCTGATTAACTTTTGTACGACGTTTTCAGAAGACAACAAGCACATCTCAAGGAATCAAAGCCCTACTTCATGTCGTCTTCTCCCAAACCATAGAACGAAGAACATTGCTTAGGTTGGTGGAAGTAAAATACTCAGTATAGTGAGAATCATCATGCAAATATTTCTTTTGATGTCAGAATAGAATTGACTTATATAAGCCTATGAGCAAAATTTTATTTCACATTTCTGTTTTTATACGGATTGTCTAAATGAACTGCATCACCCCATGCATAAAATTTTGCAAGATAATAACAATAATAACTTTCACTTATCGAGAAATACCAGAAAGTATCATTTAAAATGCATCATCCATTTTATTTACCACTTTTGACCATGCTAAGAATAGTTCCCATCATAATCCCTGATTTCCAACTGACCAACTTTAAATGCAGAGAGGAAAAGTAAACTGCCCAAACTTATATAAATAGCTAAATGTCAAAACTGGTATTTGAACTAAGGTGGTTAATGCTAATTCATCTTTAATGAATATGAAATATGGTGAACTTTATAGCACTCTATTAAAATGGTAAATAATTTTCCACTTTAAAAATATTAATAGCTAGGTAAATGTTTAAATATTTAATTACTTCAATATGTGCTCAAAGAAGAAATAAATTTGTTTAGATTTCTAAGGTCCATATTAATTCACTTTATAATTTTGTTTTTTCTTCATGCATTTTTTTGTCAGAATTTTTATCATAGTTAATATTTTACTAACTTCAAGTTAATAAATACTTACTTTTTGTAAATATTAAAATAAAATTTCTTCAAAATAATATTAAAAGCCAAAACTTGTCTACAGTTTAGTTACCTTCTGAGATTTTGTTCTGAGTTATGCAGTATTTTTATTATTATTATATCACTTTACATCAATTTGAAATGTCTGTTTAACCATTATGGGAATAATTTTATAATTTTGATTAATTTTTGTTTCCCTACAAATATAAAAACAGCTCATTAAAATGTTATTGAATGAAGTTTTTAATGAACTCCAAGCAATTTTTATTTTCAAATATTCTATACATTTCTTAGGACTTTTTCTAACTCCTATGAGATTTATTATCCTTCATTCCTTATTTTGGTGCAATTTTACTGACAAATCAATATTTTTATAACTAATCTCGTATATTCCTTGTAATGAGAGTTTTCATTGCTAATCAATTTTTATAGTATTTCTTCCCATTCATAAGAAGAGGAACATCTCTTTTCTTTCACTTTTCCTGCCTTCTACGCTCTATTCTTTATTACAATCGTGTAAGATGAGTAGGATTTATATCTATAGATGAGCACTATTGCTTTATATTTGTTTTTTTTCACACAAATGTCAATGTGCTAAACTGCATTATCAATCATAAAATTGTAGACATAAATATATAATGTATAAAACATTATATATTTACATATACATGCATATATGTACATATATCATTTGAGATTGGTCAACTACACCGTATGGAGTCATCTCACTACTTTCTCTTTTCTTCCCTCCTGAAATAAAGACAAACATTGTGATTAGTTTTTCATATTTAGTAATGCATCTCTTAAATACCCCACATAGATGTTAAATATGCATATATGTGCTCTGTAATAATTGGACAGGTTTTCTGCAGATTTCTTTCAGTTTGTCTTCCACATCTTGGTTTGGCATACTACCATTGCATTTTGAGAAGGTAGCCTTTGAAGGGCTATGAGAATTTAAAAATACGATTTGATATGTGTTAACGTTGATCAGAAAATATTCATGTGAATTCCTCTGTCAATATCTAATAAACAGTAACTATTTCTCTATAATGAAATAAGAAAAGAGAAGCTCAGGCAGCAACACAACAATGGGATATGTGATTATTTCATTAGAGACCCTGGTTTTAACCCCTTTAACAGAAAGAACAGAAAAGAGAAATAAAGAGATAGGGTGTGGAAAGAAGGGAGAGAGGGAGAGAATGAAGAACAAGAGGGAGGTTTAAAGCTCACGTGTACTTTAACGAAAGACTCTAGGTTTTATTGTATGCCTCAATATTTATCTTATATGCTGAGAACATATGTACCAGCACAGTTATAATCTCCATGCTAAGTAATCAATATTTGCAGGAATGTTTTCGACCTAAAATTGAATCCAGTTTAAAAGTATGCTCTCACACGTACTATGAGAACTTCTGCATTAAAGATATTGTCTTGGTATTTCCAGCTACATTATAATTTTACAGACAATGAATCATTGTTTGGGCCTATGACCTGAGGGTGAGTGGTTTAACATGGGAATGGTTTTCAATCTTTGTTTCACAATATCTATTTTCACTATATCTGTGATAGCCATCCTGTCATTCCTGTGATTCATCCCCTATCAGGTTCTCAGGCAAAGTACACCAATAATCCACAAGAGTTCCCATTCCCACACAGCGTTATCTGCAGTAACCTTTTACCAACACTGCACACCGTGATACCAAAGGAGAAAAACAAGTTTGGGCTGAACAATGCTGTTCATTTAGGTGAAAACCAAGGCGGAGAGAGGACATGTGTAATGTAGAAAACCAAATTCTGCAAGGAAAGACAGCACTCTTCCATGTTGTGGAGGAGCAGTAATAATGCAATTGTTAACCTTCTGTTTGTTTTTCCAAAGCCAAGTTTTTATTTACAGCACAAAGCCAAGTTGTATCTGCATACTTGGAAAATAAAATGAAGTTGATTCACGGTTACTAAGCCCAAGGGTTTTAAAGCTGGAAAGAGTGTAATCAACAGCAGGACATGGCATGTTCCCCGAGCCAGATCCACTCCTGTGGATGAGAATAAGAACTATTCTTCTCTTCTCTGGGTCTGATTGCATGCGGGTTGATGCCCCAGGTCCCGCCTCTGAGAAAAAGGTATCGGACTGGTCTGATGCTCTTTGGGTGGATGACACCTAAATGAACATCAGTACAAAGTCCCAATTTATTTCTAATATCAGAGATCAGACCTCTACTCTTGCCTGATGCGTCTAAAACAAAAAGGGGGAACTGTAGAGAGCTGCGGAATGCTATGCCTTAAAGATGGAGCTGGTTTCCGCCTTCCACCTTCCCGATGGTGAGTGCTCTCTGTCACGAACAACTCCACATTTGGCTAAGGCCGAGGATCTGGCTTGCTTCCATGTATGTGGACCTATCTGCATTGCCCCCGTGGCATGCCTGGGTTGGCTACCCAGAGGCTATTTAAGCTGTGGGCTGGCTTTCCCCGGGGTCCGAGGATTGTTCAATGTTCCTGAATAAACTGCATTGAAAAAAAAAAAAAAAAAAAAAGAACTATTCTTCTGACTTACAGGGAAGGTAGTAACGGAAACCTGGGGAGCTAAGGGTCTAAAGCTGAGGCAACATCTTTTAGCTTTTTTCTCTTACTTTTATCCGTGTTAACCCACACTCACACTTGAAATGGTTATTAACATATACTTGTTTTCCTAATCTTTACATTTTCTGTTCTTAATTTAAACAAACGTTTGCTTTCTCTTCTTGCTGGGTCTGGGAAGAAAAAGGGGAAATCAAGCTGGCTTCTCTAATATTCCTGAAGTATACTCATAGAATAAAATCAGAGAACTTCCATGTAATAGAATCAGTGTAATCAAAAGGTAACTGCACACTCAGAGCTGGTTGTCTTCCTAAGAAAGATGACAGTATAGGTTAAAAAAATATATGCTAGAGGTCAGTGAAATGCCTCCATATTACAGAAGCTTTTCTGTTAAACCTGGAAACGTGAATTCAATTCCTGGAATTCACAGGGTGAAAAGAGAAACAGCAGGCTTTCCTCTGACCTCGACACGTCACTATGAGAAACACACATGCACACACACACACACACATGCATATGCACACGCACATGCACGACAGAGACACAGAGAGACAGAGAAAGAATAATGGGAAATGATTACACTACCACCGTGTTTATGAGCTGATTAAACTATTGTTCATATTAAGGTGATGTTTCCTTTTTTAAATTGAAGCATCTTTTTATTTCTTTCTCTCTCTTTCTCTGTCTCTCTATATGTGTATTTTATTTTATCTTTCATGTGTGCTTGGAGTGGGGAGTGAATATGCATGCATGTCACAGCCTTAGACAATGGCAGAGGACAACCATCCACTCTGTTTTGAAGACAGGATGTCTTGCAGTTATCTACCACTTAAGCATGGTTACCTGGCTAAAGAGCTCCCCGGCCTTCTCTTGCCCACTTCCCTCTGTGTAGGAGTGCAGGCATTACACACAGTCTTCTACACCTGGATCTACATGTTTTCTGAAGATCTGAGCTTAGTGCAAGTGATTCATCTTCCCATATACCAAGGGACTGACTTATTAAATCAGCAAAAGTCATGGCCACCAAAGGCACTTTCATGGACTCAGTATGACATTGTTTATTTTAATAAGCTCTTTGACAGATATAATGGCCATTCTAAACTAAATTTTCATAATTCAGTGCTTATGAATGAAACCATAATCAGTTAAACATGATATCATTTTAAAGAATCACTTTGAAAGTCTAATCTGTATTTTGTAACAACTTTAAAAATATTTACTGGTTTAAAATTTGTATTGTGTTGTGGTCTCATAAAATCTCCTCCAGAGTTACTGTTGTTGGCCCAATTTCCTGATAAGCAAGCTGAGGTCAGAGAGGGTACACTGCAGAGCTGGAAGGCTGACAAGGTTGGGGTCAGATGCCAATTTGTATATCATCCTTGGTTTTAAATCGATGTCTAGATTATTCAGATAAATGGGGAGACAATTGTCTCTGCCTTCTAAATGCAGTAAAAATCGATGCAGATCTGGAAAGGACCTAAACCTCCTCACACATAATCACAGGAGAGGAAAGGGAATGAGTGAGAGGCTTTCCTTTTCACAATCCAGAGTTCCCATCTTGCTTCCTCCTCCATCTCCATCACAGTCCATTTCGCAATCAATCTCCGCTTCACCTCATCAGTGAAAATGACTCCAACTCTTAGGTCAGACACATTTAGTTTTGGAGGAGCAATTTTCCAGTTATCACAGTCCCTGAGAGCTTGCGGGATGTCTTTTCTTCTTTTTCTTTTTTTTCTTCTTCTTTTTCTTTTTTGACAAAACTTTAAACATTTCTAAGATATCACAAATAAAATACTACATAACAGATTTCACTTCCCTATTTAAAATAATTCTGATACATTTTAAAGCCACACTTTTCTTTTTTGTGTGTATTTTCTGAGACTCTGTTTTAACTTTTCTGAAAATTTTATGCACCGTATTTATATCACTTTCTACCCTATATTCTCCCTTCTGCAACTTATCCTATGTTCCTCATTTCTGCTTCTCGAAGTTATAACTTCTGAAACCGCTGTTGTTCATGCACACGTACACACATGCGCACGAACACACAGGTGCTATAAGTCCATGTAGTGCTGGCCGTTTGTGTTTTGGACTGGCTGCTTGAAACCGGATAGCCTAATTATAAGGAGGCTTTTCCATGAAGAAGGCTGCTTTCCCTCTCTCTCTTCTATAGCTCTTCTATGCACACAGCTCTTCTAGCAGCAGGACCTCCTGAGATTGCCTCCGTCTACTTTGGGAATCCGCTGGTGGTGTAATTGTTCAGGTCTTGCTTAGGTGATGGTATTGTTAATATTTTATGGGTGAGGTTCCCTATCATATATAAAAACTCTATCTCATAGCAGACACTGCTTCTTAACCCATCCCCCTTCTGAGATGTTCACTGAGCTTTGGAAGGAGGGATTGTGTTCTGTTTTTTATCAATTAGGAATGAGCTCCTCCCGATCACTTCTTTGTGTTTTGACCATTTCTCTGACGATTTGTTTCTACTGAAAAATGAAGCTTCTTCGGTGAGGGGGTAAGAGCTACACATAAGTATAACCTGCTCAGTCAGTATAATGTTTTTATGTAAGCTTTTGCGCTGACCATTTGACAACTAGTGGATGTGCTATTCCCTGGGGAAGACCACTTCTCCAACTCCCTGCTTTCTTCAGTTATAATTATAATTATTTTTTAAGTTAACTTTCAAAGCAACGGGTTTCCTTGAGTCATTTTCATTAAACTGCATTTGGGTAAATCTCTTCCACTCCTCCTCCCTAGCTCCCTGTCTTACCCTTTTAATTGTGCCCTTTAATGTACACTATTATCTGTCAAATTTATATCTCATGGATTCAGCTGTATACGAGGCTACCGCCTTCTAATCCTGTTTACCATCTCAGGGACCCTATTCTGCTTTACTGTGTTTCCTACATTTACCTGCCTACTTACACATACTTAGCAATTTAGGCAAGGATCTGCATATAAGAAACAACACACAGCATTTGTTTATCAAAATGGGTAACGGTCACATCATTTAATGCTAAGTTTTACTATTTTACTTACTGCAAAGGGAATCTCAGATTCTGAATTATTTTTTTTCATTTTTGTAAGTGCTCTTTCCCACTTGCAACCAACTCTTCAATGATCAGCATTTGTAGATCTGCTATCTATGGGTGAAGGAATGAAATCAAATGCTCACCCATTATGTTTACAAGAATAAACTAACAATGGGCTAATGATTTAAACATAAATACTTGACCTGTTAAACTATTAGGGGAAGTTATGTAATATTCATTTAGATTCTCTCTCGTTCTTTTCTGTTGTTTTATGTTGCATGCTGTTTTAAAGATGAGATGCTACAAATTCAGACCACAAAAGTAAAAATAAACAGAGACTTCAGTGTTATGAGTCAATCTACAGAATAAGTAGAAATATTGCTAGCCGTATATCAGATAACAAGTTAATACCAAATATAATAACTCAAACAACTCAATAGCAGGAATAACAAACACATCCAGATCATAGACTGAGACAGACATTTCTAAACATAGACATCCAAAGGGAAAAGGTATGGGAAGGCATTTTCCATACACAAATCATTAAGAAAGTGAAAAAAAAAACAATCATAATGAGATACTATCTTACATCTGTAAGCATGACTATTATCATAAATGTGTAAGGTAACTATTGATGAGGGTGTACAGGAAGACAGTTGCTGGGAATGAAAATCTACAGCCTACGTGGTAAATAGTGTTGTGACTGTGATACAAGAAGAAAAAAAGAAAGGAAAGGAAAAAGGAAAGGAAAGGAAAAGGGAAAGGAAAGGAAAAGGGAAAGGGAAAGGGAAAGGGAGGGGAGGGGAGGGGAGGGGAGGGGAGGGGAGGGGAGGGGAGGGGAGGGGATGGGAGGGGAGGGGAGGGGAGGGGAGGGGAGGGGAGGGGAGGAGAGGAGAGGAGAGGAGAGGAGAGAAAAACTTCTACATAATCAGGCAACTTGATTCTGTATTTACCGAGTAAACTGGACACCAGGAGTCTGAGGAGGCATCTGCATCCCCATGGTCATGGCAGCACAACTTAAAGAGAGTATTTAGGACATTAATCTAAACATCAATCAACAGCTAAATGGACAAAGAAGCTCTAATATTGATACATAATGACACAGTATTAAGGTTCAACGAGAAGCTTTACTTTTTGCAACACTGATAGGCTTGGGGAATATTGTGCTAATCAGGAAGAAAAGGAAAAGTACATATATTGTAATATACTCATTGATTCTCACACAACTGGGAGCATAGATGCACAGAGTAGAATGGTGGGTTCCAGAAGGTATAGGGTATAGGTAGAATAAAGAGAAAGATGGCCAAAGGACATGACACCGTGGTTAAAAAGGAAGAATATGTATTTTTCACCATTACATTTTTATTAATGCTCTGGAAATTTCACATCATGCACCCTAATCACACTGACTTCCCAGTCCTTCCCAATACCCTTGTGACCTCATCCTCTCTCAAAAACAAAAATAAGAATAAAAAATAGAGAAAAAAAATCAAGTCTAATCTGTGTTATCTGTATGCTCACTGCAGCATGGTCAAACTCTGTCACCTTTCCCTTAAATAGAACCGAATCTTTCCTCTCCAGCACCCCTGACAGAAAGCCACACTTCAGCATCTCCATCACATTCTTTGTTTCCTGTAGGCTTGGCTGTCTTGGACTCATTTTATAGACCAGGCTGGCCTCAAACTTGCAGAGATCCACCTACATCTGATTTTTCATCTATGTGCTGGAATTACAAGCATACACCACTGCATCCAGCTCCATCATTCTGTTTTATTTTTTTCTTAACATTTATTTTATTTTTGAATTAATTACAATTATTCACTTTGTATCCCAGCTCCAGCCCCCTCCCTCATTCCCTTCCAAGCCTTCCCTCTTCTCCCATTCTCCTCCCCAAGTCCACTGATAAGGGAGGTCTGTTTCCCCTTTCATCTGACCCTAGCCTATCAGGTCTCACCAGGAGTGGCTGCATTATCTTCCTCTTTGGCCTGGTAAGGCTGCTCCCTTATCAGGGGGTGGTGATCAAAGTGCCAGCCACAGAGTTCATGTCAGAGAAAGTCCCTGTTCCCATTATTAGGGAACACACTTAGAGACTAAGCTGCCATGAGCTACATCTGAGCAGGGGTTCTAGGTTATCTCCATGAATGGTCCTTGGTTGGAGTATAAGTCTCAGAGAAAACCTCTGTGCCCAGATTTTTTGTTTCTGTTGCTCTCCTTGTGGAGCTCCTGTCCCCTGCATGTCTTTCTATGTCCCCCTTCTTTCCTAAGATAACATTCTGCCAAAACTTCGGATATGAGTCTCAGCATCTGCTTTAGTACCCTGGTAGGTAGAGTTTCAGAGGCCTTCTGTGGTAGGCAAACAGGACAGACATCAGAAAAGGAAGAAAACAGAGAAGAGGACAGAATCCGTCACACTTTTTAAGAGTTCTCGTAGGTGGTCTCCTGCTAGGCTGTTACTTTTTGGGGGATTGGGTGAGGTGGGACTAGGGGTTGTCACAGAAGCCTCCCATGTTCCTGTCTCTTAACTCTGCACCTGAGGCCATGTGTATCACAGCAAAGTAGCTTCCTTGCTCTTGATGGTGAGGGTGAACATTGATCATTGTCCTCCACAGGATTTCTGGTGACAGCACAGACCACAAACATGGCGCCTGGATGCAGTAAAATCATAGACTCAAAAAAGATCTCAAACCAGCCAACGGAGATCAAGGTGTATTCAGGACGCAGTACAGACCGTGGACATCCATATACCCTCGGTGATAATATGGGTCATAGACATCAACAGGGCCTGGATGTCTGTATTTATTACTTTATATTACTTTTACAGTATGCTTTATATAGCTTGTAATATGCATTGTATATTTAAACGCGGTACAATAGTAAATTTCAAATAGTAATTCCACAAATATTGATGAATATTTTAAGCGATAAATATGCTAATTAGCATGATTCAATTATTTCTCTGTGCTCATACATTCATACTTTGTCCTCCATAAATATGTATAACTTCAATTTATAGATTTACAATTAACATTTTCCATATAAAATCATCCTGATGATGATTTAGTTGGTACTGGGCATGGAGAGGACCTAGAACTCTTGCTCATACACAACCCATGGGCAGCTCAGTCTTCATGTGGGTTTCCTAGTCAGGGGATCAGGGGCTGTCTGTGACATGGACTCAGTGGTTGGCCCTTTGATCCTCCCTCTGGTGAGGTGACCTAAGGAGGCCACAGAGAAAGAGAATCCAGACAGTCCTGATGAGACCTGAGAAGCTCAGGTCAGATAGAAGGGGCGGAAGACCTCTCCTATCAGTGAACTAGGGGAGGGGTAAAGAGGGATTAGAGGAAGGGAGGGTAGGACTGGTAGGAGATGAGGGAGGGGGCCACAGCCAGTATACAAAGTGAATAAATTGTAAGAATAATGGTGATAAGGAACATAAATAAAGTGTTGTAGTAAACATTATGGAGACTGTCAACTCCTCGTTAATTTGCTTTGAAAAGTTCAATTATCTTTTGTATGAAAAGTCAAAATAAAAGTTGTCACACGCTACTCATTGATAGTGTGTGAAAGACTAAATGGTTTTTATAGCAATACACTTTAAAATCACTTAGTCCAAATATGTTTAATAAATGTTAGCTATTATTATTATTTTTAAATAAGTTAGTATATGAGGTTTATTAGGGGCATTTTATAATTAAAAATGTTAATTATAAGATATAAAGATTCAGTGAAAAATTAATTTGCCTAATTAACCTGCTTACTTACATTTCACCTTAATTTAATTGTCTGTTGATCCTCTTTTTACTGTCTTCTGAACATTCTCCATCATATTAAATGTTTGCTGTTTATTTAACAATAATACAATTATTCCAAAGATTAAAGAGACTGTTTAAAGAAGAAAGGTTTGAATATTATAATTTAAATGCATCATGTCATTCAAAAGTGGATATAAAATTAAAAATTAATACTTGACAATATACTTAAATTAGCTATAAAAGTGTGATAAAATAATCTAAAAGCTGTTAATCTAAATAAATATGCTTTAATGATCAAGTGGCATTTAATTAACCTGCAGTAAATGGTTTATTAAATTTAAATTAGATCATCATATAAGAGTTTATTTAAACTATCCATGGATGGTCTATATTCTACTTTTCACTTATCTGAAATATTTTAGTCTTGCTGCAGCATAGATTGAAATAATTTTTAAATTTAAGCTTCCATTGATCCTTGCTTCACAGTCTCTATTCTTTATACAGAATTTCCTACATTACATGAATTATGAGTAAACAGTCTAACAAAAAATTACATCAAAATCTGACTGAAAATTATGTTGACAACTGATCAGTGGTATTTAATAAAAAAGGTCAAGATTACACAGCCTTCATTATATTAATAATCTAACTCCAGTAGTTTTATGTTGCTAAAGTTGTCCTTATGCTTCCGTTCTACTCTTATTTCCTCTACTGAGATACTGTAATTGCCAGATCCTCAGGAAAAATGTGTCTTCAGTGGCTTACACCCCAAATCTCAAGTCAGATTCAAAATATAAGCGTATGGTCTCACATATGTACATACACACACATATACTGCATATATGTATATACACAGTTCCCACCTCCCAGGTGAGAACAAGGGTAATAGCAATACTCTGTGATTTTTTTTTTTCTTTTTTGGCATTTCTTTGACGAATCTGAGCAAGAACTCGAAGGTGATTTCTAATGCCTGTTGTTAGATCTTTTTGTTAGATGGTCTGTTGCTTTTGGAGGGAGCATTATAAGGCAAGATAGAAATTTTTCATGGATAAAAATACGTATTACATATATTCGACATGCCATAACCAGAAAAGCATGGCAAAATATGAGAGCGTGGCAGCGATTGTTTTTATTTCAGTTGATCAGTACAGAGAGCACGATGGGCATCACTAGCTTGGTATCAGTTCCAAAGACTCACTCTTAGCGATCTACTATCAGCTGTAAGTGCGGTAAAATATTTCTTTTATTTTGTGAGATCATACTATAATTATATCACTCCATATTTTTCCCCCTCAGTCCTAAGAAAGGAACAACAGGCAACACTGATAGTGGAAACAATAGTCTTTGTCAGGGAAGAGCACACGAATTGGTTATTCAATACCAAATCATCATCCCTGAAAAGACACACAGAAAGTGCATTATAAAGACTAGCATAATGTATTCTTGTATTTAGAAATATGTATTTACAAATATATAAACTTACATATGTACATAATGAGAGTAATTAACAGAAGATATAAATGAGAAAAAGAAAAAGGAGAGAATTATATAATTAGACTATAACCTCAAAACATATAAGTAATAATTAAAAAATAAAATGAATTGTCTAAATGCTTTCAAAACAAGTCCTTTAATTGTTTCTCGAATTTGAATTAGACCTTGCCCACTGGACTAGCTCAGAACAGCTGGACATTTGTATGGGTATATTTGTGTACCTGTGTATGTAGGGGGTCAGTACTTGAGTTCGCTCACCAAAACCAGGAGTTGGTTTTACAGAAAAGTCATCAATAATATTTGCATGAATCATTTTGATAATCAACTCTCACTGAAGAGCTTTCACAAAGCCTGTGCCCAATTTGAAACTAAAATGCTAAGGACAAGAAGAATGATTTTTCTGTTGTAAATATATGGATAATATTTGTAACATGAAACATAAGTAATAAAAATCTAATTAAAAAATTTCATTAGCTTCTTGTTAGCATCCAAAGATGACATCATCATTTGATTCCTACATTTTTGCTGTTTCTGTAGCTATGTATAGTTAGTTGAAAGAGATATGTTGAAGATTAAAACTTTTGCATTTCACCATGCCTTCAGTTCTATTGATGGTAGTTCATGTTTATGTTATGATGGTTCATGCACAAACAAATGAGAACACATGGTATAACTTAGAGCTCAGTCATACCAAACCATGTTGACTAGGCTAGGCTTAATATAACCTAGAACCCCTGCTCAGACGAAGCTTATGGCAGCTAAGTAAACAAGTGGGTTCGCCAATAAGGGGAACAGGCGCTGTATCTAACATGAACTCAGTGGCTGGCTCTTTGACACCCCCCTCTCACCCCCCCTGCAGCTCCCCTCCCCCGGCCAAGGGAGGAACAGCCTTGCCAGGCCACAAAGGAAGACAGTGCAGCCAGTCCTGATGAGATCTGATAAGCTAGGGTCAAATAGAAGGGGAGCAGGACCTCCCCAATCAGTGATCTGGGAGAGGTGCATGGGAGAAGAAGGAGGGAGGGTGGGATTGGTAGGGGGTTATAGCTGGGATACAAAGTGAATAAATTGTAATAAATAAATAAAAGTAAATTGTAAAAATGCTGAGGAAAAAGATTTTTGAAGTCAAACAGTGTTATCAGGACCAAGGCTCTACCTGACCCATCTGTCTGAATTCCAAACAGTAAAATCTGTACAGAGCACACTGACATTACATTCCTGAAAATGAATTCTGGAAACCTCTGCCATGTGAATACATTGTTCAATGGGCTAAGAGTGGTGACTGAAAATCAATAAACTTTTGGAAAAACACAAAGTTGGCCAGCTTGAATTTTCCTGATCAAATCATCACTGACATTTAAAATAGACTGAAATGTTAGAACTTAAAAAAAAAAGGTATTTTTATATTGCTATTTAGAAGACCCCTTCTATTATATTCTCTTTTTAGATCATAATGACCTTGGGATTTGGGTTTTGTTCTAATTACCAACCTTAAGGTGAAGAAAGAAAAAAATATCAAATAATTAATTTCCTTAATGTCAAGTCAGTGATAGAGTCACTAATAGAACAAGGATACAAATATTTTCTATACCTTGCTGAGCTGCTGAGCAGAGAAATGTCTTAGAGATGAGACTTTATCAGCAATAACTGAAGGAGGAGCATGAAAATTCAAACAGCTGACATTAAGTAACCATTTGATGATGGCAAAATGGAGATTTTCATTGTTATTACTATTACTGTATTCATGTGGGCATTGGAACTCTACAAGTAATAATCCCTTGGTTAACTGAAAAGCTTTGGTTTCAATTTTTTTTTTCCTTTTTCAACAAATACTTGGCTCCTTTATTTGTCCACTGATGAGTTTCAGGATTTTCTTTGTTTGTTTGTTTTTTAGACTTTATCATACATTTGGTTTAGATATATTCTTTTAAATGTCATTCTTCCTTGGTATAGAATGTGATTCCATTGATGGTTCACCGAAAACCTGTTATTTATCACTACCCCACATCTCATTGGATGGATGAATGGAAATGCCATTTCCATTGTGAAATTTTAATTTTATCTTCAAGTCTGGAGTCAGAGACTTGATTGAATTGAGGCTCTAGTCTCAGGCCTCTCTCTCCAAAGCACACTTGAGCACGCCGATACTGAATCATAATCTATTTACTCCTTGATTGCTGCACTGCAGTGGAAGTTCTTGAATGCCTATGGTTTTATTCAAGTCCATATTTCTAATGTGGGGCAGCATAGCAAAAACATGATATTTTCGTTATACAATGTGTTGTTTAGGCCATCAAAAAATCAACGTAAAATATGTATATAATCTCTTTAGCTTTTTGGAAAACACGGGATCAATGTACCTTATTTTATTTAAAAGTATGGAATGCTCTATAAATTTGAGTGCCATTTATCAGAAGATGATATACTAATCTCCTTGGTATTGCTCACGTTTTAGTTTATGTACTGTCAAAGTAAGAATAGCACATCTTATTATAAAAGGACACAATAGAAAATAACTACAAAAATCTATCACTGAGGACATGTAGCAATTTCTATTCTTATGAAATATTATTCTTAAACCTATACTAGGCTAGTCACAAAGTCACTTGAAAATTATTCATATGGTTTGAGGGTAGAATGTTCTGCTGAAACATCCGTCCAAATTTTTCTAGCTTATTCAACTATGAAACAAGTCTGCATGTATGTTTTACACACTTGTGGGACTTCTTGCTTTCTCTCTTGCCTCTCATTTAATTTTCAGTAGATGTGTGTGAACTTTTTTATCTATTCAAATCTCAATAAAAAGTGTTTTATTAACCATTCACCTATTTCTTCTACAAATTTACATAGGACCCTGTGACTCAATTACACTTTATTTTTCACACCACTGAATCAAAATGATTATTTTCCATGGCTTGGATCAATATTATGTTTTGCTTTGCTTTCTGTCTCGGGTACTTTTGAGAATTATAGTTTCCTTCTTCTTTATTTAGATGTTTGCCCAAAATGCCTGTGAGTCAGGTATATTTGTAAAATGGCACTTGATAGATTTCAAATGTCCACCATATCTTTACAGATTAAACACATATTAGCTAAGCTGTGATGCATTTTGGAAACTTCTGTAGTCTTGGACGAGAACGGAGAACAGTTGCTCTCCAGCCAGCTCTGAGGTTTCACGTGTTTCAAACTGACATCGATGCACAGTGATGGGAAGTCTGCCTCACATTGTATCTTTTGACTTGGAGTTAGGACTATCATCACTATTACAATAGACCTAAATCTTCTTGAATAAACAGCAATTCATGTCTGAATTTTTTCTGTAATATCTAAAATATTGCTCTTCTTTGCCCTGAAGTAAGATCTATAAGTTAAAACACACAGATTCACCTTTGTATATTCTCAGTGGGTCTCTAATAGGATATGAGAATAACTATGTGTGATATAATCACCTAAGATTCTGAATGTAGTATTCCGTTGTTTACATTCACGAGAAATATATGTAATATGTTCTAAACCTTTATCTCATACAGCATTGAAATCACATCTGTTTGTTTGTCATGTATATATTTAATACAGATATACTTTTATCACATTATGTATTAGGGACATAATGGTATTAGAGACTAATAATGACTATCCTGTTATTAGAAAATTGTGATTGTATTCATTAATGTAGCACCAGATACTTTTTTAAATTAATTTTTTATACTTTATTCACTTTGTATCCCCCATAAGCCCCTCCCTCCTCCCCTCCCGACCCCACCTTCCCTCCCTCTTCTTCATGCATGCCCCTCCCCAAGTCCACTGACAGGGGAGGTCCTCCTCTCCTTCCATCTGATCTTAGTCTATCAGATCATATCCAGAGTGGCTGCATTGTCATCTTCTGTGTCCTGCGCAGATGTAGCCCATGGCAGTTTAGTGTCTAAGTGGGTTACATAGTAATGGGAAGAGGGACTACCTCAACACAATCTGATAGGCCTGCTCTTTGAGCACCAGATACTTTTTAATGATATCATCAAAATTGTAATAAAGCAAGTTTAGTCTAAAAAAGAAAAAGACAAAAACAAATACTCTGAACCAGGAAAAAAAAAAAACTTTTCTAGAGTGCGGAGGAGAAACAGTTTTTGCTTCTTCAACTTTTATAAACTGTCCAGGTTTTTATTTACCCAATTCTTGAATCCAGCTGCTCCAGAGAACACTTAGGGAATTAAAAGCCACTAAATAAATTGACTCATTTGACTGTTTCTTATTTGGCACTTATATGTTATATGCTAGAATTTCATAGGTTTCAAAAATTTACTTTGGCATTGTTATTGTAGCAATATTTTGTATTCATTAATATAAATTAGTTTTAATTTATATTAATTATAGTTAGATTCTCATTAAATTGCATATCTCTTTTACAGTTTCATTTTCGTTATTTAGCACAATGTCATAGCTAAGAAATTTGATTTTGTAGACTCTCTAAAATATTCTTCTCTCATTACATATTTTATAGATTTGATTGTAGCATAGTTTGTGAGTGGGTTATTGGGTTTATGTGTGTTTCCATGGTCTATATTTTTTACAGTTGTATTATTTTAGCATCATATATTAAACATCTTTTGGTAATTATTTGCATATATATAATATATATATATAATCTTTAAAATAGGTATGTAAATTTTCTAGACTAAGGAGTATGAGTGTGTGTGTCTGTGTATGTCTCTGCATGTGTGTTTGCTGCTGGGGATAAACTGAAAACCTTGTACATACGTGTCAAGTCCTCTACTCCAATGCCGTATAACCAGTCTAGAGCATGAAATGCTCTTGGTTTTTTCCTCTAGGATCGGGCTATGAAAGGTTGTGTGATTTATAACTAAATTCATAAACTGCGTTGGCCTTGCACTGACACTAATACTTCTATTTTTCTGGTTCATCACACCAACTGGACTGGATTAGCACACTTGATACTTTTAAACTCTGTCCACACTATTACAAGTAAGTTTTCAGAGATGCAAAATTACCTGGAAGAAATTGACTATCAGTCAAAAAGAACACTTCCCCCAATTTAAAAGTAACAAATCTTGATACAAAATAGTAATATGATGAGAATGAGAGTAATCCAGCATATGATTATGAAATGGAAGAGTGACCTATCAACATGTAGTTTCTTTCCACTCAAGCCTGGAGACCTGCATTCTAAGGAGAAAACCAACTTGGGAAAGTTGAATTCTGACATTCATGATTGTGCCTCAGAACACACACACACACACACACACACACACACACACACACCATATGACTCTGTTAACAAAATAATAAATTCTAAAAATCAAGAAAATGAGGTGAATAGCCAGCTATTAGTATAATAGGCTTAAAACTGACACAGAAATAAGCAAGAAAAACAAAATTAGTGCTAAGTTTAAAGTTTTAAAAAAGTTCAATGTCGTATGATGGAGTTTTATACTATGATGGGAATAATAATACATAATTCCTCAACTTTAAAAGACAATGTTGGTAGCTAGTATGTTTTTAATGATTAAAGATCAAACACATTTCTCAAAAATATAGACACTAAGCTATGAAGTACAAATAGTATTATATACTAATGTACAGAAAGATTTGGACATTGAAATAGTGTAATTTAAAAAGTTCAGATTGGGAGGAGATAAGTGTTTTATTACTTGATGACAAGATTTTTGTGCTTATACTAAATCAGTAGAAATATATATAAAAAACCCTACTAAGTCTAATAACAAAATTAGTAAGATCATAACTTTTAAGCTTAATTCTCAAAAATAAATTATTTTTTATGTAATGGCATATAACTGGGAAATCAAATAACCCATTTGGTCTACAAAAACATCATAATATGAATTTTTTCAATGACACCAAAATACATTAAAGCAGTGAGTGGAAACAGACCCAATCAATAATAAGGATTAAATAAGTATTCTCTGATTACAAGTTTCGATCCTGTAAAGCTTCTGATTTTGCTGAAGTTAATTTACAAATTCAAAGCAATCCCCATGAAATTTGAATAGACTTCTTCAAATAATTGACAATATGAATTTAAAATATATTTGAAAAAAAAAAGAGCCCAGAGTAGTTGCAACAATGTTGATAAAAAGGAGCTGGGAGTTCAGTTCCAGAGTTATTTAAAAGCAGGCATAATTTAGATATAGCAAGACATGGAGTGTAACAGGTATATGGCTTTTAAGCTGTGTATAGCTAGACAGAAACACATACTAACAGAGAGTCAAACATGTTTCTTTTTCAAAGGTTAAGAATTGGAAAGACAGGAAAACAAATTAAAACAAACATAAAACAACTGTCTTTTATATACTGTTTTTCAGTCCAACTATTGGTCCTAAAGTTGATCTGGGTAGCTGTTTGATAATTCTTGTAAAATGAAAAAAATTTAACTATATCACCCTATGGCCCTACTGCTGAAGGTTTTACTATTCAAAGGGGGGGGGACCAATTGGCTATACAATTAAATGAAAATGTATACTATATGTGTTCATATATGAGAAAAAGTAAAACAACTATTGATTCAGCCATAATTCTCTTCTCCGTAATGGCATTTACTTTACCTCTCTGAGACTGAAGTAACTCATTCCTAAGTATTCCCAGGTTTTAGTCATTTCCCTGAAAGCACCTCCCTTCTTCCCAAGCCATCTCCATGCAAAATGGGCTGCTTCCTACCTCTCCCTTCCTCCCTGAGAACTTTTTGTGTGTGTGTCAATCATCACTACATAGTTAATCGTTGACAATATTTGTTATACCTGAAATTCAGGGGAATAAGTCCTTTTACTTTTTAAATTTCTAATGGCTTATTTTATTTGTTCTTTGCTTTCTTGGTTGCTTGTATACTTACCAATTAAGAGATAGTTTGATAACTATGGAAACAGGTAGAAGTTGTTACAGAAACCTAGTGGTTAAATATCCTTGAGAGATGTTAGACCGGTTGTAAGTAAGCTTACAGGAGTAAGCTGTAGTGCCTCATAGTTTCATAGGCTCTTTTTACATTACATGCAGCTAATTCTGCCTAGCTTCTGAGAGGATATTTTGAAATTCAGTTTTCAGATATCGAAACATTGTGGCCATTAGAACAACATCTAGAAATATTTCACATCAGAAATATTTCTTTTTTGGTATAAGTGAAAGGAAATTATCAAAAAAGAAAAAAAATAACATGTAGACTTAGTCTCAAAGTGAGTTCCCTAGTAAGGAAAGCAGGGGCTTTCTTTGGCATGACCTCAGTGGCAGGCTGTCTGATCACCTCCCCCTGCCTGGTACAGTCTTACCAGGCCACAAAGGAAGACAATGCAACCAGTCCTGATCCAACCCGATAGGCTAGGTTCAGATGGAAGGGGAGGAGGACAGCACCTATCAGTGGACTAGGAGAGGAGTATAGGAGAAATGGGAAGGAGGGTAGGATTGTTAGGAGAGGAGGGAGGGGGCCACAGCTGAGATACAAATTGAATAAATTGTAATAAATGATAATAAAAAAGAGAGGGGGATAAAACATGCAATGATGATCAAGATGGCGCAATGTCTAATATGCTTGCCAGGAAAAAGTAAGAACTTGTTCCCTGGAAGTGAAGTAAAGGTGGAATGAGAGAAGTGCCTCCATAGAATTGTACACACAGACACAGACACAGACACAGACACACACACACACACACACACACACACACACACACACACACACAGAGAGAGAGAGAGAGAGAGAGAGAAGGCGAGAGAGAGAGAGCAAGAGAGAGAGAGAGAGAGTGCATGGAGCCACATGCACACACCATGTACAAACACACAGAATAATAAATCAAAAATTAAAAAGGACAAGTTGAAAAGTACACATGTGTTTTTATGGGCCTGGTGTGGCTCTTTATTTATGCACTATAGCACCAGAAACAGTAGGACCACATTTCCCCTTTGGTGCACTTAGGTAATGTGCCTGCTCATGCCCATTTTGCTGGAATTTCTATATCCTTCACAAGTCCTGCTGCTTGAACAATATGTTCTCCTTTGTATGTAGCCAACTCTATTTGGCAAGCAGCATCTCCAGCCATCTGTAATTGATGCATAGCTAGTTTTGTTAATCACTCCCAAAGGCATTTACCACATTTTTTTTTTCTTTTTCAATTAATTGGTCCCAGGTCATTTCATCTTGCTGGGAGTTGCACTTACAGGTAGCTAACACAGCTAAGGAGTCTGACATAAGCTGCTGGATACCTGGCCAGAAAGAACATTCCAAGAATGATCATGGTCTATTAAAGAATGTTGTGCTGAGCTAAAATGAAATTCCAGAGCATGGACTTGCTTACATTGGCGAACCAACACAAAGAGAAAAACTAAAACACTGCCCTATCTCTACCACATTCACAGGTTCCTTGTATTCTTGACCCAGACAACCATCCTCCTTGTCAACAGTCTGACAGTAATTGAATCTGAGAGATATGATAGAAAATGAAACAATGCCTTGGTTTGGTTCAGACATCATTACACGAGAAGGCTCTAGGTCTGTTTCAGACTTGCGCTTTTGCTCTTTAGTTTTCAGGTTCACATCATCCTTAAGGGTGTGATTCATTTTGTTTCTTCATAGGTCTTGATGATGTTATATACTGATGATCTAATGGTCAATATATGGAAAAAATAAGATGTGAGAACATAGAAAGATGAAAAATTAAACTTCATGAGTTTCAGATTATAAAGAAATGCTGGACATGGTGTTGTCTCTCTCAGACAATGTTTTCTATGTACATGGCACCTACATAATGGTAAAATTATCTTAATGTGCAATTTAATTATTTATATAAAAAGTAGCATGTCTAAGATGTTATGAGAAATATTGAAAGACTGAGATGAGTTAGCAGCCCTCCTATCCTAAACTATATCACATCTTTTTGAATATACACAATATGCAATTTAATTATTTTAAGCCTTTGAAAATCTCATTATATATTTGTGTGTGCATATATATTAATAATAACCTTTTACTCCCCCAACTCCACCAGATCTTAGCCTCAACAACACACAACTTCGTTCCTTCTCTCTCTTTAAAAAATATTCCAGTACAATCACAAGGAAAAAAAAACTGTCCTTCAACAACTGATACCATGCTGTTTAAGCAAACTGTGAACAAGCAGGTTGCTGGAAAATTGACTGTCCAACTTTGGAGAGACTAGGTAGGCCAGTCCTTCAAAATTCCTGCTTTACAGAAAAGCCTTTCAGATATTCTGGACCAGTAGGCTGAAGATTGGGTGTCCCAACAACAGAAAGAAACCTCTGCTGACTGTCCAGGCAGTTTGCTGTCTCTGTGATTTCTATAGTTCTGGAAGTTATTTGCTCTATGCATCCTACATCCTTAGGTAATATTATTTCCTTCTCAAGTCTCTAATGGGATTGAAGACCAGATAACCACAGTGTTACTACAGTTAAGCTTAAGACAATGATTTACGTCTTCAAAGATGCTTTCAGATCTAGACAGATGTTTTTAGGTTGATAGATACAACATATGATAAGAAAGTGATTTAGGTACAGAACTAAGGACTCAAAAGAATAGAATAGTGGAATACTTTTTCAAGATTGCAAAATACAAATGGACTGGATATTATAAATGTAATTCTTACCTGATAATTATCATAATTCTTATTTTACATAGTTTATTGATGTTAGAGAAAAGCCATTAAAATAAAATAGAAAGAGGAAATGTTGTGGACATTTTGGTTTATGACATGTAAACATATTTTGGTTATAATCCCAACTGTGGGATTTTAGTTTGTTCACAGCTCATTTTTGCTTAGTGCAGGGGCACAGACTGCCAGCTGAAATTAGTTGAATTCTGAGGACTTTGAGGATAGCCCAGAGGAAGAAAGTGCTGCAGCTTGGAAGAGGAAGAAGATGACTGTTGCCCTTGCTGGTTTGCTGGTCACCTGGACTTCTGGATATCCTGGCAACAGACATTTGTATTGCCCCCAATAGAATCCTATGACTCAACCAACAGGAAGAAGTAAAGAGGGCTACATCTCTTCCCTTCCAAATTTGTTTTTTTTCCCCTACATGGGTTTGGGGGGTTGGGAGGGAGGTATGAACTTCACGGAACACCAATAAAGTCGTGTTTGAAAAACTAGTTCCTACAGTGATTAGTAGGGAAAGATATTTCGAGAAGGTCTGTGTGATCCAGTAGAGATGGAAGAATGAAAGAGAAGAAACTGCAGCATGTTGTCTGCTACCAAGCTGGGGATGAGACTGGGGACTGGATTTGAAGGAGAGGAAGAAGACTGAAATTTGGCAGTTAGCTAATGTGCTTCCTCAGCCTGAGTGGGGTAAAATTTCTTATAAGTAAGCTGATTGGAATTTTTGAAAGAGTCTAATTTTAGCTTGCATACAATGTTCTTTTTCATGCTTGGTTGTTTGTTTTCCATACGAATAACATGATAAATCTTTATAATGTAGTCAGTAGTGACTTTTACCATTCTTTTGATAACAATGTGGACACATATCACCTTAGCATCAACCCTAACAATTGTTCTTATCCAGGCTTATCTCACATTTGTAACTATTCAAAATAAAAATGTCATATTAAATAATAATAGGCAACTATTTTATGGAATATTTTTGTGTCAATGTTCATAAGAAAAATTGGTCTAAAATTATTTCTGTTAGGTCTTTAGGAGGTTTAGGTATCAAGGTGACTGTGACTAATAAAATTCTCTCTGTTCTGTTTGACAGTATCCATTGCTTTACAGAAGTTTTTCATTTTCATGAGGTTCCACTTATTGATGATTGATCTTAGAGTCTTTGCTGTGGGTGTTCTGTTCAGGAAGTTGACACCTGTGGCAATAAGCTCCCCACTTTTCCTTCTAACAGGTCTAGTGCGTCTGGTTTTATGTTGAGGTCATTGATCCACTTGGACTTTACTTTTGTGCAGGGTGATAAATATGCATCTATTTGCATTTTGTACATGCAGATATCCAGTTAGACAAGCACCATTTGTTTAAGATGCTTTTTTTCCTTGTATGGTTTTGGCTTCTTTATAAAAACCAAAATAAACAACAAGAAGTATTCTAAAGAAGATGCTCAATCCTCATTCAGAAGGGCAAATAGGATAGACATTGGAAGCAGTAGAAGACAGGGAACAAGACAGGAATATACCACAGAGGGCCTCAGAAAGACTGGACCTAGCAAAATATTGAAGCAGATGCTGATACTCATAGCCAAACTTTGGGCAGAGTGCATGGAATCTTACGAAAGAAGGAGAAGATAGAATGACCTACACTGGACAGGATCTCCAAAAGGAGACCAACAGAACCAATAAACCTGGGCCCAGGGGGGCCTGCAGACATTGATACTCCAACTAAGGACCATGGATAGGAAAGACCTAGAACTCCTGCTCAGATATAACAACAGGCACCAGTCCCCTAGTTAGGGGAGTAGGGAATGACATATACTCAGTGGCCTGCTCATTGATTACTTCCGCTTAAAGGATTCAGCCTTGCCGGACACAGAGGAAGATGATGCCACCAGCCAGTCCTGATGAGACCTGATAGGCTAGGGTCAGATAGAAGGTGAAGAGGTCCTCCCCTATCAGTGGACTATGGGAAGGGCAAAAGGGGAGAAGAGAGAAGGAGGGTGGGAATGGGCAGAGATGAAGGAAAGACTACATATGAGATACAAAATGACTAAATCGTAATAAATAATAAATAAATTATATAATTACTAATTTAAAAAATACCCACAAATCTTGTCTAAGAACACAACAAAGATATCCACTATAACCAAGTAGGCTTCATCCCAGGCATACAGGGCTGGTTCAATATAAAGAAATCCATCAATGTAATCCACTATGTAAACAAACTATAAGAAAATAAAATGATATGATCATCTCCGTAGATGTGAAGAAAGCATTTGATAAAATCCAACACCTATTCAAGTTTAAAGTCTTGGAGAAATCAGGGAAACAAAGCACACACATAAACGTTTTAAAGGCAATGTACAGCAATCCTATAGCCAACATAAAACTCAATGGAAAGAAACTTAAATCAATCCCACTGAAATCGGGGACAAGGCAAGCCTGCTCACTATCTCCATATCTCTTCAACAAAGTACTTGAAGTCCTAGTTAGAGCAATAATACAACAAAAGGAGATCAAGGAGAGTCAAATCAGAAGAGAAGTCAAAGTGTCACTATTTGCAGGTGATATGATAATATACATCAGTGTCCCCAAAATTTCAACCAGGGAACACCTACATTGGATAAAATTTTGTATTCAGCTAAGTTGCTATATACAAAATAAACTAAAAAAAAAAAAAAGTAGTTCTCCTATATACAAAAGACAAAGACAAACGAGCTGAGAAATTAGGGCAAGTACATTCTTCACAATAGTCATAAATAACATAAAGAATCTTGTTGTAACTATAACCAATCATGTGAAAGACTTGTAGAAAAAAAAAAAACTTCAATTCTCTGTAGAAAGAAATTGAAAAAGATATCAGAAGCTTGAAAGATCTTCCATGCTCTTGGATTGGTAAGATTAACATAATAAAAACCGACAACTTAGCAAAAGAAATATACAGACTCAATTTAATTTCCAACAAAGTATCAACACAATTATTTATAGACCTTGAAAGAAAAATTCTCAACTTCATATAGAAATACAAAAAACAACAAAAACAAAACAAAACAAACAAACAAAAAAACAGACTAGCTGAAACAATCCTCTACAATAAAAGATCTAAAATATCTTCTGGAGTTATCTCCACCCTCAATCTCAAGCTGTATTATAAAGCAACAGTAATAAAAATTACATGTAGGGGCATAGAAACAGACTGCTGGATCAATAGAATCAAATCAAAGACTCAGAAATAAACCCACACTCCCAGGGGCACCTGATTTTTGACAAATATGCCAAAACCATAGAATGGAAAAAAGACATCATCTTCAACAAATGGTGCTGCTCTAACCTGATATCTACATGTAGAAAAGGGTAAATAGATGTGTATCTATCACCGTGCACAAAATTAAAGTCCAAATGGATAAAAGACCTTAACATAAAACCAAATACACTAAATCTGTTAGAAGAAATATTGAGGAAGAGCCTGGAATTCATTGACACAGGAGACAACTTCCAGAACAGAACAGCAGCTGCTCAAGTTCTAAGATCTACAACTAATAAATGGGACCTCATGAAACTGAAACGTTTCTGTAAAGCAAAGGACCCTATCAACAGAACAAAAGGACAGCCTACAAACTGGAAAAAGATCTTGACCAACCTTACATCCAACAGAGGGCTAATATCCAGAATATATAAAGTACTCAAGAAATTAGACACTAACAACCTAAATAATCCAATTAAAAAATGGGGTGCAGAAAAGACCCACGAAGGACCATGCATGGAGAAAACCTAGAACCCCTGTACAGATGTAGCCCACCTCATTTCAGTCTCCAGGTGGGTACCCTAGTAAGGGGAACAGTGGCTGTCTCTGACTTGAACTCAGTGTCTGGCTCTTTGATCACCTCCCCATGAGGGGAGAACAGCCTTACCAGGGTATAGAGGAAGACAATGCAACCAGTCTTGAAGAGACCTGATAGGCTAGTAACAAATAGAAGGGGAGGAGGACCTCCCCTACAAGTGGACTGGGGGAGCGGTATGGGAGGAGCAGAAGGAGGGAGGGTGTAGTTGGAGGGGACAAGGGATGGGATACAGCTGGGCTAAAAAGTGATTAAATTGTAATAAATGAAAATAAATAAACAAGTTTTTAAAAATGGGGTAGAGAGCTAAAGAGAATTCTCAACAGGTGAATATCAAATGGCAGAGAAACACTTAAAGAAGTGCTCGACATCCTTAGTTATCAGGGAAATGCAAATTAAAACAACCCTGAGATTTCATCTTACACCAATCAGAATGGCTGTTATAAAAAACTCAAGTAATAACACATGCTGGAGAGGATGTGGAGCAAGGGGCACACTCCTCCATTCCTGGTGGGAGTGCACACTTGTACAACCACTTTGTTAACCAATCTGGTGCTTTCTTAGAAAACTGGGAAGAGCAATACCTCAAGATCCAGCTTTACTACTCCCGGGCATATGTTCCACTATTCAACAAGGACAGTTGCTCAACTTTGTGTATAGCAGCCTTGCTTGTAGAAACCAGAATCTGGAATCAACCTATATGTCCCTCAAGAGAGGAATAGATGAAGAAATTGTGGCACATTTACACAATGGAATACTAGTAAGCAATTAAAAACAAGAAAACCATGAAATTTATAAGCAAGTGGATGGAACTAGAAAAGATCATCCTGTGTGATATAACCCAGAAGCAGAAAGACACACACAGTATAGACTCATTTATAGCAGATTCTAGCCCTAAAATATAGGATAACCATACTAAAATCTACAGACCTAAAGAAGCTAAACAATAAGTAGGATCCTGGGGAGGATGCATAAATCTCATTCAGAATGACAAACAACAGAAGTGGTGAAGAGAGGAAACATATGGGACCCTACTACAGAGGGTCCTCTGAAAGGCTCTACCCAACTTGGGATGGAAGCAGATGCTGAGACTCACAAACAAACTTGGGGCAGAGCACAGGGAGTCTTATGGAAGAAGGGGGATATAAAAGGACCTGGAGGGGACAGGACCCACATAAGAAGATCAACAAAGCTGAAAAAATCTGAGCCCAGATGGTCCTACAGAGACTGATGCACCAACCAAGGACCATGCATGGAAAGGACCTAGACTTCCTGCTCTGTCTCCAAGTGGGTTCCTGAGTAAGGTGAACAGGGGCTGCTTCTTTCAAGAAATTGGTTGCCTATTCTTTTACCACTTCCCCCTGGTGATGTGGCCTTGCCTGGTCACAAAAGAAGAGGATCCAACCAGTCCTGATGAGACTTGGTATGCTAGGGACAGATGGCAGGAGAGGAGAACTCCCCATTTCAGTGAACTAGAGACGGGGATAATGGAGAAAGGACAGGAGGATGAGACAGGAAGGTGTTGAAGGAGGGGTCTACTATCGAGATACAAGATGAACAAATTGTAAATAACAATAATAATTTAGAATGCAAAATAAATATGCTAGCCTGTTTCTTTCTAGTTGTGCATGATCTCTGCTGTTTAGAAGTTCAGAAGTTATTGTCACTCACAGGCACTCTAGTGAGACAAAGTTTGTTAACCTTGTGTGAAGGAGCACTAGAGACAAGAGAGTCACACAATTCAGAAGGTTCCTGGAGTTCAGACCACTCAATAATCCAACAAAAGGGGCTGGAGGGATGGCTCAGTTGTTAAGAGCACCTGCTGATCTTTGGGAAGAACCAGGTTCAATTTTCAGAATGCACACGGCTGCTCACAATTGTCTGCAATTCTAGTTCCAGAGGATTCAATATCTTCTTTTGGACTCCTTGGACACAAGTCAAACACAGGTTACTCAAACATACATGCAACAAAACACTCATATACCAAATAAAATGAAATATATTATAAAATAAAAGTACTCTATAGCAGATACTCCCCAATATTACAAAGAAGCTACCTAATAAACCTAGTGAGAATCCACTAGTGTCCCTTTATATATGTTGTTCTAGCTTTTGAGTTATTCATGATTCTGAAAATAAATCCAGTAAACTTCCTAGTTGATTATGCTGGCCTAGATGAGAGTACTGCTTATTTTATTCTTCAGTTGTTCTCTCTATCTGGGGTAAATAGACATTTTTCTGAGTATGCCCCTGAAAAGAGTCATGCAATACAAACTAAAAGAGCAGGAGTTACTGTAAATGATTACTGTTTTCCTGGAAAAAAAATACTATTCTATTCTGAAAAAAAGTCATTGTTTTAAAATATTTTTGAGAATTTCATGTATAAGAGTTGTATAGTTTACTAAAATAAAATAGTATCCTTTGTAAAGAAAAAAAATGATACTTATAAATCAGTAAGGGACTTCAGCAAACATCATGTAGTCATTGGTCAAATATTGCTTAAAAACGTAATATATGCCAAGCATTATACTAGCTGCTGAAGGTGCAGAAGGAAATGAAACATGTGGGAATAACTACACTGATGTCTCTACATTCAAAAATGTCTCATGTGACCAGCTACTTGGTTAGAAACTGAACTGTGTCTTTCTTCTAACTAGGAAAAGACATTTGCTTTTTCACAAGTGCTATACATTTCTACATTAGTATATTCCTCAAGAATATCTGCAGTGGACTTGTAAACTGTGTTCACAAACCTGTTTGTATAGACTATATATCCTAAACCCTGTCTTACATTTTCCTGGTGACCTTTGCAAAAAAGCTCTATGAGCAGAAATGTGATAATTTATGCTTTCAAACTTCCGTGTCAAAAATAACTCAGCTCTCTTGGGTGAAAAGAACCTCAACAGGAACAGCTAGACTTTTAATCTTCATCAAGGGGGACTCTGAAACAACTCAAGATTTTTTAGTGCCATCCTTTCCCCATATTAATACAGTATTTCACAGAGTTTCTTCACTAACTATCTTTGGGTCTTCTCATAAGAGCCCTATAACAGTCATAAATACTCCTCCAGAGAGCAAGATAGAATCTGAAAGGGCTGTAATAGCTATCATAAATGAATAATAAAATGTAGGAAAGACAAGCCACCATGAAAATGGCAAATGAATATGATGACGTGTGTACTGTACATGAAGTAATTATTTAAGTGTCATATTTACAGAAATTCTGCAGAGCTTCTTGTGGAGTCTGCAAAAATTTGCTAAGCTTGAATATATTGTAAAATGGGATGCATGGAAAAAGGTTGTTCAATACTATAAATCTTAGAAAGTTTTTTTAATGGATCTTTTAGAATTAGATAAAGAAAAGACATCTCCTCACTTTGACTCCTAAAGTTTTCTTTCTATATTTTTACTGAGGATTTTAATTGTTTATATTTTATCTTTATGTCTCTGTATCTTTTTCATTTTATGTTACTATCTTTCTTGTCTGAGTGCAGTGGACTTGACTAATGAGATGTCAGACACTGAAATCTTTAAACCTCTCCAGTTCTTCCTGAGGCCTGAGGTGGAAACTAGGAGGAAGGGAGCATCTTGTTATATTGGAACTGATTCAGGAGAGGGATTCTCTTTTATTCTCATGCCTTTCTTGTAGCCAGTAACCTACTAATGTTAACATCTTGGAAATCATGTGGTCCGGAAGACACACATCCACACTTCCCTGACAAGTTCATCATCATGTCAGCAAATGAGCCTAACAAAATGGTCACTGGAGGCAATATAAACCCCAGTAGCAAAGGAGGGAAAGCATCACATTTAATGTCATAGGAGAATCCAGGCCCTTAACGTATTGCAGGATGCCTTTCATATGGTGCTTTTATGGCTGTCTCAGCACAATGTCAAAGTCATCACGTTCAACAACTTTCTCCATAACTGACATGTGGAGGAATTACACAGAAGACAATAACACTTGGCTTCTCCTTCACTTCAGGCATAGCTTTGTCATGGCTATTGAAGCAACAGAGGGTATATAAATGATGTTTTGGAAGAGTAGTTATCATCACACTGTAATATCCCAGAAAGGCCACTCAAGTCTTCTGGCAGACACTGATGGTGTGACCTATTGTTGAGAATCCCTTCGCCGTGTCAAAGTTGTCATGGACGATCTTGACTAAAAGATAATCAGTTTTAGATTTCTATATCAGCATCATCTCATTGTAGTTGAGTGAGATCTTTTCCTTCAAGAGACGGCTTTGACTGTAATATTGATCTTGAATTGTTGTAAATAAGCTGAAATGCAGGAAGGATGGTAGGAATATCCATTTTGATAGCTTTGAAAGCAATCTTTAAATCAAGCACACAAAAAATGGCTGCATTTCTTTATTCCAAACTTCACCATTCAAATTCTGTCGCATATAGGAGAACATCCCTGGCATTATATCATGTTATACTTCTGTGAATAGAAAACAGACAAAAAAAATTCTTAATTTTAAATACTTGTCAAAGACTTGATATATTCAAGATCTATAATATGGTGTTTGACTTGTATAATACCGTGTTATCATAATCCATTAGTTGCATATTGGATTCTCTGGATGATATCATTTGTAAATAGAAGTTTCTATTCTTTGATCAACAACTCCCTCTGATCCACTAAAAAAATCTACACATAGACCTCAAAAATATACAATATTTCAAAAAAAGGAGTCTTATGCTATGATAAGGGCTATTAATGAAATTGGTGGAGAAATGCAGCAGTAAAGATAAAATCACAGTTATGTGAGTGTGGGTTGGGAGGGTGTATGAATTAAGGGAATTATAAAAAAGAAAAAAGTGCCATTTATTTGAATTTCCAAGAAATAAAGGGAGAAAAATGAAGCTAACATTGCCTATACTTGGTCAAAAAGCAATTCTCAAAACCATTGTGGAATTTATGTAAGACGTATATTTTAGGCAGCACTAGTTTGTAACATTGTCTACCTAAAGAGATATTTTCTTTTGTAGGTGAATTATTATTATCATTATTATTATTATCATTATTTATAATTTATTCACTTTGTATCCTGGCTGCAGCTCCCTTCCTCATCTCCTCCTGGACTTACATGCAGATTCTGAAAAGCAACCAAAGGCAACAACAACCAAAAGCAACAGCAATAGTCTATATTTGGGGTGGGACATCTCTTGGACTTCCATTAACAGCAACTCTACAAGATATTTCTGTAGCCTACTATTCTGTGTTTTCTTAGTCTATGACTCACTGGGTCAGCACTTTTAGCCCATGTGATGTAAGTCCACATGTGTGTGAGTGTGTCTGTGTGTGTATGTGTGTGTGTGTCTGTGTGTGTTTAAATGTACACTTATAAGAATTATAGGTAAACACAAAATACAAATCTATTCTATCATCCCTAATATTAGTTACACCTTTCCCCTTCCTTTCTCTTAGAATTCCTCTGCCTTTTCTTATTTGATCGTCCCCCTATCTAGTTCCTATCTAAAAAATTTCCCAATCTAGAGTTCTTTCTTTCCTCTTACAACATTGTTCACTTTATACCTTCCTGGTTTCTCTCTTTACTCACATCTAAGGCTTGAAGCTGGGAACACAAATAAGAGGGAAGAAAAAGTCATTTGTATTTCCTCTGAGTATCTTCCCCATTATACTTTTTAATTCCATCCCTCCTGCAAAATTAATGATTTTATTTTCATTTTCTTTTACAATTAAATAGTATCCAAGTGTCTATATATACATCACATAGCCATTATCCACTCTACAGATTAAGGATATTTATGTTGCTTCGATTTCCTAGCTATTGTAAATAGAATTTCAATGTACACAGCTAAGCAAGATTCTGTGGAGTAGGATGTCAGCTTTTGGCAAAGGTCAAGGAATCATATATCTGGGTCATATGGTAGATTTACTTTTAAGTTTTGAGTATTTTCTATTCTTAATTCTAGTGTGCTGCCTAAATATCTAATCCCAACAGTAGTGAAAGAGATACCGTGACACACACACACCTCACCCCAACCCCTCACACACACACATACACATTTTCTTCATATCCCTATGAAAAGAAAAAAATAGTGCTGGAAGGATTATTCTCAAATTCCTCACGATGTTTTGATGCTGATTAGTTAGTGTGGAGATCTGATCATCATTATACAATACTTAACTGGTATACAGCTGACTTTTTTTTTTAATTCTTTCTTTTGCCTGCCTTTGGTTGGCAAAAGAAAGGGTTTAAGATAGAATCTCAGATTCATTTTGATTTGCATTTTCCTGATGACTGCAGACTGTGGGCATTTTTAAAAGTGCTTCCCTGGGATTCAAGGTTCCTTTGTTGAGAATTCTCTATTTAGCTCTGTACCCCATTTTTTAAAAAAATATTTATTGTTTTATTAATTACAGTTTATTTACTTTGTATCTGAGCTGTAGCACCCTCCCTAGTCCCCTCCATATCCCACCCTCCCTGCCTCATCTCCTCCCATGCCTGTCTCCAAGTCCACAGATAGGTGAGGTCCTCCTCCCCTTCCCTCTTACCCTAACCTCTCAGTTGTCATCAGGACTGGCTGCATTGTCTTCCTTCTCTGGCCTGGTAAGGCTGGAGGAGGTGATCAAAGAGCCAACCACTGAGTTCATGTCAGAGACAATCCCTGTTCCCCTTACTAGGATACCCTCTTGGACACTGAGTTGCCACGGGCTACATCTGGGCAGGGGTTTTAGGTTATCGCCACTAATGGTCCTTGATTGGAGTATCAGTCTCAGAAAGGACCCCTGTGCACAGAATTTTTTTTGTTGTTATTCTCCTTGTGGAGCTCCTGTCCCCTCAAGATCTTTCTATCACTCCCTTCTTTCATAAGATTCCCTGCACTCTGCCCAAAGTTTGGACCACAGAGGTACTCTGAAAGACTACCCTGCAAGGTATCAAAGTAGAAGCTGAGATTCATTGCACCCCATTTTTAATTTGATTATTTGTTTTGCTGGTGTTTATAATCTTGTGTTCTTTATGTATTTTGAGTATTAGCCTTTTGTCGGATTGATAAAGATCTTTTCCCAATCTGTAGACTGCCCTTTTGTTCTATTGACACTGTCTTTTGTTTTACAGAAGCTTTTCAGTTTCATTAGATCCCATTTATTAATTATAGGTCTTAGAGCTTAACCTTTTTTGGTATTCTATTCAGGAAATTTTCTCCTATGCCAATGAGTTCAAGTCTGATTCCTACTTTCTCTTCTAATACATTTAGTATCTGTTTCTTTTTTTTAATTTTATTTTATTAATTACACTTTAGTCACTTTGTATCCCCGATAAGTCCCTCCCTCCTCCCCTCCCGGTCCCACCCTCCTTCCCCCTTCTTCACACATGTCCTTCCCCAAGTCCACTGAAAAGGAAAGTCCTCCTCTCCTGGTTTATGTTGAGTTTTATTCCACTTGGAATTCAGTTTTGTGCAGGATGTAAAATACAGATCTATTTGCATTTTTCTACATGTAGACACTCAGTTAGACCAGCACCATTTTTTGAAGAAGCTTTATTTTCTCCATTCTATGGTTTTGGCTCCTTTCTCAAAAATGAAGTGTCTGCAAGTGTGTGGGTTTATTTCTGGGCTATCTATTTGCTTCCCTTTATCAACTCAGCAATCCATCTATTTCTAGGCCAATACCATACAGTTTTTATTACTATTCCTCTGTAACTATAGCTTAAAATCAGAGATAGAGATACATCCAGAAATTCTTTTATTGTATATGAGTGTTTTAGCTATTCTGGGATTATTTTTCCATATGAAGTTTAGAATTGTTTTTTCAAGATTTGTGAAGAATTGTGTTGATATTTGATGGGAATTGCATTGACTCTATAGATTGCTTTTGGTAAGATGACCATTTTTACTAGCATCTTTATTTGTAATACCCAGAATCTGGCAACAACCTAGATGACCTTTAATTAAAGAATGGATAAATAACTGTGGTTCACTTAAACAATGGAGTACTTTTCAGCTATTAAAAACAAGAAAATCAAAAAAATGTTCAGGCAAAGTGATGAAACTAGAAAATATCTTCCTGAGCGAAGTAACCCAAACCAAGAAAAACACACATGGTATGTACTAACTCATAAGTGGATTTGAAGACAGGAAACAAGGTAGGATAAGGAGCCTGGAGAGAAAGGAGGGTGAAGACTAGACATTGGGAGAGTGAGAACAGGAGGGCAGAAGAGACCAGCAGGAGGTAGGATTGCTCCCTCCCTCTTCTGTGTCTCCATGCCCAAGTGCACATAGTCTTGCAACAGCCAGTCACACAATTCTTGAGGTAGTTATATAGCTCAGCACCTGTACTTCCTTTCCATGCAAGTGAACCATTCCCAGCACCTCAGCCCCAACCAATGATATTAATCCAGCTGAAAACTCCCATTCACTTCCCCAATGTTTATTATAGCTCTTCTTTCCCCAATAAAGAGAGCTGTATCATTAGAAGAGTTGTGTCGTTAAAAAGACTGTATCCCTCAAAGAGCTGTATTGGGGGAAGCTTATTTACTCCAGGCATTCTCCTGCAAATCTACCTGTCCAGCTAAGCTTCATTCCTTCGGGTCTAGCATCTGTATGCTGTGGTGCCTGGACACCCCAGAGGAAGAAGCCGGGCAGGGATTGGCACAGTAATTATGCATGTGGCCCAGATCTTTCAAATGGTGGCACCCAGCATGGCATGGTGTCTGAGCAGCACAACATCAGGGACTGTGGACCAAGACTGACCTGACTGTTGACTCCAAAACGCTGATACCTGTGTTTCCCTGGTGAGAGGAGGCCTTGCGGAAGCTAGGGGCAATTACAGCCCCCACTAATGGCTCTCGGGTCCAAGAGACGCACATGGTCCAATGCTCCCAGGACCCAGCATTGTCCATCTATCTGAACACGACTCCTCAGTTCGAGAAACATACATTTCTAGCATCAGGACCCCAGATTCTTTCTGCCTTCCCAAGGGCAGCTTCCAGATACTGGGGAAAGGGTCCCAGCTTCCTGTCCCCTGTTCTACCTCCAGTGGAGATCAGCGGGACAATAGGAACACACAGGGTCTTATTCTAAGATGGTAGAGCCCAGCGGAGTCTGAGTACCAGGAGTACAGTGTCTATATGGCTAGCAAAGTTGCCATGTTATTGACTCCAAAATGCCAGTCTATGTCTGTTTCCTCTGAGTCCAGCCTGCCTTACATGCATGGTACCACCCCCAGACCTCCTGGCTGTTCTGAAGACAACTCAGTACGCCTTTTATGAGGAATAGGGGTGGGGGCAGGGGTTGAAGAAGAGGGAGGGGGAGTGGGATTGAGAGTAGAGGAAGGACGGGTCTATTTTGGGGATATAAAATGAACAAACAAAGTAATTAAAAGAAAAGAAATAGTGGGGAATGGCGAACCAGCGCCTGATCTGGCTTGATACCCATGCTATGAAATGGAGCCTACACTGACACTGATGGGAGGTCCAGAAGCCAGAGCCCAGATTGCCCAGAGACCCATGATAGCACCAAACAAAAATGGCAAGAAATAAAAATAAAGTAATATAGTATAACATAATATAAATAAGTCAATGAAATGATTCCTAATTATAATCTTCTATACACATAGATGGGTATCTGGCCAAATTGTGATTAGAGAGGCTTCCCTCAGCAACTGACAGAAACAGATGCAGGGACTCACAGCCACACATTAGGTGGAGCTCAGGAAATACTGCAGGAAGAGAGGGATGAACGATTGTAGGAGTCAGAGGGGTCAAGGGCATCTCAAGAAAAACCATAGAATCAAGCCCCAGTGGGGCTCAAAAAGGTGGAAACAGCAACCAGGGAGCCTGAATGGGCCTGATCTAGGCCCTGCACACCTTTGTTCTTGTTGTGTAGCTTGGTCTTCCTGTGGGACTCCTAACAGCGAGAGCAGGAGGTATCTCTCACTCTTTTTCCTGACTTTGCAACCTTTTCCTCCTAGTGGTTGCCTTGTCTAGTCTTGATAGGAAAGAAGGTGCCTAGTCTTATTTTGACTTGATAGGCCATTACTGGTGATAGGTATGGGAGGCTGACTCTGTTTTAAAGAGATACTGAGATGGAGTGGATGGCTGTAGGGAGGTAAGAGGGGAGATGGGGAGGAAGAGACTGGGAGGAAAAACTGAGGAGGTCAGTATATAAAATTAAGTACGTAGATAGATAGATAGATAGATAGATAGATAGATAGATAGATAGATAGATAAGAAAGCGTAGGTAAGTTCATTTTAGTAGGTTTCGCAAAAAAAAAAATAGCAATAACCTTTGGTAAAACATTTACATAAACTTTCAAAAATTAATCCTGATTTCAGGGGTCCAGTAATATATATGGTTTTCTATGGCAGATTTAAAAGCATATTTGGTACCTATTATTGAATATGTTCACAGTGTACTATAGAAAAGAGACTATAATATTCTATTTTTATAAGAATTACAGATGGTGGCTCATGACTTTTATTCCAGCACTCAGGATGGAGAGTCAGGATGATATCTGACTCTGAGGCCAGCCTGATCTGCAGATGAAGTTCAAGGAAAACCAGGGCTAAAACGAGAGAGAGAGAGAGAGAGAGAGAGAGAGAGAGACTCAATAGCTATACAATGAATCCAGTGTTCAGATTTATGTAAATGACGCTTTCCTTAAACACATATTTATATTGTCTAATGCTGTGTTCAGTAGTAACAAAGTTATGGATGAATCCAAGCATAGAAGCTATTGCATTATTTAAAAAAAATGTTTGTTCATAAAATTAAAGTTTAAAATAGCTCATGTCATCTGTAGGCCTGTTTAACTTCACAAACAACATTAACAACATGCTTTAATTTACTTTCTTAGAAATTTGTACCTACACTATAGCATAAGCATTGCATTATAGTTACCTGAACTGTAAATATAAGTTGTTCATAATAAATAGTGAATTTCCTGAGGTCAGAGAAATTGGTTAGATTTATTTTTGCTTCTCTACAGCTGGACAAATTGTTAACGTATAAAAATGTTTCTCTTTTTTTTTAAAGTGTTTTTCTGTTGGTAAAAGTGAGTGATATTTACTTTATAAAATACAAATTTCTAAGAAAAAAATCATTAAAACGTAGTATGGCAATTACAATTGTATTAAATTCCATCTTTTCTTTTCTACAGTGTCTCCCCTGGTTAATCAAAATAAAGAAGAGTATCTGTTTGATCTTTGTTCTTTTTAAAATATTTGTTGCCATGACAATATGAATCATGATGCCAAGGCAGAGGCTAAGTGTGGATGACAATTCAGTTTAATTTACTGAGACCATTTCCTGGGTCTCTTCATTCCCTTTTGCATACCCAGAATTGACTATGGTACATTTAAGCAAAGATTAGTTGATGCCTGGGGGTGAATATGCTCAGATATTAGGCTGGCAGTAATAATACACTTGACAGTACTTGGCAAGCCATGGATTTCAAAGTGTCATTGTTTCACTCATGCTCCAACAAGAATTGATTTTGCTGAAAACTGTATCGTAGAGGAAGTCTGTTGTCCATTACCATTCATCACACATCCCGTGTTGTGCAGGATATTGTCTTTGTCCTTCAGTCAGGGTCTGCCTCACTCGCATGACATCACTTGTTTCTTCATTATTGCTGTCTGCAACAAGCAACATCTACTATAAAACATTTTAAGACTACATTAAAATTAAACAATAGTTCACACTGCCAATTTTAACTGCAAGAGAATCTTAATCTAAATGAATAAACTCTTAATGCCGGATTCCAGGCACCCCTCACTGTAACAGAAGGACACTGGAGTGGCTACTGGCCTTGGTAGTGCTCCTGAATTCTAAGTGACTATACAAAAACACATTCTCCTAATGAACTTAAGAATCCCCGACTAAATCACACTGCATACTCACCACATTCTTATAGTGTGTGTGTGTGTGTGTGTGTGTGTGTGTGTGTTTATATATATTAATTTTAGGGAGGGCATATGTGTGCTGCAGCTCATAAGTTGTTGGGAATGGATCACAGGACAACTTTCAGAAATTATTTCTTTCCCCTCACTATGGCTTCCTGGGCTTTGATACAAGTCATTAGAGTTTATTTGAGTAACAAATACTTTTGCCTACCACTATCTTACTAGCTTCTTATTAGGATTTTGTTTTTGAATATCGTAGTGTGTGTGTGTAATACTACCACAAAAACGCAGGAGTCACTGAACTTTATGAAGAAAGATGTAATTAAGTTCACAGTCTATGGTAGAAAAAATCAAAAGCAGGTGTTTGTTGACAGACTCAGGCTACACTGTCACACCATAAGATGCCATTTCATGGTAAGAGTGTGCACACACACACTCCTAGACATGTTAAACATTAATGTGACTGGGAGCATTTACATTGATTTAGGCTGGATAAGAAACCATCCTGCTACAAAGACAATGTTTTTGTTTGTTTGTTTTTGTTTTTTGCCTGGTATATGTGAGTGTTATTCTTTGTGCCTGTGTGTGTGTGTGTGTGTGTGTGTGTGTGTGTGTGTGTGTGTGTCTGACTGAGAAAGAGGGAAAGAGAAAGAAAGAAACACGCACTGGCACACCAGAAGATAACAGTGTAGTCCTTAGGCATTGTCTGCAATTTTTTCGATAATGTCTTTTACTGGCTCGGAGCTCATCAAGCAAGTTAGGCTGGCTGGCCAGCGTGCCCTGGGATTCATCTACCTCTGCCATCTGAGTGCTGGGATTAGAATCACACTCCATCACACCTGGCTTTTCCCCCAGGAGCCTGAGGTTTGATTTCATGTCCTCCTGCTTACAAGGAAAACACTTTCCTCTCTGAGCCTTCTCCCAACCTTAAACATCATTCTTTATTAAATGAAATTTAAAAATGGGTATACAGCACATTCTTTATTTCAATTAGTTTTTGCATGAACAAATATATTCATCTACAAAACAAAGAAATCTTGCCAAGAATAAGTTATTGATAAGCATGTATGTTTAAAATGTGTCATTTACTTATCATCTCTTCCCACTCACATATAACATTTTGAATTCTAAATGGTTTCAAGTCTGTTGATAATACATCCAATGTAGTAGATCTAGGGTTTTGACAACCTTCTAATTCACTGAGAATATTCATTTCTATTTTAGGAAGGGCAATGTATTTCTACTATTTTTCCCACTGTACTTTTATTTATTGAGCCAGAAGTAACCTAAAATGGTTGATCCTGCCAAACTTTATCACCAGGATCCTTGTTTTCTGGCTTCTAATTTGGTTTGAATGGTAAGGATGCTGGTAGGAATTAAAGGAAGAGAAAGTAGGTGTTTATTTTCTGTTTTTATCAGTCTTCACTATGGTTTAACCTTGACTGTGTTTTTCTGCCTAAAACCTTAACTGTTGAAAAACAGCCTTTGTTTTCCACCAACGGTTCCCTCAGTCGGCTCCAGTACAGAGTGTGGCCGTCTGACCATTGCTGTCTGTTCTTCATCACTTTTTGCTCCCTTAACCTTGACAACCAATTGTAACGTATCTCTGTATTAAATTCTCTTCAATATCCTATTTGAATACACCATCTGTTTTCTGTCAGAACCTTGATTGACCAAGAGAGTCTCCCAAGCCTTCTAAGACCATTATTTCTGCAGCAAGTATTTTTGGTGTGTTGAGGAATAACTCAGAGTGTATTAATCTAAAGTGTAAGAGTTTGGAATTTGTTCTTAATCAATTTTAAAAGGTTCCTCAGAAGTTTTTTATTCAATTTTCCTCTAGTTTCCTAAATAGCCCTGCAGTTGTTTTATTGCCTTTTTAAGGAATTAAAAAAAAAAAAAAAAAAAAAAACAACTATCTTCTTTTCTTTTTTTAATCTTTTTTATTTTTTATTAATTACAGTTTATTCACTTTGTATCCCCCCATAAGTCCCTCCCTCCTCTCCTCCCAGCCTCCCCCTTCTTCTTGCTTGCCCCTCCCAAGTCCACTGATAGGGGAGGTCCTCCTCTCCTTCCTTCTGATCTTAGTTGATCAGATCCCATCAGGAATGGCTGCATTGTCATCTTATGGAATCTTAAGTAAGAAGTGGGAAATAGTAAGATCTGGAGAGGACAGGAACACCACAAGGAGAGCAACAGAACCAGAAAATTTGAACACAGGGGTCCCCCCAGGGACTCATATTCCAACCAAGGAACATGCATGGAGATAACCTAGAACCCCTGCACAGATGTAGTCCATGACAGCGTAGTATCCAAGTGGGTTCCATAATAATGGGAAGAGGGACTGCCTCTGACATAATCTGATTGGCCTGCTCTTTGATCATCTCCCCCTGAGGGGGGAGCAGCCCTACCAGGCCACAGAAGTATCTTCTTTTCTTAAGCTTTATTTTCTCAAAGAGGGTGTGCTTGGCCAAGTTGGCAGTATTTTGAGATTTCTGTTGTTTATGAACATCATGGTGTTGAACATATATGGTCATGAGATATTTCTGGGTGCTCTGCTGAGTTCCCTGTCTCTGCTTTCTCACTGTTTGTAACCCAGATAGGCCATGCAGCTGGGGTGCTGGCAGACAGATCTCCAAGTCTAGAGCTGCTCTCGTTTCCCGCAGGCTTCCTTGAGATTCCTTTGGACAATGGGACTTGGGTCCCACACCTAGCGAAACTCTGTTGGGTTCACTGTCTCTCCTGGGTTTTCTGTTTCCGAACCAGGCGGGCCAGGCAGCTGGAGAGCAAGCAGAAAGATCGCTAAGCCTAGAGCTGCTCCAGCTTCCCATAGGCCTCCATGGGAGGAACAACAGTGGGGCTTTGGACCCATGAACAACTCACATACTCTAAATTCACTGTCTCTGCTGCCTCACTTTTCATGACTCAAGTTGGCCAGGCAGCTGGCACATAGGCAGAAAGACCTCTGAAAGTAGAGCTCCTGCAGTGTCCCCACAGGCTTCGTAGAGGTGGTCGACAATGAGACTTGGGGCCCTGCCTAGCTCAGCTCTCCGGGGTTCGCTTTCTCTGCTGGGCTCTCTGTTTCTAACCCCGGTGGGCTAGGCAGATGAGGAGCAGGCAGGAATATCTCTGAACCGAGAGCTTCTCAGGGGTCCCATATGCTTCCTCTGCTGCGTTCCCTGTCTCTGCTGGGCTCATTGATTCTGACCCAGGCAGCCAGGCAGACGGGGATCAGACAGGAAAAGCTCTGAGCTGAAAGCTTCTCCAGTGCCCACAGGCCTCCTCAGAATGCGGGACGATGGGAGTGTCCTCACTCACCTCCTCACCTCCACTGGGCTCACTGTCTCTGCTGGGCTCACTCTTTCTGATTTTCATAATTATACCACCATGAATATAAGATGCTGCAACTTTGGAACGCATCAGACATGCCCTCGGTCTGCTGAACCTGCACCCACTTTAATACTTTTAACAAATAATCATTAAATATTATAAAGTGAAAGTGTATAACTGTCCACCTAGTCTTTAATGAAAGAAATGAACATTCCTTGTCTCAGTTTTCTTTTTCTTTTTTTTTTGAGTTTTATAAAGGACTATTATTTTGAGCTAGAAAAAAATGTTAATTCTTTTTTTTATTTTGCAATGAATATTTTCTTGTTTCTAAATATTCAATGACAAATTATTTATGAGAATAAGAAATTTGTATCATCTATGTTGCTTAATTTTTAACAATTTTAATTATTAAAGCCTGTGGTGAGCTTGGAATGACGGGCCTGAGGTGCAAGAATTAGGGAGACTATCACACCAGCAAATCCCTAAGAGAAACAGTCTTTCATCACAGTAATGGTGTTGAGAAAAGCCTAATCTAGGAAAGAGGATCAGCCACCTTACCCTACTGAACAGCAAATCAACAGGCAAGAAAATGAGGGAACTGAAGATTCTTCACTCCTGAGGAAGCCCAGAGAATGATTAACAGTTCTATGGACTTTAATTTAGAAAGTAAATGCTAGCCAGGGGAACTACAATGACAAAGTAAAAGTGGACAAGGGATCTTTACAGTTTGCTACTCGTCCTTCTATGAAAAGGCCAGAGAAGCATTCTATCAAAAGACCCATTAAGGGTTCCAAGAACAAAGTGAAAGATGGAAGCATATGGCATTGGAAGCAAACGCTTTCAGAGGAGAACTGGGTTTACAAAATTGGTTCATCATTCTCTTGAGAACAAATAAAATGCTAGGTTTAATTCACTCACAAGCATTTATGCTAACTGATTAAAAATAAAATAAAAATTTCTCTAATTTTAGAAGAAAAAGGTTGCTTTAAAACATCCAAGTTTAGAAAAATTTAAAGCATGAACAAATGTGTGTGTGTGTGTGTGTGTGTGCGTGTACTAAGGAAATGGCATTCAATACAGGTTTGGGGATTTAGCTCAGTTGTAGAGCGCTTGCCTAGCAAGTGCAAGGTCCTGGAAAAGTGTTAAAATACCTTTAACAGTACCGAAATACTTAACTATACAACTATATAATGATAGGAGGTGATGAAAATAATCTATCAATAAATCTAATTGAAGTCATTTACTGAGACAGGAGAGAAACTAAGTCAGCATGTTTTCTCTGTATATATTGGCTACACTGATTATGAACATTACTAAGTAGAATAGATCATTATAGAAAAGAGAACCTAAAACACAGTGAGAGAGAGATAATTGTAAACTCATGAAGGGCTACTATATCCTGCAGTATACATGACTACTCTGAAAACATAATGCAGATACAAAAAAAAATGCTGAATGATATAACACCACAATTCTATTATATATATATATACACATATAATATATATATGTGTGTGTGTATATATATTCAGCACATAAAGCCATGAGCTATGGCATTTACTAATGTAGTTATGCAGGTACATAAGGACATAATCAGAACAAAAATTACCTTGGTGTACTGGCAGACAGAAGTACAAAGATTGCCGACATAGCAATAAAATTTCAACATTTTCTACTTTCAATTGCTTTCTGTTTTTTAAACTGGCCATTAGAAACCTGCTATTGGCTATATCATTTTTCATAACATTTTAGAAGTGTTTTCAAAGGGACACCTTTTGGGAGAGAAGTATATGGCAGAGATTATATAGCATTAATAGGGAGGGAGAAAAGAGAAGGATGAGGACAAATAGAAGGCTGATATTGCCTAAGTGAAGGTAGGTTTCTGGGAGGATATGAGGTTGATCTTTAGCTGAGACTCCTAGTAGCAGAGATCCTTGGGACTGCAGAGAACACCTTCACACTAGACAGGACTCTTAGTCAAGGGAAGGGAATGACAACCCACCCACAAAAACTTTGACTCAAAATGTATCTTGCCTACAAAATGTTCAGGGAAAAAGATAGAGCAGAGGTTGAGGGAATGGCCAACCAATGCCTGGCCCAAACTGAGACCTATTCCATAGTTGAGAGACAACCCCTGACATTATTAACTATACTCTGCTACTCTTACAGACAAGAGCCTAGCATAGCTGTCCTTTGAGAAACTTCATCTAGCAGGAGATTGAAACAGATGCTGAGACTCACAGTCACACCTTGTGCAAAGTGTAGGGAGTCTTCTGGAAAAATGAGGGGAAGAGCAGACTTTGAGAGGGACATGGGAGGAGGTGAGGGAGGGAGGGTGGAATTGGGAGGGAATTAGGAGGGGGGATACAGCTGGGCTACTAAGTGAATAAGCTGTAATTAATATGAAAATAAATAAATAAATAAATAAATATGCAAAAAAGAAATTTGTACCATCATTCTCAGGATATGATATAGTTTGGCACTTAAAATTATTAGACAGTGGGTGCTTTTAACAATATTAGCAAATTTTACATAAAGGGAATATAAAGCAGACATTGTCAATCTTAATCCAGTTAGGCCTATAAAGCAAAACCTAGAGGTAAAGGAATGGAAACAAATAGAAGAATTGGGACATTAGTGTTCAATTGTGGAAAATGACAAAAATGCAGAAAACAAACAAACAAACAGAAAAAAAGACCATGAATGTCTTGTTTAGTGTTGGTATAGTGACCTGTTAAGGAAGACTGGGAAGGGATTTAACATTGTGGTAAGTAAGTCCTATGTCAGTGAGCATGAATCCCAACACATCACTTCCCTCTACAACAAAACACTGAACGCTGCAAACAGCCTGTGTCCCAAGGAAGTGTGGCAATGGCTGCTGGGGCCAGTTGAGGACCTTGAGAAGCTGCTTTGACCTCACTGCCAGGAATATTTCATTATCTAACAACTTTCATGCCAAATTGATGTTCTATTACTAAATAAGAATTTGTGGATATCGAAGAGGAAATAATATACATTATATTCATTACTGCAAAAAAATTTAAACTTTCCATCACAGTGAAAAACAAAAATGACATTTCCAAAACCAATAAAATAAACTGAGTATTTAGCTTATTAGTACAAATTATCATAAATTGAGTTCTAATCATAATATTGAGACTAATCAATAGTATAATCAATTTTCATGCTGAGGATTGGCCCTGTGTCCCAAAATATTTGAGTCATTATTTTAGGAAATATATCATCTCACTGGTTTCTTCACCTTAATCTCCCAGGCCAACCAGTTTCTACTAATTCAAACATAGCTAATACTGCTCATATTTGCTATTTACACCCCATTTCTGCACATCTCCAATATCTGTTTCAATTCACATCTTCAGTGTTAAGCCTAACACTTGCTTATAAGAGGTCCATCAAGATCTCTCTGTTTCTATTTTAGGAATTTTTATCAGTTGAAATAAATCTCCCTTTGAAGTATTCGTCAACTTACATTTCACTGAATTGCTATCTTGTTCGGCTAGAGGAATTCCAATCTGATGAGAATACGACAAAGTCTACTATAGAACAAGTCTCTTCTGTGACTACATGTGGTGTAGTTGCTTCCGGCTCCTTGAGCATTCTCCCTCACCCTTAGTCTCTAACCTTCTTGCAACAGGAACTTTGTTAATTTTTCCTCACACTGTCTTCAGATTCTGTACCACCTATTTGTTTAGAATGACCATGAATCCCACCTGCCTTAATATCAAGATATTTCACCCATTGCCAACCTACCATTCTCCCCTCAACTAGTATCCTCTTCCCCTCTTAGAGCACTCTTAAAACACAAAAATTGTATAATGTTTTAAAACAAAAATTGCTTCATCCTACATTTTTCATTCTGCAGTCCTATTCACCTGTGTTAAATACCAATAAATATTTTATAAAGAAGGAAATTGCATACCCCTTTGTTTTCCACCTTCTATCCACTTTTCATTGCTCTATGAGTTAGTTTCTTTTTCACTACTATAAAAAAAATACGTGGTTTTGTTTCTTTCTTTGGTTGGTTTTGGTTATGGTTTTTTGTTTTGTTTTGTTTTTTTCATTATTATCTCCAGCAAAATTTTAGCTGTTATTTGGTAATTATGTTGTGTCCCTATTTAATTTTCTACAGCTTTTATCAGAACTATGTGTCTTCTGCCTCTGAAAGCCATCCATCTCTCAGCATCGAAAACATCATTCTTATTCTGTGTTAGCAAGCAGCCTTTTAATGACCTTGACAGCTTCATGTTGAAATCTCAAAGCCTTGTTCTTTGACTCTTGGCCCTTCCTTCTCTGTATTGTATACTTGTGGACGCTGAGGACCCTTAAGTTCCTTCTTGGAACATTTTACTCTGTATTTTAAAGGCCAATATTTTGTTTCATCTAAATGTCAAAAGTAACATTCCCAAGGTGGATATGAAAACTTCTCAGTGTGCACAGCATCCCAGATGTGTTTCTTAAACTTGTTAATGATGCAATCACTCATACAACTTCACACCAAAACTCGGGTATGCTTTCTTTAATCATCCATCACACAACTATCTCCCTCTCTTCAAAGCACAAGCACATTGTTGTTGTGCTGCCAGAATAGTTCTAATTTTCTCCTCGTCTTTATCTTCATTTTAACTGTAAGTATGCAGGCCCACTTGTCTGAAATATTGCCATGATCTCTTACTGGTCTACTCATTTCTATTCTTATATGACAGTAATCTATAAAACACTGTGTAACTGGGACATCTTTTTTACTAAAACTATAAATTAGACACCACCAATCCTCATAAACCTCTCCTTTGGACATCTTATGGCACTTTTAATAAATTCCATACCCTTCATATGGCTTACATCCTCTAACCCCTGTAAGGAGTAGAAGAATCCCCAAGTGAATGAAGTCCAATATATATATAATATTATATATATTTTTTTTAATATTAATTACAGGTTATTTACTTTGTATCCCAGCTGTAGTCCCCTCCCTCATCCTCTCACAATTGCTACCTCCCTCTCTGATCTTCTCCCTGCCCTTCTCCAAGTCCAAAGATAGGGGAGGTCCTCCTCCCCTTCCATCTGACCCTAGCCTATCCAGTCTCCTCAGAACTGGCTGCATTGTCCTCCTGTGCCTAGAATATACATTTTGACTAGAGCACAGCCTGTTGAGGAATCAAGCTCCTACTAATTCATGAAAAATTGCCAAAGTTGTCACCCATATGGGCCAAGCTCAAAAGAAATGGCAAAGCTTTTCTATGTAGTTCCAGATTGAGTGTTTTGGGGTGACAAGTATATACAAACATTAGGAACTTTGGCTTCTTCCTTCCTGATGTTTACAGCAGGAGATTGCTTGACTACAGAGACCTCCTGCCAAGATTAGATAGTTCTAGTAAACATTCAGAGGTTTCAAGATGTGCTGGAAGCTGTTGCAGACCCCATCTCATCCCAGATTCATGGTACCAAAATTTCTTTGGGAGGTGTGCATTCAGAGGTTGTTGAAACTAGGTGTTTATTTTTTGTCTTAGGTGTTTTGGATCATGAAAGCCATTGAATAAATTGTAAGGCCTCAGTTTCTTCTTTCACTTTTTTGCTTCCTGCTAATGAGACTATTTTCCCACCATAAGCATTATGTCTACCCAATGTTAGACTAGAACCTACAAAGTTATGACCTAAAAGAATCAGTGTTTACACTGTGACCTTTCTCTAAATTTCACAATCCTATCAGATGGTATGTATTTTATCTCCCTTCTGTTAATCTGACTGGCAGTGTATTCACCTCCCAAAGCCCCAACAAAACTTTTCCAATTTCTTCAGAGACTCCATTAAATATTGGGAAGGTATTTGGCTATTTGTTTACATGCTTTTGTTCCATTATTATGAAGTAAATTTTAGGATAACAGAAAATATCTTTTGCCAAAAATCAAGTTTATACTAGTGTTTTACAAGATGAATGGCAGGCTATTTTTATTTGTAATAATTCTACAACAACTAATTTTTTTGTCTGTATCTAAAGTCTGACATGATATTGACATGGTACTCTGAATATCAAAAGGCTTTTAATTGCATTATGCACATTTTGTACCTACATCTTTGTGTGCTGTTCTAAATACATATACATGCACAGATTTAACAACTCCTGATATCTTGTGACCATCTTTATCTCATTCAGTGCTCCTTGTCAACAATTCCTGGCTATGCAGTATATATAGTCATGTTCAATGTCCTGGTTAAAATGCACACTAAAGAAATAATAAATCTAACAAGCTGATTATTTTAATTCCTCCTTTGTCATTGCCAATTTGGAAGCAAACTGTATAATCTAATTTCATTGACTTTTTAAAGGAAAAATACATTGCCAAAACTCCTTCAAGCAAACTGAAGAAACTCACATGGTTTCTATTTTTACAATGCTTTTCATCATAATTTGAAAACACCCACAATAATTCAGTCAAACAACCTATGTGCTTTTCCCTTTGGGGATTGTGGAAAATTTGCAATTGAGATAAGCAATCAATGCTTACCTGTACTAAACTGTACATAAATATTATTTCAAAGGGAAATTCCTTGGAGAAACTCCTTTATGAAATGTAACTTCATTAATAAGTAATAGATTACTCCATTGTAGGTTTTTTTTCCTATCTGCCTAATTTACAAAATCTTAATTGTCCTACATTCCTTTTCTATGTTAAAATAAATGATACCCCAGTGTGAAAATCAACCTGGTAATAATTTGTGTCTACTGTGAGTTAATAGTATTGACTTCATTGGAATTTTATGTTCCTATTAATCTATTTATTGTACAATATTTACAGAATGGAATTGGAGATAAATTTTGCCATCTCTGCTTTGTTCCTTGGCCTTTTAAAGACTTAATAACCATAAGTGAAAGAAACACGGGCTTGAAAGAAAAGAGCTAATCACAACTTGTACCATCTTCAACACCCAAAGAAACTTTGTCTCTGGTTTTGCCATACTCCACTATTGAGTTTTTGCCAAATTAACATCTGCTTATCTTAAAAAGAGAGAGAGAATTACATGAGCTGGCCTTAATGTCCACCTGAAAGTTTATTTTCTAGCAGTAGAAATATTTTCACCAGTGATAATTCATGTTGCTTTTACTTCACCAATAGAGATCTTACTTCCTTCTCAGAATACGTTGACACCATTCCATAAAAGCGTTGCTATAAAGATTTGAAATACAAAGGAAAAGAAACATAGGCATTAAAAATACTTTGTTCAGTCTCATGTTGATGAATTAACAGGATTTTATTCCTGAGGATACATGAGGAAGATAGGTCTCTCTTTTAACACATCTAAAAAGCATCTTTGCTAAATTAGACTATTATTATTTTGGAAATAGGTTTTTAGAATTTTCAGTCATGTTCTGCTACTAGGTTATCATTATTTTAGCTGCTTTCGAAGAACATTCATTGTTGTTTCTCTATTTGCTCTGATAAGTTATATGGTTGATCAATCTTGGTGGGCTTTTTAACTTTTATGCGCATAGCTTTGTTTATTATACTGATATCTGAAGCCTTTTGTAATCTAGAGTTGACTTTCTATTTTGTTTGAGTTCTCCTGCAGTCTACATTTTTAATGTTTTGAATATTTTTTCTTTGCATTCAATTATCCTTATATGATGAGGCTTGAATCTGAAATATTATATGTATCAGAAATCTGATGCCTAAGTTAAAGTTTCTTTCCATTGGAAAAGTATAGACATGCATTTCTGCCAAGAATCTGTAAGCAATACTAATTTAGGAGCTAATTTAAACCACTTTATCAGTATACAGCTTTGTATGTTGTCAAGTAAAGTTTGTGGAAGAGATATACTACTTCTCAGATTTTATATGAGGCAATTCTTTGGAATTTCAGCACAATAAGGGAATGGATTATTGTATATTTTTCCTTGTTTTGTCTGTCTGTGAGTACTTTCCCCACCAAGTTTTTCCTTAGTGCATTCATTCAGCCTTATTCACTAGAATATTTAAGTTAATACAACCTTTAAATGCTTTCAGGTCAAAACCAGATTTAGAATTCATTTATTTCTCTGAAAATTTTCCTTGTAAAATTTCTTCATTGTGTTGTTCTTCATATTCTGAAGAAAAAATAATAATGTATTTTGTCCTTATATAAGTCTCTTCTCATGAAGCGCGTTCAAACTTGCTATTCCCAGAAATAAAAAATAGAAATGAGGACATTATGACAAATTCAATTAAGTTTTAAAATATTTTTTGTTCAGAGAATTCTTATATTCTTAAACATAAACTATGTAATAGAAATATGTTCATTTTTTGAAACAAGAGTTATTTCTATCATAATTACTGGAACATTTAATTAGTAAATATCTCATAAATGGATTTACTTATTTATTTCTTGTTAAATTCTTAAATCATTCTTTTTCAGGCTGTCAAGAATTCATAGAATTTGTGGACATACATCTTTAAATTTAAAGCATTCTATTATTCTAAATTAGTCCTTAGTAAAAGTGTACTTGGCAAACTGGATCCTTGACAGCTGAGGGTATCTTCCACGGGAGAATTTTGCTGTTTGAAAAGTAATTGATAGATAATGCGTTCTTTTAAGATTGAGAATAAAGTGGTCAGGTGATTAACTACCGTTTCCTCTTCATTCTCCTTTACCCAGACCTTTGACAAACATTACTATGAGTTGAAGAATGTGCAACAAGTTATGCAAACAAGAATGTGCCCTCCTGTAGGTGAAGACCTGTTACGGTGGAAGCAGGATGCTGTACACTGTTCACATGACACATAAAATTTGAAAAGCCTTTCTTCACAGGTTTCTATAAGCTTTGCATAAGCTGTTTTGCTCTTGTGTTCATTTTAATAAAAAAGTCAAGATAGAATTTTAAATTGCTACGTGATACACACAACTCTATATTGACTGACCAAGTTTTGCTTTGTACAGTGCATTTAAAAATACTAAAATGTTCTAACTTTTCTTTTTATTTAATCAGTAGTGAAGTAATTTCTTTAGTCTCAAAATAAATGATAAACCCGTTGTTTCTTTATAATTTACGAACGTAGACTAAATTTATTTAACAAATGCTCTTTTAGGAAAAATATATATTATGCCTTATGAATAAAAAAATGAGAATGAATTGGTATTTGTGAATTCAAAATTAACCTATTAAAGCCTTAAAGTGATAGGTATTATAAAGAAATTTTAAGAATGTTAATATCAGTTTTTTTAGTTTTGGGATCTAATATTTAAACATTATTGTTCAATAAATATGAGAGTTAAAATTTCGTAGCCCTGATGTAAGTAGCTTGTGTTGAGTATGAAAACAGTTCCTTCTCACTCTAGAAAGAGCTGTAAATTTAGTGAGTCATATGAACAACATTTACAAAAGTCTAGTAGCAGTCCATGTGATGTTATTGACAACTTCTGTCTCTTGCTGTTCTGCTGGGAGTAAACAGAAAGTAGTAAAGACGACTGTGCAAAAGGTAATGCTTGGGTGCTTTTAAGAACTGAAAATGTACCAGGCAGTGGTGGCACAAACTTTTCATTGTAGCACTCTGGAAGCAGAGGCAGGAAGATCTCTGAGTTCGAGGCCAGCTTGGTCTACAGAGGGAGAAAAAGAAAAAGAAGAAGAAGAAGAAGAAGAAGAAGAAGAAGAAGAAGAAGAAGAAGAAGAAGAAGAAGCCAGGACTACAAGGAGAGACCCTGTCTTAGAGCAAACAAACAAACCAAAAACAAGAAAAAAAAAAACAGAAAGAAAGAAAGACAGAAAGAAAGAAAGACAGAAAGAAAGAAAGAAAGAAAGAAAGAAAGAAAGAAAGAAAGATACTGAGGTACTATGGACTACATCTGAGCAGAGGTTTTAGGTTATATTCAAACATGGTCCTTGGTTGGAGATATAGTCTCACAAAACACCCCTGTGCCCAGATATATGTGGTCCTTGTGGAGACCTGTTTGGTCTTCTTTCCTGTCCTCTCCAGGTCATACTAACTCCTCCTACTTTCTTATGATTCCCTGCACTCTGCCCAAGGTTTGGTTATAAGTCTCAGTATCTGCTTTGATATACTACTAGGTAGAGACTTTCAGAGACCCTCAGTGGTAGGCTCCTGTTCTTGTTTTCTCCTACATCAATGTCCATACCATTTGTCTTTCTAAATGAGATTTGTTCACCTTACCCAGGTTGATCATTTTCTTGTTTATCTTCCTTAGGTGTACAGATTTCAGTATGTTAGCCCATGGTACCTCAGTGTCCGAGTGGGTTCCCTAGTAAGGGGAACAGAGACTATCTCTGACATGAACTCAATGGCTGGCTCTTTGACCACCCCACCACCTCCTGAGGGAGGAGCAGGCCTGCTAGGTCACAGAGGAGGACTTTGCATCCAGGCCTGAAGATACCTAATAAGCTAGGGTCAGATAAAAGGGGAGGAGGACCTCCCCTATTAGTAGACTTGGAAAGGGGCAGGGAGGAGATGAAGGAGGGAAGGTGGAATTGGGAGGGAATAAAGGCGGGGTCTACAGCTGGGATACAAAGTAAATAACCTGTGATTAATATAAAAAAATAAAAATTTAATTAAAAAAGAAAATGATTCAAAAATAAAAAAGAAAGAGAAAAGAGAAAGAAAGAAAGAAAGAAAGAAAGAAAGAAAGAAAGAAAGAAAGAAAGAAAGAAAGAAAGAAAGAAAGAAAGAAAGAAAAGGAAGGAAGAAAGGGAAGGAAGGAACCGAGAATGCTAGGAGCATGTGAATATATTGTATCCTCAGTCATAGGACCAAGGTGTGGAATTCCAATGACAAATCTCTGAGTTTAGAAGAGAAACATAGGATGTAGATGAGACTGTAGCCGACTAACAATTTGATTTCAGAAAAATAAAACAATTCATTAAAAGAACCTGTGAAATTGTGTCATTAATTACCTGTAGAAATGAGATTTTGAGATGCAGATACCACACCCCCTCATGAAAGTTTCAGGGGTCTTCAACGAAAATGGTGCAGCAGCATTTGAGTAACCAGAGGTGTTTGACAGCATCAACAAAAGTGTGTTCCCCAGACGCAACAGGGCAGGTATATGTATGAACTCCCACTGATTATGCCAATAGCTGCAAGACCTGCTGAAGCTCCAGCCATACAAAATCCCAGCAAGGAGCCAGGGAAGGCAGGTGGGAGATCACAGCACTAGCTAAAGAGCTAACAGCTTTTGATAGCTACTGGGAAAGAGAGGGGACAGTTTTCTTTAATGTTGTGACCCACGGTAGGTTGACCAACATGCCAGGACCAAATTGCCATAACTAGCTGGGCAACACAACACAAATGGAAGAATGGTGGAGAAGAAAAAGAGGAGCAGGGGGAAAAATAAAGACATACAAAAAAATGGGAATAAGTGGGGGAAAAAAATGAAAGGGTGGTAAAGTTATGGAGGCAATTGGAGGAGATAGGGGGATATGCTAAAAATGCATTGTATAAAATTCTCAAAGAATTAATAAAAATACTAAGTAAGGAAATTAGTAGATAATAAGTGTGCTGTTCTTCAAGCTACAGAATTTGGGGGAATTTGTTATACAATGATAAAAATGCCGATATAGTTTTATAAATGGTGTTGCTCATTACTCATCAGTACTAAATGCAATAAAATGGATACGTTAGTCTTTGGAAGTTTATTTTCATATCAACCTAAGTTGCAATTTTTATTTTGAATTATAACCATAGGTACTAATTTTTTAATTAGATAATTTCTTTTATTATTCCCAAATAATCAAGTCCCTAGTATACAAGAATAATTTAGTAAGTATTCACAGAAGAAAAGTATAAGGGATAATGTAAAATTAAATTAGTGTAATGCCTCCTCTTTGATCTTATATCCTATTGGAAGATATTAGGGATACATATGAGAATTAGGACCTGTAAGTTGGCATTTTTGTATTCCAATAAAAGACTTAGTACAGAAAATCATCATGATTAATGTAATTTTAATTTATTTTTATTCACTTTACATCCTTGCTGTAGCTCCATCCTCTTCTACTCCCAGTCCCATCTTCCCTCCCTCCTCTCCCTTACCCTTTCCCACTTCTCTTTTCCCCAAAAAAGGGTAGCTCCCTTACCCATCCAGCCTAGATAATCAAATTATAGCAAGACTGAGAGTTTCCTCTTCCCCTGTGGACAGGTAAGGAAGTCCTGCCAGAGAAAGGTGATCAAAAAGGTGGCAAGTGAATCGGGTGTTCTGTGCAGTCCCAGCTCTCCTTACTAGAGGACCCACATAGGTCTAAGCTGCCCATCTGCTACATCTTTGTAGGGGGCTTAGGTCCAGTGCATACACGGTCCTTTGTTGAAGCTTCAGTCTCGGCAAGCCTCTCTGGGCCCTGGTTAATTGGCTCTGTTGATCTCCTTGTGGAGCTTCTGTCACCTACTGGTCCTTTTCTGTTTCCTCTCATTTTTCCATAAGACCCCATACTTATCACCCAATGCTTGGCTGTGAGCATCTGTTGTGAGGCACTGCTTGGTAGCACCTCTTAGAGACAACTCTGTCAGGCTCCTGTCTGCAAGTTTAGCAGAGCATCTTTCCTGGTCTCTGGTGTTGGCACTCTCCCATAGGGTGGGATTCTGTTTGGACCAGGCATTGATTGGGCATTCCCTCAACCTCTGTTCTATCTGCTCTGTCTTTATCCCTCCCCATCTTGTAGGCAGGGTAAATTTTTGGTCAAAGATTTTGTGTGTGGGTTAGCATTCCTCTCCCTCTGCTGGGAGACTAGTCTAGTTATTGGATGTCCTCTTCAGTATGTGTGGCTTCTGCTACTAGGAGTCTCTGCTTGAGTACCCTTTATATCGTCCCATTAGCTTACCCTGACTTAGGTCTCCAACTTGTCACCCTTGCTCTCTCCGGGTCTGCTCTCCACCCTCTTACCCCTCTTCAGCACCTCTCCTGCTTTGTTCCCTCTCTTTGCCATTACCTCTCTCTATTCTATCTCGCCTTCAAATGAGATGTATAGCATCCTCCCTTGAATCCTCTGTTCTTTATCTGTAGTCTGTGCCTCATTAGTATGCGTATCCTACATTATATGGCTAAAATCCCCTTATTAGTGAGTACATACCAAGTGTGTTTTTCGGGGTCTGGGTTATCTTACTCAGGATGGTCTTTTCTAGTTCCATCCATTTGCCTGCAAGCTTCACGATGTCTTTGTTTTTAATAGCAAAGCAATATTCCATTGTGTAAATGTGCCACAGTTTATTTATCCGTTCTTCAGTTGAGGGACATCTAGGTTGTTTCCAGATTCTGGCTGTTGTGAATAAAGTTGCTATGAACATAAGTGTCCTCCTTGTATGGTTGTGCATCTTTTGGGTATACCTGGGAGAGGTATAGCTGTTTCTTGAGGTAAAGCTATTCCCAGTTTTCTGAGAAAGTTCCAGAATGATTTCCAAAATGGTTGTACAAGTTTATACTCCCACCAGCAATGTAGGATTGTTTGATTTTCTCTACACCCTTGCCAGTATGTGCTGTTGCTTGAGATTTTGTTATTCTGACTGGTGTGAGATGGAATCTCAGAGTTGATTTGATTTTCAGTTCCCTGATGACTAAGGAAGTTGAGCATTTCTTTTTTTTTTATTTTCTTTTTTCCCAGATATTTTTATTGTCTATTGTTATTAGTTACATTTTATTAACTCTGTAACCCAGCTGTATTCTGCTCCCTGATTCCCTCCCAATCCCAAACTCCCTCCCTCAGCTTCTCCCTGCCCCTTTCCAAGTCAGAAGGAGAAAGACAAACACAGTATATACTGTCATTTCATTCTATTGACTTTTTTCAGCTCTTTACTCTGAGGTAATATCTATCTTTATTTCTGAGGTGTGTTTCTTGTATGCAGCAGAAAGATAAGTCCTGTTTTCGTATACATTCTGGTAACCAGTGTCTTTTAGGGGGAAGTTGATGCCATTGATGTTGAGGAATGTTAATGACCAGTTGTTACTTGCTGTTATTTTCATATTGGTAGTGGTAGAACATGTGTCTGAGTGTGATTCCATTCTTTTGGTTTTGCTGATGGGGGTTATTACCTGTGTTTTCTTTGGGAGAGTTGCCCTCCTAAATTTGGAGTTTTCCTTCTAGTATCTTCTACATGGCTATATTTGTTGACAGTTACTGTTTAAATTTGGTTTTGTTGTATAATATCTTATTTTCTCCTTCTACAGTGATTAAAAGTTTTGCTGGATATAGTAGTTGGGGCTGACATCTGTAGTCTCTTAATGTCTGCAAGATATCTATCCAGGCCCTTCTTGCCAGAGTTTCTGATGAGAAGTCAGGTGTAATTATGATAGGTTTGCCTTTATATGTGACTTGGCCATTTTTTTTCTTGCAGCTTTTATTATCCTCTCTTTATTATGTACTTTTAGGATTTTGATTATTATGTGGCAGGTTGATTTTCTTTTCTGGGCTGATCTCTTTGGTGTTCTGTAAGCTTCTTGTACGTTTATAGGCCTTTCTTTCTTCAGGTTAGGAAAGTTCTATTCTATGAATTGGTTAAAAATATTTTCTGGGTCTTAGAGCTGGGAGCCTTTTTTTTTCTTCTATTCCTATTATTCTTAGCTTCAGTCTTTTCATAAGTCCCAGATATCTTCAATGTTCTGTGCCAGAGACTTTTTCAATTTAACATTTTCATTTACTGATATTTTTATTTCTTCAATTGTACTGTCTATGCCTGAGATTTTCTCTTCCAACTCCAGTATTTTGTTGGTAATGCTTATATTTGTAATCCTTGTCCTCTTCCCTAGTTTTTCCATCTCAAGGATTGCATCAGATTGTGTTTTCTTTACTGTTTCTAGTTACATTTTTAGGTCTTGAAATATTGTATTCATTTCCTTCTGTTTGATTGTAGTTTCCTGTATTTCTTTAATTTCTTTAAGGGATTTGTACAATTTTTTTTTTACCTGTTTGATTGTTTTTACCTGTTTTTTTTTTTTTTTTTTTCAGTGCTACTTTGATAGCTTCATTTTCTTCCTTTAAGGACTCTATCATTTTCAAAGTCTCAGCTTTCAAATCTTTTTCTTACACTTCTGGTGTGATAGTATCTCCAGGGCTTGCTGTGGTAGGATTGCTGAATTCTGGTGATGCCATATGGCCCTGAGTTTTATTGAGTGTGTTCTTATGCTGGTCTCTAACCATCTGGTGTGTCTGTTGTTAGCCATTCTGGTGGCCCCTTTGCTGGGTTCACTGTCTCCACTGAGTTTGCTGTCTTTGCTGAGTTCAGTGTCTTTGACTCAGGTGAGCCAGGCAGATGGGGATCTCCAAGATCTCCAAGAAGAAGTCTGGTCTGGAGCCATGAAGACTGACTTGCGATGGTGGACAATAGGCTGACTAATCTTGGGATTTCTATCTAGGGAATGGGGCCATCCATAATAGGCATATCTTCTACATCGATTAGCCTAATTAAAAAATTCCATATATATCTCCAGAATCCCAATACCCAGGTGATTCCAACATCAGTCATTTTCAGTCATGTTGAAAACTGCCATTATTTATCATAGCAAACATAAGCTATGGGTGGCTTCCATACTAATTAAAAAAATACTCCTTTCTTGTATAGATTATGTCAGATAATATGGTAAGTTTCTGGAAAGACCTGAAAAATTAAAGTTATTTCATTTCTTAAGATCTTACTTTTCTCTAGAAAAACTTTTTTTCTTTTTTTGAAGTTTTAAGTGCTAAGAAAAAAAATCTAGAAACAAAGGTATGGGCAAATTAAGAGGAAAAATGAGAAAATGTGGACTTTGTTTAAGTGTCAACAAAGTCCTCAAAGCAGATCAGCAGTTATAAATGAATTTTGAAAACAATAAGTAAGAAAATATCAGGGAGAAAGTTCTTAGGAAAATGTCAAATGTGCGATTCTGGAGAAATTGAGAAAAATAACACACTTTAAGATATAATGTATATGATAGAAAAAAGAGAACAATGAAACAGCATAAATCATTATGAGAAAATATGAGGCCAAAAAACTGTACTATGTTGCACCACGGAATTTAGAATTTATTAAATCGGAAGTTCAAAAGCAGGCTGGCAAGATGGATCAGAGGGTCAAATCACCTAAAGTCAAGCCCGACTACTCCTTCTGGATCACAGGGGACCATATGGTGGAGGAAAAGAACCATCTCTTCCGTCTACCTCTCTAAGCACCACACAACAGGGATACTTGTAAAAAGGATAGGGGCAAAGACGTGAATATAGCAAGATAGGCTCATTATCTGATTTTATTTTCCAATGATTGCTCTAGAACAGTGGTTCTCAGCCTTCCTAATACTGTGACCCTTTAATACAGTTATTCACGTTGCAGTGACCCCAAACCATAAAATTATTTTTGTTGCCAGTGCATGACTGTAATTTTGCTAGTTGTGCATTGTCATGTAAGTATGTGACATTTCAGAGTGCCTTCAGTGACTCCCTGCGAAAAGGTCCTTTGACCCCCAAGGGGACCCCACCCACAAGTTGAGAACTACTGGTCTAGAAGCACGCTAGAGAATGACTAGAAGAAATTCAAACAGCAGTAGGGTGACTAATCAGGTGCACGAGTTTCTGCAGAAGGCTTTATTAATTTGTCTTATTAATAATTTTCAGCACACCAGTCAACAATAAAAGAAATAAAAAGGCAAAGAATATACGACATACATGAAGATGAATTGAAGTACAATATTATATTAATCTAGAGAAAATTAAAGAACTTTCATAGGACTTAGCTGAAAATTACATCTGTCCCCTGTGCTTTTTAATCAAAATAAAATAAGAGGAAAGAGAAGCCTTATTTAAAATTTATTTCATAACAATTTTAGGTATTTAATTAAAAAACCTCATAAATGTTTTCCTCATAGGTAGCACACAATTATGATCTTGATGTTTATATTTAGAAGTCATAATTACATGACAATAGAAGGCAGAAGATATTTGTTTTAGCCAGGGAGAGCATGATTATAGGACACAAAAATTATATCACATTCAATGAGTTAATAGAAAGCTTACTTATTTTATTCAAATGTGTATATTAAGATTTCAGGGAGGATAATAACGTTATCTCTGTAAATATTAACGTGTTATTACTGGCCTGTTTGGAAATGGCCTTTCAAATTTGAACAATCATCAAAAACTTAATTTAGAGATTGAAACAACCAATAACTGATTTTAGAAACCTCAGTGGATTATAGATTAGACACTGTTGAGCAAAGAATTAACTAAACAGAATGTATGTCAGAAGCAATTATGCGAAATAAAATGCAGAGCAATATTTAAAAAGAAAAAGGAAGAGACTATAACTATAGAAAACAAAGTGAGATAGCCTCAGAAATTATATATAAGACTTACTAGAAGACATAATAGACAAAAGATAAGCAAATGTGTTTTATGAAAATATTCTAAAACTGAAAAACAACACCTAATTCAATAAGGCACTTATTTACTCAACGATTGTGTTCTAATAAAAGCAAAAGCACACTGAGTTCATATTAGAGACAGCCCCTCTCAGTGGCTAGCTCTTTGATTAGGGTGTAGCCTTACCAGGCCACAGAGGAAGACAATGCAGCCAGTCCTCATGAGACCTGATAGGCCAGGGTCAGATGAAAGGGGAGGAGGACCTTCCCTATCAGTGGACTTGGAAATGGTCATGGAAGGAGAATAGGGAGGGAAAGTGGGATTGGGGAGGACTAGGGTGGGTGCTACAGCTGGGATACAAAATGAATAAATTGTAATAAATTAAACAATTTTGAAAAAGCATAGAAAACCCAAATATCAAAGATAAAACAAAAGCATATTAAACTTGATAACACAAAAGAAAAGTGCAATATACAATGATGGTTCTATAGTTTGGTTATATCAAATTAAAGGACAGCCTGACAACTGTCTTCTCAACAAACAGAAAAAAAAAATATGAATGTATCAATACAGTAGCAAAGTATAGAATTCAAACTCGAAGAAAGTGCTGGGATTAATATAAGAGTTGACACAGCAGATATATTGGGTAGAATATTGCATCTTAGAGGATCCTGGGGGATAAATATGGCATTAGAGATGTTGGAGTGGTTAATATCTTAGTCTAAATGGGGATATGTGTAGAAAATAAATTATAGACTATGAATTACACACCTTATGAGACGAAAATCTCTCACTGGCCTTCAAGATAGTTCACCAATTCAGCTAGGGTAGATGGCTTGTCAGCCATAGGGATCTTCCTGTCTTTACCCTAGGACTAAGGGTATACTACCACGACCAGCTTTTTTCATAGGTACCGGCATTGAACTCAGGTCTTCATGCTTATACACCGGGCACATTACCCACTGAGTAATCACTCGTTAAAGCTCTTAAAAATTATGTTTCTCTTCCTGGATTGTTTTCCAAACATTACATCATATATTTATCATTGCGTGCATCCACAGAATAACAATCTTAGAAAGGTGTATTCACAGAAAATATAGTGGGGAATTTTAATAGATATTCTAAAGAAATCTGATTATTATCCTATTGTGTCAGAATGAGTACATAAATGATTTAGCATAGAATAATTAGATTTGAATATTTAGTAAGATGGTCATAATGTTATCAAATGTTTAAATTTTAATATTAATTTTTAAAATTAAAATTTTAACTTAAAATGATCCACGTTATTTGAAGTTCATTAACAGGTGTTAATGAAACTGATAATGCACTGATAAAAATAATAAATATTATTGAAAAAGACAGTAATTTAACAATGTGACTTTTGTAAAAGAAGAATTGTTGGTAAAATTGATTTGTGTCTTACACAACTCAGGAACAGACAGCACATGTGACTGAGATATTCTAATTTACGAGCTGAAGCCTCTTTTTAGCCAATCCTCCTCCACACTTAAAGGAAAGTAGTACAGAGATTTTGAATTTTCTTGGACAAGAATTTGAAATCTCAACATTTTTGTAGATCAACACCATGTGATGTGTAATAACACTGAGAATATTTAAATATTCTTTAAAAAATAAAGTTTAATATTAAATATTTTATGAAAAGGGAAATACACAAAAGTCATTTAAACAACATAATTAAGGTGGAATAAATTGATATAAGACTGTATGTGTTTCCAAACTGGGACTCTCATATTGTTAGGATTGAATAATTTGTTTCCACACTTTAAAGTCAACACTCTAAAGAGGAATTCTTCCCAGAATTGTTTTCATAATATTTTTTTTCTTTTTAACTGTTTTTAGTTTTAAAGAATTAAAATAACTTACTGATTCTAAAACTTAGAAAGAATTGAAAGGCAATCCCAAGGAATTTCTAAGCTATAGCTGTTCCAGGGTTTTGGATTATCTGAGAGCCCCACACCCACTGAACATCCAGATGGCCAAAATTGAAGAATTCTGTGTTTATCAAACAGCCTGACTAGCTGTCACATGTGAGATTCATATAATCAATGTAGCAATTTAAGTTACAGCTGTAACTATTGTCAAGTAATAATATGCTCCTTATGTGAGGCTGGGTAGAACACACACACACCCACAAAATGCTATTTACCATAATTTATTGCTTGTTGAAGAAGTATTTTAAAATGTTTTAGAATTGTTTAATTATTAGTCTGCATTAATAGTCTAAATAGGTTAAAAAAAAAAACACAAGTAACTGTCTTTTATGGAAATTTCTGTGCTTGGAGGTAAAATCAGCTGATTTTGTCAGTTTATGAGTCTTTATGTATTTCAGTGATGTGGGAAATTCAGAAAAAGCCACATCTGCAAGGTTTCATGTTTCAGAACAGTGGGTGTAATTTTAGAATATACGGCTAAAGTGAATGCCTGAACAAAGGTTGAATTTCAAAGTGAATAACGGATCAAAAGCAGGTTTGAAACCAAATAACAGATTAAACACAGGGCTTGTTTTCAAAAAACTATCGTATGAATGGCTAGAGAGTAACCTGTCAGATTTTTTCTAAGGTTTCAGATGAATAATCATTTGGTTGTTTTTTCTTTCTTTGTTTTTCTTCCTCTCAGGCTTGTAGTTAGTGGATTCAATTAATTTTGGCCCAGTAATAACACAGATAATATGCATAGCTTCATTTAAAAACATCCAAAATAAGTCCTCTAATAAAATATTTTATTATTTTTTGATAATTTTATACAGTGTTTTTTTTAATTCTTTATTAATTACACTTTATTCACTTTTTATCCCCCTTGTGGTTCCCTCCCTCTTCCCTTCCCAATACCTCCCTTCCTCTCCCCTCTGCACGCATGACCCTCCCCAAGTCCACTGATGGAGGAGGTCTTCTTTTCCTTCCATCTGATCCTAGTCTATTAGGTCTCATCAGGAATGGCTGCACTGTCTTCCTCTGTGACCTAGGGTTTTTACAATATTCACCTCCAACATTTTCCCTAACTCTCCTTAGATCAAGCCCAACTTCCCTATCTCCCAATGTCATGTTTTATTATATTTTGTTTGTTTGTTTGTTTGTTTTAAACAACCCATTAATTCCACTTTGTGAGGTCCATAAACTCATGGATGTGGGTCAATCCACTGTTGTTTTGCCAACATACCAGGAGCTATACCCTTAAAGAAAATGACTCTCTTCTCCAAAAGCCATCAATAGCATGTTAGTTAGCGATAGAGACTTGGAAAGTCCTACCCATTCTATGTTAAGTTGTTAACTGACCCTGACCTTGTGGAAGTCATTCATGCAGGCAATCATAGCTGCTGTGAGTTCAGGAACTTATTGGTCCTGTAATTTCCAGCAGACACTGTTCTACCCGTCTTCTCCCGCCATGGCTTTTACAGTATTTCTGCACCACTTCCGAGATGCTCTCTTAGTCTGGGTGAGGAGGTGTGATATTCATGCCATGTTTGTGGCTGAGCACTTTACTCTCATTTAATCTCTGTACTTTGAGCAGCTTCTGAGTTCGCTAACATGCACACCACACAATGAAACTTCTCTGAAGGCATCTGAGAGTAGACCTACTCTACAGGTAGAGACATTAATTTTAAAGGTAGTTTCATACTGTGTCAGTTTAGTAGAAAAACTTTAGTATGTTTACCTTCGGACTCTTTGATCTCCTCAGTTATGAGTTGTTGGCCGCATTTGCAGCACCAAAGTGTGTTTTCTTTTCTTATGGGGTGTTTCTTAAATCAAATTTAAAAGTGCCTGGTAACACCCATAAAGTTCATCCCACCATTAAACCCATGGGCATATGTTGCCATGCTGGTCATTATTACAGTTCACAATGTTCAGAGCTGGATAGTACCGTTGATGGCTATTTTCCCATGTAGGCTACATAGCAACTTCCAGTACTACGAGGGCTAACCAGCCAGGAAGAAAGTTCCTCTTTAGTACAAAACTGATTTTTCCATGTACTGTGCTCAATATATGTGTTATCTTTGGCAATAACATCTTATGATGACGTTCTGGTAGGAAACCAAGAGCAACGACAATAGTCACTATGGTTTTGATGGTCTCTTGGACAGCTCTGACTAACAACTCAAGGGATGTATGTGGAAGTTGGGACGAGGCTTTTTATGTGTTTATAATCCTAAGCCTTCTGGGATGAGAATAGTCCCTTGTATAGGACAACTGCAGTTAAACACTTTTCTGTAAATAGTAGGTTTCCTTATGGCGTTTCCAAACACCCTTACTGTTGGTGACCTCTCTTTAAACTCTACTCTGCCCTCCCAGTTTTCTCTCCACTTAAACTTATTTCTCATTTATCCCCCTTTCCTTCATGTCACCTGTCTTCCACTATTCCTCCTCTATTAAGATCCTTCTTTCACCCTCCCCACTAATGGTTGCTTTCCTAGATTTCATGGATGTCCCAAGTTAAACAAACAAATCTAAACATTAGTCACTAAGGCCCATTCATGAATAAGAACATGTGACATTTGTCCTTTGAGGCCCACGTCACTTTGCTCCCCATGTTGACCAGCTCCACCATCTTACTTATATACTGTAGAAATGTATGGATATGTAAACAAAATTAATCTTAAATTCAGTTTAAAAAGGATATAAGTTTAGAAAGGTAATTGAGGCAAAGGGTAGAAACAAGAACCTTAGAATTATGTATTTCATAATGTATATGCAAAAATTATACTGTAAGCAAAAGAAAGTGCATTAATACAGATTTGGGTAATTGTACTCAATGTAGTAGATACATCTTTTGAAAACACTGCATTCATAGGTAAGAGTAGCAGGTTTCTTTTTACACCATGAATACAAAATTTTATTTTCCTATTAAGATAATTTTTTTGTGTGGTACACAGAAGTTTATTGAGCCATGAGGGCATAGAGAAAGAGACAGGGACAGAGAGGTACAGGGAGAGAGTGTAAAAGAGAGAAAGGGACATGAATGGGGCACTCGAGGAGAGAAAGTCAGAGAGAAAATAATTTAATTTTTAACAGGAAATCTTTCTTAATTACAGAAGAGATGAAATGAAACATTTGATTCTCAACTTCTGGGAGGTTCTTGACATTATTTTTGAGAATATAGAAAGCCCTGTAGAAGTATCAGATTTATAACCTTTCTGCACTACAATTTATTATGTTAAAATAATATATGAGGGACACTATAGTTTTAAGGGCAACAAACTAAAACAAGCATATAAATAATTCTAAATTTTAATGGAGAAGATGAAAAAAATCATATGCCACATAATGTCTGTGCTTTATACATCCCAACAAAATATGCTTATATGAGAAAAATGATGGGAATTTAAAATCTATAAACTCAGTGTGGAGTTAGTTCCTCTTTGTGCCATGTAGCCAGATGCAGAATCAGGAAGATATGGCCAATTTCTTTCTTGTATTCATGCCAATCAGAAAAAAAGGACACATTACCAGAATTAACGTACTGTATGACTTTGTGAATGCCCCTGCAAGCTGTCAGTCTTCTTGCCAGTACTAAAGCAGTAGCATTAACCAACAGGAGTATGGACCTATTTCAAGCCCAGGTGTCGAGCAATTTGAAATGCATGAGTTCCTTGTTGTGAAACAATCATTTCCTCTGAGGCTCGTATTGTCCTCAGCACTTCATGAACTATGCACACAGTGAATATGCATTTACTTGCTTTCCTACATGAAAATTTCTAAGAACACTAGAACACCGCTGTCTCCTGCTCTTTCTCCAGGTTCTGGCAGTAGGGAGCTATAGAAAAAAGTGAGAATTTTTTTTTTTACATGTACTGGATCTGAATTGCACTTACAATTATTACATTCCTTTAAGTAGTATCAGTTCACAGATATACTGTGACTTTAACAGACAATTATGCAATTGAGTATTCCATAAGAAATATTTACAATAGAAATAACCTAAAATCTTTCAACTATAAACAAAAATATAACTACTAGACTGTCTTTCCTTGTATGTCTTTCTTTCTGTGCCAGATGCATTATTGCATAATTTCATCCTCCATAGGAAAAAAAAAAGATGGTAGTTATGAACAAAGCATCAATGTGCTTCACTCATATTTATCTGGAAAAAAAGGCTTGTAAAATAATTCCTCCTTTTCTTCTTATCTGTTAGTAGACTCCAAAGCTTTCGTTCAGACTAGATAAAATGTTGTTTCTACATATATTAGTTCTCACCAATGGTAAGTTCATTATCATTCCCGCTTGTGATACTAGTATAAGGATAAAGCCATTTGAAGACTTAAATCTTTAAATTAGTTTTAACATTGTTATCATCAGCAATGACACATACATTAGGAAAATGAAAACTGATTACTCATAGTTGATTTGGAAATCATATTTTCCTGTTTAAGAACGAGCAACTTCTATTTGTAAAAAAAAAAAAACAAAAAAAACAAAAAAAGCAATCTTTGAAAATCAACCAAATTAGTAATGTGAGAAGCTTGCTATAGAGCATTGTAAGATTGGGTCTGTCATAGCCTCAATAATATGCAGTCTACTGTCTAGGTGCATGGTTGTTAGTGAGTGAGTGAGTGAGTGTGTTTGTGTGTGTGTATGTGTGTGTGTGTGCGTATGTATTTCTGTGAGTGTGTGTGTGTGTGTGTGCGTGTGTGTGTGTGTGTGTGTGTGTGTGTGTCAGTGTACTAGGATTGAATCAGGACCTTCTTCATTCTAGCAGGACCTCTACCAGTAAGCTGCATCATGGTTATGCTGTATGGATTTGAACAAGTACTGTCTTGCCTTACTTTTCAATGTATATCATGAAAATAAAAATATATCATAATAAATAAACTGTATATTAGGATAGTATGACAATAAATCTTGTTAGTATTCTCAATGGAACAAAACTGACACTTGGAAGATTTGTAAATTATCCACATATAGAAATGCTGTAATTAAGTAGCAATTTGTTTAATTCAATATCATGTAAATTTATCACATTCATGGAACATGGAGTGGAAAATTAATATTATAATTGCTATTAGAGAAACTGAGGTTCATTCCTTTTTTGGGTTCTTTGTATCATTATTAAAATAATTTTAAATAGACAGAGAAAGAAGCTTGAGGACAATTCTTTTAGCATTTGAATGCAACAATAATGAAAGGAAATGAGACCATGGATTTGAGAGAGAGCAGGAAAAGATACCTGAGAATAGTTGGAGGAAGGAAAGGGAAGTGGGAAAATACATAATTGTAATTTAGAAAATAAAGACTTTTTTTTTAATGGAGTCCAGGCAAGCTAAGAGTACAAGTAGCTGCCCCAAGGAAAGGAAGATGGAAGAAAACTCATGGTTTTTACGTAAGGCCTGGAAATCAGGGGGAAATGTGAGAACATTAGAGAAAGCATCCTTAGGAGTGCCAAGCAGATTAGTAGAGGTTCACATGTCTGTCACCCAGCTGTAGGCTTTTGCCTCTCATGACAAAGGATTGCATCAGGCACGCATGGTTAGAAATAAAAAAAATAGAGACAGCTTGGTAAGACAACCTGCTCAAAATGGGAAGAGGCAAGAGAGCTTGGTAAAGAGCCCAAAAAGCACTAGTCCAGCAGGTAATGACCCCTTATAGGACATTTATGTAACATATACCTCTCCCACATTTATATATGGCACTGGCTTTCCCCTTACATGCTCTGGTCCTTACAAGATATTCAAGTAAGGAATGACTTCCAATCTTGTCTCAGAATGTGTGTCTTTCATATGTTAATTTTGATGTGAAAGTCCAGGGCCTATTTTCATGCTCCGAAGAGGGGTCTATTGTAAAGCTATCTTTTAGTATGATTTAATAGTTTTGTTGAAAAAGTCCAACCATAAGATATTATAACATTTTTAAAAATGTAAAAATAATATAAAATATTTAAAATGATCCATGAACCACATACATTTAAAGCTCTCTGATGTCATTCATTTAAATATTTGACTGCAAACAACTTGAAAAAAAAATGCCCCATGACTTCCAGTAAGATGTTTTAAAAAAAGTATGTTGAACACATTTCTGTATGCATAGGTATATAAATAAAATATGCCCAAAAGCTTTTTTGGATAGCTGTATGCTAAAACTGTGGCCACGAGATGAGACTCTGGAGTGAATATTTTTATGGTTTAGGTATAAGCCCTATACCTTAATTATAGAAACAGGAATAATGCTAGGCTCATGAATTTCATAAACACTCTTCCTGGAACAGCATTCACCAGCTGGAAAGAAACAGATGTGTGTTAAAAGGTACATAGTCCTATGAAAATATGGCACTAACAGAATTTTCTGTGAAAATTAAGGTCATTCTAAAACAAGGATGAATGAGGAGCACACTTGAAAGGATAAAAGAATTGTTCCAAATTTCAAGAACCCCCTATTAGGAAAGGGCTTGTGACCTCGTGACCTCTGAACTCCTGACTTCAGTTAGAGAAAGAAAGAAAGAAAGAAAGAAAGAAAGAAAGAAAGAAAGAAAGAAAGAAATTTAATATCTTGACTAATAAAGGACTTTGAAAATCATGCATGTGATTTTATTCCAACACAATTAAAAGGTGTAAAACATGTGTTTGAACTAATGTATGATCAATTATATTTTAAAAGGGGAAAACACATAATTTTGAAAATCACAGAGATTTAATTTTGCTATACCACATAAAAAGATTAGCACAATAATAGATATGGAAGTTGCCAGGTTAAGGAGATGAGGTATGAACTTTTCAGGTGCTTTGAAATGTGGCAGATGGATATCTAAACTTTTCTGGAGGTCCTAAGTATGGCAGATTAGAAAAAAAAATGCTGATTTCTAGAGAGAAAAATAATTTTCTCTCTTTTCTTTTTTTTTGTCCTTTTGTTTTGTTTTTTGTTTTTGTTGTTTTTTTTCTCCATAATTTTATTTTTCTCATTAGTTACATTTTGTTAATTCTGTATCCCAGCTGTATCCCTCATTCCCTCCCCAATCCCACCCTCCCTCCCTCATCTCCTCCCTGCCCCTTTCCAAGTCCACTAATAGGGGAGGACCTCCTCCCCTTTCATATGACTCCCTTTTGTCAGGTATTTTCAAGACTGGCTGCAAAGTCCTCCTCTGTGGCCTAACAGTACTGCTCCTCTGTTTTTGTTGTTGTTTTGTTTCTAGAGACAGGGTCTCTCTGTGTATCCTTGGCTATTTTGGAACTCACTCTGTAGACCGGGCATGCCTCAAACTCAGAGATCCACCTACTGTTGCCTCTCAAGTGTTAAGATTAAAGGTGTATTTCACCACTGGCCAGCATTCTACTTTTCTTGCCATCAAAATATTCATTAGCTCATATGTTAATATTATAAAAATTAAAAGTAAAGTCAACCAATATTTTAAATGCCTTCATTAAGAATTGTAGTGGTTAATTTTCAATAACTGTAACAGTAATAATTAACATATAAATTATGTTTTGGCTCACAGTTTTGGACTTCCCAAATCATGAACAGTTGGATCCTCTTTTTTGGGGGCCCTGTTGATGCAAGAACTATAGCAGAGGAATACAAGAAAGCAAATTGCCTTGTTCATGAGCCTGGAGGCAAACTGGAAAAAACATGTGGAGTTTCCATTAGACCTATTCCTTCAAGGACAATGCCCAGGTAAAATAAGGACTGCACAAAGACCTGATCTCAATAGATTTGCCACTTACTAATAGCACCACCCTAGGCCCAGGCCTCTTAAACATATATGTTTGGGGTAACACCTGAACCATATCTACCATTCTACCTCAGTCCTTCAAAATCCCATGCTCATTTCATCATGGAAAGTATATTTTGTCCAACTCTAACACTCCCTACAGTCACAACTGTTCCAATATCCTTAAAAATCCAAACCTGAAGGTCCTACAGTATTCACTTGTGGATTTTTGTAAAACGCTTATAAATACATTACACACTTCAAAGATGATAATGACAGGACATGCACAAACTAAAGGCAGCCGTTGTATAAGGAACTAATTGTAAAGGAAGATTGACCCAAATAAGAACTAGATCCCAACAAGGTGACAATGGCCACCCCAGGGGCACATTTTGGGGCAGAAGTGGGCCCCCTAGAGCTTAATCAACCTGGCTTTGATGATCCTGTTGATTGCGTCCTACTCAGCAGTCCCCCCAGGCTGGCTTTGTTTGATAGACACAGCTTACCCTGATGAGCAGTCCCTGTTGCTAACACCTCTACATCTTTGATATCTCCCCTGCAGCCCCAGCATGACTTCTGCAACAGCATGTGTTGTCCTGTTGGGGACTGCTTTCAGGAACTCCAAAAGACAGAACAGGCCTGGTATCCTAGGCTTTCACTTGAAACCTCAGTGGAAGCCCTCATGGTATCATAAGTCTTGGGTTCTCTATGCCAGCAAAACCAGCATACTTGGAACAAGCCAGCATTTGCTATCCACATGAGCTGTACCTGAGCCCGTTTGAACAACAGCTGCAGCATCTCTGAGTATATGACAGTTAAACAACAGAAAATAAATTCCCGTGGCAGTGGGTGGGTTATATATGATGGATCCTTTCCTCCAAAGAGTGCCTTGCAATGTTTTTAAAATTTTTTTGTGAATTTATCTTTATGACTAGCCCATGGTGTGTGTGGATACCTTGAAGGAACCTTTATAATTTTCCCAGTGCAAAGAATTAGCCTTCTTACCAGAGGAAACAATCAAACACACCTTAAATTAAGCTTTCGGATGTTTCTTTTAAACCCAAGCTTCAAATGTTCCAAATATTTCTCATTACCTTTCTACTGCCATATGAAAATATTTCAGATACTCGGTATATTCTTTAGTTAAAGAATAATGATCCTTTTGAAGATTCTGGTCTATGACTTATGACTTGTAGGTTCTCATGCATTGAGCCTGAGGAAATGGGTAACCTATCAAAATTCCTCATAACACAAACAACAACAACAACAAAGAAAATAGTAACCTCTTCTCAATCATGTAAGTTAATAACTGGCCACTTCCAAAGAGTCACATTTTTTGAAGGTTCTACCATCCCCTAGAAGCAGCACCATAGAAACAAAGACAGTCATTCATAACTGTCTTTTGGTGGGTTTCAGATTAAAAAAAATAAAAAAACAAAACAAAACAAAACAAAAAAAAAAAAACTATAGCAAGAATAAAATTTACAAGCCCTCAGCAATCATTTTACAATTGCTTAAGACATGGGATAAACTAAATTTCAATTCAGGTATAAGGAATACTTTGGCAATTCTATGTCTATATTTACACCTATCTATGGGGTAAGTTAATTAAATATTAATGTGCTTTTAATTACTGATAATGGAAAGTTAAGAAATTAGTTTTACTTGAATGTTCTTAGCCAAAGAGCAATTGGTTAACAAAATTGAAAACAACAAAATACTTCTTAATTCTTTAATTCTGCTTTTTTTTTTTTAATTTTTACTTCCTGGTGGAATTGGAGAGATGTCTTGGTGCTTAAAAAAGGACCAAGTTCTAGTCACAGAACTCAGGTAATGCAGACCACAAACAGTGTACCTAGAGATTCTGGACCTCTGATACCTGTGTATGGACTCTTCAATACTGCACTTACATGCACAAATACACACATACACACACACACAAGAAAAATAAATAAAATCTCTTAAACCTTTGTGATGAACAAATATATATTTAAAATTCAGAAATACCTGCATAAAATGAAACTTGGAAATAATTATGTTCTTTTAAAAATATTCAACTAGATTTCATTATAGCCTCTAGCACTCTAAAATAAATAAAAACTTGAAAACTCTATGTTCTCCTAAATTCTTTTCTTTGTGTTATATATTTGAATACGGTAACCAATAAAAAAAAAAATCAGATGTTAAGAAACTGGTTTTGTTCTTTTCTTGGCTCCCCAAACACTCTAATTTCCTGCTTCTCGGTTTGCAGCTAAGCCCTTTCCCTATAAACTCACTTCATTGGCTTCTTTATCTCCTGGGTAAGGGTTTTTACAGTTTCAAATTGCGGAAATTCTGTAAATTGCCTTACGTAAAGGAAGGGATTTACAGAATCATATAATTAACAAGAGAACCTAACCAGATATCTCTGAGTGTATTGTCTTTTTCTCATACAAGTGGGAAATAGTATGAAATGGATTCAGACACGAAGCAGAAAGTGCACTGGTTGGCGAGGACCTTGTTTAAGGTAGCCCTGCTCCAGTGTCACCAACTTTGTCATCTTTGATGCTTTCAATAAATTACAAATAAGTTATTGAATAATTTGTCAATAATTTTACATACTGATGTTTTCTTTCTCTCAAAATTTGGATCTAGCTCATAAAGATTTTATAAGCTAGGGTTTGTAAAATTTTTAATCAAGTCATGAGGAAAATTTATTTGGCTGCTTTCAGCACCAGATCTAAAGCTCAACATTTGAGCTCAGGCACCAAAACAGGCAAAAACAAACTCAGTGACGGAGACGGTAATTCAAATTCTGTTGGTGCAACGTGGTTGTTATCTTGGTGTAAAACTCATTTAGTTGTGTGGAATTAGCTTTTCTATCAGGCTAGCACACAGGATTGGAGCTGTTCTCACAGAAGTGTTTAAAGCACACCCACTGTCCCCTTTTGTTCCTTTCAGGCTGGTGATTTCACAAAGGAAGGCTTGCAATGCAACCAGGAGACCCAGCGCCTCCTTGACTTCCCTCCTTCTACAGCTGGCAGCCAGCATTGCTCCATTCTGTTTATAAGCGTGCGAGTATGCCGTGTAAGTTTGATCATGCTGGATGGTTCCTTGTGGAGTGTGCTTACTCTACTTAGTGTAATGCCTTCAAAGGTGTTGCTACCTACCTACCCCATCATCTGACAGGAATTGCTCTGTTTTAAGGAGAGAGTGCTCTATTGTATACAAGTGTGTAAGAATTTTTTGTTAATTCAAGCATCTAGAGATAGGTATTCATGTTACATCTGCCTCCTATCTACCAATATAGATGTTAATTGAATCTATGGAAATGCTCATTTCTTATATAACTAACTTAACTATGTTTTTTGTTTGTTTTTGAAGAGAGTTATCAGTTTCATTGACTATCTTCTAAAACCCTCTTAGCACAGTCCTAATGAACGCTCTTAAATTTACCTAGATTCTCCTCAGGACAGTTTATAGTCAGATATTTTGTTTTTAATCCAGTAAGATACACCAAATTTTGATTGATAAACTTAATTCAACTAAGCTCAAGAATTGAACAATTCCTCTTGAGGCTGATAAATCAAAATATGGTAGTAATATCTCTAGGTAAGTGTGAAAAATGCCTGTATGTTACATATTTAAATATATTTAATATTAAAGTAATTTGACATGTTATGTTATCTAATAGGTTTGTTAACTTGGTAAACTTATGTTAATCAAGAGTATGATTTATTTTTGTACTCTTAATTATTAAAAGTTAGAGTTATCTTCCTGCTATAAACAATGGGAGAATGGGTAAATTTATCCTATTTAGATTTTCAATTATTTAGTTCTTGTGACTTATAATCCATGATTGTAAGTAAACATTTTAAATGCAAATTACTAAAATATTTTAAAATGTATTTAAATGTGGTATAGAAAGAAGACTTGGAGCCTTGTTTATAAAAAAATAGAAAAGTTATTCTTATTAGAAAAGGACATGAAATTGATATATGAATAAACTGGTAAAAGAATTGTAAATCCATGTAATCTGTATCATACTTAGAAACTGTCCTCAATGACAGCAGGAACTTCATTGTAACAATGACAATAGTTAAGAAAAACATTAAAGCAACTCAAGGGAGATTCCAGAAAGACAAAAGAAAAAGAAGAGTGGCTTGGAATCAGACTATATGTGTGTTTGTGTATGTGTGTGCATATATATGTATACACATAAAGCTAGTGGAGAAAAGGAGGGGAGAAAGTGATGTCATTCTATTTCAGTTAAAAACATTTTAAAAATTTGTTTTCTTTGTGTCATTCATCCCTTTTCTATGAATAAGTTTTTTTTTTTTCGTTTTAGATAAGTGCTGTAATTCTTTAATATAAGATGAAAGTGGCTAAATACCTCAAGGCTACATGTCAAAACTGGTAATTTATGTGAAAAAAAATCACATTTCACTCTAAGGTATAATTTTCTTTTATTCTGAGAATTTATTATTAAATAACCTCCCTTTCTCACAACTTCTTTGGGCAAAAGGGCTTCTCCTGGTGTGTAAACAATATTTTTATTCTCATGCACATATCATAAAACATATACTTTCATAAAAATTATAATCTATGTGATAATTAGAGTGGTTTTTTAACTCTCTCACGATGTATATTTGAATAACCAGACAAGTGACTTAATATGCAACTATAATGAATGATATTTATTGGAACCTGATGCAGAGAACTTGGTTTTAGGAGAGTTATTCGAAGAGAAATCAGAAGAATCACTAAGTACTTCTTATCAGATAATGTGAAAGGCATTTTTTCTTATGTGATGATGTGATTATGTGTATTTCAATGGGAAGCTGTTCATGAATGTTCATGAAATGCTTTCTCTGTCACCACCAGGTGGGTGGGCTACCTTCAGGGGATCCTTAGCTCCCATTGCTTTTTCTGCAGTTAACTGAGGATGCTTGACTCATCTTCTCTCAGTATTTTTGGTGCAATTGGGTTCAGACTCCTCCAGGTAATGAATGGAGAAGTGAAATGTGGAGAAAGTGATAAAAAAAGAAGAAACAACTTTATATCTGTAGCAAATAAACGGATGGGAAAGAGTGCTACATTTATACTACTGTGACAAAATGCTAACACAGCAACTGGATGAACAAAGATTGATTTGGGCTCATTACTTTAGACTCTCATGTCTGGGTGTCAACGAAAGCATTAACAGGTCCGAACAGGAGTGTGTAAAAATGATGTTCACCTCTGGCTGACTAGGAAGCAGAAATTTTAAACTGCAACAAGAACTAGCTACAAATTTTAAGCCTTAAGCTTTTGCCCAACCAGACCTCATTTTATAATTATTTGATAACCTTCAAAATGGCAGCAGAGTCAGGGGCCAAGTCTGGAGGAAAATTTACATTCATACCAATGCTATGACATTCTACTTCAGTGGTTTTCAACCCTCATAATGTTGTGACCTCAAGTTGCTCCGCAGATTGTGGTGACCCCATCCATAAAATAATATTTTTTTGATATTTCATAGCTGTAATTTTGCTTCTGTTTTGAATCATAATGTAAATATCAATGCTTATGAATACTTCTAGGTCACCCTTGTGTAAGGGTCATTCAACTCCCCCACAGGGGTTAGCAACCACAGGTTGCGTAATTGTTCTGGTTCATCAAGTTATTTATCCACAAGTTAGGCCACAAATTCCCACATTGGCTCATACATTCCCACCAGCCACAAATATAATAGTATGTTGTCTTTGATTTCCTCTGTGTATTGCTTATTACTTTTACCTCTGAACTCCCCTTTCTGTGTTTAGCTTTCCCTGTTTTAAGAAACACTTCATTTTTGAATTGTGCCTGGTGTGTGTGGTGGGAGGAGTATGAACTAAGCGCAGTGCGTGAATGTGAGGCATATCAGAGAACAACTTTGTCAAGTCAGGTCTTTTCTTCCAACTCTATCTGAGTTCAACCTGCATTTCCTGTAGCTTGTCAGTATTGATAGCAAGCAGCTTTTATCCACTAAGCCGTCATGTTTGTATTTAGCCTTCTTTTATTAAACATTTTAACTCTCTATAGAAAAGCAGATGCAATGAGATATGTCTTATGTCCTCACATAAGACTAAGTGTGCCTCTCTTCAGTGATGGTTTGGAGTCGGAAATTCATTAGAAACGCTTTCTTACATTACTTCCTGGTAGGATCTTTATCAGAACTCCCTCCACACACACAGGAAGTCTTTCAATATTTTCTGCTCCGGGGAAGGCTCTACCTGCCAGGAACAACTCTGGACTCAGCAGCTGGAACAATGACTTCTTGGCTACACACAGTGACTGTCCAACTGGCCCTGCATGCATGTATTTTCGTGTGCATTATCACCCCAAATGTTCATGAACTGCCAGTTTGCTCAGGCACAGTAATAATGAGAAGCAAGCCAGCTAGAACGTCCATATTATGGTCTCATAGCAAGCTCAGCACCAGAGTTTAGCCCAATTCAACAGGGTTATTTGAAAAGATGCGTGAAAAGCTGAAAATAATTTTATTATAATTTAATAAGCACCAAGAATATATAATCACAGAACTCTCAATGTTTGTCACTTTAATTTGTTATAAGAAAAATTTATTTTCCTAGTAGATAATCACTCTTACCTTTATTACTTCTTTTTTGAGTCAAAAATCAAAACAAAGTTTGAAAAAAAATAAGATGGAGGTGACCAAGGAAATGGAATAAGAAAGATTAGTGGAAGAGAGAAAGATAAGCAATGTTCATGAGAATATATAAAAGAAAACATTAAAGAGGGATGATGTTAAAGGTAGAACTTGATAAAGGAGAAAAAATTAAGGAAATATATGCATCGGCAGAGGAAGGAAAATAATAAATGTTCTAGGAATGAATGTATTCTTGCAACTTTATCTTTCGCAATGTCTTTAACCCCTGGGTGGTCTGGAGACATCTTGAATGAGTCATTATTTAAATTTGTGAAAAATCTCCCCATCATGGTTTTTTCATGTTAATAGTTACAGAACTTTGCTTATTAAAAGCTTCATTTATAATAAAAACTAATTGGACAACAGTACAACAGTTAAGCATACTGTACTAGGAATGCTGTTAGTGAGCTATTGTTTAACAGAGAATCGTTTCATGGGCTGCTTGGGCACCATAAATGTACTGAGGCATCAGCTCAATAATGGAGTTTTCAACTCCACAGTGAGGGATGTCTTTTGTGACTCAATTGTTTTCTCTGGAATACAGTCTCTTACTAGCCACACAGAGAGTCCTTTGTAGACAATACAAAATACATTATTTATATCACTCAATTGACCTCTTCAGTGACATACTTTATATTCATCATTTAAAAAATGTATCACAGTACTACTATTCTTTAATGATATTTTTAATAATTATCCACAGGCACGGTTCTGATACATGTGGATTTAGTTTAAGAACAAAAACAATAATAAGCTATAGCATATATGTGTAAATGAATGAAGTTATGGTTCCTTTTTAAATTGTATTTATATATTTATTTATTACAATTAATCCATTTTGTCATACTTCTTAATTTTTAATTTTTTTCCATTGATACTTGTAAGGATCCTAGGTTTTAAGCACAAAAAAAAAAGTTCCTCACATTTAAAGTGTATTGTTCACTACACATTACTTTTTTTGTGAAAACAGATTTTCTTTGGTTTAAGAGACACCTAAATTATTAAAGATGTATTTATTACGTGTAAGTTTGCTAAGGTTTGGATTCTCTGAACATGTTTTGTGGGGTTTCTTTTTGTTTGTTTTTACTTATTTAAAAAATTGTCCATCTTTTCTTGGGATGGCTTTCAATACAAAAAGCTCATCTTTTTTTTTCAATGTCTTTTTTTGTTTATTATTATTAGTTACATTTTATTAACTCTGTATTCCAGTTGTATCCGCTCCCTTATTCCCTCCCAATCCCACCCTCCCTCCCTCAGCTTCTCCCTGCCCCTTTCCAAGTCCACGGATTGGGGAGGACCTCCTCCCCTTTCGATTGGCCTTGTTTTATCAGGTATCTTCAGGGCTGGCTGCAAAGTCCTCCTCTGTGGCCTAACAGGACGTTTCAAAACAGATACTAAGACTCATAACCAATCTTTGGCAGAAGGGGAGTTAGTATGACGGGGAAAGGATAGGAGCCCAAAAAGCTAATCTTTATCATGCAATTTTACAATAGAACAGTAGACCTGGAAATTCAGAAATCTTTTTAAGGAAGAAAAAGAAAAATCATTGCTGAGAATTGTGGTAGGCTGATGATCTGAGGGACAATTCTCAAAAGCCCAAGCCCCCTTCTATGGGTGGGAGTTGCAATCTCCTTGAAAAGCAAGCATCTCCATTTCTGGTAGTATTAGACTGACATAGGAGAGACTGAAGGAAGAAAGGGAAGATGGAAAGTGATATAAATATATTTAGATAAAAAAATGGCTCTTTAAGCCAAACAAACAAACAAAAAACAAAAAAAAAAGGAAAAAAAAGTTTTTTTTGTATCCTAAATAAATAAATATATTTTTAAAAAGTTGTAAGTTCAGATGTAGTTCAAGCTTCTGAGTTTGCCTAGCTTTGAAGCGTCTTTCGATGAAGATGTAGCATTATTCACTAGAATTTTCCAACCTCTCATGGAGAAAAAAGAACACTTTGCAGTATTTAAATACACAGAAAAATCCACGTATATTCACCACCGCTTCTTGCTTCTCAGGCCTCTGTACTTTGGTTGGGAAGAAGAAACCATTACATTTTAATCTTAGCTTTTATTTGTTTTAATTTAAAGTTTATTGTGAATTTTAAAGGCCAGTATTCTTATCATGCAGGTGTTTTTCCTTAATTTACACCATAACCACCTATTTCATAACCACTACTAACAATTTTACCAGGATAGCTACTTTTGTGTGAGAAAATACATAATAACATTGATGATTTTTCTGAGCATGCATCCATTGACATACTTTAACCATGACATGATCTTTTTGGTCAGAGTTAACATTATATTTTACCAGACTATTGACAGTTGTACTGACCACCATCAGCACGGTCACAGTAATGACATACATAGAAGATAAACAAGATAAGTGTTACTTGCTTTCTATTTGTGCACTGGTTGGAAATTTAAAAAAAAAAAAAATCTGTAAAAGGGCTAAAAGAGAAAGAATATTTTCACTAAACATATTAAATTGAAGAAAAAAATATCTGAAATCAGTGCCTGGGTGAGGATCCAAGAATGTAATTAATAAACAAATACTCCATGGAGCAAAGGCATAAGTGAATAGTATAAAGGAGGGAAATGATAAGCATTATTTTCTGGTCACCAAGGAAACAGAAGGAATGTCATATGCCTCACTGGAGATAACCACACAGAATAAATTTATTAGATGAATGTTATATTCAATCTTCTTCATAGGTCTCAATGAAATGTGAACCTCTGCCTACTGACATAAATTTGGCAACCTCTTTCCTGTCTCTTTGTAGCATAGGCTCTCTCTTCCCAGAAATGACCCTGAAATTCTCTGAAAAGAGCTGACCTTTAACTCTCCTTATGCATTTACAAGTAATTGAATATAGTGGGTAGAAGCCTTATGAAAAATAACAATCACTGGATAAAACTTTTGAGGAAAGATTGCCTCCTTTGAACGAGTTCGGGAATGAGAAGATATCTCCTTCAGCTAGCATTGGGATGGGGGAATTTCAGGTTCGTGCCCCTAGTTTTTCTTCCTGACTTTTGAATCCCTGTCTGAGGATAACTATACTCCCTATCAATCATTGACTTTGGGGCAAAACACTTACTGCATTGAGGATTTAATGAGGATTTTAACTCTCAGGCCATGAAGTTGAGACTTGTTCCTAATCTTAAGCACTCTGCTTCATAGCTATACTAAGCTCACACTTTAAAGACTCCTTTATAAATTTCTGCGGCTTCATATGTTGATAACATATGTTACATACATTCTATGTAGTTTCCCACAAACTTCTATATGTCTATATTATTAGTTACGTACAAAGTGATCTACCAATTGTTGTATGTTTTATATGTTTTCATTTGTTATTATTTTATTTCCATTCTCATCAATACCCTTCCATTGGACTTCTTCACATACTTTTACATAAATCCAATTTCTTGACTAAGATTTCAGTAAAAAATAAAAATACAATAGTAGTTTTGATTTGCCTTTCCCTGATTACTAAGAAAGTTGAACATTTCTTTAAGTGCTTGCAGATGGGCAGCTTAGGCTTCATGTGGGTCCTCTAGTAAGGAAAGTGAGGACTGCATTGGATGTGGACTCACTTGCCAGGTTTTTTATCACTTTCCCCTGGCAGGACTGCCTTGCCAGGCCACAGATGAGAACAAGCTCAGTCCTTATGCATGGATGAATGGAGCTCCCCTTTTCTGAGGAAAAGGATGGGGGAAGGAGGAAGAAAGGTGGGGCAGGGAGGGGAGGAGGGATGAGGCTACAAAAGAAAGGTGGGGCAGGGAGGGGAGGAGGGATGAGGATGTAAAGTGAATAAAAAATAAAACAATCAAGAACAATACGAATTATATGATTGTCAATAAGTACAAACATTGAAATTAATGTTATCCTTATCTATTTATCTAACTATATTGATGAATTTATCATCTATCATCTATCATCTATCTATCTATTATCATCTATCTGTCTTCTATCTATCTCATACTTAGTTTTTGTAATAGAGCTAGTCCTATTCCACTACGACATTCCATATCATAACTTGTTAGGCTACATAAAATTTGGTTACTACAATTAAGTCTCTGCAGTTGCAAAATTGTATACAGACCACAAAACATTTTCGTCCATTACATTTGTGAGAGGCCCAATCCCAGATACTCACCTTATCAGTTTGTTTCTTGAGATCAACTCTGAGGCCTTTTGTTGCATGAATCAAAGTTTTAATGGAAGAGATAATTTCACTCAAAAATTTTCAGTGGTAGCATTTTAATAATAGTGCCATGCACAGATATGCCTCGCAGTATAAGAGAATTGAGAACTCGTGCTAAGAGGCCCAGAGATGAGCAATAACTGTAAGTCATTCTATCACCTCCAGGTTTTATTTTGGTCTCTGGACCAAAAAGATGAAACTTTTCCTTCTTCTCTCATACAAAGACTTAGTCCCTTCCAGACTACACTGGGTAAACACATGGGGGGGTGGGGGAGAAGGAATACAATTCTTTCCCTCTACTGTCTCAGTCTGGACTTAACCTGTGATAACAGTTTACCACAATTCACTGCCAAGGGAAGAGACTGATAGAAATCTCAATAGTCAATGGACCAGAAAAACATGCAAAGTGAATAATAAAGAGGTAGATCTGTTAGAGAAGGTGGGGATTGTTTGATGCTAGTGTATTTGACAACATTACTTCATTATCAGCAGTCTTTGTCTTTCTCTACTGTTCTTATGACACTGATTAATCAGCCTTTCAAACAAAAATAAAACTAATTCTGTGTCATGAAACATAATGAGTTTTCATGACCTAAATATAACACCTTTCTTTTCTTTGGGTATAAAGAATTGGGTTTCGATGCTTTATTTTTCTGTGATATTACCCTGTTGTTTTTAAACTGTTTTTGAATCATTAATAAGAAAGTAAGTCATATGTAACTTCAGTTATCACTGAACACTTTAAGAAAAATAATCTAGTATTTTTCTGAGAGCAAAACAAGTTAAAAAAACAATGATTTTCTGGGAAATCAAAGTAAAGGGAAACATGATAAAGAAATGTGTATGCATCAGAAGAGAGGGGCTATGGCACTTAAGAGTTAATGGAAATGTGTTTTTTAGGTAATAGAGAAGACAAGGCTTAAAACTTTGCCATGTATTTTTGAATTTTCTAATGTTTATTTGACAGTGAATTTTGGAATTGTTACATATTAGTTTTCTTAAATTAATTTTAATAAATAAGAAAACACATAAAGAATGATATAGCTTTTATTTGTGGCAGCAAATTGAACTGTAGAATGAATGATCATATCTATATTCCAACACTTAATTCCTTCCACAGTATAGAAAATAAAAATTTTAAAACATGGGTATATAATGTTATATAATGAATATATGGTTTTGTTTTTTCTTTTAAGTTGGTACTTTTTCTATTTTCTGTCTATGTATCTTAGGCTTTCTTCACTCAGAAATGACTTTAATAAAATCTTTCTTTTTTTCTGGTTCTGAATTTTCAATAATAAATCACAAGCGGAGGTGTGCTGCGTAGCTATGAAAAGGAAGGGCTTTCAGCAGGTTTCACTGCTGGTGAGTGATTATTCCAGGGTGCTTACAGCTGGAGACTATTCTAAAGCCTGTATCACTGAACTCTAGAAGGTATGCACATCCTTGATATTGACAAAATCAGCTGTCTTATATCTTGGGAGATTGATGACTGCTCCATATTCTTAAATAAAAGCTTTATTCTATAGCATTGTGCTATGTACTTATCATTGTGTCATGTGATACATTAAAAATCAGCAAGAATCAAGCAACTAGCTCATCAAACAAGTCATATGAATAACTCCTTGCGCATAATAGAGACACACTCTTCAGGCTTGGATCAGTGCGTTAAAGGCTCCCTCAGTATGCATTGACACAGTGGACCATAGCATTTCTGAAAGAGCCATTATAGTCCATCATGTCAATGGTCTGTGCACGAGGACTCCCTTAGTATGCATTGACACGATACAGCATGATGGCTTCAGAACATATGATTATGATTTCAGTGGATGAACCATAATGGTTGCATTAAGATTTCAGTGAAATTTCAATGGAGGCATCTCATATACTTCTCATGAGATCATAATGAGTCAGATAGCTTTGTTATTGCCTCAATAGAAGCTGAGTGAGAAAAGGAGAGGGAGATGCAACCATCGGACTGTGTTCTTTGAAAGCTGTGTGCTTATACAGCTTCTATGCAAAACATGCTATTTCGTGGAAAAAAAAATCAGAGATGAATTTATAGACAGGTTTACAAAAAGAATTAAAAATAACAGGAAAGCAAACCACAATATGAAGAATTCACTGCACATTTAGGCATCTTTGCTCGCCCTGGTTCAGTAATCTTTGAAAGTAGGACTTCATCTTACGTACTTTTAGCTCCAAACTTGTTCATAGTCTGATTTTTTTCCTTTACCAAAGATGAGACAATATGGGCTACAAAGCTACAAAGGTAAACCGGGTAAGACAAGATGCAAGATGCAGGATTATTCTAAAATTTACAAACATCTTCCTTTGAATGCAACTACCAGAAACTTCTATACAAAAGGAAAGAAGAGAGAGCCCAGAAACCAAATCTAATTGTCATGAGATTTTCTTTTTTTTTTTTTTTTTTTTGGTTTCATTTTATTTTATTTTTTTCAATGCAGTTTATTCAGGAACATTGAACAATCCTCGGACCCCGGGGAAAGCCAGCCCACAGCTTAAATAGCCTCTGGGTAGCCAACCCAGGCGTGCCACGGGGGCAATGCAGATAGGTCCACATACATGGAAGCAAGCCAGATCCTCGGCCTTAGCCAAATGTGGAGTTGTTCGTGACAGAGAGCACTCACCATCGGGAAGGTGGAAGGCGGAAACCAGCTCCATCTTTAAGGCATAGCATTCCGCAGCTCTCTACAGTTTCCCCTTTTTGTTTTAGACGCATCAGGCAAGAGTAGAGGTCTGATCTCTGATATTAGAAATAAATTGGGACTTTATACAGATGTTCATTTAGGTGTCATCCACCCAAAGAGCATCAGACCCGTCAGATACCTTTTTCTCAGAGGCGGGACCTGGGGCATCAACCCGCATGCAATCAGACATGCTCTTCTCTGGGTCCAAAGCGGCTGACCCTGAGTGCAGTGCTTAGCCTCGCATCCTGAGCATAACATTTTAGCTTTTTATGGTATCCAACCATGCTTGGGGAGAATGTCCTGCTTCAATGGCTGTAAAGGCCTGAATGATCATGGCTGCATCACACTGTTGTGAGACTCTAATCTTGCATATATACCACAGGCAAACCAAGGAGACCAACACCAGAAGGCCTGCTAACTCCCCCATGCCCGCCCATTCCTTCAGATGATTCATGGCTGCAGCAATCCATGATGATAATCCTGTGGCTAGTCCTGCGTCCACTCCGGTAGAATTTACTGTGACAATGGCCACTCTCAGCTGCTCCATCGTAGTATCGAATTCTCCCCATTGATGCCCCTCACGCTATGACTCTCTTCAGACAGAAAAGGGATCTTGGAACTACAGCCACCATTGTTACTACCATCTCATTGACCGCTGTTGGAGCTACCACCAGGGCATTAGCCATGAGTCATGAGTTTTTCTATGGGAATTTTTCAAGGTAAAAATTCAGATATAATGCTCTAAATAATTTTAAAACTTAGGAACTTGTATTTTTGTTCAGAATATAAACTTTATACTACACTTGCTTTGAAAATACATTTAAATCTTGGGGGGAGAGACCAAAATAAAACAAAAATAACAACAACAAAAAAATAAAAAAGTAGCAAAAACCTACCCTGATCTCAAAGAGAGCACTAACATTTACATCTCTCCTACAAGTCAGATTTTTAATTGAACTTGGGGAGGAGTAGGTACTCATTCCCATCTAGGAAGAATCCGTAGCAATAAGCTTTAGCCTGTGCTAACTATCACGATGGTGTGTTAGAAGCATTTTGTCAGCCCTTCACTTTATTTTGCGATAGAAAAGGGTGAGAGAACATTTTACACGGGGAAGAATTATTATTTTTATTTGCCTCATATTGCTACAGCAGAGACCTTGAACCAGCCAATGATCCATGTCATTTTTTTGAACATGTCACATTAGAGCAGCAGACTAACTCACAGCCAGCGATAAACACTTGGGGCAGCTGTAAGCAGGCTTCACTATGATGTCCAAACAACCACAAATGACATTATGTATTAATATCGCCAACACCAGCAGTAACCTTTTTAAAATATATATATATATAATAAAAGAGTCCTTTTACCCAGAAAACAAATCACATGGAAATGTCATAATATTCCTGTAAAAAAAAAGGAACCTGTACATGATTACGGGCATATTTTGAGTGTGTTCACAACAAAAGGAAAATAGTTTGCCGTGAGTTGTCACAGTTGGCTAACGTGAAAAAAGAAGGGCTTTTAGGAATGTGTTGAATGTGACTCTGTGTATTTGGTCTGTACAGGGCTTTAATCTAAGGAAGCTGAGCATGTAAGCTGTAAATGAAAAGCACATTAATTGGAAGTGTATCTCTAGAGGGAAATGTATTTTGTTTTGTTTTTTTAAGAATAAGTGTTCCTAGTCCATATAACTTTAGAAAATATAAAGGACATGAACTGTGTTGAAAGAACAGTTGCAGCCCAGGAGTGAGAACACTGCACCCATGGTTATAATTGTTCTAAGATCATGGTTATTTTCTTCAGGCATTGCCACATTTCAGTAATTCAACTAAGGGCTTCAAATTTTTATCAAGGAGGAGAACGTCATTTTCTCTTTTTACTATCGCAGGGATATTGTGATGTTTCAAGATATGATGTCTGTTAAGTGCGTGCTTAAAAAGCAAGACATTTATAAACATTGATCTTACAGAAGGAAACATAGGCTCTTGACAGTTGCAAGAAAATGTGATGGCAGCTCTTCCTGTTTTCAAAGTGCTGCCCAATATATCTTTTACAGTCAGAAAATAGGAAGCTCATATTTTTTGAAGAAATGTGCTTGCAAAGAAGGAAAAGAATGAATTCTAACGTATCATAAGCACCTTTAGTGATGTTGATTCTTTTGAGATGTATGTGATTTTATTGTACAATTATCATACAACTTGCATGCATTCATAATTGCATGTTTTTAAATGCCCGCACATACACACATAGGAACATGCATATGATGCAGGGAGACAAATCTATGTATGCACATCGGAATACATTAAAATATTATTTCTGTACATGAATACATATAGAGGGTAAACTATTGTTATGCCTTTTTATTTGAACAATTTTAGAATTTCATATCCTAGGCAAACTTTCTTGGAAATTTATATATACGGGTGAACGTTAAAATATTCACTAGTATAGCAAATGTTATATGTAAAATCGAGTTCCTCTACAATAATACCTATAATTATTTCTTTAAGATTTACTTACGAATTTCTGTTTAGTAATTTCACTATGATTTCTCATAAGCCATACTTTTTTTTTTTTTTCTAAATGGAATACATTTAATCCAGGTTTTGGGAAGGGCATGCCTGTGAGTGGCTGCGTTTTTAGACAGCTAACTGCTCTAGGCCTAGGCAGATTATTTTCAAAATCTGTGGGTTTTATTTTGGTTTGGCTTGGTTTCTTTACTCAAGTGCCTATCATCTAAAATTCATATTTACTTTTTTCCAGTAGTTAGAATTTTTTGTCTGATGAACAAATTCTTCATTCATAGGAAAGCATAAAATGTTAATATTGCAAAGGGAACAAGGTATGTATCTTTTAAGAAAAGTGGTGTGAACTTATATGTTCTGATCTCCGTTGACTTTCACACTTATAAATACTGATTTCTTAAATAGTATTTTATTAATTCTTTGAAAATCTCATCCAATGTATTTTTATCATAGTAAGACCCCAATGGCTCCCAGATACATCATCACAGCCCTCATATCTGAATTCCCAGCTTTCTTTTTCTTTTTAAAAAGTTATTAAGTAAATTTGTATTGGCTGGCTACTCCCTGGAGTGTGATAGATGAACAAGGGTCATACCACTGAAGAAAGTGGAGCCTCTCCCTGAAAGTATCAACTGTCAATACCTCTTCAGCTGGTAGTGGGATTTCATGCCCACTGGACTATCATGGACTATCCTGTCCATGATGGGATTTCATCATGCACAGAACTTGTGCATACTGTCACAGGTGTTTTAAGGTCATATGTGAAATTAAATGTTATTTCCAAGAAAGATTGTGTCCTTTAAACTATCCCTCTCTTTCATGTCAGGGAGGGTGTGGTATGAATGCCCCACTTAGAACTGAGAACTCCTCAGTCTTTTGTTCTTGACACATTGATCAGTTAAGGGTCTCTACGTGGATTGCCACCACTGCAGAAAGAAACTTCTCCAATGTGTGTGGAGACATGCATGGAAATGAAGTTCTGGATTGGACTATACTTCAATTCTCATTTTACTGAAGAGTCCAACAGCCACATCTCTCTTATTCTTCTGGTTTCAATATCAGTAGGAGTCATACAATGCATTGACCTATCCTACATAGGTCACAAACTTGGTGATTTTATTTACTGAAGTACTTTAAAGTGTCACAGGACTCTTAAGAAAACAAAAGCAGTGCATTATGTTTCTATGTCAACACCAAAACCGATATCAAAGATAATGTCCCAAACTTTCCATCGATTCTTTCACTTGTAAAGCAAGGTAAGGGATATTGTTTCTAACAGCTGAAAATGCAGAGGCCCACAAAATTAAAGCAAGAGGAGGAATTGTTTCCATTTCCCATCCCTCCAGGGTGAGTTTTCCCAAGAATTAAAGGGAAAGTGAAAGTAAGGGAACTGATTCACTTACAAGTTCTCCAGAGTTTGGCACAGTTAATACATCATCAAGTCGGTGCTCTGAGCAGAAGGAATTGCCTGTCTTCCCATTCACAGACAGGTCATGAAGTCAGGTATCCAAGACTCTGCAATTAACTTTTTCAGAACCCTGGGGTACCAGCTAGCCCATTGCAACAGCAATTTGCTAAATTGTACTCAAGTGATCAGAAAGAACAAGTGGAGTACCCCATGTGCTAGATTATTCCCAGGAAGTCATTAGCACTGTGGAAGAATCCAGCTGATTAGAGGCCATTTATCCCCCAATGTACTAGACATGGCCGAACACATACTGGCACTTAAATGGCTCAAAATCCATGTCAAATAAACACAACAGAGAACTCAAAGTTAGAAGTCAGATGCCAGATAGAAAAGTGTAGGATGTTCTTTTTTTTCTGTAAGCTATGGTGTTTTCTATGCTAGTTATTAGACATTCAATTTTCTTTTCTTTTATTTTATTTTATTTTTATCAGTTACATTTTATTAACTCTGTATCCCAGCCGTGTCCCGATCCCTCATTCCCTCCCAGTCCCTCCCTCCCTCCCTCCCTCATCTCCACCGTGCCCCTTTCCAAGTCCACTGATGGGGGGGACCTCCTCCCCATTCATCTGATCCTGTTTTATCAGGTATCTTCAGGACTGGCTGCAAAGCCCTCCTCTGTGGCCTAACAGGACTGCTCCTCCCTTCGGGGGTGGGGAGACCAAAGAGCCAGTCATCGAGTTCCTGTTAGAAATAGTCCCTGTTCCCCTCACTTTGGGAAACCAATTGGTTACTGAGCTACCACAGGCTACATCTGAGTGGAGGTTCTAGGTTATATCCATACATGGTCCTTGGTTGAATGTCAGTCTCAGAAAAGACCCTGTGCCCAGATATATTTGGTCCTTGTGGAGCTCCTATCCTTTCCCCATCAGACTAACTCCCCTTCTTTCTTATGATTCCCTGTACTCTGCCAAAGGTTTGGTCATGAGTCTTTGCTTTGACAACACTGCTAGTTAGAGTCTTTCAGATGCACTCAGTAGACTCCTGTCATACGTTCAATGCACATCCCATCTGTCTTTCTAAATGAGGATTGATCATCTTACCCCATGTCTGCTCAATTGATTATCTTTTTTAGGTGTATAGATTTCATTATGTTTATCATATCTTATAGGTCTATATAAGTGAGTATATCCCGTGTTTGTCTTTCTCCTTCTGGGATATTTCACTCAGAATGATCTTTTCTAGATCCCACCATTTGCCTGCAAATTTCATGATTTCCTCCTTTTTGATTGCTGAGTAGTATTCCATTGTATAAAAATACCACAATTTCTGTACCCATTCCACCGTTGATGGACATCTGGGTTGTTTCCAGGTTCTGGCTATTACAAATAGAGCTGCTATAAACATGGTTGAGCAAGTGTCCTTTTTGTGTACTTGAACAAACTTTGGGTATATACCTAGCAGTGGTATAGCTGGGTCTGGAGGAAGCACTATTTTCTATTAGGAGCTATAAATTTCCTGATGTTTGAGAAATATATCAACAAGTTTAACCAATGCTCACAATTAAATGCATAAGTGAACAAAGTGTACAGTGGAACTCTAAGTTCATAATGATTATAAGTTCAACAGAACATACAATATTCAGAAATAGCCCAACATAATATTGGGATCTTCGAAGGGATTGAATATACGAATGATATACCAAATTTGATAAGTAGCATTTGTGAAGTCACTTCTCCAGTTCTGTTTTCTTGTTTTCTAAATTTAAATCATACTATTTCTTTCATTCCATTTACTGATTGCGGAAAACATTTGAAGAATATGTGTAGCTAGACTGGTAAAATTCTTCGATTTGACCAGTTATCAGAAAAATGGACATATATATATCATTTAACCATATATGTATCTCTTGAAAACACCCTTGAATATTCCAAAACTTTCATCCATGACTCTCCATAGAGTGCTCATAAAAACTGGAAATGTTGATTTTTACTAGAAAAGTATTAAAACTTAATTTTATTCTTAACAATTCAAATGAATTAGTTAAGATAATCTAATTAAACATGAGCTCTAAAATGACAATTTTTAAATTACACTAAATGAAAGGGGATATTCAGCTCTTTGCATACAGGTGATGAGAGGGTCCAATAATCCCCCTACAAATTTAATGACAGCCCACAGAGACAAAATATTACTCTTCTGATTCCTCTAAAACTGGTTTCCAACCTGTGGGTTGACAGAATTACACTTCAAGTGGGAAGTAAGCAATTGGCCATGGCTCCATATGTAAATTTATTGCTTCTTTCAATTCATGATATATATATGAATTTAAACAGTCAAGTGATCTATGAAATTTTAGTTCAAGTAAATAAAATAGAATAAGTACTTGAACTCTGTACAACTGAAATAAAGTAAATATGAATATAAGAAACTAAAATTAACAAACAAAAATAACTATATCAGTGAAATAATTACAAACAAAATAGTTGTTGCAACAACTAATTCTCTTTCTATATCTGTCTCTGTTTCTGCCTCTCTCTCTCTCTCTCAGTGTGTGTGTTTACCTAATTTGAATATCAGGGCAAGTCCTCAGAGAGAAACAAGTGATACATGCAGTACTATTGTTATAGGATCTGATACTAGAAATTTAGAATAGGCTAAGAAAAATTTCTATAGCCTCAAAAGTATGTTCAAGGCTAACAAAAATTTTAACTGCAAGAATATTGTAACTGCAAGAATATAATATGTTTTTCTTCCCATTATTAAAACAGAGAACCTTCTATAATTGAGGAATATTCTAGTTTTTAGTAGGCCAATGTAAAAGTTAGTTAAACAAAACAAAACAAACAAAAAACAAACAAACAAACAAAAAAACCCAAAACCAGACACTAAGAAATTGACAGTGCTTCCAAGCAAAATTCCAACCACATATCTATTTAAAGAATCATTCTAAGATAAGACAGAGGTCGCAGTAGATTTAAAATTAGGAAACATTTCTTGTACACAGAAGGGAATCTTATGAGACTGAAGTAACATTGCCTACCAAACATGTAGAGTAGGGCATCCATGGGATATGAAGCCAAAGATCCCAACTCTTCCATTTGTGATGGTCACTGATGATGGTGACAGCAGTGACAATGGTGAACATATAATGCTGATGAAATTAGTTTCTCACAATAAATGCTACTCTGCTGAAATAGAAAAAGAAATAACCCAAAGGAGACAAGTACTTACATGATGAGTGCTAGAAGACACTTTCAGTTTCATTGGTTGACCAGTTGTGTAGTTGTAAAGTCTCATCCTGGAAAAGAACTGCTCGTTACAGGGTAACCTGGCATAGCAGACGTAAATGCTGACCTAAGACCTAGGCAGTCTGTTGCTCAGAGTTGCACAAGAAGGAAAGGTATTAGCATAATAATGCCAACTACTCTTGTCTTCAAATCTCACTGGGTGTCACGAGGAATCCTCAAAAAAAGCTGTGTAACCAACACTTTGCAGCACCTTTGAGGATCTCCAGCCCCAGTTCCTATAATCTGCTATAGTAGACAGCAACCACTGGCCAGGCTTCCTCTCCTGGGTAGAAAGCGTTTGCACTGCTGGCATGCTCCGATCCCTTTGACCTAAGTAGTTATTTGCTTGACTAGCTCTTAAAACTGCCTGGTGTCTTGGGATGATAACTCTTGCCATCTGGCACACTCAAATAGGAAGTTCATAGATGTTCAGGGCCTGTGACGGACAGACCGCCTTTCTCCACATCAGCATTAAAATGATGAGGGTCATTTTCTTTTCCCGAGGAAAAAAAAATGGAACATATAAAATGAAATAAAACATAATGCTTACTTAACATTATAGGGAGAAATAGACGAAAATGCAATAACAATAAATTGGAAGCAGAAGCAGCTGGCAGAGGCTGAACAGGACAGGATGAGGAACAGGGAAACGGTCAGAGAATAGGACACAGTTCCATAATGACCTGTCCTTTTGACCCTGCATAGCCTGGTGGGTTTTATTCACATAAACACTGTGTTGGGAGTTATCCATTGCATTACAGGATGCCCCAAACTCATTAGTTGCCAGGAACTTTTCTCTCATATTTATGATAACCTAAAATTTGTTCAGACATTGTGATACGTTCCCAGGGGGCAATGTTGTCCCTAGTTGAGTCTCACTGGATTAGATGAAAAATAAAATAAAACAAACAAAACAGCAAATTCTGTGAGGAGCAGAATTAAAAAGAAAATAGGGCAAGAAGGTTTGACAACACAATCGCAAATTGCTTACTTTCTGCCTGCCACTGTGATGAACTGATTAAACGCATTATTTCACCTAATGCCTTTTTGAGAAATGTACTCTTACTATTATGTTTACTCAGAAAAACTATTCCTGTAATTTAAGCAATTTTCAAACGATGATAGATTTCTATGACGCGGTTTTCTAACAGTTTCAAATCTGGCTAGCAGGTAACCGTTTGCTGGCTGGCAGCAACAGGATGGGGCCACCAGCCATTACTAATGTCAGGAGCTTGGCCTGTCTCTCTGCACAGTGTCCCCAATCACAAAACAAGAGCTAAGGGTCTATATCGGCAGTCAGAAAAGATGTTCAAAGAGAAACATATTTGTTTTTGAGTTTGTTTATTTTAAGAAACATGTCAAAGCCAACTCCTCAGTTTTTTTTAGTCTTTTTTTTTCTGTTATTAAAGATAACATTCTTTTTTTTAACCTGTAAATCAATTGTATATTTATTTAAAATATATATATCAAAGCACTTGCAGATAAAATTACTTGTACTGGTTTTTCTTAATTATTTTTCAACCCATTGAGTTAAATTTATTCAAATGGGCTTATATTAAAGAAACAAAACCATAAAATTTTGAGACTAGCTAGCCCATAATCGTGCATCATTTCTCTCTCTAGCTTACTTCTCTATCTTTGAACTTTCCCCCTCGCATTTTCATGATTACTTAATTATCATTAAAAACCAAATAAACAATTGAGTATAAATCTCTCATTAACTTAATTTTTTTGTTATTTTTTTATTTTTTATTTTTTTATCAGTTACATTTTATTAACTCTGTATCCCAGCCGTGTCCCGATCCCTCATTCCCTCCCAGTCCCTCCCTCCCTCCCTCATCTCCACCGTGCCCCTTTCCAAGTCCACTGATGGGGGGACCTCCTCCCCATTCATCTGATCCTGTTTTATCAGGTATCTTCAGGACTGGCTGCAAAGCCCTCCTCTGTGGTCTAACAGGACTGCTCCTCCCTTGGGGGTGGGGAGACCAAAGAGCCAGTCATTGAGTTCCTGTTAGAAATAGTCCTTGTTCCCCTCACTTTGGGAAACCAATTGGTTACTGAGCTACCACAGGCTACATCTGAGTGGAGGTTCTAGGTTATATCCATACATGGTCCTTGGTTGAATGTCAGTCTCAGAAAAGACCCTGTGCCCAGATATATTTGGTCCTTATGGAGCTCCTATCCTTTCCCCATCAGACTAACTCCCCTTCTTTCTTATGATTCCCTGTACTCTGCCAAAGGTTTGGTCATGAGTCTTTGCTTTGAAAACACTGCTAGTTAGAGTCTTTCAGATGCGCTCAGTATACTCCTGTCATATGTTCAATGCACAACCCATCTGTCTTTCTAAACGAGGATTCATCATCTTACCCCATGTCCGCTCAATTGATTAACTTTTTTAGGTGTATAGATTTCATTATGTTTATCATATCTTATAGGTCTATATAAGTGAGTATATCCCATGTTTGTCTTTCTCCTTCTGGGATATTTCACTCAGAATGATCTTTTCTAGATCCCACCATTTGCCTGCAAATTTCATGATTTCCTCCTTTTTGATTGCTGAGTAGTATTCCATTGTGTAAAAATACCACAATTTCTGTACCCATTCCACCGTTGATGGACATCTGGGTTATTTTCAGGTTCTGGCTATTACAAATAAAGCTGCTATAAACATGGTTGAGCAAGTATCCCTTTTGTGTACTTGAACGAACTATGGGTATATACCTAGCAGTGGTATAGCTGGGTCTTGAGGAAGCACTATTCCTAATTGTCTTAGAAAGCGCCAGATAGCTTTCCAGAGTGGTTGTACCAGTTTACATTCCCACCAGCAGTGGAGGAGGGTTCCCCTTTCTCCACAACCTCTCCAGCATGTGTTGTCACTTGAGTTTTTCATCTTGGCCATTCTGATGGGTGTAAGGTGATATCTCAGGGTTGTTTTGATTTGCATTTCCCTGATGGCTAATGAGGATGAGCATTTCTTTAAGTGTTTCTCTGCCATTCGATATTCCTCTGTCGAGAATTCTCTGCTTAGCTCTGTTCCCCATTTTTTAATTGGATTACTTGGTTTTCTGCTTTTCAGCTTCTTTAGTTTTTTGTATATACTGGATATTAGTCCTCTGTCAGATAAAGGGTTAGTGAAGATTCTTTCCCAATCTGTAGGCAGTCGTTTTGTTTTGATGACGGTGTCCTTTGCTTTACAGAAACTTTTCAGTTTCATGAGGTCCCATTTATTGATTGTTGCTCTGAGAGCCTGTGCTGTTGTGCTGTTGGTGTTCTGTTCAGGAAGTTGTCTCCTGTGCCAATGAGTTCTAGCCTGTTCCCCACTTTTTTCCAATTGATTTAGGGTATCTGGTTTTATGTTGAGGTCCTTGATCCACTTTGACTTTAGTTTTGTGCAGGGTGATAAATATGGATCTATTTTCATTTTTCTGCATGTACACATCCAGTTGGTCCAGCACCATTTGTTGAAGATGCTGTCTTTTTTCCATTGAATGGATTTGGCTTCTTTGTCAAATATCGAGTATTCATAGGTGAGTGGGTTTATTTCTGGGTCTTCTATGCGGTTCTATTGGTCCTCCTTTCTGTTTCTATGCCAATACCATGCAGTTTTTATTACTGTTGTCCTGTAGTACAGCTTGAGATCAGGGATGGAGATACCTCTGATGATCTGTTGTTGTACAGGATTGTTTTGGAGATTCTGGGTTTTTTGTTTCTCCATATGAAGCTGAGAATCTTTTTTTCAAGGTCTGTAAAGAATTGAGTTGGTATTTTGATGGGAATTGCATTGAAAAAGATAACACTCTTAAGACCTAAAAGAATAGTTCTTTTGGAGCCTACTAGGGCAGTGTTTCTCAATCTTACAATACAATTCCTTAGGTGGTAGTGACCACCCAACTATACAATTATTTTGTTGCTACTTGATAACTGTGACGTCACTACTTCTTCTGAATTGTAATGTAAGTATCTGTAATTTCTGATGTTCATAGGCCCCACAAAGGAGATATTACCCACTGGCTGAGAACTACAGTACTTGGGGAATGGCAGCATATTTAGGACTAGTCAAAAGGACCTGCATGAATCATTACCTCTTCTAATCCTCTAAAAAATGTAGATATTTGAAAATATTTAAAAATTTTATTAGCTTTTCTCCAAGCACATTTACTAAAGTAGTATAATATGAGTAAACAGACTCTCCACCACTGTGATAACCCTGTACCAACCTTTCAGGAAAAAGATGCTCATTCACGAGAATCATGTGGTGCACTCTTCATGAACGTAATGGCATGCAGAGACTTGCATACTTGAACTTTGCTGTTCAATAATAAAACCATCCTTAATTTATTTTCAGACAGTAGTAGCAGAACTGATTTAAGTACCTGTTCTCCATACAGTGAAGCTGAGATTCTAGCATAATTATCTTAGAAAAGCTATAATTTTGGGCTAATATACAAGCATACTACCTATATATTAAAACAATCTGCAACACATATATCAGGAAATTAATAGACTGAAGACAGAGAGAGAATTGTGCTCACCTATTATAGTAGCCTGTGTATCTTTACATGATTTATTTCATAAAAATCTTAACAGGAAAAAGCTATTGGAATGTGTAATTGCATTTTTGAAAAAAACCACTAATTGAAGTAGAGTTGTGTGTGATGCTATTTCATGCTCCAAATAAATCGAATGTTTCAAATTTTATTTATTAGGGATAAAAATATAATCATTTTCATCTTCAACACACATTCATCCAAAAATTCAGATCTTGACCGGGCATTTTCTCGTATAGAAAAGCAGTCTGTACATTGCTGAATCTTTCAAAAATTTTATGAGGTAACATGAGAGGGGAAAGAGACATCTGAGTACCATTAGCATAGACAAGTTGTGTATTAACAGGGGAATGTGAGGTAGATTCTGTGGAACATGAAAAGGAAAGTGGCTCTTTGGTCGGGGTAGCAGCATATTTATTGTGTTCATTCAAGTGACTTGGAGAAACCGGAGGGATGGAGCCAGAAACCCATCACGTCTGATTGGCTAGTGTTTTGTGCTCTCTTATTAAACCCCCTTTACAGTGAGTGAAATGATAACAGTTAGCAGCTTTTGACCAAAACTGTGAAAACAATGGGTTTAATTTTAACATGACCAGTTAGTGGTGAATATGATAATAGGAAAAAAAAGTGAGGACAGAGGTCCAAGTGGGGAAGTTGAAATTGCAGGTACTTAAAAAAAAAAAAAAAGGAGGTACTCATGAGCTAAAACAGATTGGAGGAGATCATATCATGAGAAGATGGAATAAGGTTTTTGAGGAAATTCTGTATTGGAATTAAGGTTGGACAAAAGATAATCAAACAACATTTCAGTACCCAGCCTGAATGCTGACTCAGATATGTGCATGTATTTAAAAATCTGAGAAGCTCCTGTTATTTTAAAGTTATTTACACTTAGAAAGGTAAATTTTAAAGAAAGTTAATTAAAGATGTATAATGTTAAACTAGTGTGACTAATTATAAAGAGGCTAAACTTTTTAACCAGTTAGGCAGCTAGACAAAATGGATAAAGCATATTATGTTTACCTAAATAACTTCTTCAAAACAAAGGAAGCAGTCAACTGGATGAAGAAACAAAATACAGAATAGGAGAAAGTAGTCACAAGCTATACATCTGAGATGTTAACCCCCAAAGTAGAAAAAAGCACCTCAAAAACAAATTACCTGAGTTCTAAAAAAAGGATCCAAATTGACTTCTTGAAAGAAGATACAAAGGACAAACTGACTAATAAATAAATGTTCAACAATAATGAGTGTTATGTAAATTAAATAGGTGTAGTATGTAGAACTCACAGCCACAAATATTTAGAGATTGAGACAGGAAGCACATTTAAGTCAGGACTTCAAGATGAACGTCAGTAAGAAGTTTTGATAATTAAGTTTTCATATTTAAGAAGGTAGGAATTAATTAACTTGGTTTGAGTATTATACAATATCTACATAACTATTTAATATTTCATTTCATAAGTAATAAAAACAAAAATTACAATGGTAATTTGAAAAATATTTGTGAAATTAGTGAAACATCACTTTTTCTTAGATTTCTTAAATTGAGAAGAAAATGAAAATATCACAGCTAACTCAAGACAATATATTGAAGGAGAGTACATTATTAATGATGTAAAAAGACTGAATTCATTAAAAGCCATTTGAGAAATTTTATGTTTCAAGATATGATCATCTTAATATTGATGTAGACAAACATTTGAAGCATTTCAAGAAGGCTGAGACACAAACAAATTTTTATTTCAGAGGGTAATGCAGTCTGTCAGATGGGATGGCTAAATTGATGACTACTCCAAAAAGCAGTCTAAAGTTATGAGGTCTTGAAAGTGATCCTTGCTATAAAAGTCAGTTAATAATACAAATAAAATTAAAATGTGGTTTAGACAGACCAAACTGGGCTTGGCAAGTGCTCACACTGAGGATGTAGAACAAACCACATGTCCAGTTTCAAAACTTTGTGAGTATCACTGACTGCTATAACAAAGTAATCAGTCTATTATACTGCTTGATTCTGAAGTCTAGAGAAAGAAAGCTAAGTTTTAAACATGATAAGAAAAGCATGATACGAAAATGAGTGAAGTAATAAATGGAGGTGGGTTTAGAGAATTATTTCTCACGTTTTAGTTTGAAAGTCAGTTTGTTTCATTGATCTCAAACATAAATGAAAATGTGTGGGAAGATATTTTTGGACTTTCAGAAGCACCACAGGTGCCAAATGGTAACAGTATTGTCTGTGCAGGCAGAGATTTATGAAGGGAGAAAAATCTACTGCATCTACTTCATGAGTCAACATCAAATTCTTGCTTTCACATAAGTGTTTACAAGACGGTCAGACAATATTTGTTGCACTGTTAAAGTTGAAGATTTCTCTAATTCCTGCGTGCTTTTAGACATTTGAATGCAAAGTCTTCTGTGATTTGTGGCATCCATTTACATGGTATGGGGTTTTAAAAGGACAGTCAAATAACATTTTATAAAGACTCCTAGAGAAGACAGTAAAGAAAATATGTTTTATGTTGTGCAGACAGCAAGATGTCTACATGTAACAGAATAAAATTCTTTAGAGCAGACAGAGGATCAAGTAGAATTAGGGAAAACAAAACTTACATGAAAGAAGATAGAAACATAAAATTACTAGAGAATAGACAGTGACTGACTTTAGAAAAGTTTATGAACAATGTGCCGAAGAATAAGACAAAAAAAAAAAAAGCAAAAAGAGAATTGAGCATTAGAACTAAGGTCTGTTTTTTGTTGTTTCAACAAAATGAAATAGCAGCATACAAATTGTGGAAGAATTTTTTACAAACTCAACATATGACAATGGTGATTAACCATCCGGGATTTATGAAAAATTTGTACAACAAAATATTAGCAAAATTGCACGGTTGAAAATGGACAAAAGCGCTAAACAGACATTACTACAAAATAAATATAAAAATCAATAGTGTATTTTGTGAGGTGATTGCCATTATAAATTGATAGGGAAACACAGATAAAAACCACTATGAGATTACCAGCTCACACTCAGTATGATGTTTATCAAAATGTATAAAGATAAACTTGTGCTTCGAAATAAAGGAAGGGAACTCTAAGGTACTTGGGGAACATAGATTCAAATAAGCACTGTGAAAAACATAGGGGTCTTTTAAAATACAAGAGTAATAATTTTTATCTAACCCAGAATTCACTCAAGAGCCAATATAGAGAAGCAACTTAAGAACCCTATGGAATAGTGGGAAAGTATGTTTGTACAAACAATACAATCTTAATCGGTTCTGAAAGAGAAAGAGCTCTTGTCTCTTACCACAGCACTACTTATTCTGCTAAGTTATACAAAATGATAAAGAAAGAAAAACATCATGTGATCTCACAAGTAGACTCTAAGCAACAACAAGCACTCACATATAAAGAGATGATGAGAAATGCATCGTCTAAGATGGTTTAGACAACTGGAGGAAAGGAAGAGGTTAGATGGGAAGATAAAACACAGTAGGTGATGCAAAATGAGATTGTTTAGAGAACTGACATGTAATTTGTGAAGTCTAAAGGAAAGACATACATAATATGTGGAAACTGTACCAAGTGAATAGATTTTAACTGTTGAAACCATAAGAGTAAAATGATGTGAGATAATAGACATGTTAATTTTCTTCACTATAATAAAGTTTTTATTAGCCATGGGCAGCTTAGAGCATTACATTATATTTCGTAAATGTATACAACATTACATCTTTTTAAAATTTAGAGGTGAAAATTTTGAGATTTTCTTCTTGTGTGTTTTGAAGCTTGTTAGGTCAGGAGCATCAGACCTTTCTGATGCTGTAGTCACAGGTAGTTGTGAGCCTCCAATGAGGGTGCTGGGAAACAAACACTGGTTTTATACAGTAGCATTCTGCAGTTTGGGCAACTGACCCATTTCCCCAGCCTCAAAAAGGTGAATTAAAAGTACCAATAAGCACGCTTTCCCCAGGGTCCGAGGATTGTTCAAGGTTCCTGAATAAACTGCATTGAATAAATAAATAAATAAATAGAGGAATCAATAAACAAACAAACAAACCAAAAAAAAAGTACCAATAAATCCTGGGGCCTGGAGGTAGAGCTCTGAAACTCAGCTACTTAGGCAGAGGAAGCACACATTTTAGTATTGTCTGGGATCAGAGTAAGTTAAAAACAGTCTGGCCAGCTAGTGAGAACTTGTCTCAAAAGAGAGTATAGAAATCTCCAGAGATACTGCTCAGGACGGGCATGCTTCTCAAGTACACACCGGGTCCTAGGTTCATAGTTTACACATTTCAAAGCACAAACAATAAATTTAAAGCAGAGTACAGACAGTCATAGATACAAAACCACATTCTGTAAAATATAGTTTATTGTGTTTGATAATATTCATTTCAAATACGTTATATCAAATATTATACCAACTGTCATAGTATTTTTAGTAATGACAGTAATGCCTGCAAAATTTGAGTAATCACTGCAAAGAACCTGGCAATCTCATCGGTTCATGAATTGCTTATATATATATTTTTTTAATTTTTCAGCATTAGTAAAAATGTATCCACAATAAAGATGTTTTTGTCTTTCCTAAAATAGAAAAATGGATATTGGTATAAAATGATCATGGGGTAGACAGAAGAGCCACCTTTTCTTCTTGTTTGAGTATAATTGTTTTTGTTTCCTGTTTTCCATGTAAAATATTACTTTCATTGTTTTTCCAAGAAATTATAAATTATCGTTTAAAGATGTGGCCAAGACATACTGGAATTTACCCAAAATTGATTAGTACATGGTATTCCTGAATCTGTGGTGATGACGTTTCTAGGAATGAGTAAATTCACATTTGAATTTCAAGGCATGAAAACTTGCTTTTGTTCCTTATGGAGTGCTTAGTGTCATTCTCCCTTTGTCAAAATGCAATTTAAAGAACTCAAGAAGGCTTTGTGCAGAAGTGCTTGCTCCTTTATTATGTTCTAGAAGCTTTGGATACAGATAAAGCTTTCTTTGCAAAGGGCTGTGTGACTGTGACAAGGGTTGATGCAAAGCAAACAGAAAGGACTCAATGCAGATAAAATAGCCAAAGTCCTGTTTGGGAACAGCGAGCAAAAGTGTGATTGTTATGACCACACCACACGCTTAAATTTTTATTTTCATTTTTTTTTCCGATGGAGGAATATTTGATAGAGTTTCAGATTTGAAATCTGTTCATTTGTCTTCTTCACTATTTAGAACTGGGCAGGCACACAGGATTTCTTTTATGTCTTAAGCCCTGCTTAATGATTTTTTCAATGGCTGAACAAAGAGAAGCTTTGCGTTAATTCGTTAAGACCTTTTTGATTCTTAGCATAACAAATAAAAACCTCATAAGAAATTAACTGGAACAAATCCACTCCAGTTGCTTTATTTTTTGCTTAATCATGATGTAGTTTGTGAACTCTACAATATACCTGAAAAGTTCGGGGAAAATTACTCAGGTTTGAAGCCTACAGATCTTTTCCACCAATTGTTTCTCTCATTTAACCATTTCTCACTTTTCTTTTCAGACACAGTATCAAGCTACCAGAGTGCATTCAGTTTTGTAAATAAGGGAACACAGACCTATAAAAAATAACAATTTACATTTTAATCTTGCTAATAAGTTGTTGAATATTTCTACATTTCAGTATAGAATTAGTTCATTGCATATGAATCATTTATTTTTATTATCATAGAATCCTTAAATAACTATAACTCTTGAAGAGTTAGAAGGGTTTTTTTTCTTTTAATATTGAACATCATCTTGGGAGATATCTACAGAAGGTGACATGAACCATTTTCCTACATCACAAGCTTTCATGCTTTTATTTTTATCAAGAATGAGAAGATCATAGCAACAGAAAATAGAGAAAAAATATATTCTGAAGAACCTGATTTATGAAACATATTTTTTGGGGGATACCAAACATTGAAACCACTTGAGGAAATGTTGATTCAGTTCTCACTACAGACATAGGCAACCCAAACTTAGGGGGTGGAATCTCAGATAATCCAGTATTTTTAAAAATGTATGAAAATCTTTTTAAATGAAATAAATAGATCTATTCTTCAAGATTTTCATGTAATTTGATAGCAAATAGTCTTTTGTTTGAAGGGTATTAAAATATATATTTAGACATTTTATAGAATGTCTTCAAAATAACAAATGATGTTCTGAGATTAATAAAATAATTCTAACATTTAATTAAAAATATACAGTGCAATACAGATTAGTTGAGATTTCTTCAGTGAGACAGAAGCTCAATATTTTAAATGCAGAAGTTCCTTTGATGGTTACTGATTGAATGAGTAAGGATCTGTGGTACATGTGCAAATTAGAAAGGGGCGGAGAGAAAAAAGTAATATATATATATATATATATATATATATATATATATATATATTGATTTGTCCTAATAGCATGCTTCTCCTGCACTATATGGCTAAAATCCACTTATAAGTGAGTGCATACCATGTGTGTCTTTTGTCTTTCTGGGTCTGCATCAAGCAAGAACCATGCGTGAACTGGATCCACTTAGGCCTCCTACAAAAATGTAGCAGATGGGCAGCTTAGGTTTCATGTGGGTCCTCTAGTAAGAGAAGAGGGAACTGCATCAGACACAGACTTACTTGCCAGCTTTTTGATCAATTTTTCCTGGTGGAACTGCCTTGCCAGGCCACAGGGCAAGAGGACATGCTCAGTCCCAATACAACTTGATGAGCTGGAGAGGATGGGAAAAGGAGCTCCACTTTTCTGAGGAAAAGGAAGGGGAGGAGTGGAGAGAGGGAGTATGGGACTGTAACTTCTGTGCTTTTAGTTATAGGTGTCTTACTTGTTGAGCCTCCAAGATTGATATGTCCATTCTTACTTTGGATCCCAGTAGTTGCTTGATAGTAATTTTAAACAGACTAAGGAACTGTGCTTAAGTCCTATTTTTCTACATTGACATATACTAGCCAGCTGAGCTTTGGAATCTGTTCATTGCAAATCACAGTGGGAGGAATCAAATTCATCATTTCTGAAGAAATGGACTTCATTTTTCTTTTCATTTTTACTTAGAGCAAAAGGAATCTTGACACTTCAAGGAACCTGCATGCACTGCAAATTTTCTAAGTGATGTGTTTAACTTATTGGCTAACTGGCATCATAGCAGTATTTTTAAGGTATGTATTTGCTAACCATTTTGTTGATAAATTCAGGAAGTATTCACTTACTATGGTTTTTCATATAAATAGGTAAGTTATGCTGTTCTCTAACATAATCACTCTGATCCACCTAACATACTTGATCTTCTATGTCTACTTTCTTGGGTCTACTTGGGGCTTCTTTACACTGATGAGAGTTCATCTTCTTGCTACTGTGTAAAGTTTTCAATACTCACTCATGCCTCTTACACTATTAGTGTAAACTTGTTTGATCAATGGTGATGCATTCCCCAAGTAATGAAAATAATATTTAATATTTTCAATACATATAGGCATCACTTCAAGTCTTTTAAATAAATATTCTCATTTCATCTAACATTTCTTTAATGAGAGTGGTAATTTTATTCCCATGTTATGAGTAAAGAAACCCAGACAAAATAAAGTATTAGAAGATAACCTTAAATGACTTTCAAAAGTGGAGGAAAACATGGAGTTAGTCAATTGGCATGGAGCACGTCTCGCCCCTGGGGGCAATGGTCTCCTGAACCTACTCAGACCTCGGACACCACCACTGCTAGTTCTAGAACTGACGCAGGATGTTCCAACGAGGGGTTAAGGCTTCTCATAATATTTCCTATAAGCCCACACCTGTTTGTCTATATCCCCCATTTTTATTCATTATTAGCCAGATAGAGCCAAGTAATTGTGGTAATGATACTTGCTTAATTGCCCAATGCTGGAATGCTAGTAAATTTAGGTATGCCCTGGTTACTCGCATGCCTCACTGGGTGCCTGTGCCCGTTGATGCTCCTCACGCTATGACTCTCTTCAGACAGAAAAGGGATCTTGGAACTACAGCCACCATTGTTACTACCATCTCATTGACGGCTATTGGAACTACCACCAGGGCATTAGCCATGAGTCATACTGGGCAGACTGCTCAGACCCTGAATAATCATTTAGCCAATGTAGCTCATGCCTTAGTTGTACATAAAGGAATTAATGCTCAACTAAAAGGAAGCTTGATGGTGTTCAATCAGAGGATTGACCTCATGCAGGAGCAAATTGATACCCTATGGCAAATCGCTCAACCTGGCTGTCAATGAAAGTATGCTGGACTTTGTGTCACTAGCATACAACATGAGAATTTTTCCTGTGCTGCAAATCTGTCTAAACAATTGTCGAGCTATATTTTAGGTAATTGGACTGGAGAATTCGATACTACGATGGAGCAGCTGAGAGTGGCCATTGTCACAGTAAATTCTACCGGAGTGGACGCAGGACTAGCCACAGGATTATCAACATGGATTGCTGCAGCCATGAATCATCTGAAGGAATGGGCGGGCATGGGAGTATTAGCAGGCCTTCTGGTGTTGGTCTCCTTGGTTTGCCTGTGGTATATATGCAAGATTAGAGTCTCACAACAGTGTGATGCAGCCATGATCATTCAGGCCTTTACAGCCATTGAAGCAGGACATTCTCCCCAAGCATGGTTGGATACCATAAAAAGCTAAAATGATATGCTCAGGATGCGAGGCTAAGCACTGCACTCAGGGTCAGCCGCTTTGGACCCAGAGAAGAGCATGTCTGATTGCATGCGGGTTGATGCCCCAGGTCCCGCCTCTGAGAAAAAGGTATCAGACGGGTCTGATGCTCTTTGGGTGGATGACACCTAAATGAACATCTGTACAAAGTCCCAATTTATTTCTAATATCAGAGATCAGACCTCTACTCTTGCCTGATGCGTCTAAAACAAAAAGGGGGGAATGTAGAGAGCTGCGGAATGCTATGCCTTAAAGATGGAGCTGGTTTCAGCCTTCCACCTTCCCGATGGTGAGTGCTCTCTGTCACGAACAACTCCACATTTGGCTAAGGCCGAGGATCTGGCTTGCTTCCATGTATGTGGACCTATCTGCATTGCCCCCGTGGCACGCCTGGGTTGGCTACCCAGAGGCTATTTAAGCTGTGGGCTGGCTTTCCCCGGGGTCCGAGGATTGTTCAATGTTCCTGAATAAACTGCATTGAAAAAAAATAAAAATTAAAAAAAAAGATGTCTTCTGTATACTATTCTTTTATTTAAAGTTTAGCAGAGTATTTCCTTTGGTTAAATGACATTCAGTTTCATCATCTTCTACTATATTCCTTGAAATTGCATGTAGAAGTGAACATGAGGACAGTAGCATAGTTTTGCTGGGGTGAGGTTTGGGAGTAGAAGTAAAGGAACATCTTACCTCTTGAAATGTCTGTAGATATTACATACCTGACATTCTTCAAGTGCACTGCCCCTCACCAATTGCTTTGTCAAATCCTGCCATACAGAATTAACTTCAGGGGTCAATTGTCACTTTCGTAACAAGGGAATATATTTAACATCTTCTGCAACTGTTCTGACATCTGCACTTATGTAGACACATTGTGTTCTAAATGTCTAAAACTGAGTGCAGCGTTTTTCTTCAGCAAGTAACAAATAAACAAGTAAAAGGTTCACCTCTGTATTCACATCAGCATGACACACACAAGCTTCCCATATAAGGAGACTTGGAATTTTACATGTGTTTTTCTGCCACTATTCTCATCATTGAATTGTTCAATAATTCATTTCAATCAAATTATTCCCCTATTTTATATTCTCGTTATCTGGATCTTAGATAATACAAACACAAGCACTTCCCGGGTGACTTTAAAACTTTTTAACTCTCATTTTTACCCCTAATTTTCTAAGTTTCATGCATACTGTCCACACTGGTATATTCTGCAAGAATAAATCTGCACCTCTTAAGCCATGCCCTAAATGACACTCCTAACTCCTTGCCACATTTTTTTATACTTGAGCAAACCATATTCTTTCTTCAAGAAGCAAATACTCAAGAGCATTTTCAACTTCATCCTGTGATATCGACAATCCCCCTTCCACTATTGACATAGCACTGTAGGTTATGCTTATAAAATCTAAGCTGCTTTGTGATTACCTACATAAAGACTAAATAGACCCTGCTACTTCTTCATATGTGAGTTAAAATAGTGAAAACAAGAACTAGGGAGGCAGGTAATGTGTAAAAATCTTTATTGGCTTAGAAGTTTGTGTTTGGAAACCCTACAAGTGAAAGCACCCTGCATATGAAGAGTTTGAGTAATTCTGCAAAGACCGAGTTTGCATTAAGCCTGAGTATGTATATATTTTACAAAGAACTGACTTGTTTTCTATGAAAGATGACCAGACTTCGATCAGATATATAGGATGGAGTCTAAATTGACTTTAAATCAAAACTGAAAAGTATCTGAGCATTGATGAAACAATTGTTTTGGGGGTACACAATAAGCTCTCTCCTTAAGGCATGTTCAGTAGGTTCTACAGGTGTGCTCACAGGAATGTTCATATTATGTGAATATGCAGAAATATTGCTGTCAAATTTGAAGTACAGGTGAGCGTTGGCCTGCTTTTCCTCTTTTCCTATGTCTGTAGCTCTACAGAGAAAAATCAAACCTAGTGAAAATTCTTCTGTGCTTATGTTGACAGAATATACTAATTTCAATGATATGGGAAATATAACTAAGACATATGAACTCCGATGGGTTTTGTAGCAGTTCTTGTCTATAATGTTGATAAAGCAAAAACAATCTGAGTATGTCAGAATTTACATTGGCTAAGTGTTCTAAAATCCGATAAAAAAAAGAAGACTAATAAGTAATTCTATCATTTTTGGACTCATATACATATATGTACATATATGTAAAATAATAATAAAACTGCCAATTATTTATAAATCTCACAGGTGCAATAATTTCTACTTTTCTTCCTAGTTTATTTATTTATTCACTTTACATACCGATAGCAGCCCCCTCCCTTCTTGTCTCCCCGTCCCAACCTCTCACCCTCTTTTCCCATTCCCTCCACCCATTCTTCTCAGAGAAGGGAGCTTCGCCATCATCCTGTCCCACCACTTCATGTCCCATCAGGACTAATTTTTCCTCTACCACTGAGGCCAGACAAGGCTGTCCAGCTAGGGGAAAATGATCCTATAGCAGGCAACTGCATCAATGTCAGGGACAGCCCCCCGCCCCGCCACCCCAGTTGCTAAGGGACCTACATGAAGACTGAGTCTATCTACTCCATAAGTGTAGCGGGCATAGGTCCAGTCCGTGCATGCACTTAGGTTGATGCTTCAGTCTCTGCGGGCCCTCATGGGCCTAGATGAGTTGTCTCTGTTGGTCTTCTTGAGGAGTTTATCACAAGATTCACAGATCTTCGGCTAATGTTTGGCTATGGGTCTCAGCATCTGTTTTGATTGGTTGCTAGGTGGAGCCTCTCAGAACCCAGAGGCTATTTAAAGTGGGCTGGCTTTACCCAGGGTCAGATGATTGTTCAAGGTTCCTGAATAAACTGCATTGAAAAAAAAAAAAAAGAAGACAGCTTGGCAGCTTGGCTCATGTCTGCAAGCATAGAATTGTGACAGTGGTTAGGGCTCTTCCATGGGTAAGTCTCAATTTGGGCCAGTCATTACTTAGCCATTTCCACAAACATCTAATTCTTTTAAGATAAGGCAATTCAAAGTAAAATAAATATAATACAAGAACATAAATTATAATGTAGGAATTCTATTGTATTTTTTTCCCTAAGAGTCAGGCATGGTATATACAACTGAAATCCTAACACTAAGGAGAATCTGAGGTAGGTTTATCTCATGATCAAAGTAATTTGAGCTCCAAAGCAAGCCCTTGCCACAAACAAACAAACAAACAAACAAAGGAAAAGAAAGATAAATGAAAAAAGAAAGTGTAATAAAAAAAAGCATTTCTTCTTGCTCTACCATAAAACAAGGACATTTGATCAACTATGTTCATAGCAGTTTTATTTGTAATAGCCAGAAACTGGAAACAACCTATATGTCCCTCAACCAAAGAATAGATAAAGAAATTGTAATACATTTACACAATGCAATACTACTCAGCTATTAAAAATAAGGAAATCATGAAGTTTGCCAACAAATGGAAATTTTTTAAAAAATCATCCTGAGTGAGGTAACCAGACCCAGAAAGACATACATGGTATGTACTCACTCGTAAGTGGGTATTATACCTATAGTACATGACAACCATACTGCAAGTTATAGACATAAAGAAGCTAAGTAACAAGGAAGGCACAAGGTAGGGTGCTGAATGTCACTCAGAAGGAGAAATAGAATAGACAGCAAATGTGGAGGAGGAGAGGGAACTGATCAAGAGATGGAATGGGGAGGGAAACAAGGATAGAAATTAGATGTGGGAAGAACGAGAAAGGAGGTTGAAAGTGAGAAGGCTGGGAACAAGTTGGGAAACCAAGGGGAGCCATCTCTTTGAAAAGCTGGAGGCATGTGAACAGGGCAGGCTTCTTAGAGGGTACGGGTGTCACTCTAGCTGAGACTCCTAACTTGGGGGAGGCTGGAAGTGGCAGAGCATGAAGACTGCCCACCTCCTAGCAAGCAGGACTAGTGAAGAGAGGGGAACAACAACCCACCCACAAAACCTTTGATTCAAAAATTACCCTCCCTATAAGAAGTGCAGGGATAGAGAGGGGACATAGACTGAGGGAATGTCCAACAAATGATTGGCCCAACCTGAGACACACCCCCAGTAGAGAGCCTGCTCCTGACACTATTAATGATGCTCTGCTATGCTTGCAGACAAGAGTCTAACTTGACTGTTCTCTGGGAGGCTCCAGCCAGCAGAGGATTGAGACAGATGCTGGGACTTGCAGCCAAGCACAGGGAGGAGCTCTGGGGGTCCTGTGGAAGTGTTGAGGGAAAGATGAAAGCATCTGGAGGGGACAGGAATCTCAAAAGATGACCAACAGGAACAACTAACCCAGACCTATGAGCTTACTCAGACATCAGCTAAAGAGCATGCATGGTCTGGAGCTAGGCTCCTTGCACATATGTGACATGCGGATTACTTGGTCTTCATGTGGGTTGTCTGGAAAGCAGAGGGGGTGGTGCTGTTTCTAACATGTACTCTATTGCCTGCTTTTAGATCACTTGCCCTTGGCAGGGCTGCCTTCCCTGGCCTCAGGGAATGAGGATATGTTAAGTCCTGATATGACTTGATATGCTATGGAAGGTTGATGTGGGGTGGGAGGAGTTCCCCTTTTCTGGAGAGAAAGGAAGAGAAGGGAGAAGAAGAGGGAGGGGGATTGGGAGAAGAGGAGAGGGGGCACCCTTTGAATGTAAAGTAAATAAATTTAAATAAAAAATAAAGTTTGTCTAAGTCTTTTGTTATACTTTCAATTATCACAGGCACATAAAATATTATTTATGCATTACTTAAGTTAAATCATAATTGTATTGAAGTGTATCACAATAATAAAGCTAAGCCATATTTTTTTTTGAAGAACAAAAACACTGCTAATGTGATAGGCCTTTATAATGACCTATGTAAAATTATTGCACTATAACTGTTGTTTGTGTTCTCACTGATTCATAAATGTGCATCTCTCCCTCCCTTTCCACTAGTCCTTTTAACTGTATTTCAAGAGTAGCACCATGGGGCAAGGTGTTTCTCAAATGAAAACAACCACAGTCAGGACTCCAGGCTTAAAAAAAGAGGAATAACTTTTTATGGTATCCAACCATGCTTGGGGAGAATGTCCTGCTTCAATGGCTATAAAGGCCTGAATGATCATGGCTGCATCACACTGTTGTGAGACTCTAATCTTGCATATATACCACAGGCAAACCAAGGAGACCAACACCAGAAGGCCTGCTAACGCTCCCATGCCCGCCCATTCCTTCAGATGATTCATGGCTGCAGCAATCCATGATGATAATCCTGTGGCTAGTCCTGCGTCCTCAGGATGCAAAGCTAAGCACTGCACTCAGGGTCAGCCGCTTTGGACCCAGAGAAGAGCATGTCTGATTGCATGCGGGTTGATGCCCCAGGTCCCGCCTCTGAGAAAAAGGTATCAGACGGGTCTGATGCTCTTTGGGTGGATGACACCTAAATGAACATCTGTACAAAGTCCCAATTTATTTCTAATATCAGAGATCAGACCTCTACTCTTGCCTGATGCGTCTAAAACAAAAAGGGGGAACTGTAGAGAGCTGCGGAATGCTATGCCTTAAAGATGGAGCTGGTTTCCGCCTTCCACCTTCCTGATGGTGAGTGCTCTCTGTCACGAACAACTCCACATTTGGCTAAGGCCGAGGATCTGGCTTGCTTCCATGTATGTGGACCTATCTGCATTGCCCCCGTGGCACGCCTGGGTTGGCTACCCAGAGGCTATTTAAGCTGTGGGCTGGCTTTCCCCAGGGTCCGAGGATTAAATTAAATTCCTGAATAAACTGCATTGAAAAAAAAAAAAAAAAAGAGGAATAACTTTTCACTACTGACTCAATTGAACCCCCTTCCTGTAACCCGTAATGATGAAATTCTATGACTTAAATCTAGCCCTTTAAAACCATTATTATTAAGTGTAATGTAAGTTACAGCTGCTGTGGTTACTGCCTCATATTTAATTACAGGTTTGCTGTGAGAAAGCAGTGAAATAGGTGTTAAACAATAATTCAAAGTGACACTGTGACATTTAGGGTAACACTGAAGAAACAACTTAGAATGTCCTAGAAGTCCTTCTTTGTTTTCCAATAATGGTGGGAACCCATTTTATAATTCTGCCAGAAAAAAAAAAAAATAATTGCTTAGGTTATGTGGTTTTGTTGACACAGCCTTCGGGATAATTATACAAAAACCAAGTATGATAAACATGGACGTGAACACTCTTCCAAAATGGGCATTATCAGTAACAAGGGTCAGGCAACCAGAAACATATCTAGTGCCCCAGGCAACGTTTTCTCCAAACATTATTAACCACTAATGTGCCCAGGTACTTACTGTGCTGAAAACTACATTGATGTTCATAAGAAGGAAAGGAAAGCGATTTACAAACTCCAGACTACAGAGTTTGGGTGGTGTTGCTGCTGTTGCTGAAGTGTCTCCCTTTGAACACTACACTGGCCCTTGGCTCACTGTGTAGCCCAAGCTCACCTCACATGTGTGGTAATCTTGCATCATAGTGTTGGGGTTAAACCTGTGAATCATCTCATTGCATTGAATTTTTTTTTTTTCTTTTTTGAAGTTGTAATGCCTTTTATAGACATACAGGAGCATACAATATGACGCATCCAACAGTGTGTATAAGCAGACAGTAATGTTCTAAGGAGATAATAATCGTCAGTCTTTAAGGATGAGGGATGATCAATAAAGGAAATGTGGATATGCAGAATTGAAACTGCCAGTCCTGTCTCCAGCATATTTTTCCATAGCATATTTTCTTTTTAAAAAATTTATTATTATTACTATTATTAATTAAAAGTTATTCAATTTGAATCCCGGCTGTGCCCCCTCCCTTGTACCTCCCAGTCCCCCCTCCTTTCCTCCCCCCATACACCTGCCCCAGTTCACTAATAGAAGAGGTCCTCCTTCCCATCCATCTGACCCTAGCCTATGAGGTCTCATCAGGACTGTTTGCATTGTCTTCCTCTGTGGCCTGGAAAGGCTGCACCCCTCCCCCAGGGGGAGGTGATCAGAGAACCTGCCACTGAGTTCATGCCAGAAAAGCCCCTGGTCCCCTTACTAGGGAACTCAGTTGGAGACTAAGTCTATGGCTACATCTGAGATCTGGTTGTAAGTCCTCTCCATGCATTGTCCTTGGTTGGGGTATCAGTCTCCACAGGGCTCTGAGGCCTCAGTTTTGTTTTGTTTTGTTTTTCTTTTTGGCTTGGGTGGTCTCCTTTCTAAATTTCAGAATGTAAAATTGTAGCCAGGATTATTTTTTATGATTTATCATCATCATCATTCGTTTCTGCTTTAAGCAGTCTATGTGTAAGAACTGGAATTTTGTGACTTTTTGTTACAGATTTCACAAAATTAATACCTTTGGATTACAGAAAGAACATCGTGCACATTTCTTTTTTTCAACTCAACACAAGCACATTAGGGTAGAGCAATCTCAAATGTGCCTCTGTTGTGGTGTCTATAAGCAATCCATGTAAATCAATCAATAGTCAGGTATCCTCTGACGTCTCTAAGTCCAGGTTTGACCTCAAGTTTCTGCCTTGACTCTTGATGTGATGGACTGAGAAATTTTAAGGTTAAACAAACACTTTCCTCTCTCCGAGTTGCATTTGGTCATGATGATTTGTCACAGCAATAGAAACTGCAAAAGGACAGATATGTTTCTGTCTTACCAATAAAAATCGTCTTTGTTAAATTAAAAAGAACTCACTCGGTTTCTTTGTGTGTGTGTATGTGGCTGGATGCTGCATGCGTGTGCTTGCTTTCATTAGAAACAAACCTTCTGTGCACTCAGACACACAATGCCAAGACTCGTGACACCATGGAGACTGTTATCAAGCTAACATGCTACGAGACACAGACTACATCTTGTTCATCACCATGTGATGATTGACGTGGTTCAGTGCCTGGCTCGCAGATGCTCGAAAAATGACGCTTGTATTGAATTTGTGAGTGAGGAAATTGAAACTCAGCAAAGAAATAATTTACTCAAGATCTTGTAAGCAATGTTGAAAAGAGACAAAAGCAGACCTTGGACTTTGGAATAATAGTTTATTATGATTCTCTACAAACATTAGCAGGCACACATTAATCTTAATATGATAAAGTAACTGTTTTGTGTTACTATTTGAAAGAAATTATTTACTTCTGATAAAATGAAAACAGATAGGAAAATGAATGTCTCATTAGATGATAAAATTTTCAGTTTTTAAACCTTAGGAGGTCTAGTTCTCTAAATACCATATTATTGTCATTTCTTCTGGAAGGCAAGAATGAACTAAAAGACTAACAGCATTCCTCTACATGTTGTTTGTGATCACCAAAGTAAAATTATTTTATGTGCAGACATCAATAGCTACTAGAATTATCATGTTGATAACCATAAGAAGTGTAATTCTCCTGAAAATACTAACTTAATTGGAATTTCAATTAAAAAGAGATTGAAAATGTTTCTGCTTCTATCAGGTAGAAACTAGCACATATAAAAATGAGGTTTTTGAGTTGCTAGCCTTTAATGCTATAGATAACTGACTGCTGGAGGCTTTAAAGAAGTCTCTAGTAAACAAATTAAATGGTAACTTTTTTTGAAAGAAGATAAAAAAAATGCCTTACTATTTAAAAAGAAATCCATTGGTAGTACAGATTTAGCAACGTAAATACCATTGACTATTCTTCTGTTACACTGGGGTTTTTTGTTTTCTGTTTGTTTGCTTGCTTGTTTGGTTTTTTTGTTTTTGTTTTTGTTTTTTTGTTTGTTTGTTTGATTTGTTTCATTCTTTTTGTTGTTTTGTCTTTCTTATTTCCAGAGTTTAGGAAAGAACCAAGGACTTTGAGCTTGATATGCAATCTCTGTATCACTGAGCTGCATCTTCAACCCCTTGACTATCCTTCTGGGGTGCAGCTGATCAGATAAAGCAGCTAGTACTGCAGCTTTATTGATGTTGCCTTTGGGGTAGTTGAGAGCATTTTGGAAAAATTACCCCAATGGCACGTGTTAATTATACTTTATTTTGAAATGAATACTATAAATTACTGTTCCACAGTTAAAAGAATGTGACTATTCCTCAATATGCTAATTTATTACAGTCAGCCTCATGCACCTGCCAAAATAAAGCATAATTTTTTTGTGCAAATTACTGTTCTATTACAAAGAAAACTTCTCATTTGTCCAGGCATCTTCAATTAAATCTACAGTCTGATGTAAAAGTGTAGTTCTTAGTAATAAAATAATATCTATGTAGCTATATCATGTAGAATATATGGAATGTATTATATCAAAATGTTTAAAAAGAGACGTACTTAGTTCTAAAAAAAATGCATGATTTCTACTGCTGGTCATAACAAAATGCTTTTTGTATATCCAAAATATGCTCACCTATACAACAAGGACATTTGCTCAACCATGTTCATAGCAGCTCTATTCATAATAGCCAAAAGCTGGAAACAACAAATGTCTCTCAACGGAGGAATTGATACAGAAATTGTGGTACATTTACAAAATGGAATACTACTCAGCAATTAAAAACAGGGAAATCATAAAATTTGCAGGCAAATGGTAGGAACTAGAAATGATGATCTTGAGTGAGCTAACACAGAAACAGAAAGACACACATGGTATATACTTGCTCATAAGTGGTTATTAGACAGATAACATAGGACAAACATACTAAAATCTATACTTAAGAAGCTAAACAACCTAGAACCCCTGCACAGATGTAGCCTATGGCCATTCAGTGTCCAAGTGGGTTCCATAGTAATGGGAACAGGGACTCTCTGACATGAACTGATTGGCCTGCTCTTTGATCAGTGATCTTACCAGGCCACAGAAGATGAGAATGCAGCCACTCCTGATGAGATCTGATAGACTAAGATCAGAAGGAAGGAGAGGAAGACCTCCCCTATCAGTGGACTTGGGGGGGGGGCATGAGTGGAGAAGGTGGAGGAAAGGTGTGATTAGTAGGGGAGGTTTATGAGAGGATTATTAGGAGTGGGGTTTATTAGGAGGAGTTTATGGGGAGATACAGAGTGAATAAATTGTAATTAATAAAAATTAAAAATAAAGAAACTTAAAAAAAAAAGAAGCTAAACAACAAGGAAGACCTTAGGGAAGATGCTCAGTCCTCATTGAGAAGGCCAAACTTGATAGACATCAGAAGAAGGAGGAGGCAGGGAACAGGAGAGGAGCCTATTACAAACGGCTTCTGAAAGACTCTACTGATCGAGGTATGGAAGCAGAAGTTGAAACTCATAGACAAACTTTGGGCATATTGCATAGAATCTTATGAAGGGGAGGGCAGATAGAAAGACCCAGAGAGTCTTGTGGTAGTGCCACAAGGAGACCAACAGAGCCAGAAAAATCTGGGCCCAGGGGTCCTGCAGAGACAGATACTCCAGCCAAGGACCATGCATGGAGATTACCTAGACCCCGTGCTCAGATGTAGCCCATAGGCAGCTCAGTCTGAAAATGTTCCCTAGTAACAGGAGCAGGGGTTGTCTCTGGCATGAACTCAGTGGCATGCTCTCTGATCACCTCACCCTGCAGAGGGGAGGGTAGCTTTACCAGGCCACAGAGGAAGACAATGCAGCCAGTCCTGATGAGACCTAATAGGCAAGAGTCAAACAGAAGGGGAGGAAGACCTCCACTATCAATGGACTAGGAGAGGGACATACAGGTAGAAGACAGAAGAAGGGTAGGATTGGGAGGAGATAAGGGAGGGGGCCACAGCCAGGATACAAATTGAATAAATTTTAATAAATGATAATAATAATAATAATGTCAAAAATGCCTTTTGAAGTATATAAAATACTTTAAAGTCTCTGTTATTGTTATTAAACATTAAAAAAAATGTCAAAAATCTTTGAGCAGATTGTGTTTGTATTTTCATAAATGAAGTAACAAAATGATACCATGTGGAAAGACACAAAATTATTTAAAATACATATTACAACTGTCCATATACCTGGTTAATCCCAGTAGGCTGTAATAACACAATGAAATAGTATTTCAAGTTCTATGATTGATTTCTATAAATCTTTATCTGGGTGTTCATTTGGGTAGAGGGACTGCCCTCTACCCAATAGAATATACTTGGTTTAGCTCTAGTCTTTCTTTTTTCATTATTTTTTCTACAGTAGATAGTGTGAAATGAATTATTCTTTTCTGTTTGTGTTAAATAAGAATGTATTTATTTTCCATTAGCCACAGTCAGCTTATCTTCAGTGTTCTCCTTAACGTTCTGGTCAAATTTTTATAACTCCTTTATGTACTTTGTGGACTCTGTCCTGACTTTTACTTCTTTGCATTTTTTGTTATTCAGAGTATTATAATTTCACTCCACATAAATATTTTTTTCTGAACACTGTTTCTCTCTCTGGAGCCCAGTTTGGACATTCATTTACCTACATCCCATAACCATTCGGACTGATATAAGAAAGTATTTCCTAATGAATGTCTAAGATTTTATATGTTTCCAACTTATGTTTGCAATACTATTTCTTTGTCCTACTTCCTTGTCCCATTTTACATCAGAAAGCCTGTTCATCTCATGTCATAATGACAAGCTCTGTGTTTTCATAGTAAGTGCGAATCATACTGCTCATTTCTACTCCACAGCTGAAAAGAACATTCTCTAAGGAGGATGAATGAGCACACTCATACATATCGTTGTAGTGAGATTATTACACATCACAGACTACAGGCTCTACATTTTTAGCCTTAAACTATACGCAGACTTTTACTGTACTTAGAAGCCACTTAGACTGACTCCACTGTAAGAGCATTCTAGAAAGAAAGTTTCTTGGATCTGATTGTCTTGGTTGACATGCCTTTAAAAAAAATTGTAATATCTTGTTACAGTATCACACTGTCCAATATAATTTTCTGCAGGAAAGACAATGTCCCTTGCTGTACTGCCACATATGGTAATTTGTAGGTACATGTAGTTTCTAAACGTTGAGAGGATTATTTTTACCATTTAGGGAATGAATTTTTACTTTCAAGCAGTATGAATCAATTTAAATTTAAGCAGTCATGTGTAGCTAGTGACCAGTAGAGTAGGCTACTCTCTCAAGTATAAAGTCTTAGAAAAAATGTACTTGTTCTTTCTTGAAATTGATAAAATGTTCTCTTTGTGCTGACTCATACTAAAACAAAGTAACATTTTAATTAAATAGTTTCCTGAAAAATATTCTGTACCGAAGTGTACTAAACACATACCAACACCCAATTCAGTTTACATTCTTCTAATCATCCATCTATCCATTAATTATCACACTCCTGCAGTCATCATTTATGCATCTGGTGTGTATTTGAGCTTCTATAAATGCCCTACTGGAAGATTATATATGACACGTTTTAGCCTGTGCACTGAATTTTTTTCTAATTTAAACATTATTTTTTCATGTTTAACAAGTGAGACATACTACTTTTTCTTTCTGTGATCTTCTTTTTCTAGGTTAGTTTTACTTTCCAAGGTTCCACCCAAGTTTTACAGAAATAAAAGACATTGATCAATTTTCACTTAATTTGGAATCCAGTAACTGCAGTTTTAAAATGTGTTTAAGAATGAGTATTGGAGACCACCCAAGTCCGTTACAACAGTATCAGACAAAATCAACATGTAAAACAGACCCAAATGTTGTTGAGTGTGTGAAGAAAGGAGTAACCTAGTATGTATGGATAAGAACATAAATTGATGTAGTCATTAGAAAACACAATGGGCAAGCTTTTGTAGAAATTAAAAACCCTGGAAAAAAAAACACCAAAAAAAAAAACACCCAATAATTGCTCTTCTGAGTTATATGCAAGAGAGATTAAAAATACAACTTCATAAAGATATGTTGACTCAGGGTTACTGCCTTATTTGTCACAACAACCAAGATGTACAGATAACCTGAATGTCCATCAATACATGAATGTAGAAAGCAAAAAATGGCACCAAAATATTGATTTGCATATACATACATGCAGACATAGAATGATTATAGTCTTTACAAATGGAATCATGCTGTTTTTTTATAACATGAAACAACCAGGGGCATTTTAAATGAAATATGTAAAACACAGAAAGGAAATTATAGCATGGTCTCACATGTCCAGTGAAACCAATAAAATGTGGAATGTACAAAAATAGAGTCACAATATATAGGCACAGATGTAAAGTTTTAGATCTGTAAAATGAAAGTCTAGAACACTGATGTACCACATACAGACTACAATTGTTAAAGCAGCACACAAATAGAATTCTCCCATTCAACAAATTAAAATTGTGAAACAATAGGCAAGATAATTTTATTAACTGTAATAATCACTTTACTATCAAAGTATACCACATACTGTAAAGTTCAAATACAGCTATAGATTTTCTTTTAATTAATTTTAAAAATTATATGTAAATAATAAAAACTTGTATTCCAACATGGTGATAGAGTACATTAACTGTATGGCTTTGTGTAACTTGCTTTCTGAAGTGCAGAAAATTGTCTTGGATACCTGTAATAGAAAAACAGTAAGAAGACCGAGAAATAAACCCACACCTACGGATATTGATTTTTGACAAAGAAGCAAAAACTATTCAATGGAAAAAAGACAGCATCTTCAACAAATGGTGCTGGTCTGACAGGATGTCTACATGTAGAAAATGCAAATAGATCCATATTTTTCACCCTACACAGAACTAACTTCAAAGTGGATCAAAGACCTCAACATAAAACAAGAAACACTACATCAACTAGAAGAGAAAGTGGGGAAGAGCCTAGAACTCATTGGTACAGGAGACAACTTCCTGAACAGAACAGCAACAGCACAGGCTCTAAGATCAACAATAAATAAATGGGACCTCATGAAACTGAAAAGTTTCTGTAAAGCAAAGGACACCATCGTAAAGAACAAAACAACAGCCTGCAGACTGGGAAAGGATCTTCACCAACCCTGTATCTGACACAGGGCTGATATCCAGCATATATAAAGAACTCAAGAAGTTAAAACGTGGGAATCCAAGAAGCCAGGAATAAGCACGCACCATTTTGGGGGGCAGAGGATCTGAAATTCTGAAATTGGTGAGTGGAGGGGCAACCAAAGCCAGAATTTAAATGTTTTGGCTTTTTGAAAGAGAGGGGACACCACAGAAATGGAGAACACTTACAGATTCAGATCAGGCGCGGACTTCTCTGGGAAAGGAGAGGGGCACTTCCCTTGTTTGGGCCTCCCTCCTCCTCGGGGGGAGCCAACCCACAGTGCCAGTGAGCTGAGAACAAAACTCACTGCCTGGGGACCAAGACAGCAGAAGTGAGGCTTCTAGCTCCTCAGCTGCGATGGGCAGCTGTACCTGCCCGCTGAACTCCATCTCCTGGAGCACACATCCGAGGAGTCCCCACCGCACCAAGCACCATCTCACAGAACTCCTGATCCGCCACAGCTCCTGCCCAGCCCTGCCATGCCCACCCACCACACAGGAGCTCCAGCCCTGCCCCTCAGAGCGCCATTCTGCTGAATTCCTGCCTTCAGAGCACATGCCCTCAGCCCTCTGAGTGCCTGCCACGGAGTCCCAGATCTGCAGTGCAATCCTTCTCGGGTGCCATGTCTGCGAGCAACAGTACTGACTCCACAGGGCCTCCCAGCCAGTGAATGTACACACCATCCAAACCCTCAGTGACAGAAAGCCAGCTAGCTGAACAGCCACCAAAGTCCAGCAGACCTGCAAAAACACCAAGTGTTGGTACACCAAGTGTTGGGCCACCTAGATCTGTGGACCACTTTAGTGGCTCCACAGGACCTACCAGCAAGCACGTGGACACCCCAGTTCCGCAGCCACAGTTGGACTCCCTAGCTCAATGGCTACAGCACCAATGAGCTGATTGAGCTAAACCTTCTATATTAGACTCAGCAGGTCCTATCTGGCCAGTAGAGAAAAGGAACCCCTGTGTTTTTCAATTTAACCTGCTAGAGAGTGAGTGTGCCCTCAAGTGCCTAGAGAACCCCAGATTTAGAGTGCTTCTAAGCTAGCAGACAGACATTGGACCTCTCCCACCCACACATCCACTGTGGGAAACAGAGGGCCTCGTGGGACATTGAAGCCCCTGCTCTGTGGATTTACCAGTGGAGTTTAGGCAAATACTTCTAGAACTCAGTTAGAGAAGAATACCAGTAGCCTCTAGGCCACAGATGTACTCAGGGAATCTGCACGCACAATCATCAACAGCACTTGTGATATCTTCAGAACCTGTGACCCCTTTGGTGCCTGCAAGGCACCCCTCTCTCACACTGAAGGCCTCTACATTCTCTAGAACCCTGTCCCTCAGGGCACACTTCCATGCACACACACACTCACATGCTTCACTGCATTTGTCCTTTTGCACCTGCGGACTTTACTCCAACAGGTATGGTACAGCTGAAACATCAATGCACACTCTGAAACCACTGGACCTCTCTCAGACACCAGAGAAAGACCAGTCTGATCTGCAGAATCTAGGAACAAACAGTGAAAGCTATGGATAACTAAATGGCCATAGGTCAGCGAAAGGATACATCCAACATAAATCAAGACACCATGGCTTCACTGGCAACCCCCAAAATTAATGGATATTCCAACTCATCAGAAACACAAGAAAATAACTTTAAGGTTATGCTTATCCAGTTATTTGAGGCACATAAAGAGGAAACAAACAAATCTCTCAGAGAAATAGCCATTCAAATCCAGACAGTTAAGGAAGAAATGAACAAATCTCTCCACCCAAATGGAGGCAAATAAAAGGGAAATAAAGTTCTCAAAGAAACACAGGCAAATATAGCCAAACAAATAGAGGCACAAGTAGAGATACAATTAGTGGCATATAGAGAGGAAACAAACAAAAACATAGACTGTCATAGAGAGACAGGAATCCACATTCAAACAGATTAAGGAAATGGTTCAAGGTATGAAAACAAAATTATAATCAATAAAGAAAACACAAACTGAGAAAACCTTGGAGCTGGAAAACTTAGAAAAAAGATCAGGAACCACACAGTAAGCATCACCAATAGAATACAAGAAATGGAAGAATCTGGTGCTGAAGATACACTTGCAAAAATTAACACTTCTCTCAAATAAAAGGAAAAATCCCAAACACAGAGCATCTAAGAAATCAAGGATGCAATGAAAAGGCAAAATCTAAGAATAATAACAATTGATGAAGAGGATTCCAGGCTCCAAGGTCCAGAAAATATTTTCAAGAAAATAATAGAAGAAAAATTTCCCAACCTAAAGAAAGAGATGTTGATAAACATACAAGAGGCCTACAGAACACCAAATAGACTAGACCAGAAAAGAAACTCCTTGCCCACCCACATCATAGTCAAAAAAATCTTCAGAACAAAGAAAAGATATTAAAAGCAGCAAGAGAAAAAGGTCAAGTAACATCTAAAGGTAGACCTATCAGAAACACACCAGATTTCTCATCAGAAACTATGAAAGCCAAAAGGGCCTGGGCAGATACCATGAAGGCTTTAAGGGACCACAGATGCCAACTCAGACTACTATACCCTGCAAAGTTTTTAATCAACATATATGGAGAAAAAAATATTCCATGACAAAACCAAATATAAGCAATATCTAACCAGTAAACCAGCCCTACTGAAGATACTAGAAGGAAAACTCCAATCCAACGAAAACAACTACACCCAAGAAAACATAGGTTACAGATAATTTCCCAACAAAAATTAAAAAAAAAAACAAGCAAAGAATCACAGTAACACCACCAAACCTCAATATAAAACCAGATACACTAAATCAGTTAGAAGAAAAAGTGGGGAAGAGCCTAGAAGTCATTGGCACAAGAGACAACTTCCTGAACAGAACACCATCAGCACAAGCTCTAAGAGCAACAATTATTTATATAAGACCACATGAAACTGTGAAGTTTCTGTAAAGCAAAAGACACTATTGTCAGAACAAAACGCCAGCCTACAGATTGAAAAAGGGTCTTCACCAACCCTACATCGGACAGAGGGCTGATATCTGGAATATATAAAGAGCTAAAGAATTTTTGTTTGTTTGTTTTTAAATTGTATTTTATTTTATTGATTACACTTTAATCAATTTGTATTCCCCCATAAGGCCCTCCCTCCTCCACTCCCTGTCCCACCCTCCATTCCCTTCCTTCACCCATGCCCCACCCCAAGTCCACTGATAGGGAAGGTCCTCCTCTCCTTCCTTCTGATCTTAGTCTATCAGATCACATCAGGAGTGGCTGCATTGACATCTTCTGTGGCCTGGTAAGGCTGCTTCCCACTCAAGGGAAGGTGATCAAAGAGCAGGCCAATCAGATTATGTCATAGACAGTCCCTCTTCCCATTACTATGGAACCCACTTGGCCACTAAACTGCCATGGACTACATCTGTACAGGGGTTCTAGGTTATCTCCATGCATAGTACTTGGTTGGAGTATGAGTCTCTGGGAAGACCCCTGTATTCAAATTTTCTGATTCTGTTGCTCTCCTTGTGGGGTTCCTGTCCTCTCCAGCTCTTACTATTTCCTACTTCTTACATAAAATTCCATTGACTCTGCCCGACAGTTGGCCATAAGTCTCAGCATCTGCTTTGATAGTCTGTGGGCAGAACCTTTCAGAGTGCCTCTGTGGCAGGTTCCTAGGTTGTTTCCTGTCTTCTTCTTCTGATGTCCGTCCTCTTTGCCTTTTGGGATGGGAATTGAGTGTTTTAGTCAGAGTCAGAGTCCTCTGTCATGCTGCCTTGTGTAGATGTACCACAATTTCTCCATCCATTCTTCAGTTGAAGGGCATCTGGGCTGTTTCAAGCTTCTGGCTATTACAAATAAAGCTGCTACAAACATGGTTGAGCCTCTTTTGGATATATGCCTAGGAGTGGTATGGCTGGATTTTGAGGAAGCGCTATTTCTAGTTGTCTGAGAAAGCTCCAGATTGATTTCCAGAGTGGTTGTACAAGTTTACGTTACCACCAGCAGTGGAGAAGGGTTCCCCTTTCTCAACAACCTCTCCAGCATGTGTTGTCACTTGAGTTTTTCACCTTGGCCATTCTGATGGGTGTAAGGTGAAATCTCAGTGTCATTTTGATTTGCATTTCCCTAATGGCTAATGATGTTGAGCATTTCTTTAACTGTTTCTCTGCCATTCGATATTCCTCTGCGAAGAATTCTCTGTTTAGCTCTGTACCCCATTTTTTAAATTGGATTACTTGAGTTTTTGCTGTTTAACTTCTTTAGTTCTTTATATATGTTGAGGTCTTTGATCCACTTGGACTTTAGTTTTGTGCAGGGTGATAAGTAGGGATCTATTTGCATTTTTCTACATGTAGACATCCAGTTAGACCAGCACCACTTGTTGAAGATGCTATCTTTTTTTCCACTGTATGGTTTTGGCATCTTTGCCAAAGATCAGGTGTCCATAAGTGTGTGGGTTTATTTCTGGGTCTTTTGTTTGGTTCCATTGATCCACCATTCTGTTTCTATGCCAGTACCATGCAGATTTTATTACTGTTGCTCTATAGTACAGCTTAAGATCAGGGATGGAGATACCTCCAAAAGATCTTTTATTGTAGAGGATTGTTTTAGCAATTCTGGGTTTCTTGTTATTCCATATGAAGTTGAGAATTTTTCTTTCCAGGTCTGTAAAGAATTGTGTTGGTAATTTGATGGGAATTGCATTGAATCTGTAGATTGCTTTTGGTAAGATGGCCAAGCCATGAGCATGGGAGATCTTTCCATCTTCTCATATCTTCTTCTAATTCTTTCTTCAGAGACTTGAAATTTTTTTTCATACAAGTCTTTCACTTCCTTGGTTAGGGTTACACCAAGGTACTTTATGTCATTTGTGGTTATTGTGAAGGGTGTTGTTTCCCTAATTTCTTTCTCAGACCTTTTGTTTTTTGTATACAGGAGGGCCACTGATTTTTTTTTTTTAGTTAATTTTGTATCCAGTCACTTTGTTGAAGGTGTTTATGAGCTATAGGAGTTCCCTGGTAGAGTTTTTTGGGGTCACTCATGTATACTATCATATCATCTGCAAATAGTGATAATTTGACTTCTTCCTTTGCAATTTGTATCCTCTTGATCTCCTTCAACTGTCTTATTGTTCTAGCAAGAACTTCCAGAACTATGTTGAAGAGATATGGAGAGTGGGCAGCCTTTTCTTGTCCCTGATTTCAGTGGGATTGCTTTAAGTTTCTTTCCATTCAGTTTGATGAAGAGCTAAAGAAGTTAAAGGCAATAATTCAAGCAATCTAATTAAAAATGAGGTACGGATCTAAACAGAGAATTCTCTGTAAAAGAATAGAATGGCAGAGAAACATTTAAAGAGTTGTTCAACATCCTTAGCCATCAGAGATTCAAATCAAAACAACTCTAAGATAACACCTTACACCCATCAGAATGGCTAAGATAAAAAACTCAATTGACAACACGTGCTGGAGACATTGTGGAGATTTGGGATCTGTCCTCCATTGCTGGTAGGAATGTAAACTTGTATAAATGTGGTGCTTTCTCAGACAATCAGGAATAAGGCTTCCTCAAGATCCAGCCAATCCACTCCTAGGCATATATACAAAATATGCTTAAGTTCACAACAAGGACATTTGTTCAACCCTATTCATAGCAGCTTTATTCTTAATATCCAGAATCTGGAAACTACCCTGATGTCCCTCAACTGAGGAACTGATAAAAATTGTTCTACATTTACACAATGGAATACTTCTTAGCAATTAAAAAAAAAAGAGGAAATCATGAAATTTTCAGGCAAATTGTAGGCTCTAGAAAAGATTATTGTGAGTGAGGTGTCCCAGAAGCAGAAAGACACACATGGTATATACTTACTTATAAGCGGATATTAGACATATAATGTAAGATAAACATGCTAAAATCTGTACACCTAAAGAAGCTGAGCATGAAAGAGGACCCTAGGTAAGATTATCAATCCTCACTCAGAAAGGCAAATGGAATGGACATTGGAAGAAGAAGAAAATAGGAAACAGGACAGGAGCCTACCACAGAGGACCTCTGAAAGACTCTACCGAGCAGTGTATCAAAGCAGATGATGAAGCTCGTAACCAAACTTTGGGCAGAGTTTAGGGAATATTTTCAAAGAAGGGAGAGATATGAAGACCTTGAAGAGACAGGAGCTCCATAAGGATAGCAACAGAACTAAAAAATCTGGGTCCAGGGGTATTTTCTGAGACTGATACTCCAACCACAGAGCATTCATGGAAAAGAAACGTAGAACCCTGCTCAGATGTAGCCCCTCGCACCTCAGTATCCGAGTGGGTATCCTAGTAATGGGAACAGAGACTGTCTTTGACATGAACTCAGTGGCTGGCTCTTTGATCACCTCCATCTGAGGGGGGGGCAGCCATACCAGGCCACAGAGGAAGAGAATGCAGCCAGTCCTGATGAGACCTTATAGGCTACGGTCAGATGGAAGGGAAGAAGGTCCTCTCTTATTAGGGGATTTGGAGGGGGGCATGGGAGGAGATGAGAGAGGGAGGATGGGAATGGGAGGGAAAAAGGATGGGAGCTACAGCTGGGATACAAAGTGAATAAAATGTAATTAATATCTGAAATAAAAAAAATTAACACAAAAAAGATTAATGCATACCTAAAGTTTCCAGGAAGTTTCCAGTTTTTTCCTCTTAATCATTGCATTCTTTGATTAAGTGTGTACATTTTCAGTTGCTAAATGAAATGTATGAAAAATATACCTCATTGAGTTCTAAACACATGGTAGACAAGCACATCAATATAATTTATTACTTATTCTTCCTCCCCATGTGCCATTAGTAATATAAGAAAATGTGGAGACAATAGGACTGGCTGATTCATTTCCCAGCCAAATTCATTTAGGTAAAGTATGAAAACTTTCTTTGCATTCTCTTCACAACCAGAGTGAAAACAGAAAAGGTACCTTTTCTGTTAAGATATTATGAGAATCAAACTGGATAAAGCATCTAAAATGACTAAGACATCTAGCACAATACACATATTCAATAATCATCTTCTATTTGTTCATTACCATCATCATCAAAGTACTCTTATCATTTCTAAATCATTTTCATGAGCTGATAATCAAGTAATAATATATATGTTTTTAATCATATAAATGATTCTCAAATATGTTATTTAGCCTAAACAATTCTAATCCTTCAATCCATAGGATCTGGACTTTAAAGCAAAATGAAGTCAGTATTACATAATAACTTTGTACAAATTGTTACTCCTTTGATGGTTAAATTTACCATCTATGAAAAGAACAGTATTATTCTTGTTTAAAGAATTACTCTTCAAGACAAGAGAAAGTTCGCAAAAGATGTGAGATATGAGATCATATTACAAGTCCTTTATAGATTTTTAAATCTTTCTTACACTAAATTGGGCTATATTTTTCAATGAATTTTGAGGTAACCATACATACTTGATGAATAGTAAACAATGACTGTCCACATGTTTTTTTTGTCGTTTTTTTTTTATTTGTAGCCTAATAGTAGTCACTTAAAAGCTGTCAAGATCATATTTTCCAGTAGAAAAATGTTATCAGCCAATGAAGGATCCATGAATGACACAAAGGTTCTTTCTTTGCTTAACCTAAAGTGTTTTCCTTACTGCTGTGCTATATCTGAAATACTGGTCTATTATGCAACTTTGGTAACATGCCAGCATTACAGCCAGAGTCTGCACTTTAGGGGGAATCTGGGCTACTTTGTGGCTCCCTCAAACGACCACATTATATATTTTGCAAATGCATTATGTGTCTTTTCCACATTTCACTCTCAGCCAAGCAGAGATCTAATGATTTTTTCAAGGGTCAGCTTAAATGTCAACTCCTCTTTGAAGGTCTTGCCAAAACCCATTGGCTTTGCTCCACAGACTGGATGTCTCTATCCATCCTTTATAATTCTATAGCACTTAATTCAAGTAATTAGGATAATATAGGATATTGAGCACATTTTATTACAGGGTGGTTATTTACATGCCTGTCTCCATCCCAGACTGGGAGTCCTGGGTCAGAAGAAGTGTTTCACTTGCTTATGTGTTTGTTTAAATGAGCAGACAGTCTGGAATGCAGTTGAGTACACAGGTTGGGGCAAAGTCACCGTTCTGTAAATTTTGCTTGAACAAGAGAAAATCTTTACCTCAATGATATTTCCACTAAACTGTTTACCACATTAAACTAAAAGTCTTCATTACATGAATATATTTCTAAAAAATACCAAATTATTATTTTGCTGTTTGATGATAACTTGGGTTGTCAAACAGTATTCTGTGGTAAATTGATGATCATAAAATCACTGAGGCAAAATAATAAAGTTTTCTAAATTATTACTCTATTAATAATTGTTAACTTTCTACATCTTCCTTTAGGTAGATAGGGGAGTAGGGGAGTGTTCACAGAGGTACGCATAAACACAAATATATGCAAACATGCATGGATTTATTATATTTCAAAATTTCAATTTGAAATAAGTTTTCATGACTTCATCTATGGAAAAGTAAACTGGTTCTACCAGTGAATAAGCCAGTGAGTCAAATCTTGCTATGAATATGGAAAATATCAATCTAAGAAACAATGACAGTACAAAGTTTTCATACACCAATTTTTAGTTCTACAAACGGATTATTAGGTCAGACACTTAATAGCTATGCACACTAATTAGCTTAAATTTGTATGTGTAAGTTGAATAAGCATTAAGCTAAAATATTCTAATCAGTAAATTAAAACTTTTTTTTCCTTCAAAAATCATACCAAAGATTTTGGCTGATTTTTTTTTTTTTTTTTCTGAACAACAGGAAGCCAATCTGAAGACTAAAGATTTTGAAATGTTAATTGGGAGGAACAGACACATTTTAGAAAATCAGCTGCCTAATGATCTTGGCTGGGCTGCTCTCCAATTAGTGCTGGGTCACCAATTAATTCTTCTGCAGGTGCCCAAGCATCCTGGGCACCAATGCTGGGCTGAGTCCTCCTGAACCTTGCACTCAGAGCTCCAGTCGGACTAATGGCTTTGACCTTGATCAGATTTGGACAGCAGTTTTCTCAGTTAAAGGGAAATATCCTTTCTACTATTCAGAGAATGGTGAAAATCACAGTAAATCAAAACAGTGTTATTGCTCTTTGTGTTCCAACAATTTTCACTGGGATGCTCGTTTCTGTCCATGATTATGCTTGTGTTTTCACACCTACATGCTTTGCCACAGCTTATTTCGACTTTTTGTCCCACAAATAACTTACTCTTCTGGCTCCTCCCCCCAGTTTTGCACAATCTGTTTAAATTACTAGTTTTCTTACATTACTCATGTAGTTCCTTCTATAATAAGCAAAAGTCTATCTCTCAAGTTGCCTAGCCCTAAAAATAATCTTTCTGTGAGCCAGAGAGATGGTTGCACAATTAAAAGCACTGACTACTATTCCAGAGGACCCAGAGGAATGGCAGCTCACAGTTCCAGGCAGTCAGGAATCCTCTTCAGCCTTCCTCGAGTACCACATATGTAGGTAGTGCACAAGTGCGCAAATATACATTCAGACAAACACTTAAACACATAATAAAATCTTTTTTAAAATTTCAAGAACATTTTTGGCCTTAACAGCTACATGCTTTCCATGTGTCTGTATATGCAGTATGCTTGTATATATGCGTGCCTACATATTGTCCTATTTTTTCTCATTTGCAGTGATAAAACACTGAGAATAAAATGCATGGAGAAAGAAGGGGTTGTTACATCTTACAGGTAATAACACACCATTCAACCATCCATGGAAGCAAGGACAGAAACTGATGCAGAAACTACTAGGTAATACTGGTTACTGGTTTGCTTCCAGGCTCATATTAGCAACATTTCTTATATGACTTAGGACCAGGTGCCCAAGAGTGACACTCACCACAATGGGCTATGTCCTCCTGCACTAATTATCAATGAAGAAGATGCCCAACAGACATTCCACTCTCTAATCGAGTTGAGGAATTTCCTCAACTGAGGTGCTTTCTTCCCAAGTGTTTCCAGTTTATATGAATTGACAAAACTGACCAGCACAAAAGAGTATGGGCTCAAAGTATGTGCAAGTGTGCATACAACTGTACTTATGCTCAATGGATTTGGGGATTTACAGATATAAACTTCCTAGATAATTCTCTGTGTTGTTCTTTTTGAGTCAGGCTCTCTCTTCAGTCAGACCCTGAACTTGCCATTACATTTAATTTTGGCAGACAACTTTCTTCTGAGGATTCTTGCTTCTCTGCAGCCTCAAGTTGAAACTACAGACAATATTGCACTCCGACCCTGCTTTCATGTGGTTTCCAGATATGCAAACTCTAGTTTTCTTGCTTGTTTAGCAAGTGAGTTAACTTTTGTATCATTTCCACAGCCATCCCCATATATAATATTTTTGGAGAAGAATTGTGTTGTTTCTATCTTTAAGCATTTCTTGTTACTCCTTTCTTTTTAATGTAAGGTTACTTACTACTTCCCAATATTACAGTTCAGATATAATAAAGGAATGCTACTATATTTAAGGCATGCATCCCAGCTAATCTCAGCAGAGTTTCCTTCAAGGAAAATCCATGTTACTTCTTGGTCACTTCTATCTTTGTTGCCCTAAGACTTTATGATAATGGGAGTTGAGTTAGCCATTGTATGCATGCCCCTTTGATACTTCCTTGTCAATTAATTTATGAAAAGTTATATAAACCTTGGCCTCAAATTCCTTATGAATAAAATTAAAATGAAATATGAACCCTGCAGAAGACATTACCCACAAGTTTCTGTTTAATTTTTACTGTCTCTTTAACATATGTTAAATTGTGAGTGATTGTGACTTGTCTCCACGATACACTGTAAATAAGATAGGTATGTGACTAATTGCCTAAATACAGCGACATTTTGAAGTAAAGAGCAAAATAACTCATAAATCCATTGGGAAAAACATGACTAGAACTAGAGCTAAATTGTATAAGGTAAACCATAAAATAGTTAAAGTTTAAAAAAACCTTTCCTCTTCTCTGTGATCAACAAATATTTCACATTTCAAGCATTACCCTCTATGAGACAGAATTCTCTTACTCTTGGCTAGCAAATACTAATCTTTTTATTAGAGTAATGCCAAGGTAAATGTCATGGAATATTAATCAAGAATTTCATACAGTTATTATTTCATTTTAATGTCTGTATTAAACACAAATAAATAATATTAATATACTTTATATTTTAAATTTTTTTTCAATGCAGTTTATTCAGGAATCCTCGGACCCTGGGGAAAGCCAGCCCACAGCTTAAATAGCCTCTGGGTAGCCAACCCAGGCGTGCCACGGGGGCAATGCAGATAGGTCCACATACATGGAAGCAAGCCAGATCCTCAGCCTTAGCCAAATGTGGAATTGTTCGTGACGGAGAGCACTCACCATCGGAAAGGTGGAAGGCGGAAACCAACTCCATCTTTAAGGCATAGCATTCCGCAGCTCTCTACAGTTCCCCCTTTTTGTTTTAGACGCATCAGGCAAGAGTAGAGGTCTGATCTCTGATATTAGAAATAAATTGGGACTTTGTACCGATGTTCATTTAGGTGTCATCCACCCAAAGAGCATCAGACCCGTCTGATACCTTTTTCTCAGAGGCGGGACCTGGGGCATCAACCCGCATGCAATCAGACATGCTCTTCTCTGGGTCCAAAGCGGCTGACCCTGAGTGCAGTGCTTAGCCTCGCATCCTGAGCATAACATTTTAGCTTTTTATGGTATCCAACCATGCTTGGGGAGAATGTCCTGCTTCAATGGCTGTAAAGGCCTGAATGATCATGGCTGCATCACCCTGTTGTGAGACTCTAATCTTGCATATATACCACAGGCAAACCAAGGAGACCAACACCAGAAGGCCTGCTAACGCTCCCATGCCCGCCCATTCCTTCCGATGATTCATGGCTGAAGCAATCCATGTTGATAATCCTGTGGCTAGTCCTGCATCCACTCTGGTAGAATTTACTGTGACAATGGCCACTCTCAGCTGCTCCATCGTAGTATCGAATTCTCCAGTCCAATTACCTAAAAGAACAACAGAACAAGAAAATTTGAACACAGGGAACTTCCCAGAGACTCATACTCCAACCAAGGACTATTCATGGAGATAACCCAGAACCCCTGCACAGATGTAGCCCAGGGCAGTTCAGAGTCCAATTGGGTTACATAGTAATGTGAAGAGGGACTGCCTCTGACATAATCTGATTGGCCTGCTCTTTGATCACCTCCCCCTGGGGGGGAGCAGCCTTACCAGGCCATAGTAGAGGACAATGCAGCCACTTTTGATGTGAACTGATGGACTAAGATCAGAAAGGAGAGGAGAACCTCCCCTATTAGTGGACTTGGGGAGTGGCATGCAAGCAGAGGGAGGAGGGAGGGTGGGATTGGGAGGAGAGGAGGGAGGGGCTTATGGGGGATGCAGAATGAATAAAGTGTAATTGATGAAAAATTAAAAAAAAGGGAAAAAAATAATTTAAGAACCTTAAATGACTTTCAAAAGTGGAGGAAAACATGGAGTTAGTCAATTGGCATGGAGCACGTCTTGCCCCTAGGGGCAATGGTCTCCTGAACCTACTCAGACCTCGGACACCACCACTGCTAGTTCTAGAACTGACGCAGGATGTTCCAACTAGGGGGTTAAGGCTTCTCATAATATTTCCTATAAGCCCACACCTGTTTGTCTATATCCCCCATTTTTATTCATTATTGCCAGATAGAGCCAAGTAATTGTGGTAATGATACTTGCTTTTTTGCCCAATGCTGGAATGCTAGTAAATTTAGGTATGCCCTGGTTACTCGCATGCCTCACTGGGTGCCTGTGCCCGTTGATGCCCCTCACGCTATGACTCTCTTCAGACAGAAAAGGGATCTTGGAACTACAGCCACCATTGTTACTACCATCTCATTGGCGGCTGTTGGAGCTACCACCGGAGCATTAGCCATGAGTCATACTGGGCAGACTGCTCAGACCCTGAATAATCATTTAGCCAATGTAGCTCATGCCTTAGTTGTACATAAAGGAATTAATGCTCAACTAAAAGGAAGCTTGATGGTGTTCAATCAGAGGATTGACCTCGTGCAGGAGCAAATTGATACCCTATGGCAAATCGCTCAACTTGGCTGTCAATGAAAATATGCTGGACTTTGAGTCACTATCATATAACATGAGAATTTTTCCTGTGCTGCAAATCTGTTTAAATTTTATTTTTAATGTATTTATAAGGGTGAAGTTCTGCATTTATGTTATCTATGTACCACATGCATGTCTTGTACCCATGGAGGCCAGAAGAAGACACAATATCATTTACAACTGAAATTATAGACAGTTTTGAGCTGTCACATGGGTGCTGAGAACCAAAAGGTAATCCAATGAAGGTCAAATTTAAAAAAAATTAAAATAGTTGCACAACATAAGACATCATACAGATTGCTCAAGTATTTTTCATGGTTTCCCTGATACGTTCATGTTTTCTCAATGAATTTGGGAATGAAATTCTCACATATTTCAGACCAGTTAAAAAGGTGCTGTTTATCAAAATCATTCCTAGAGAAACACAACATACAAAACTACTCACCCCAGATAGGAAACCCATTACAGAACATGGAAATCGATACCACCAAAGTATAAGGTAGAAAACTAATGAGCTTTCCTGAGTTACTTATGGGAGTATGGGCAAAGGGTTACTTACAAGAGCAGAAATGACTCAAAGACAGCTGCATCAACAATGATCACCCCAGCGTGGGTGACTTCTCATAAAATCTGGGAAACCTGGCGCACATCACAGAACCTACATGAAGCTCAAACTCTTGGAGACTATCCTATAGAAGTGACTATGGTATAAACCTCTTCCAGGTAGTGCAGCTGATTTCTGCATTTTCTTGCGGATGAGATGGTCTCAGATTCTGCAGAATTCTTCAGCTTCTTACTATTTGAGAGGGACTCAATTTTCCTGCTTATTCTGGCAGTGAGGGACTTAGTTAATCTGATAAGTTTCAGGGACTTCCTGAAGGTGTTTTGAGTTGATTGCCTTGCTGCTTAATGAGCTTATTGCAGAATGAAATCTTTGAATATCAGAGGAAACTGTTATACAACCTTCGGGCAATCCTGTGTATGTGTGTATGCGTATGCATGCATGTAAGCACATGTATGATATGTGACTATATATATCACATATATGCAAAATAAATACTTGTTATGAGAGGAAGAAAGAGTGAGGGAGAAAGGAAGAGAGAGAGCAGGCACGTTTTCACTAATGCATGAAGATACTATAGAGTGGGTTGGAAGGTCAGAGGACAGCTTTGGTGAAGCAGTTTTCACTTTCTGCTTTGTTGTAACAGGGTGTCTCTAGTTTATATTGACTTGCTATATGTTCCAGGTTAACTGACCCAAGAGCTTATAGCTGGTTCTGGGTCTGTGCTTCCAAATACCAGAAAAATGCTCGAGTAATAATTGTTTGTGAAGGCATTTTGTTAACGTGAGTTCCAAGAACCAAACACTTATCATCAGGCTTATAGAACAAGTGCCTCACCCAGTGAATCAATGTCCATGGTCCATCTGATTTAACAACTGAATCAAAGGTTTGATGTAGTTTCCATCAAAATTCCATAGGATACTCATAAAATTGTGGGTTAAAAGTAGTATAAGATCAATATTAAACATGTATGTAATGTAGTTGATTAGTAACATAAAAATATTGTGATAGGTATTACAGACTTAAAAAATAAAAACGTGGCAATAATATGATTATTCATGAGAAATTAATAAGATTTTGTCGATACTACGATGGAGCAGCTGAGAGTGGCCATTGTCACAGTAAATTCTACCGGAGTGGACGCAGGACTAGCCACAGGATTATCAACATGGATTGCTGCAGCCATGAATCATCGGAAGGAATGGGCGGGCATGGGAGTGTTAGCAGGCCTTCTGGTGTTGGTCTCCTTGGTTTGCCTGTGGTATATATGCAAGATTAGAGTCTCACAACAGGGTGATGCAGCCATGATCATTCAGGCCTTTACAGCCATTGAAGCAGGACATTCTCTCCAAGCATGGTTGGATACCATAAAAAGCTAAAATGATACACTCAGGATGCGAGGCTAAGCACTGCACTTAGGGTCAGCCGCTTCGGACCCAGAGAAGAGCATGTCTGATTGCATGCGGGTTGATGCCCCAGGTCCCGCCTCTGAGAAAAAGGTATCGGACGGTCTGATGCTCTTTGGGTGGATGACACCTAAATGAACATCTATACAAAGTCCCAATTTATTTCTAATATCAGAGATCAGACCTCTACTCTTGCCTGATGCGTCTAAAACAAAAAGGGGGAACTGTAGAGAGCTGCGGAATGCTATGCCTTAAAGATGGAGCTGGTTTCCGCCTTCCACCTTCCCGATGGTGAGTGCTCTCTGTCACGAACAACTCCACATTTGGCTAAGGCCGAGGATCTGGCTTGCTTCCATGTATGTGGACCTATCTGCATTGCCCCCGTGGCACGCCTGGGTTGGCTACCCAGAGGCTATTTAAGCTGTGGGTTGGCTTTCCCCGGGGTCCGAGGATTGTTCAATGTTCCTGAATAAACTGCATTGAAAAAAAAAAAAAAAAAGAAAAAAGAAAAAAAAAATAAGATTTTGAACTACCGTAATTTTGTAATGTACACTAAGTGTAGACATGTGTTTAGCACTGTAGATGCAGTGAGACTTGAAAGAATAGAGCCAATAAATGGAACAGAAATTGGATGCAGTAGCTTTATTCAGAGCATCAGGTAACTTATACTCAGAGAGTTAAGAGGAGTCACATGGGTAAAGTATATAACCACAGGAGCAAGCCACAATTATTGGGCAAGTAAAATGTGGCAAAGGTATGTTTTTCCATAGAGGCATATAAACATTTAATAATAACAAGTTGTAATGAATAATCTGAAGTAAACTCACTCCTATTTTGTTTTCATCTGTGGGAGGCACAAAAACATGACCCAAAAACATTTTTTTGTTTTTTAAAGGATCTGGTGTCACAAAACTCTTTTATTGTTTTCCTGGAGTTTTTTAACAAGCACTCATTATTCTCCAGATATGACTCCATTCTTGGACCATGTACTGACATATATAGATAGTCCTTTTATTTGTTTATAACTCATATAAATTGACTATTATCCCCTACTATTACTTTCAACACATGAAGCTAAGAAAAAGCATAATGTGAATGATTTTCATACTATGAAACAATCTGTGTATTACTCTCATCAATAAGTATTTTATATTATTAAATGGAAAAACAAAATATCAACAAATACTACAGAGTCAAAATATGAAAAAAGATAAGATTATATAATTATTAGAAATGAACATTTACCAATCAATTATGTATAATTTTGTAGACTACTTTTAACAGCATGTATTAGGATATTATAATATAAAGTGAATTTGTGTATTATGTGTGCAACAATGAACATTTGATATAGTTTAAATATAAGTGATATAATGTCACTTAACACTGGATAATTTAATGATGGAAGACTTATTAAAATGCTTAAAACATTAAGAAGTGGGAAAAAGAAATTTGGCAGCCAATTGACAAAAATAAGATAAGAAAGAGGATTTTAAAATACAACATGAATGTGGACTGGAATACAATTTGAAGGACTAAATTTTTTTACATAGCACACCAATACTTTAATTATAGAGGCAATTACAAATCAAGGTTTTCACAGTTATTTCTGGAGTAAATAAATGTCAGCATTCATTACAAAGATTTCTGGACCCAGAATGCTTAATTGAAACTTTCCTCCTGTCAGTTTTTGCCAGACAAGGATTCTATTATATGCATAATGAGCATGCAGAAATGATTTATTTGCCTAGTTTATTCTCAGTGTTTTTTTTTTTTTTTTTTTTTGTCTTGTGTATGCAAGAGAAGAAGCTGGGAGAGTAGGACATTATCCAGAGTGGGGGGGAAAAACAAGATAGATAAGAACTGAGAAGATCAACACATTTGTTTTTAGTTACCTTTGTTCTTGGGTAGAGAAATCACATTCTTCCACTGACCTTTATATCGTCTTCCACAGAAATGAATAAACAATCAACTAAATATGCCCACCCAATTTCATCCTGCTGTATAATATTATTTTCCAGTGACTGATATTTGTTTTTAACTTTTTACATTCTAATATATTAATTTTTCTTCAACATTATTAGGAGACTTAAACATATTATCAGTTGTTTCTACTTTATAGGTAACTAGGTGTCATCTTAAAATTAGAAAATATAGAGCAGAAATGCACGATTTCTTCATCCTTATCAAGTTCTTCCTTCCGTTTCTATGTTCTTGTTTCATCATTACATTATCCTTTTATATGAGTACATGTTGTCAGTTGGATAAAGAACAGTAAAGCCACCCTTCTTTCCTGCTCTACCATGGTTATTTATTTAGTTTTCATCTCACATTACCGTTCCCTTTCCTATTTACTTTCCAAGATCATACCCCCAAGGGCAACAACTATTAATTTTCTAATATGTACTCTACACCTTTACCTAAAGTTCATTTGTTTGAAGTAAATTATTTCCCATTAGCCTACTTCGTTAAAGTTGAACTCAGTGATACTTTTATCTCACCTAGCATTACTAGCCTTTTGCCTATTATTCTTATTTCAACTTTTGTTTTTGAATTATCTTGTTTTTTTAAATTTAATTTAGTTTAGATGAATAGTCTTTGAATTTATTGTTTCTACCTCTGTTGTCTAGATTGTTCCTTTTCCTTTGTCTTTTAAGGCATCATATCTGCAACTTAATGTCATTTCTTGTAGGGAATCCTACCCACCAATCTGAAATAGAAACCTGGAAACAGGGTTGCATCATCTGTCTCTCTTATCTTCTATTATCTACAGAGCACATATTATAGTCAGACACTTTATTTTACTCTCTTTTTTTTTAATATAAAATTGCAAACTTCCTCCTTTGTCTTCCACTGGGCTGTGATTGTCAGACAGGCTAACAAGCATTAGGTCCATGTGTTCATTTCTGTGCCCTCATATACTGAATCAGTGTATGAGTAAATAGTCCTATCAGCAGAATTGTTTTTATGAAGCTCTCTTGACATGTGATTCAATACAAAATGTTCTACTATTAGGCAATACTACAGAACAGTGATTGAGAGTGATGTTTTCTAATGTAAGAAGGCAACCTCCTGTCCTGTCGCTGTTTTCTCCATCTTGCGATGTCCATCCCATTTGCCTTTCTGAATGAGGATTGATCATCTTACCCCAGGGTCCTCCTTCTTGCTTAGCTTCTTTAGGTTTACAGATTTTAGTATGTTTATCTTACATTATATGTCTAATATCCACTTATAAGTGAATTTATACTGTTGGCATAATGTTCTTTTGGAATGTACATACTTTACCCTGTTCATTCAAATGCTGATTTCTCTCTCCCACTCTCTGATTTCAGTCCAGATATTGCATTGTCATATTTTTTATAAGCATCACATGTCTCAACTTTGTGTAAACATGCCAAAATAAAGCAACTAGCCACAATGTTGAGCAATGAAAAGGAAGCAGGAAGAGAGGGAGGAGCCAGAGGACAGGAAGGTGGAAGGTAGAGGAGAGACAGGCAGGAAAGAGCTGGGAGAACAAGGCTGAAGGAGAGGTCTTGGAATGACATGGAGAATGAACCGGACCTAAGATTTTACTAAAAGCAAGTATAATGTGGGAAACGATGAGGGATTGGAGGTTTAGGATGGAGTAACTATTGTCCAGCATTGTGTTTTAGGTTAACCAAATAAACCCAGTCTTTGTGTGGTGATTTGGTTATATGGCTGTTTAGGATTAACAGCAGCTTTACTAAAACATAAATAAATCATAAATATTAATTGCCACATACAACAATATGCCATGTGTGTCTTTCTGCTTCTGGGATACCTCAATCAGGATGATCTTTTCTAGTTCCCACCACTTGCCTGCAAATTTCATGATTTCCTTGTTTTTAATTGCTGAGTAGTATTCCATTGTGTAAATGTACTACAATTTCTGTATCTATTCCTGAACTGAGGGACATCTGGGTTGTTTCCAGCTTCTAGATATTACAAATAATGCTGCTACAAACATGGTTGAGCAAATGTCCTTGATGTATACCTGAGCATCTTTTGAATATATGCCTAGGAGTGGTATAGCTGGATCTTGAGGTAGCACTACTCCTAATTGTCTGAGAAAGCACAAGACTGAATTCCAAAGTCGTTATACGAGTTTACATTCCCACCAGCAATGGAGGAGGGTTTTTCTTACTCCAAATCCTCTCCAGAATATGCTGTTACTTGAGTTTTTGATCTTAGCCATTCTGATGGGTGTAAGGTGAAATCTAAGGATCTAATTTCACAGAGCAACTCAGAAAGACTCTACCATACAGGTTATCAAAGCAGAGGCTGAGACCCATAGCCAAGCTTTGGGCAGAGTGCAGAGAATCTTATGAAAGAAGGGGGAGATAGAAAGACAGGAAAGGACAGGAGGGGACAGGAATTTCACAAGGAGAAAAAATTATCTGGGCACAAGGATCTTTTCTGAGACTGATACTCCAATGAAGGACCATTCATGGAGATAACCTAGAACCTCTGCATTGATGTTGCCCATAGCAACTCAGTGTCCAACTGGGTTTCCTAATAAGGGGAACAGGGACTATCTCTGAGATGAACTCAGTGGCCTGCTCTTTGATCACCTCCCCCTGAGTGGGGTGCAGCTTTACCAACCCACAGAGGAAAACTATGCAGCCAGTCCTGATGGGACCTGATAGGCTAGGATCAGATAGAAGGGGAGGAGAACCACTCATATCAGTGGACTGAGGGAGGGGTATGGGTGGAGAAGAGGTAAGAAAGATGGGATTGAGAGGGAAAAAAGGAGGGGGCTACAGTTGGGATACAAAGTATATAAACTTTAATTTTTTAAAAGAAGCCAAACTGGATATTGAGGAAGCACTATTCTTAATTGTCTGAGAAAGCACCAGATTGATTTCCAAAGTGGTTGTACAAGTTTACATTCCCAACAACAATGGAGGAGAGTTCCCCTTTTTCCACAACTTCTCCAGCATGTGCTATCACTTGAGTTTTCAACATTTGCCATTATGATGGGTGTAAGGTGAAATCTCAGAATCGGTGTCCTTTGCTTTACAGATTTTCAGTTTCATGAGGTCCCATTTATTGATTGTTGCTCTAAGAACCTGTGCTGTTAGTATTCTGTTCAGGAAGTTGTCTCCTGTGCCAATGAGTTCCAATGTCTTCCCCAGTTTTTCTTCTAACTGATTTAGTGTATCTGGTTTTATATTGAGGTCTTTGATACCACTCCTAGACATATATCCAAAAGAAGCTAATGTACACAACAAGGACATTTGCTCAACCATGTTTGTAGCAACTTTATTTGTAAAAACCAGAAACTGAAAACAACCCAGATGTCCATCAACAGAGGAATGGATACAGAAATTGTGGTACTTTTACACAATGGAATACTACTCAGCAATTAAATACAAAGAAATCAAGAAATTTGCAGGCAAATGGTGGGATCTAGAAAAGATCATCCTGAGTGAAGTATCCCAGGAGGAGAAAGACACACATGGTTTATTTTCACTTATATAGTTCTATAAGATAGGATAAAGATACTAAAATATGTGCACCTAAGGAAGATAAACAAGAAAGATTCCCCAGGGTAAGATGATCAATCCTCATTTAGAAAGACAAATGGGATGGACATGGGAAATAGGAGAAAACAAGTAATAGAACAGGAGCCTACCTCAGGGGGGCTCTGAAAGATTCTACCTAGCAGAGTATAAAAGCAGATGCTGAGACTCCTAACCAAACCTTCAGTAGAGTGCAGGGAATCATACAATAAAAGGGGGAGTTAGTATGACTGGGAGAGGACAGGAGCTCCACAAGGACAAAATATATCAATGCATGGAGGTCCTCTATGAGACTGTTTCTCCAACCAAGGACCATGTATGGATATAACCTAGAACCCCTGCTCGGATGTAGCCCATGGTAGCTCAGTATCTAAGTGGGTACCCTACTAAGGGGAACAGGAACTATTTCTGACATGAACTGAATGGCTGGCTCCTTTACCTCTCCCCACCCCCTGCAAGACAGCCTTGCTAAGCCACAGAGGAGGACATGGCAGCCAGTCCTGAAGATACCTGATAAGCTAGGGTCAGATGGAAGGGGAGGAGGACCTCCACTAGTAGTGGACTTGGAAAGGGGCAGGGAGGACATAAGGGAAGGAGGGTGGGATTGGGTGTGAATGAAGGAGGAGGCTATGGCTGCCATAAATAAACTATGATTAATATTAAAAAAATAAAAATTAATGTAAAAAAAGAAGGCAAACTTGATCTTGCAGTTCAAAATGATAGAAAAATGAATGTGAGCTATATATTGGAAAGATAACAATATTCTAAACAATGCTGATTTTAATGTATATTAAAGAATGTTACTTGTGATAATTTAGTTTAAAATTTGAACAAATAACAATGTCACAATTATTGTATAATTTACTACTATTTGAATATCAATACCAACAAATTCTAGTTATATAATGAGAATTTTATAAGACTACAGGCAAGACTAAAAAACTAACTAATGAAAACAATATACAGAACACAAATTAGGTTTGCTTTGATAATATGACTAATTTTTGACTATCTTGTCTGAAAACAATAATATTTCATTCATGGTTTTGCATGTTCTTGAAATTTTCTTTAGCTCATAATGTCATTATTTTTAGAAAGTGAACATATACCTTATTTTAACATTACCAGTTTTACTTGTAATATATTTCATGGCTTTCATTGTGCTGATTAAATAAGATACTGTAAATATATATATATATATATATATATATATATATTTAACTCGTTGTACAAGTTTTACATTTATGATACTCTAACTTCTGTAGTGTCAGAGGGGTATATTGATTTTTTCCCTCCCAGGTAGTTAAGTATTTCCTTCTAGACCTAGTGAAAGACTTTTTAAAATTCTTTTATTTAAATTCTTAAAATAATAATAATTACTGTCTTCTGTGGCTAAGTAGATCAAGAGTGCCTTACTTGGTACTTGGTTTACTTTTGGCTGTTAGTGTGATTTTCCCATAGTTGGCTGATGTTCTTTTGTTGAACTTATAAGCTTGTAAAGTCTGAGTAACTTCTGTGCTATATTATATTTCCGTATTGCAAATTTAGACTATTTAATGAATGGTTCTTTAAATAATTTTAAATTATTTCTCTATGTATCTTAGCTTAGCTCAGTGTATAATATAAAATATACACCCCACGGCTAAAATTTGAAGCTACAATTCAAATAGCTGTTTTTCTTTCCTAGTTTAAAATAGTTGGTTTTGGTAACTACTAATTTGATTCTGAAATTTCCAACATTTCCTCCTCCTCCTCCTCCTCCTCCTCCTCCTCCTCCTCCTCCTCCTCTCCCTCTCCCTCTTCTTTCCCCTTTGTCTGACAAGTAGTTCTCTTTAGTTAAACCTCTGCTAAGCTCTGAAACTATCGTTTCGGCATCCTAAATTTCAACAATAGTTTCTATTGTGGATGATATCTTTGATATATTCTTGGAATCAGTTTGCAAATATTTTATTGAGTATTTTGGCATCGATATTCATAAGAGCGATAGGTCTGAAGTTCTCTTTTTTTGTGGGATCTTTGTGTGGTTTAGGTATCAGAATGACTGTGGCCTCATAGGATGAGTTTGGTAATGTTCCTTTTGTTTCCATTTTGTGAAATAGTTTAAAAAGTATCAGAATTAGCTCTTCTTTGAAGGTGTGGCAGAATTTTCCACTGAAACCATATAGACCAGGCTTCACTTAGAAGGAAGACATTTGATGACTGCTTCTATTTTCTTAGGGAATATTAGCCCTCAGTCAGATTTAGGGTTGGTAAAGATCCTTTCCCAGTCTGCAGGGCGTCGTTTTGTTCTGTTTACAGTGTCCTTTGATTTGCAGAAGCTTTTCAGTTTCATGAGGTCCTATTTCATTTCGTTGCATAGGCAATTTATTTATTTTAACTACTATATGAAAATATTATGATACTTGAAGTCTCTGTATATATATGTATACACACATATATATACGCTGTACATATATATATATATATATATATATATATATACTGTTTGGTTTGTGGGAATGGCTGTGGTATGTTTAATAATATTGTTAGTACTTCTACATTATATTTCACATTATATCTATCAAAATTTTATAAAAATTTTTCCATCCAAAGTTCTTCCCAGTTTTAATTTCAATGATGTTTTAACCATTAGGGCTTTTTTAGACAACTACAGATATTATGAAATATCACTGTTTATTCATTAGTCATTAAATAACAAATAGTTTGGTGTATTTATTTTGCTCTTAATTTCAACATTTTTTTTCCTATGAAGATAAATACCAGAGTGCTATTTTTAGAAGAGCAAATGGGAGTACTTGATATATGTATCTTCACAGGTCATGAATCTCTATTATATTAAAAATGTATAGTCAGTGTTATGTATCTATAGCTTTGCGGTTTCCTTGCAAATATACCTTCCACTTACAGGTATTTTCTACTAACATAGTGATTATGAATTTATAGAATAAAATTCAGCTACACACATTTATAAATGATCCAGGTAGTCTGAAATTTGTTCATAGATAATTATGTAGAACATTAGCTGTCATGTATGGTGGAACAGTCAGCATGACACAAACAGTTTAGAATGAGTTACTGAAAAAAGGGTACTGGCAGAATATGAGCACATGTTGAAAAACAATAGTTTAAAAGGGAAGAAAAATGGTATCAGAAACTTTATATTATAACTCTAGATGTGATCCCTTACTAGAGTAGCCATGTTACTGGACAAAAATTCCTCTACAGACATTTTCAGCTCTGAGTGGTCCACCTTAGAACAAGTGTATGCTCCATGTTCAACCATTTATCCAGAAAATGGTCTTCACTAAATATCATCAAACTATATCCCTATCTACAGAGCAGGCATTGGAATAACTTGATATCTAATTTTAATACATGGAAACATGCTATTTAAGAAAAAAAAAGCCCCAAAGTGAAAGAGAACCAATTCACTTTTTTTAGTGCTGTCATGATATCTATATCAAATTATTTATTTTGACTTTTTTAATTTATTACGATATATTCACTTTGTATACCAGCTGTAGCTTCTTCCCTCAGCCCTTCCCAATCCTGTCGTCCTCCTTCATCTCCTCCTATGCCTTTCCCCCAGTCCACTGATAGTGGAGGTCCTCCTCCCCTTCCATCTGACCCTAGCCTATCAGGTCTTATCAGGACTGGCTGCATTGTCTTCCTTCTCTGGCCTGGTAAGGCTGCTCCCCCTTTAGGAGAAGGTGATCAGAGAGCCAGGTACTGAGTTCATGTCAGAGACATCCCTTGTTCTTACTAGGGAACCTATTTGGTGACTGAGCTGACATGGTCTATATCTATGCAGAGGTTCTAGGTTATCTCTGTGCATGGTCCATGATTAGAGTATCATTCTCAGATTAAAGCCTCCAAATTAATATCAATGAGTACTCATGCTTCATTAAGACCTGTTCCCCAAGATATGGAAAAAAAACTATGGACATTAACTGGGAAGAAAATAATAGACACTTGTCAGTTATCTTCATTCACATTATTTTCAAATTTTTTGTTAGAATTCAACTCTACCTAGTTATTACAGACAATGTCCATCAAGATAGACATTTTTTCTCTAGTTTTTACATTTAAAGTTTGAATATTGCTTATTAATTCATTTTTAACAAATATATAACATATATTTATTTTACCCTTTCTCCTCATCCAACTACTTTCAAATCCTATCCATATTTCTACTACAACTACCCAATGCAACTACATTATGTTCTCTCTATCTCTTTCTCATAAAAAACAACAACAACACACACAAAAGTACTAACACAAAGACAGCAAACAAATAAATATGGAGTCCATTTTTGTGTCAGCCAATTCACCTGGGCATGTCCTGTGCCTAGAATTGTGGTTGATATTCCCAGTGAAACTGTTAGAAACACCTGATTCCACTTTCTCAGAAGATATCAGTTGTAAATATCCTCTTCATTAGTGGGAGGCTTTTTGAAAATTCTCCTTCTCAATGCTGGTATTTTTGTATGGTTTGAACTTGTGCAGGTCTTGTATTTATTACTACAGTCTTTCTGAGTTCATCCATGGCTCTGCCATATTGACTAGAAGGTGTTTCCTTCAGGAATGGTTACAATGTCCTCTTTTGTTGCTCAGCAAGACTGCTCCTGCCTCAGGTGGAGGGAGGGTAGATCAAAGAGCCAGCCATTGAGTTCATGCCAGAAACAGTCCCTGTTCCCGTTACTAGGGTACCCACTTGAATACTGAACTGCCATGGGCTACATCTGAGCAAGGAAGGGGCAGAGGACCTGCCCTATCAGTGGACTTAGAGAGGGACAGGGAGAAAATGAGGGAGTGAGGTAATGAGGGATGGGGTTACAGCTGGGATACAAAGTAAATAAACTGTAACTGACATAAAAAATAAAAATTTAGTGAAAAAAAGGTGTTTCCTTGGAGTCATTCACCATTTCTGTCTTTCATAATCATTATGCCTTATCTTACACATATGTTCCTGATCCTTGAGGAAAGAGTTTTGATGTAGATATCATGCTTACATAGCAATACTTCCATATGCCACAGTGTCTACACAGTGACCACCTGTTGTATCTGTGGTAATCACTACCTACTCCAAGAAGAAGCATCTCTGGTGATGATTGAGCAAGGCACTCATCTGTGTGTGTAGAAATATTATTAAAAATAAATTTATTGGTATAATCCTTTCTGTTGAAATAAAAAGAAAGAAAAAAAATTCCCCTAAATGTGAAGCTATGTGAGAATTCTTTGTGCTTGTGAGAACACTCCAAAGAAACAAAAGTTTTGTAACCTCAGTTTCTTCAAAACATGACATTGTTCTTCTGTTTTTGTGCCGCTCCCAGATGTTGTGGTAGTTTTTCCTCCAGCCCACAAGCAAAGAATAAAATGACCCATTTATTCTAATCTATCTCCTATAGAAATCAAGCGTCATCAAATGTCTCCCAACTAAATAATAACAATCATCATCATCATCATCATCATCATCATCATCATCATCATCATCATTATCATCCCAGGCCAAATGGTTTCAAGGCAGAATTCTACCAGAATTTCAAAGAACTGATACCAATACTCCTCAAACTATTCCACAAAATACAAACAGAAGGAACACTATCAAACTCATTCTATGAGGCCATAGTTATCCTGATATCTAAACCACAAAAAGACTCAACAAAGAGAATTTCAGACCAATTTCCCTTATGAGTATTGAGGTACAAATACTCAATGAAATACTCTCAAATAGAATCCAGGAACATATCAAATACATCATCTACCATGATCAGGAAGACTTCATCCCAGGAATGCAGGGCTGGTTCAATATACAGAAATTCATTAATGTAATCCACAATATAAACAAACTAAAAGAAAAAAATATCATCATCTTATTAGATTCTGAAAAAGCCTTTGAAAAAATCCAACATACTTTCATGATGAAAGGCTTAGAGAGATGAGAGATAAAAGCCACATACCTAAACACAATTAAGGCAATATACAGCAAGGTAATAGCCAACATCAAATTAAATGGAAAGAAACTTAAAGTAATCCCACTAAAATTAGAGGCAAGACAAAGCTGTTCACTCCCTCCATACCTTTTCAATATATTGTTTGATGTTCTAGCTAGAGCAATAAGGTAATGAAAGGAGACCAAGGGGATACAAATAGTCCTGCATACCTACTGACACTTGATATTCGACAAAGAATCAAAACAATAGAATAGAAAACAGAAAGTATCTTCAAAATGGTGCTGGTCTAACTGGATGTCTGAATGAGGGAGAATGCAAACAGATCCATGTTTATCACCTGGAACAAAACTCAAGTCCAAGTGGATCAAAGAGCTCAACATAGAACCAGATACATTGAATAGAAAAGAAAGTGGGGAAAAGCCTTGAACTCATTGGCACAGGAGACAACTTCCTGAAAAGAACACCAATAACTCAGGCTGTAAGAACAGCAACAAGTCTGTGGGACCTCATGAAACTAAAAAGCCTATGCAAGGCAAAGAACACTGGCAATAGAACAAAATGGCAGCCTACAGAATAGGAAAAAATAGTCACCAGCCCAACATCTGAGAGAGGGTTAATACTAAAAATATGTAAAGAACTCAATAAAATTAACACCAACAAACCAAATAGTCCAATTTAAAAATTGGATACAGAGCTAAACAGAGAATTCTCAACAGAGGAATATCAAATGTCTGAGAAGCACTTGAAGAAATGCTTGATTTTGATTGCTTCCCTCTGGCGGTCTGCTTCACCAGGGCACAGGGAAAGAGGATACTCTCAGTGTTCATGAGACTTGAGGTACTGGTGAGAGCTGGTAGGGGGACTCCCAGTTTTTAAGGAGTAGGGGTGGGAAAGAGAGAGAGTATGGAGGGAGGGGCTATGATAGGGATGTAAAATGAATAAATGACTTAATTAAAATAAAAAAAATGCTCAGTGTCCTTATTTTACATCCCTGTCATCTACACCTGTTACAATGGCTAAGATCAAAAACTCAGTGACAGCACAGGTTAATGAAGATGTGGAGCAAAGGGAACCCTCCTCCATTGCTGGTGAAAATGCAAACTTGTACAACCACTGTGGAAATCAGTCTGGTGGTTTTTCAAAAAATTGGGAGGAGATCTACCATGAGAGGTTGCTATACCAATCCTGGACATATACCCAAAAGATACACCTTCATACAACAAGGACCTTGCTCAGCTATGCTCATAACAGCTTTACTCATAACAGCCTGATGCTGAAAACAACCCAGATGTCCCTCAACTCAAGAACGCATAAAGAAAATGTGCTACATTTATGCACTGTAATACTACTCAACTATTAAAAACAAGGAAATTATGCAATTTTCAGTCAAATGGATGGGACTAGAAGAGATCATCCTGAGTGAGGTGACCCAGACCTAGAAAGACACGCACGGTTTGTACTCATCTATTAGAGCATGTTAGCCATATCATATCATAGCATGTTAGCTACATCGAAGTATATACTACAATCAACAGACCCAAAGAAGCTAAGTAACAAGGAAAGCCCAAGGTAGAATGCTTGAATCTCACTTAGAAGGGAAAATAGTATAGACATCGAAAGTGGATGAAGAGAGGAAACTTGGGAGCAAGAGGATGTGGGGAGGGGAATGAGCGTGGCGATCGGATGTGGGTAGAGCTGTAGGTGGGAAAGAAGGCAAGAGGGCTGTGAGATAGAAGGAAAACTGAGGGAGGAGTGCATCTCTGAGTATAAGAGAATATGAGTATATAGGTATAAGAGTATAGGAGTAAAGAGTATATGAGGATGACTCTAGCTAAGACTCCTAGTTGTGGGAGACATTGAGACTGAAGGGGCCACCTCCTAGCCAGGCAGGCCTTCCAGTAGTGCGAGGAGGACACATAACCTCCCAAAAAGCCTTAAACCCAAAATTTACCCTGCCTACAAGATGTGTAGGGATAAAGATGGAGCAGAAATTGAGGGAATGGCCAAACGATGGCTAGCCCAAACTGAGACCCACCCCATAGGATAGAGGCATTCCCTAATACTATTAAGGATACTCTGCTTGCAGACAGGAGCCTAGCATGACTGTGTTCTGAGAGGCTCCATCCATCAGCAGATTAAAACAAATGCTGAAACCCACAGCCAGACTTTCTATGGAGCTCTGGAACTCTTGTGGAAAAGTAGAGGGAAAAAAGAAGATCCAGGAGGGGACAAGAACTCCCCAAGAAGACCAACAGAGCCAAGTAACCTAGGCAGATAGGCTCTTACAGAGACTAAGCTACCAATCAAAGAACAGGCCTCCAACACCTGTGAGCAGCTTGGTCTTCATGTGGGTTCCCTAGCAAGGATAGCAGGGTTGTCTTTGACATGGACTCTGTTGCCTACTTTCGGATCATTTGCACTATCTGGGCCGCATTGTCTGGCCTCAGTGTAAGAGGACGTGTTCAGTTTTGATATGACTTCGTATGCCAGGTTTTTAAGGCAGGGGGCTCTCCTTTTCTAAGGAGAAAGTGAGGGGAGAAAGGGGGAAGAGTATAGAAAAATGGGACCAGGCAGAGAGAAGGGCTATGATCAGATATAAAATGAATAAATAATTTTTAAAGTATTTTCTGTTTCTCTGACCTTGGCTTTTTCTTTTACTTGTGAATATTATCCATAGGTTTGGTCTGTTAATGATATCCCAGATTCATGCTTTGTGCTATTACCTTTCCTGAAAATTTGAAATTCTCACTCTGTGTTTTTTTTTTTTTTTTTCAGTCTATTGGTGAGTCATGCCTCTGAGGTTTTGCTTAACTTTCTACATTTTTTATTTCTAGTTTTATTGCAGTTTAGCTTTTCTTTTTAAAATTCTACTTTCACTTTGAGAATTTTATTCTTTATTTCACTCAACTGTTTGTGTTTTCATTGAGGCATTTATTTATACCCACTTTAAGGTCTTTGAACATAAACATACATGCTATTTTAAAATCTCTGTCTTGCTCCTTCCTCCTTGGCACAGCGGCACAGCGGACTCATCTTTCTCAGCACAGACCTAACTGCCTGGGGTATACAGCCGCTGAGACGGAGCCCCAAGCACTTTAGCGGCAGACAAAAGCCAGCAGTACGTGCCCCGGAGTCCCAGATTCGCGCAGCGGATGCACCATCCTCCCAGGGCGCGAATCTGCTAGACACCATACTAGCTCCGCAGGATCGCCATCACTGACGGTACGACCCGCCCAATCCCACAGTGACAGAGAATACGCTATTTACTCACCGAAACCAGGCAGAAACGTCATACAACCTGGACACACCAGGCGCTGGGCCTCCCAAGCTTGGAGAGCACAACGAACAGATCCCAGGACTTCCCAGAAAGCTTTGGGACTAGCAACCCAGTCTCCAGTTACAGCGGGACATGGCAGCGGAGCAGCACTGAACTGGCGGGGCACAACAGCCCTCCAGTTTAAGACTAACCAGGGCCAAACCAGAGAACAGAGAGCCTGGTTACCCCATCCCTGCTGAAGTGACCACCCTGAAATCTCCAGCTGCAGCAAGACCTCAGAACCTGGCAGTGACAGCAGCACAGAACTGGCGGAACACATCAAAGAAGCAGGGCCAAACCAGAGAGCAGAGAGCCCCGGATACCACGATCTCGGCCAAGAGACCTGCCTGTAAGTGAGTGCACCCTTGAGAATCTGCAGTTCCCCAGATCCTGGGTCCTTCTAAATCAGAAGCCAGGCATCGAACCCCCCTCCCACCCACATACCCACTTTGGGAAACAGAGGGGCACTAGGGACATTGAAGTTCCTGCCCTGTGGGCCTGATTGAGGAGCAAAGACAGTTAATGCCAGAAATTGCGCTGCGATCATCATTAGCGCCTGCGACATATACAGTGCAGAGCCCCTCCCACACACTCAAGGGTTCAACATTAGCCATCACTCTGTCCCTCGAGAAACTCATCCACGCACACTTACACACACAGACACACACGCGCGCGCGTGCACACACACGCTTACATTTGCCCCGTTTGCGCCTGCGTACTTTCCTCCCACAGGTACAGCTAGTCCTCAGCACACGCTGAGAGTGCTCAGCTTCCTGAAGAACTCTCCAGACACCAGAGAGAGACAGCACCAGTCTGATCTGCAGAATCCAAAAACAAACAGGGAAGGTTTCAGATAAGCCAATGGCCAGAGGTAGGCGAAAGAACACTTCCAACATAAATCAGGACATCATGACTTCACCAGCAAACCCCAAAATCGATGGATACTCCAATTCAGCAGAAGCACAGGAAAATGATTTTAAAGCCATGCTTGCCCAATTATTTGAGGCTCATAAGGAGGAAATGAACAAGTCTTTCAAAGAGATGGCCAGTCAATTGGAGGCAAAGAAAGAAGAAATAGACAATATCCTTAAAGAAACACAGGCAAACATAGCCAAACAAATAGATACACAAGTAGAGGAAAAATTAGTGGCATATAAGAAGGAAATGAAAAAAGAAATAGAGGCCATCGTAGAGAGACAGGAATCCAAATTCAAACACATGAAAGAAATGGTGCAAGGCATGAAAACAGAATTAGAATCAATAAAGAAAACACAAAATGAGAAAACCCTTGAGCTGGAGAACTTGGAGAAAAGATCAGGAACCACAAAAGTAAGCATCACCAACAGAATACAAGAGATGGAAGAGAGAATCTCTGGAGCTGAAGACACACTTGCAGAAATGGATACTTCTCTCAAAGAAAAAGTAAAATCAGAAAAGTTCCAATCACAAAATATCCAAGAAATCAAGGATGCTATGAAAAGACAAAATCTAAGAATAATAGGAATTCACAAAAAAGAAGACTCTAGACTCCAAGGTCCAGAAAATATTTTCAAGAAAATCATAGAAGAAAATTTTCCCAACTTAAAGAAAGAGATGTCCATAAATATACAAGAGGCCTACAGAACTCCAAATAGACTAGACCAGAAAAGAAACACATCACGTCACATCATAGTCAAAACACTAAATCTACAGAACAAAGAAAAGATATTAAAAGCAGCAAGGGAAAAAGGCCAAGTAACATATGAAGGTAGACCAATCAGAATCACGCCGGACTTCTCATCAGAAACTATGAAAGCCAGAAGGGCCTGGGCAAGTATCATGGAGACCCTAAGAGATCACAAATATCAACCCAGACTACTATACCCTGCAAAGCTTTCAATCAACATAGATGGAGAAAACAAAATATTCCATGACAAAACTAAATTTATACAATATCTACACAGCAAACCATCCTTACAGAAGATACTAGAAGGAAAACTCCAATCCAATGAAAACAAATTCACCCAAGAAAACAGGGCATACAGATAATGTCCCAACAAAAATGAAAAGAAAACAAGCAATGAAACAGAGTTAGATCATCGACTCCATTACAAAAGGAACTAACATGCATTGGTCACTATTATCTATCAATATCAATGGACTCAACTCACCAATAAAAAGACACAGGCTAACAGAATGGTTAAGGAAACAGGATCCAACATTCGGTTGCATCCAAGAAACACACCTATGCAACAAAGACAAACACTACCTCAGAGTAAAGGGCTGGAAAACTGTCTTTCAAGCAAACGGTTCCAGAAAACAAGCTGGAGTAGCCATCCTAATATCTAATAAAATAGACTTTCAACCCAAGATAATCAAAAAAGATAAGGAGGGCCACTATATTCTCATCAAAGGAAAAATCCACCAAGAGGACATCACAATCTTGAATATCTATGCCCCAAATACAAGAGCACCGACATTCGTAAATGAAACATTATTAAAGCTTAAATCATACATTGATCCTAATACCTTAATAGTGGGAGACTTCAACACTCCACTCTCACCAAGGGACAGATCAACTAGACAGACACCAAATAGGGAAATAAAAGCACTCACAGAATCCCTAAATCAAATGGACCTAATAGACGTCTACAGATCATTTCACCCAAACTCAAAAGAGTACACCTTCTTTTCAGCACCGCATGGAACCTTTTCCAAAATAGACCATATAGTGGGCCACAAAGCAAGCCTCAACAGATACAAAAGGATTGAAATAATCCCTTGTATACTATCTGACCACCATGGAATAAAGCTCGACCTCAACAACAACAGAAACAACAAAAAGCCGACACGCACATGGAAACTGAACAACTTACTACTCAATGACAGCTGGGTTAAGGAAGAAATAAAGAAAGAAATTAAAGACTTCCTAGAATTCAATGAAAAGGAAGGCACAACATACCCAAATTTATGGGACACATTGAAAGCAGTGCTCAGAGGAAAATTTATAGCACTAAGTGCCTGCAAGAAGAAATTCGTAACATCACATACAAACAACTTAATGGCCCAACTGAAAACCCTAGAAAAAAAAGAAGCAGATACACCCAAGAGGAGCAGACAGCTGGAAATAATCAAACTAAGGGCTGAAATCAATCAACTAGAAACAAATAAAACTATCCAAAGAATCAATGAAACAAAAAGCTGGTTCTTTGAGAAAATCAACAAGATAGACAAACCCTTAGCCAAACTAACTAAAAAGCAGAGAGAAACTATCCAGATCAGCAAAATCAGAAATGAAAATGGGGACATAACCACAGACATTGAGGAAATCGAAACAATTATTAGGTCATACTACAAAAGCCTATATGCCACAAAATTTGAGAATCTAAATGAAATGGATAATTTTCTTGAAAGATTCCATCTACCAAAACTAAGTCAAGATCAGGTAGAAAGACTGAATAGCCCTATATCTCCCAAGGAAATCGAAGCAGTTATTAACAGTCTCCCCTCCAAAAAAAGCCCTGGACCAGATGGCTTCAGCACAGAATTCTACAAGACCTTCAAAGAAGTGCTAACTCCAATTCTCCTCAAGCTCTTCCACAAAATAGAAACAGAAGGAACACTACCAAACTCATTCTATGAAGCCACAGTCACCTTAATACCTAAAACACACAAAGACCCAACAAAAAAAGAGAACTTTAGGCCTATCTCTCTTATGAACATTGACGCAAAAATACTCAATAAAATACTTGCAAACCGAATCCAAGAACACATCAAAGATATCATCCACCATGACCAAGTAGGCTTCATCCCAGGCATGCAAGGGTGGTTCAACATACGGAAATCCATCAATGTAATCCACTACATAAACAAACTGAAGGAGAAAAACCACATGATCATCTCCTTAGACGCCGAAAAAGCATTTGACAAAGTCCAACACCCATTCATGTGTAAAGTCTTGGAGAGATCAGGGATACAAGGCACATACCTAAACATAGTAAAGGCAATATATAGCAAGCCTATAGCTAACATCAAACTCAATGGAGAGAAACTTAAATCAATCCCACTGAAATCAGGGACAAGACAAGGCTGTCCATTGTCTCCATATCTCTTCAACATAGTACTTGAAGTCCTAGCCAGAGCAATAAGACAACTAAAGGAGATCAAGGGGATACAAATCAGAAAGGAAGAGGTCAAAGTGTCACTATTTGCAGATGATATGATAGTATACATGAGCGACCCCAAAAATTCAACCAGAGAACTCCTTCAGCTGATAAACACCTTCAGCAAAGTGGCAGGATACAAAATCAACTCAAAAAAATCAGAAACCCTCCTATATACCAAAGACAAAAAGGCTGAGAAAGAAATTAGGGAAACAACACCCTTCACAATAGCCACTAATAACATAAAGTACCTTGGTGTGACTCTAACCAAGCAAGTGAAAGACCTGTTTGAGAAAAACTTCAAGTCTCTGAAGAAAGAAATCGAAGAAGATATCAGAAGATGGAAAGATCTCCCGTGCTCATGGATTGGTAGGATTAACATTGTGAAAATGGCCATACTGCCAAAAGCAATCTACAGATTCAATGCAATTCCCATCAAAATACCAACTCAATTCTTTACAGACCTTGAAAAAAAGATTCTCAGCTTCATATGGAGAAACAAAAAACCCAGACTCTCCAAAACGATCCTGTACAACAACAGATCATCTGGAGGTATCTCCATTCCTGATCTCAAGCTGTACTACAGGGCAACAGTAATAAAAACTGCATGGTATTGGCATAGCAACAGAAAGGAGGATCAATGGAACCGCATAGAAGACCCAGAAATACATCCACACACCTATGAATACTCCATATTCGACAAAGAAGCCAATTCCATTCAATGGAAAAAAGACAGCATCTTCAACAAATGGTGCTGGACCAACTGGATGTCTACATGCAGAAAAATGAAAATAGATCCCTATTTATCACCCTGCACAAAACTAAAGTCAAAGTGGATCAAGGACCTCAACATAAAACCAGATACCCTAAATCAATTGGAAAAAAAAGTGGGGAACAGCCTAGAACTCATTGGCACAGGAGACAACTTCCTGAACAGAACACCAACAGCACAGGCTCTAAGAGCAACAATCAATAAATGGGACCTCATGAAACTGAAAAGTTTCTGTAAAGCAAAGGATACCGTCATCAAAACAAAACGACTGCCTACAGATTGGGAAAGAATCTTCACTAACCCTTTATCTGACAGAGGACTAATATCCAGTATATACAAAGAACTAAAGAAGCTGAAAAGCAGCAAACCAAGTAATCCAATTAAAAAATGGGGAACAGAGCTAAACAGAGAATTCTCGACAGAGGAATATCGAATGGCAGAAAAACACTTAAAGAAATGCTCATCCTCATTAGCCATCAGGGAAATGCAAATCAAAACGACCCTGAGATATCACCTTACACCCATCAGAATGGCCAAGATGAAAAACTCAAGCGATAACACATGCTGGAGAGGTTGTGGAGAAAGGGGAACCCTCCTCCACTGCTGGTGGGAATGTAAACTGGTACAACCACTCTGGAAAGCTATCTGGCGCTTTCTAAGACAAATAGGAATAGTGCTTCCTCCAGACCCAGCTATACCACTGCTAGGTATATACCCAAAGTTTGTTCAAGTACACAAAAAGGACACTTGCTCAACCATGTTTATAGCAGCTCTATTTGTAATAGCCAGAACCTGGAAACAACCCAGATGTCCATCAACGGTGGAGTGGGTGCAGAGGTTGTGGTATTTTTATACAATGGAATACTACTCAGCAATCAAAAAGGAGGAAATCATGAAATTTGCAGGCAAATGGTGGGATCTAGAAAAGATCATTCTGAGTGAAATATCCCAGAAGGAGAAAGACAAACATGGGATATACTCACTTATATAGACCTATAAGATATGATAAACATAATGAAATCTATACACCTAAAAAAGATAATCAATTGAGCGGACATGGGGTAAGATGATCAATCCTCATTTAGAAAGACAGATGGGATGAGCATTGAACGTAAGACAGGAGTCTACTGAGCGCATCTGAAAGACTCTAACTAGCAGTGTTTTCAAAGCAAAGACTCATGACCAAACCTTTGGCAGAGTACAGGGAATCATAAGAAAGAAGGGGAGTTAGTCTGATGGGGAAAGGATAGGAGCTCCACAAGGACCAAATATATCTGGGCACAGGGTCTTTTTTGAGACTGACATTCAACCAAGGTCCATGTATGGATATAACGTAGAACCTCCACTCAGATGTAGCCTGTGGTAGCTCAGTAACCAATTGATTTCCCAAAGTGAGGGGAACAGGGACTATTTCTAACAGGAACTCAATGACTGGCTCTTTGGTCTCCCCACCCCCGAAGGGAGGAGCAGTCCTGTTAGGCCACAGAGGAGGGCTTTGCAGCCAGTCCTGAAGATACCTGATAAAACAGGATCAGATGAATGGGGAGGAGGTCCCCCCTATCAGTGGACTTGGAAAGGGGCACGGTGGAGATGAGGGAGGGAGGGAGGGACTGGGAGGGAATGAGGGATCGGGACATGGCTGGGATACAGAGTTAATAAAATGTAACTGATAAAAAAAATAAAAAAGAAAAAAAAAGAAAAAAAAATCTCTGTCTTATGCTTTGGCTAAATTATTTTTTTGGTGGGAATATTTCAGTAGGGCTTCTGGTTTGTGGAGAAGGCATAATGTCTAGGTAGTTCATGTCTGTGTTTAAAAGGTGGGATCTCATCATTTGGAGTAACTGCATTTGACGTGTTTCTTAGTACATAGATAGCTAGTCTTGTGTTTGTTGGTTTGGTATTTGATAACTTTGTTGTTTTTGGTAATTCTGGGTCTTAGCAAGTAGTGAAGTACTTAAATCCCAGTGAAATGTAGTAACTATGAGGTTGGTCCCAGCCAAGCGTTATGGCTATGGCCTTTGTAGTATTTGCAGATAGCTGGAGAGTTAAAGAGAATGGAGATACGCAAGAAGAAAAGGCTGAAAATGGTGGTGGGAAAAAACTATGGGATTTCTGGATCCACATGTACCAAAAGGCCAAATTCCAAGGGGAGAAGGGTGTGCTGGCATGAATATATTTCTAAATTTGCATGTTTGCTTAGTTGTTGAACTTGGCTTAATATCTTTTAAAAGCTCAAGAATAGTATTCCACAGTTTTTGCATGAAATATGTCATCACTGGGCTTGAATTCAATAAGGTTAGAAATCTCAAATGCTTTATACTGCCTCACTTGTAATAAGGACTATTAAGTAAAAAAAAAAAAAAAAAAAAAAAAAACAAAAAAAAAAAAAAACAAAACAAAACAAAAAAAAAAACATAACATTTTAAAATCACAAAACTTTGAGGACTAAATACTCCATGAAAAAGCAATCCTAAAAATAGTATTTAATGAGAGATAGTTTTTTGTTTGTGTAGGAAAAAGATGAAAATCAAAACAGTTTCTGTGAGTAGAAGCTCACAGCACAAGAACACAGGATAGAAAAATTCAGAACGATTTGACAAAGATTACTAAGCCAAGTTGTGAAAGCCTTTCAATGGATTTCTATTTTCTTCTGAAATCAACAAAGGAATACTTTTTCTTCTCATTGCATTAAGCAGATGAATTGTGTGGGAGACTTGCAGCTCTTGAACTCCTGTGTAGTTCACTACAATATGGACAGAACTTGAATTCATTCTACTAAACTTCATAGTCAATGAATGAAAGTACCTCTGTTATATGTGTATATGAGTGAGTATATACCTTGTGTGTCTTTCTGCTTCTGAGACAGCTCACACAGGATGATCCTTTCCAGGTCCCACCATTTACCTGCAAATTTCATGATTTCCTTAATTTTCATTGTAGAGTAATAATCCCTTGTGTAGATGTACCACAATTTCTCCATCCATTCTTCAGTTGAGGGGCATCTGGGCTGTTTCAAGCTTCTGGCTATTACAAGTAAGGCTGCTACAAACATGGTCAAGCAAATGTCCTTATTGTGTACTTGAGCCTCTTTTGGATATTTGCCTAGGAGTGGTGTGGCTGGATCTTGAGGAAGCACTATTCCTAGTTGTCTGAGAAAGCGCCAGATTGATTTCCAGAGTGGTTGTACAAATTTACATTCCCACCAGCAGTGGAGGAGGGTTCCCCTTTCTCCACAACCTCTCCAGCATGTGTTGTTACTTGAGCTTTTCATCTTGGCTATTCTGATGGGTGTAAGGTGAAATCTCAGTGTCGTTTTGATTTGCATTTCCCTAATGGCTAATGATGTTGAGCATTTCTTTAACTGTTTCTCTGCCATTCGATATTCCTACACAGAGAGTTCTGTTCCCCATTTTTAATTGGATTGCTTGATTTGCTGCTTTTCAGCTTCTTTAGTTCTTTATATATACTGGATATCTGTCAGATAAAGGGTTGATGAAGATTCTTTCCCAATCTGTAGGCAGTTGTTTTGTTTTGATGACTGTGTCCTTTGCTTTACAGAAGCTTTTCAGTTTCATGAGGTCCCATTTATTTATTGTTGTTCTTAGAGACTGTGCTGTTGGTGTTCTGTTCAGGAAGTTGTCTCCTGTACCAATGAGTTCAAGGATATTCCCCATTTTTTTCTTCTAACCAGCACCATTTGTTGAAGATGCTATCTTTTTTCCATTGTATGGTTTTGGCATCTTTGTGAAAGATCAGGTGTCCATAAGTGTGTGGGTTTATTTCAGGGTCTTCTGTTCGATTCCATTGATCCACCATTCTGTTTCTATGCCAGTACCATGTAGCTTTCATTATTGTTGCTCTATAGTACATCTTAGATCAGGGATGGAGATACCTCCAGAAGATCTTTAATTGCAGAGGATTGTTTTAGCAATTCTGGGTTTTTTGTTATTCCATATGAAGTTAAGAATTTTTCTTTCCAGGTCTGTAAAGAACTGTGTTGTTAATTTAATGGGAATTGCATTGAGTCTATAGATTGCTTTTGGTAAGATGGCCATTTTTTACTATGTTAATCCTGCAACCTACTAAAATCTGTACATCTAAACTAATTAAGAGAGAGGACCCTGACTAAAACGCTCAATACCCATTCCAAAAGGCAAAGAGGATGGACATCAGAAGAAGAAGAAAACAAGAAACAAGTTAGGAGCCTCTCACAGAGCACCTCTGAAAGGCTCTACCCTGCAGACTATCAAAGCAGACACTGAGACTTATGGCCAACTGTTGGGCAGAGTGCATGGAATCTGATGTAAGAAGTGGGAAATAGTAAGATCTGGAGAGGACAAGAACCCCACAAAAACAGCAACAGAACCAGAAAATTTGAACACAGGGGTCTTCCCAGAGAATCATACTCTAACCAAGTACCATGCATGGAGATAACCTAGAACCCCTGCACAGATGCAGCCCATGGCATTTCAGTGTCCAAGTGGGTTCCATAGTAATGGGAAGAGGGACTGTCTCTGACATAATCTGATTGGCCTGCTCTTTGATCACCTCCCCCTGAGGGGGGAGCAGCCTTACCAGGCCATAGAAGATGACAATGCAGCTACTCCTGATGTGATCTGATAGACTAAGATCAGAAGGAAGAACAGGAGGACCTCCCCTATCAGTGGACTTGGGAAGGGGCATGCGTGAAGAAGGGGGAGGGAGGGTGGAACCGGGAGGGGAGAAGGGAGGGGCCTATGGGGGATACAAAGTGAATATAGTGTAATTAATAAAAGAAAAGAAAATTAAAAAAGTAAAAGTCTTATCAGAATTAACTACCAGATAACATGCTTTCAGGACAATAACAATAGAATATTTCATTCATAGCATAACACGTGTTTGTAAACATCCAAAACTAACCTATCTATAATTTAATTTTTAGATAAATTTTCACAGAAATTACTTTCAATTTGAAAATGACGTATTTCCTAAGTTAACTAAATTTCAGCTATAAATTACAAATTATTGGAGCCAAAAAGAAAAAAGAAAGTACCTCTGAAGTTACATGGACATCCAGTCACTGGCATAAATCTGAAAAGGTCTATCTTATGATAGTGAGGAGAAAAATAATGGCTGCCAGGGCCTGAGAATATACGTGTGCTATGTGGTATTTAGGAAAGTTGATCTATGATAAGATATAGCTAGATAGGAGCAAGGAAATCTGGTACCATATTGAAGATTAGAATGACTGCAAAGCACATTAATATACTCCATATTATGAAATGTTGGAAGAAAAGAATTTTAATTTTTTTCACAATAAATTAAATGAGTATTTGGAGATATAAATATTGTTATCTTGATTAAAATGTTATGCATTGTGTCAAAACTTAACGCATAATCTCATTAATAGACACTGTTCTTTAGATTTTCATTATCTTTTAAAAACAGAGTATTTAGAAAGCCATTTTTGGTGTCCTGTGTATGTGTTAGGACACCAAGTAGTGAACTGCCACAGCGTCCTTCAGAGAAGAAGTTTACAAAGCATGGTATGATTAAGAATCTAAGACCTCTATAAAAGTACAGTCATTAGGATTTAATGGCAGCTTATTTTTATGTACATACATAATATGACTTGCTGTTTTAACTGATGTTAATAATAATAGAATTATGTTTTAAACTAAAGGTAGCTGATTGTATTATTTATTATGTTACATGAAGAACTTAATTAGCTTCTGTGACCTGAATGTCTTATAGGCAGAAATTTTAATTCAAGCATTTCAAAATAATTTCTGCTCTCACAAGAACACATTATTTTGAAATTTGAACTTAAATTTAAACATACATTAAACTAGAAAATATCCTAAATATTTATAACTCACTGGATTTTTAGAAATCTAAGGAAAATACAAAAGATATTCACAGGGTAATGAAACAAGAAAGGTTGTAAGAAAAAAAGACAGGACTACCAGGGGTGAAGAATAAGCAGTAGAACAAGGAAAGCCAGGGGGAATGTGCAGTCTAACCAATTTTCAGCTATCCCTAAGTTTGAAATATTCAAAAAGACAACTTTATCTACATAAGACACAGGTATCTGGCATTCCTGACTCCAAGGTTGTGCTGACCTCCTTTCAATGATCCACATTTCACACTCCTTCTTCCCTGACTAAACTTCACCTGACTCTGCAGCAGTGACTGACCTCCTTAATGCTGTTTCTCTTTACTTTCCTTTGTAATAGCACAGTGCAGGGAGCACATACATTGACACCAGTGGTGTGACATACCTTGCTTTAAATTCTTTGTTTGCATGAAGTCCATCTTCTTCGTAACTCTTCAGGTTGCTACATTCCTTCTGCCAGTTTGTCAAGGGTAGCATCATTGTGAAATGAGATGGAAGCGCTTCTCACAAGGTCGTGTTACTAAATGGCCAGTGCTATGTGCAAGTTTACAATGTTGGTCTCGTGCTCAGATACAGGGACGCTTGCACTCCTGAACCCAATAGAGCAGAATAGTGACAGCAGCTGTCACTCATGTGCACTGTTTGACAACCACTATTGGTGAACAGAAACAATGCACACCACAATTTTAAATGACATATAATTACGTTCATTCTTACAAATACTAATTCACACAATCTACTCTTTTTCATATGGGCCAAATCAGAGCTAAGTTTCAGTCAAATGTGTCTACACAGTGAAAATATTTTAATAAGAAAATTTAATAAAAGTTAGGAAAACTGGGATCTTAGTTGTAGCTTCATCTGTGACAACATGGCTAAAAGCATTGCTTAATCTTCAATTATCAGCTCGTCTCACTTCTAAAGGAGGAATTTTCTACCAGGATTAGTGGACATGAGAAGACTCATGCGGAACGCAGGTAGCTAGGGCCCTGGAATGAATGAAAATGAGAGTGTGAGCTGAGCTCTGGCATGCATGTTAGTTCATTGCTCTCTGTTCTTGATTAGGGATGTGATTTGATCAGTTGCTTCAAGTTCCTGCCACACTGGCATCCCCCAAATATCTGGCTGTAAGCCAAATAAACAAACACATTATACCCTTAAAATTAAATTTTAATTTATTATAATTTATTCATTTTGTATCCCAGCTGTAGCCCCCTCACTCTTCTCCTCCCATGCCCCTCCCCAAGTCCACTGATAAAGGAGATCCTTCTCCCCTTCCATTTGATCCTAGACTATCAGGTCTCATCAAGAATGGCTGCGCCATCTTCCTCTATGGACTGGTAAGGCTGCACATCCCCCACACACTCAGGGGAGGTGATCAAAGAGCCAATCCAGCCAGTGAGTTTGTGTCAGAACCAGTCCCTAGTTCCCCTTACTAGGGAACCACTAGGAGACTGAGCTGCCATGGGCTACATCTGTTCTAGGTTATCTCCATGCATAGTCCTTGTTTGGAGTATCAGTCTCAGAAAAGACCCCTGTGCCCAGATTTTTTGGTTCTGTTGCTCTTCTTGGAGAGTTCCTGTCCCCTCCAGGCCTTGCTATCCCCCTTCTTTTATGAAAGTTTTATTTTTAAAGGGCAATATATTGAAGTTTCTAATGTGAGATGTTATTAAGGGAAAACCCTCACAGCAGGTCATCAATTACATGATTTGGTAGAACTGGTTTGACTATCTAATCAGTAAGCCAGAGACAATAACTGATTTATTTTGTTAGGACCTTAAATAAAACTTTACAATAAAGTTAGATATATAAATGTAATCTAGTATTCCTCTGACAGAGTCAGAGTTGTACTAATTATGTAGTCAATGGAATAGTTCTCTTCATGATATATTCATACCTCCAGAATCTGTATGTTTCTGTGGTTTAGGTCCTTTATTCATATACAGTGTATTTTATTTTAATTTTTTCAATGAGAAATATAACAGTCACATACACATTTAAAAATTGTGATGTAATTTCTACTTACATCGCTGGTCTGTGCTGCTTCTTGTAGTTAACACATCTCTACTGATATCCTTTAAAAAGCTGGAACCCCTACACAGAAGTAGCCTATGGCAGTTCAGTATCCAAGTGGGTTCCAGAGTAATGGGGACAGAGACTGTCTCTGACAGGAACTGACTGCCCTCCTCTTTGATCACCTCCCTCTGAAGGGGGAGCAGCCTTACCAGGCCACAGAAAAAGATAATGCAGCCACTCCTGATGAGATGTGACAGACTAGGATCAGAGGGAAGGGGAGAAGGACCTCCCTTTTCAGTGGACTGGGAGAAAGACACGGGTGGGGAAGAGGGAGAGTGGTACTGGGAGGGGAGGAGGGAGGGAGGTACAGGGGGGATACAAAGTGAATAAACTGTAATTAATAAAAATAAAAATAATCAAAGAAAAAAGCTGTATTTTATAAACTGGAGTATTTTCTTCAGGTATCATGTGGTTTTCTAAAATTATATAAATGTTTTATCTCTTTTATAGAAAGATGTACAGAGTTTTACCCAATCTCTACATGTTTTCTTGTTTTTTACAGTGATTTGTGGGAGTTCTTAAGTTAACAGTTTATGTTACATCTCACTTTGTTTCATAAAATTTTAGAATAAAACAATTAAAAGTAATAAAATATGACAGTTAGTTTTTGAGTACTGTGACAAATCACATGAGAGATAAACTTAGAGGAAATATTTAAGATGACTGACCATTTCAGAGCTTTCATGTTAACATTACTTTGCCTCATTACTGGTGTATTTGGTGAATCAGTGTTCTATTCAAGGAGAGGACATGGGGGAGCAGAGCTTCTGAGCCTCTTTCATATGGGGAAAGAAGGGATGAAAGGTCTGTGGATGAGGTATTACATTGAAAGGTATGCACTTGTAATTCAATGCATTTCTCCAACAAGGCCACATACTGTATTCAAATAAAGTCACCTTGCTATGAATCTATCAGTGGAACAATGTATTGACTATGGCAAGACCTTCATCATCCAGTAAATTTTTAAATCCCTACTTCAGATAATTGTACTGTGGCCAAATTCTTCAACACATGAGCCCTGAAGAGGATTGTTCATATAAAAGTTTTTCTACAATCTGATAAAAAAATGCATGTTTTATGTCACTCTGTATAGACAATCAAGAAATTATATTTCATAGAGTTTCTTGAAATCACCATCCCATATAGATTATAGTCACAAGAAATTAGAATTACTGTCATAGTGCTTCTCCCACTAGAGTCATTCCTTCAAAGCTCATTCTCAATATTTGGGGTGCATAAAAGGCTATCATATCAATTTCACATTTCTAATAATCAAAATATTTAATTGCTCCCTCATTTCTCTTATATCTGAAATAAACTTCTCACCTATTGTTATTCTAAACACAGTTCCCTTTTCTGTAATCTATTTGCTTTAATAACATAAATGCCCTTTAACTAGAAATGGGACTCCAACTACTATTTAAATGATTGTGAGGTCACAATGCTGCTGTTTTTTTCATATCTGACTTAAACTTGTTATTACCTATCAAATTATTCCTCAGTATTATCATTTGATATCAATTTCACTGACCCTATGTGCAATTGTACTGTTTCATACTATTCTTTTTTAAAGTCATAGACCTTATTGTAGTAGTGATGTTTTTCAGTCTTCTGTTGAGTTTTATGCTGGAAAAGGACATGGTGGAACAAAATTGCTGACCTTATTTCAAATAGAAAGAGAGGGGCTAAAAAGTCTGTGGATTTCAGGCAACAATTCTTAATAGAATAGGATAAAGTAACAAGAGATAAAATGAACATACTCTAATAAATTAGACAGTAAAGACTGTACCAGAGTGCTTCACAAATATTAATTTTTTCACTATTACTGTTGAAAATGTACATGAATGTTTCCTTAAAAGTACAAAACAAAAGTTTCACACTACAAATCTTAATATTTAGAAGTTGGAAAGCTAGGTTCTACAAAACTAAACACAGAATTGTTCACATTATAGAAACTCATTAAGGGCTTGACTGTGATTGATTGGCTGAAATGACTCTCAATTAACACGTACAATTAATGATGGGAAATTAGGTCTGGTGTTCTACACAATAATTATATTGCTTCTACAATAATATACTGAAAGATCATTTCCCTGATTATTTAAAACCTAAGAGGAAAAATTTAGGTTACAAACATATGACTCACTTAGTATCACTAAAACTTTCCATTATTCTGGTTTTTAAATTTAATCCCCTCTCTAATGAGAAATAAGCTCCAGTTTCTCTCTTTGACACGAATGTGAAGGCTAAAGTGTCTGCATTAGTTCCTTAAGCACTGAGAATGAACAGGATTGAAGGCTGACCCAATATGCTTTAGTTTAATGAGTTTTATACTGGGGCTTTATTTCATTTTACTATAAACATGGGTACATTCCTGCATAGGATTTTGTGTAATCTGAGCTTTAAAAAACTAGATTTTAAATTGCCCAGTTTCAAAAACAAACAGCCACTGATGACAGAATTAATTTGGATTAGTTCCCAACAGCAATGTGGTTTATAGTTCAACAGCAACATGTTGATGAGGCAGAAGACATGGCAAAACGGTAGTTGCTTATTCATGGCCATTTAGAAATATGACCAGAAATGGAGCAGTGAGAATCAATGGAAAAACTGCTCAGAGGAGTTACACCTGAAGCATGATCAGTACTTCAGGTCCCTGATCCCATTCGCACCAGACTGTCTTCAAACATTTATGAATGATGTCCTTTTCTGATAATGCCATTTAAAATGTCGAAGAACTAGAAGTGAGCAAAAGCGAAGAAAATTACAGGGTCTCTTTCCTCTCTCTTTATGGACTGAAAGGGAAACCAAAGGCAATTTAGACCAAATGTGGACATCACAGGCAATGGTACCAAAATATTAGCAGAAATGCTGGAAGTAAATCAGACTAAGCAGTCCTGGTAAGGGCAGAGATGACCAGAAGAAAAATTGGAGAGCATGTACATGCCCAAACTGGGAAAGGAAAAAATACAAACAAATCACAGGTCCTATTTAACTTGAGAATTTGGGGATAATAAAGTGTTCGCAGTATAAGTAAAGTTTAAAGCCACACGGCCTTAGATCATCCTTCACTTTTCCCAGGGAGGAAATTGAATCATGCTGGTTATTTGTTTTGTATTTCTGCTTTTAATAACTGCTAGAAGCATTACAGAATCAGGCTTACATGCTAGAAAATACGATTCATTAGTGTCATCCATTTGCACCCTTCTTAATACTTTCTTGGCTCACTCTTCTTTCAAAGTTTCTACTATTACTTCTTTCTTTTTATTTCTTAATACGTTAAATCCTTACTGTTTTCAGTTTTTCAGACATAATACTGAACATTGGGATATGTGATTCTCATTTTCAGGAAGTTTATAATGCAATGGATGGCAATGGAAATTTAAAATTAGTAACATTGTTCATGGAGTCATGGATAAGAGAACTTTCCTGGTAAGAACAAGATGTTGAGTTATATCCCTAGAACTGCAAGAAAATGTTAATAGCAATGATAAAGTCTAAGCTAAAGGAAAATTAATTTGTGATATTAGAATTCTCTATTAAAGCAGTAACCCACCTTTAACAAGATACATGGAGAATCTGTATCTAGACACCGTCTTAATTCATGAGTAATTGTTGCTTAGATTTTGATAAATAATGTTCACTAGAATCAGTGTTTTGTTAATAAATATAAGAGTGGTGTAATGGAAGGATAGTGAGCAATGTGTTGGTGATGACTTTCCTAGACAATAGAAAACGTCTACCTTTAGTGTCCTGTCGTTCTGTTCATGTTTATTCCTCAAACTTCTTACTATATGTTGATGTGAACGCCGTGTACTAGTGAACGACAGTGCTGCGCATGCCTCAACCCTAACGTTCAAATTTTCTATATCCCACAACTCAACATTTTTATTTAGAAGATCTATATACATATGCTGGTTCTTTCTACAACAAGGTCCTCATGAAAAGAGCATCTAGACGGTAAGATATATACAACAGAGTGGTTACAGATTCCTCTCTCCCTTTACGTATGTATTCATTCTACCTTCAAAGAATAGCTCTTGTTTTCCTTTTTGAGGTGCCACCATTTGCATTTCTGGTCACCCAGATGTTATAACAGCATTCTCATACATTACAACCCCCACACCAGAATTACTTTCTCACAGTTGAAAAGTCCATTATAGGAAGTACCTCAAGATAAACATAGGCTTTTCTTATCCATCTTAATGCTGTTATGCAAGGAAAGAGAAATAAACGCATCAACTTAAATTATTCATACATTAGCATTAAGCCTTTAATTGCATATTTCCTTTTCTTAATAATGCCTTAAACTTATTCTCTAAAATATGGGCTTCCTCAGCTGGGAAGCGGAAAGAGATGCTTTGTTTAAAGAGATGTGAAAATTATATTTAACAGGCAGCCAGTAAAGGACTGAAGTTAATCTATGGCAACCAAGGTGCCTCAGCTGGTCAGCACAAGCTTGTTGACTTAAGCATAACCTCTGGAGTCCAAGGAAAGGTAGGACAAATGACCGGGCTTTGTGCAGTTATTCTCTGACTTCCACGTGCACCTTTTTTCACAGTCGCATTCTCCTCATTTGTACACACAGCTAATTCAACGTTTTAAAAACAATTTACAGTAGTATAAGTGAAGATTTTGGTCAGTAAGCTGTATGGCAACTTTGCTTATGTGATTTGGCTGCACAGCACAACAAAAGGCTAAACCGATGAAGATTTGTTTAGTTTGCCGAGTGAAAATCCAGATTAGAGCTTGTGAATATGGTTCCTTAATGTTTCTGTGTGGAAACTAGAAGAGAAGCCTCCCTCATATGTTTTTATATGAAAAGCACATTAAAATTTGAATTAAGTAATGATTTAGAACATTTGGCTTCATATATGGCCAAAAGCAGCCACTGTAACTAGGAGCAGCAATGAAATCGGTTGAGGCTCCAGCTGCTCACTACTGTTCCTCCTGACATTCTTTATTACACAGTTGGAGACCTTATATTATTTGCAGCATATGTAAAATAAGTTGTGGATGATCTACATTGTCACTGTTTAGTATTGCACAATCTTCTCAATTTAAAATAAATCCCTAAAGGGCTTGAAGTCACACTTTAAACCCAGCACTCAGGAGGCAGAGGCAGGCAGATGTCTGGGAATTCTAGACCAAACTTGTATACATACAAATTTCTAGTCCAGCCAAGGCTATATAGTGCAAAGTTGTCTCATTTAAAATAAAATAAAATAAAGTCAATAAAAACAACAAAATCCCTGATTTACCCTACCACAAAAAAATCACTAAAAATGGTCTAGTTTAGTTTTGCTAAGTTCTTATGCAGATATATGTATGTGGTACCAAAAAAAAATCTAAATCTGGTTTTATTTTTCAATAATTCTCTGAAGTAATTATAAAACGGAAATACTGAAGTCTGTTTCTTGGCTTTTACATTAAGGAACAAAAGTAAAAAATAATATTTATTCTTATTTGGACATTCACTGTCTTACTTAAGATAGCAATTGGCATTCCAAATTCGACATTTACTATAAATTTCTAGCAAAGAAAAACTATAAGATGCCATTAATATTTCATGTAAAGAAGCCAGCGGTAACTGAGAAGAAGCAGAGAGTTGAAAGGCAAGTGATGGGGGAGTTTGTCCTAAATGAGCGGCAATTATTAAGAAGTCTTGCTGGAGTAAGACATAGTCAGCATTGTCCGGGGCATTAGTTGAACTAAGGGATGAAGACTGATTATGAACAGCTGGCTGAGGGAGGAGCTGGGAAGGGCATAATCACCCTATGTGAATTCAATATAATTGATTTAGATTACCCAGCAGTCTCAGCTATGTCCAAGCTCCACAAGGCACTTTAGAAATAGAATGGAATCTTCCCATCATTAACTTCTTTGATGTCCTGCCGAATAATCTTACAATAACACAAAGACCTGTCTTTTCCTGGAAATACTCAGAATTCATCAGATTCATCAGAAAATAATATAGTAAAGAAGAGTACAACTCAAAACAAATTTCAAAGGAAATGAGGAAACTTTGTTTCCCTGTCTTTAGCAGGAAAATGCCAGAAATGCAAAACTCCAAGTCTGAAAAGTATTACTACATGTTGTGGTTGTAATACACTTTGTTTTCAAGAACTGTAATTCATTTTACACCCAGAATTTTGCTGTTTTTCATAATTTCTAAAATAAGTAGAAAATATATTTTATTATTAGTTTATTCTTAGTCATTCCTAGGATATGAAAAATATCTGAATTGACCTCTTAAGTAATGTGTCTTAGTTCTTTGGGCAGGCATACATACCATATTGCTTTCCACAAGAGGAGTGAACAGTGCTTTTTAAAAAGAAAATTGCTAAAGTCCCTAAGTCATTATCCACAATAGATCCTTTAACTAAGCTTGTAAGCATTCATTCTTATTGGAATATTGAGTTGTGTCATTTGAAAACTATGTTATAAAAATATTCATTCTTCCTAATACTTAGGCTTATTTTCATATATCTTCCTCTTTTCTGTAATAATTTGAAATATTAAAGATCAGGGCAATATAAAATGTTCTGTTGCATGTTCCTAAAATATAGGCTTACTGGTTTTCTATAGCAAATATATTAATGTAGTCGAAATATGGCATATGTTTTGCTTTTCCGAGAAACCCCTTAAGCTGTGGTATGTAGAGCATGGACCTGTGACTCTATCACACATGCCTTCACCTTCACACATTGCTGATATTGTTGTATCTCAATTATCGCTGTGCATGGCAAGTCTTTAAATATCATCAGCTCGTGATCTTTTATTATAAACACATGAAGAAGGAGAAATTTTCCTTTGTTTCATGTTAAGACTCTTCTGACGTTCCTGCCATCATCAAAATTAACATATCAAGAAGAGTGGTATCCAAAGGCTTTCCTCTTATTGGGTGTGTTTTAAATACTTTCTATTTTATCATTAAACTAGAGTATACCTCAACTAGCATGTAACCATAACAAGAAACGACATTAATGAAGTTAAGCGTGAAGCTGCCACATTAGAGCCTATTAGCTTGGTCATCTTATGTCTTTCTCTATCACCTTCACAAACACAAGTAACAAATGAGACTTGGCTGTAAATTTCTTTAATTCCCAGTTCCTAATGTAATGCTAATTTTCAGCATGGGATTTTTAACACTGTCTATATTTTTGACATGTTTTAATACTGAATGTGCTACTTTTCTTCAATCTCATTAGCCATGGGTTCTTCATGACTATCACATTTGTCCCAGGAGAATATCAAAAGTCACAGCAGGTTGAATTAAATTCAACCCTTGTCCAAATTTCAACAAATACACAAGTACGCTATACTGCTAAGTATAACATACTTATAATCTACCCATATTTTCCCAGACATCAAAATGGCTGGATATTGTCTGCATGCCTATGTCACTGATCTTTGCATATAGATCAGCAAACATAATTCTAACTGACAGAATCAACAATACCATGTAAATGGATTCATAGGTTACAGAAAGCCAGGAAGTATGAAGTGTATACTCAGATAAATATGGATTATGGGGTAGTGCATAAATCAAAATTATATGAACTCACATACTGATTGTAATTGCTAGCCTTTCAACAATTCAATCACCATATTCATATTTTGGAATGCACAAAAATAGTCAAGCCTAACTTCCAAGCAAATGACAAGTATTCTTTCTTCCTGTGTCCTTGATTAATTTTTTTTATGTTGTCTTTAAATCCCCAAGAAAAGCAGCATTCTTTTCTGATGTACCAGTATGTTTTTAACACTGAGAAAAAGAACTGAAATATAATAAAATAAAGGAACTCACAGTTTTATGTCTACACTTGTATCACTTTACATTTAAAGACCCCAGAAAACCTAAGCCCCACAAAGTATTTCTGAGAACCCAAAGATACAAACTTCAGCTTGAAGAACAGTGAACAGATATGTAAGCAATGAAAAGAAAATAGAAAACAAAACAAAAAACAACCCAAAGTAAAACTTGAGATATTCTCTAAGGATAGCTATCCTTAAAGTGAGCAAACTCAGACGATTATGCTAATTATTGGAGCCATTCTACACATATGCTTAAAAGTCTATGTTTTATTTTAAATGAGTTAAATGACACAATAATGTACACTATTTGGAGTTAATGCGCCACTTGAAAACCACAATTCATATAAAATAGAACAAACATTAAAATATGAAGAATTCAGCCACATTTTAGTAGCCTCATCAAAATGGACTCTTGTGCACCACTGGCCAGGCTCCTCTTTGATTCTGACATTTATACTTTGTTGAAAGTGCTGGTCAGGGGCCTATGGTAGAAAATCTAGTGGTGAAAACAGCAAATAAAGCTTAATATTTAATGTTGTGCTTCTAAATTCAAAAGCTTCTTTTCTAAGATAAAAGAATTAGCCTTAGATAGACCAAAGATCAATGCAAAGCCTAGTATTTATTCAAACAATATGCTCACTTTAATGTTGAATTAACAATATTTTATGCTGAGGTGAGCTGAATAACAGAGAATCTCTTTGTGCTGCATGCTCCTTAATTTTAATTGCCTAATTAGCAGGGGCTGCCTAATTCATGCTTAACAGGAGTAGCCAGCTCAGTTCATAAGCATCTCAGTGGTGACAACTGGAAGCTTACTCAAGAGCAACTGGAAAGCAAAGTACTCTAGTGTTTTTATAAACAACATCATAGAAGAGCTGGTACCTAAACATTTAAGTTAATGGCAGAAAAACAATGACATTAAGACTGTATTAATCATTAAGTAATTTTCATATAATTTGTTAAGACTATACACTGCCGTTAGAGGTCATTTGGGAAAGCAGAATTTATTCTTTTAAAATCTATTCTTTTAAAGCTTCTTGCAAATTATCATATCTTGAGGAAAAAAATAGGAAAAACCAAATGGTACTTCATAACTACTACCAACATAAAGAAACAAGTATTTTAAAGTCAGTCAGATGACTATAGATTTCTTTCTTTATTTTTTTGAGTGGTAGGGGAAATAATCAATGAAAGGTAAAATAAGTATATAAGTTGCCCCTGGTGATGGGTTCTTACCCGGCCACAGAGAAAAAGGATCCAGGCAGTTCTAATGAGACTTGATAAACTATGGGCAGATGGCAAAGGAGGAGAACTCCCCCTTTCAGTGGACTAGGGAAAGGGGATAGAGAGAAAGAGGAAGGGCTTGTGGGACTGAGAGAAGTAGAGAGAATGGGCTTTAATAGAGATATATAATGAATAAACTGTGAAAAATTAAAATTTAAAAAATGTGTAAGCAGGATGCCATTTTGTTATTCCCAAAGATGGTGTCATTGTTATTCCACTGTAGATACTATTTTATTCAATACATTTCTTTTTAATGAATACCACATTAATGAATCTAGATAACTTGATTAGTTAGCAGAATTATTCAGACAGGCATATAATGGTATATGTGTGTATGTATGTGTGTGTTTTCTTGGTATATTCAATATTATACACACAAACAAAAAAAACACACAAACAAACACACACATATCCATTTCACTCTTGTGAATTCAAAATATGGTATAGAAATGACAATATTTTTAAATAAAAAGTAAAACATTTATATAAAACAATTTCAAGGATAAAATGATTATAATTATATTGTGGTCAGAATAAGTAAGAAGTTCAAGTCAAATGTTAGTATATAACACTTTATTTTTTTCTTTTTCTTTTTTCTTTAATTATTTTTATTTTTATTAATTACAGTTTATTCACTTTGTATTCCCCCTGTAACTCCCTCCCTCCTCCCCTCCCAATCCCACTCTCCCTCTTCCCAAACCCATGTCCCTCTCTCAGGCCACTAATAAGGGTGGTCCTCCTCCCCTTCCCTCTGATCCTACTCTATCAGATCTCATCAGGATTGACTGCATTGTCTTCTTCTGTGGCCTGCTAACGCTGCTCCCCCCCCCCCCTCAGGGGGAGGTGATCAAAGAGCAGGCCAATCAGTTCATGTCAGAGACAGTCTCTGTCCCCATTACTATGGAACCCACTTGGATACTGAACTGCCATAGGCTACCTCTGTGCAGGGGTTCCAGGCCATCTCCATGAGTGGTCCTCCGTTGGACTATCAGTCTCAGAAAAGACCCCTGTGCCTAGACTTTTTGGATCTGTTGCTGTCCTTGGAGCTCCTGTCCTCTCCAAGACACTCTCACTTCTTTCATAAGATTTCCTGCACTCTGCCCAAAGTTTGGCTATGAGTCTCAGCATCTGCCTTGATACCCTGAAGGATAGAGCCTTTCAGAGGCCCTCTGTGGTAAGCTCCTAAAACTTTATTTTTTTAAAAAAAGTAAATTTTCATTACAGTCTTTTGCAAAGGTAATACAAATGTATCATATCAGAAACATGTAATCAAAATTGCATAATAATGACCAATAGAAACATTGTGAAATAGCCTAGGTACCACAGTTATTAGATAATGCATAATACATGCTTATTCAATAACTAAAAGAAAATGTATTAATATGTGACATACACAAAGTTTGAGAAATAAAAGAAAAAGCTACTATATAGAAGAAAGAAATCTTGAAAATGTCTTGAACTTGAAAATGCCCTCTGAAATTAATCATAAACATTTGTTTCTATTGCAGGTTCTAAATTGGGAGTCTGAAACACCCAGAGGTAAAAATTATTATGAAACAGAAGTCTTTATTTTCTCCATATCTTACAACTCACTGTGGAATTTACCTTGCCTGAGGGAGAATAACAGTGGATAGATTATTTGAAGAACTCAGGATGTGAGTAAACACTACGGGTCAATGAGATGTATGTATATAAGAGTGCCAAGCAAGGCAGACTATGAAGGCCATGGCAGTCCCGGAGCCGATGCTCACTGACACTGCTAGACAGCTTCCCTCACGAATGTTCTTCGGGAGAACTGGAGAGGATTATAAGAAGACTTGGCAGTCTTAGAGAAAGTGCATAGAAATTATTCAGTTTAAAGAACAGGGAAGGATGAGTCAAAACCGAAGCCCAGGCGTGATGAGAAGGAATGGAGCTTCTGCATGGATTAAGAATCCTCAGAAGAGGACAGGAGTGTGTGAGAAAAAAATGTCTAGGATGCTCAGGGGTTGGAACTTTCCGTAGCCACCGGGTTTTGTCAGTCAGGTTAAATGAGAATAAAGTCAAAGGAAACTCGGTTAATGGACATTATATTACCAATACTAAGCACCAAAGAGGAAATGCTCTGTAAGTTTACAGAGAAAATAACTAGATAAAAACAGAGGAATACTGATATCAATTAAATCAATATCTACTTAGAGAAGAGGGCAGAAGGTAATAAAATGTGGCATTAAAATACTGACAAGGTTCTTACTCAAAATCCATATGCTAGGTAAATATATATATAAAAAAAAAAAGCAAGACTGACAACTTTAGAGAAATAAAACAGATATTCGGCAGAAGGGGAGTTAGTATGACGGGGAAAGGATACGAGCCCCGCAAGGACCAAATATATCTGGGCACAGGTTTTTTTCTGAAACTGTTTCTCCAACCAAGGACCATGTATGTATATAACCTAGAACCTTTACTCGGACGAAGCTCGTGGTAGCTCAATAACCAATTTGTTTCCCATAGTAAGGGGAACAGGGAATATCTCTGACAGGAACTCAATGGCAGGCTCTTTGACCTCCCCATCCCCCAAGGGAGGCGCAGTCCTGCTAGGCCACAGAGGAGGACTTTGCAGCCAGCCCTGAAGATACCTGATAAAACAGGGCCAGAAGAAAGGGGAGGAGAAGGACTTGGAAAGGGGCAGGGAGAAGCTGAGGGAGGGAGGGTGGGATTGGGAAGGAATGAGGGAGCAGGATACAGCTGGGATACAGAGTTAATAAGATGTAACTAATAATAATAAACAATAAAAAAATCTACCATATAAATAAACTGATACACAATAAAAAAATAAAAATAAAACATTTATATTTTATTGTCAGACACCTACACTAGTTTTTAGTTTTAGAAAAAGAAAACCACGTAGAAATTCCATCCTATTTAAACAAGAGATTTTAAATGAAAATAAATCACATATTTAATATTGTTTTCATGATTTTTAAAAATGTCAATATCTGTTTAGAGAAAAGAAGATATTATTGTGAATTGGTTAGAAAGTATTTAGATTTTTATATCTCATTTATATTATGGTATGTAAAGAATGAGGTGAGTATAAGTACAATATTATACTTAAGCAGTCTATGAAAAAGATAACACCAAAATTTAAATCTTACATCAAATACTTAGAAAGTATTAAATTGAAAAGGAAGGTAGAAGTCTGCAGCAGGGCTATTATTCGGCACGTTTATGGATTATTTATTATCACCATCTGATTTTTTATGGTTTAGGAATTACTTATCGGTGTAACTAGAAGTATCTAATTCTTTACATACAGACTATTTTTTTAAGTTTCTTTCATTTTTGAGATTATAATTACACCATTTCTCCTTCCGTTTCCTCTTCCCAAACTCTTGCATATATCCTTTCCTGATCTCTTTCAAATCAAATCCATGTTCTCCTTTTTCATAAAATGTTGTTGCATGCATATATGTATAATAACACACACATTTCTGGCTCCTCAAATGAGCATTTTCATGCTTATTACTAGGTGATTAATTAAGAAAGAAAGGGAAGGGAAGCACATGTAGATGAAGTTGTTGAATTGTGTATTCAAAATCATTGCTGTCATTTATTCCTCATGGGTAATCAAAGAAATCTTAGAATTGTTCAAAAAAATTGCTCCATTAAACTTTTAAAATAACTTGTTTATTTGTTTACTTGAGTAAAATTAAATACATCTTTATGTCATTGTTTGTGAAATTTTTATTACTTTTTTCTTTATTAATTATACTTTACTCACTTTGTATCCCCCCCCCATGGTTCCCTTCCTTCTTTATTATTTTTTTAACAGTTCATTCACTTTCTATCCTGGTTGTAGGCCATTTCCTCATCTCCTCCTGGTCTCACTTTCCTTCCCCCTTTCTCCTCTATCTCTCTTGGTTTTCCACTATAGGAGAAGTCCTCCTACCCTGCTGTCTGACCCAAGCCTATCAGGTCCCATCAGGACTGCCTATATCCTCTTCCTCTGTGGGCAAGCTAGGTGACCCTACCAGGGAGAAGTGATCCAGGTGTAGGCAGTCAATTTCATGTCAAAGACTGTCTCTTCTACCAATTACTAGAGGACCCACATGGAGACTGAGCTGTTTATGGGCTACATCTGGATAAGGGATCTATGTCCTCTCTATGCATGGTCTTTGATTGATGCATCAGTCTCTGCAGTCCACACTGAGCCCAGATTTTTTGGCTTTGTTGGTGTCCTTGGAAGGCTTCTGTCCCTTCCAGACCTTCTAAATCCTCCTTCTTCCATAAGAATCCCTGAACTCTGTTCAAAGTTTAGCTCTGAGGCTCTGAATCTGCTTTGATCCCCTTCTGGGTGGAGTCTTTTAGAAGACATCTGTGGTAGACTCCCTTCCAGTTCCCGCTTTCACTGCTTCCAGTGTCTATCCTGTTTTTCCTTCTGAATGAGAATTAAGCATAGTGTCTCCCTTATCTTTTACAGTATTTAGGTCTGTAGATTTTAGTATGTTTATATTATATGGCTAATATCCACTTATAAGTGAATATATACCATGTGTGTCTTTCTGTTTCTGGGTTAACTCAACTCAGGATGATCTTTTCTTGTTCCATCCATTTGCCTGCAAAATCCATGATTTCCTTGTTTTTAACAGCTGAATATTATTCCATTGTGCAAATGTACCACAATTCCTGCATCCATTCTTCAGTTGAGGGACATCTAGGTTGTTTCCAGATTATGATTATTATGAATAAAGGTGTTATTCACTTATTTGAGCAAATGTCCTTGTTGTATGTTTGAGCATTTTTAGGATATATGCCTAGAGTTGTATACCTAGGTCTTAAGTTAGCCCTATTTTCAATTTTATAATGGAAGAAAAAAGATAGCATCTTCAGCAAGTGGTGCTGGTCTAACCGCATGTATACATGTAGAAAAATGCAAATAAATCCATACATATCACCTTGCATAAATAGTAAAGTCCAGGAGGATCAAAGCCCTCAACATAAAACCAGACACACTAAATCTGTTAGAAGATAAAATAAGGAAGAACCTTGAAGGCATTTGTACAGGAGACAACTTCCTGAACAGAACACCAACAGCTTAGGGTCCAAGGTCAACAGTCAATAAATGGGACATCATGAAAGTGAAAAACTTCTTTTTGTTTTAGACGCATCAGGCAAGAGTAGAGGTCTGATCTCTGATATTAGAAATAAATTGGGACTTTGTACCGATGTTCATTTAGGTGTCATCCACCCAAAGAGCATCAGACCCGTCCGAATACCTTTTTCTCAGAGGCGGGACCTGGGGTATCAACCCGCATGCAATCAGACATGCTCTTCTCTGGGTCTAAAGCGGCTGACCCTGAGTGCAGTGCTTAGCCTCGCATCCTGAGCGTAACATTTTAGCTTTTTATGGTATCCAACCATGCTTGGGGAGAATGTCCTGCTTCAATGGCTGTAAAGGCCTGAATGATCATGGCTGCAAAAAGGGGGAACTGTAGAGAGCTGCGGAATGCTGTGCCTTAAAGATGGAGCTGGTTTCCGCCTTCCACCTTCCCGATGGTGAGTGCTCTCTGTCACGAACAATTCCACATTTGGCTAAGGCTGAGGATCTGGCTTGCTTCCATGTATGTGGACCTATCTGCATTGCCCCCGTGGCACGCCTGGGTTGGCTACCCAGAGGCTATTTAAGCTGTGGGCTGGCTTTCCCCAGGGTCCGAGGATTGTTCAAGGTTCCTGAATAAACTGCATTGAAAAAAAAAACAAAAAAAAAACAAAAAAAAAAAAACTTCTGTAAAGCTAAAGATCAACAGATCTTTTGTTCTGATCAACAGAACAAAACAGCCTACAGATTAGTAAGAGATCTTCATCAACCCAACATCTGACAGAGGGCTAATATCCAGAATATATAAAGAACTCAAGAAATTAAACACTAACAAACCAGATAATTCAATTAAAAAATAGGATACAGAGCTAAACAGAGAACTCTCAACACAGGAATACCAAATGATGGAGAAACAAAGAAATGCTCAAAGTCTTTAGTCATCAGGGATATGCAAATCAAAAAGACTGAGATTCCATCTCACAAACATCAGAATAGCTAAGTTCAAAACCTCAAGTGACAATTCATGCTGGAGAGGATGTAGAGCAAGGAGAACCCTCCTCCTTTACTTCGGGGAATATAAACTTGTATAACCACTTTGGAATTTTTTTATAATTTATTTTTTATTTATTACAATTTATTCACTTTGTATCCCAGCTGAAGCCCCCTCCCTTGTCTCCTCTCAACCCCACCCTCTCCCTCTGTAATCCTCCCACGCTCCTCCCCCATCTTCTTCCCCTTCCATCTGACCCTAGCCTATCTGGTCTCACCAGGACTGGTTGCATTGTCTTCCTCTGTGGCCTGGTAAGGCTGTCCTAACTCAGGGGGAGGTGATCAGAGAGCCAGCCACCACTTTGGAAATTTTTATGTCATTTTAAATTAACGAGTAGCTCAATTAGTGATGATTTTTCTTAAATTAGTGTTCCACACTAACATTTTGGCATTGAAAAGTGTTTGAAATGCTAATATCAGAGTGGCTTCAACATTTGTGCATGATCTGAACAGAGAAATAAAAAACTGAGCCTCTCAGGTCCTGCTCTAACTAAACTCGCTTCGTGGGAGGTAAGAATGGAGAAAAACATGCACATGTGGCTTGGTATTATATATCTATGCACTGAAGAAATCTTTGGCATTAATGGACATCACTGAAGAATTATTTGTGAATTAAAAGGATATATGCTATTCATAATTTTTACACATGTTGTAGGTAATAAGTCCCACAGACATGATCTATGCCAAATATGGGATTTAGATTTTTGACATATTCATCAACTGTATTAGCAGTCCACCATGCTTTAACCAAAGAGAGGAAAATTCAAATGTGCTGTATTAAGAATAAAGAAAGACATAAATTGAACTTATGGTAAGGAACAGACCCGAAGAACAAAAGTACTTAGTATAAGTTTGTTTAATGACTGATTTAGTGAATACTGTTAAGTGAATTCTTCTTCACTTTTAAAGGTCAGATAAAAATAAGTAAAATCTGAAAGTAATCCTCATTTTACATTTCCATTGAATTGCCACATTAAATGTTCTGCAAACAGGAGGCCACTGAGGGAATTATTACCAAGCAGCACCAGAAGCAGAATAGAGTATAAAGGATAGGAAATCTCATGAGAAATGTGTGAATATATAAGTGATTTTGCAGTTTGACATGTAAAAAAAATATGATGAGAAGAGGAAAGAGGACAAATGAAAAGAAAATTGCAAAGGAGGTTAAGACAAATAATAAGACATTTTTCAAACACAAAAGGAACAAAAGGTCAGTGACAGAGTGAGTAGAGTTTCTTACAGATGGGCAGAACAATTTACTGACTGAAAAGACAGGCTTTGCTAAAACAAAAATCAAATGAGTTCATTGCCTCCTCTCCTCTCAGAGGACTTGGGGAACAGAATCAGAAATAGATATACATCTCAGGGGAATGAGAAAAAAATATCAAACAAAGACTGGGCTATGCTGAACAAGTGCCTAAAATAAGATCAGTTACTTGTTAAAAGTATCAGTAGCTAAAATCATTCATAACAAACATATTATAGTATAATTTTTAAAAATTTTGTAGCAGAGTCCTTGCTTTCCAAAGCTGTGGTATAAGGGACTGAAATTGGGACAGTCATGAAACAAGTAACAGCTCCACTCAGTAACCACCTCCACTGCAGAAAATTGGAAAGAGCTTCCCCGCTCTGAGCAGGATGTGTATCAGTTCATACAGTGGGAGTCCGCAGGTGCTGGGTCCGTTCCCTGAGGTTATCATCACTCCACTAAGCAGAAGGAAGTGGCTCCAGCAAAGTCTGCTCTTGCAGCAGAGCCAAGACTAAACATAAAAATAGATTTGGACACTGGGACCCATAACATCACTTTCACAATAATGTTAGAATAATTGCATCTTGATAGGTCAAGCTCTTTGTTCCCGTAGCTCAGCCTCCTGGATCTCTGAATTGACCACTTAAATGTGTAACTCATTGTTAACACTAAATACTGAGACACAACTTTCTAGTGAATTGAAGCAGAGAGGGAGGAAGCAACATAACATTTTACAATGTTATTTTTTGGAGGAAGGGGGTAGCATAAAATGAGAATAAAATACAAAAACAAGAAAGACAGAATTAGCTTTATTTGGCATCTACGAATACTATATAAAAAGAAGGAGAATACTTTTTCCCAAATGTAGGAAAGCATGCTTTTGGGGGTGGGGAAACAAGAAGCAGAATATATTAGAAGCTAACAGATCTTGAGTTTTCTATATGGTAATAAGAGCCAAAAAGGGAATTTTAACTTAATTCCTTCCAAAGGCTACAGCTCCAGGAAACACATATATAGATCACGATATTAGTTAATTTTTTTTTTGTCAACTTGGTTATATCTTGATGGACAGGTATTCAGCAATTACCATTTAAATCCATGTACTTTGAGTGAGGCAGAACACTATCCATGACTGACTTATCCAGTAGATTGAGAGGTACTTAAAAAGTGAGATTGTCTCTTTAGAGCAAATAGGAAATATGTCTGTAGAATTCCTTTGAAGCCGAACTGAACCTTGGGCTTTCAGTTTACTGGCTGGTACCAGATTTTGATCTCACAAAGTCTCACATGGACAAATTCCCTAAGTTCAATCCCTTTTACATACCTTTCTTTGTATCTGTGGTAAAATTTTTATAGTTCCTAATCCTATTCCCATTGTAATTAGAAGTTATGTTCTAATATTTTATGTCCTATATTTTATGGATTTTCTATTTTCTTAACAAATCAGTAATTTCTTTAAAATGAAAAAAAAATAATTCAGAGTTAACTTCAGAAGAGTCTTTATCTGTTGAATCATTTAAGAATTTATTCAATTGAATAATCCTCAAAGATGAAAACATGCAAAAATATGTTCATTAAAAAATCAATAAGATGGGGCTGGGGATTTAGCTCAGTGGTAGAGCACTTGCTTAGCAAGCCTAAGACGCGCAAGGCCCTGGGTTCAGTTCTCAGCTCTGAAAAAAAAAAAAAAATCATGAAAAACTATGCTACAATGTGGGTATTTCACATCCATTATTTTTCATTAGAAATTAAAAGTCTGTTTTTTCTTTTCCTAATCTATTATTATTTAAAAATAAAGACTGGCTTCAGGCCTCAGAGTGGAAGTCCTCAGCAACGTCAGCCAGCCGACATTTCCCAGCAGTCCAGCCCAGATACTTCTCTTTGGTATCTTGTATTTCTTGTCCTATAATTGACCACATTCTGCAGGCTTTTCCTTGTTTTCCGTAGTTTCTACTCTTTCTGAAAATATTTTGGCATTTGTGTAGAAGGTCATGAGAAGTAACAAGACACTGAATGTTTAGTGGTTTTGTTTAATATTTAGCTTCTTACTTCTTTTGTTCAAGTGCTTTCTAAAAAAATGTTTGTGGAAATCATCTCCCGTAGGTAGTCAGAAAAGTACATGAAGTATGTTTACCATAAATTATATGGCTAATATCCACTTATAAGTGAGTATATACCATGTGTCTTTGCTTCTGAGATACCTCACTCAGAATCATCTTTTCTACTTCCATCCATATGCCTGCAAATTTTATGACTTCCTTATTTTTAATTGCTGAGTACTCTTCCATTGTGTAAATGTACTGCAATTTCTGTATCTATTCTTCAGTTGAGGGACATCTGGGTTGATTCCAGATTCTGGCTGCTATGAATAAAGGTGCTATGAACATAGTTGAGCAAATGTCCTTGTTCTAATACAGCTTCTTTCAGGTATGTACCCAGGAGTTGTATAACTGGATCTTGAGGTAACACTATTCCTAATTTTCTGGGAAAGTTCCTGATTGATTTCCAAAATGGTTGTACAAGTTTGCATTCCCACCAGCAATGGAGGAGGGTTTCCCTTTCTCCATAATATCTCCAATATGTTTTGGCCCTTGAATTTGGACTCAGCAGCAGGATCTTTGATAACTTACCTCCGGTGAGATGGCCCTACTAGGCCACAGAGAAAGAGGATCCAGGCAGTCCTAATGAGACCTGATAGGCTAGGGTCAGACAGCAGGGGAGGAGGTACTCCCCTGTCAGCGGACTAGGGAAGACACATGGGGGGGAAAGAGGGTGGGATGGGGAGGAGTTGAGGGAGGGGGCTACAGCTGGGATACAAAGTGAATAAATTGTAATAATAATAATAATAATAATAATTGTCACAAAAAAAATTTGAAGGTTGTTGACACTTTTGGACCCCAGCCAGTAATATGTCAACCAAGATATATACTTCTCCAAACCTCCATTTGCCCCAGGAATCAAGTTAAGAACAGGCAAACTGGCATCCAAACAGATCCTTGCTTTTTCTATCCAGGTTATTCTTTGTTTGAACACATATACCACTTACTTGATACTAAATAAGTTCTGATGTGGGTCAAAAAATTTCTGCCTTATATGAAAGCCTTTTTTTTTCATTCTCATAACCAGTTTAGACATCACAACCTTTTAACTCCTCATCCTCAGCATAAATAACAACTTCTGTGTCTGCACATTTCTCATCAAAATACCAAGATTGTATTCATCACCAATTTCAATGAGTTTCTGATAGCCAGAGGCTGGAAACAGTTATTCAACTTTATTTTTTTTTTCTTTTTCTTTTAGCTTGCTTCTTTCTCTGTTTGTCTGTCTGTCTGTCTCTATCTCTCTGTCTGTTTCTCTCCAACTGTGCATTCACATATATGTGTGCATGCATTTATGTGCATGCATAATTGCGGTAAACATGCATGCATATTTTTACATGTCTTTAGGTTCTAAGTTGATGTCAAGAATCTTTCTCAATCCATTTTCCATAGTATTATCTGAGGCAGGGGCTCTGAATAAAATCCAGAATTCACTGGTATCATTAGTAACAGGATACTGCTTGTTCTTGAGATAGACTGAGTCCTATTTTTGACCCTGAAATTACACTGTCAAGTCCATCCCACATTTACATGAAGTTTTAGGATCCAAACTCTAGTTCTCTTGTTTGTGTGATAATCAGATTACGTGCTGATCCATCTCTGTAGCCTTCAGCTTCATCTTGATACAGCTGACTATGTATAAGGCATCATAAACAGATCCAAGAGTATGAATGAATCAAATGTGTAGCTCTACAATCGGAAACATCTAGATATCTTCTCTGCAGAACCATCATTAGAGTCCCATTTATGAAATAGATGACTCACAAAAGCTGGGACACTGAGAGTCTCCTGAACAACTTATAGACATCTGCATTCAGGAAGAGTCTGACTCCCAGCTGACTTTCACCTCTATAATAGACTTGGAGTTATAAGGGGCTTTGTGAAATTCTGCTGAAATATCCTTTGTCTCCACAGTCTGGTTCATATAATCCTAACATCTTTCTATATATTATGAGCTTGTCTCTTCCCAACAAGGACGTATTAATAAGCCTTATAACATGAACCTCCCATATAGGAGATCACACTCTGATTTGAGTCGGTAATCAGTATATCTCACCTAGATAAAATAGACACATAAAAATGTAAAAGTCTTAATCCAGAATTGCTAGCATAACACAAAACAGAAAAAACTTTCATTATATATTATGAATAAAAAAACTATAGTTATGAAAGTCATAGCTACTCTTGTAACATCGAAATCTAAGTGTGGGTGGGTCTTGTATCCCTTCTTTCTTTTCTGACTCCATTTGGACAACTGCTTGTGGAAAACATTACTTTTTTCCACACTAAAATACCTTTGGTTTTATATCACTTTAATTTTGTCACTAATTTTGTACTAAACAGCATTTAAAGTACTCATCCAAAAAGTGAAAAGTAGATACTCATCCAAAAATAATACAAAAAATGAAAATTTTAAGATGAATTTTCTCTATTCTCTCTAACCTTAGAGTGTGGGGAAAAAGTTTTAAAGTAGAGAAAGATTCTTTATTATTATTATTATTATTTTATTTTTTTCTTATCAGTTACATTTTATTAACTCTGTATCCCAGCTGTATCCTGCTCCCTCATTCTCTCCCAATCTCATCCTCCCTCCCTCATCTCCACCATGCCCCTTTCCAAGTCCACTGATGGGGGGGGGGGGCTCTTCCCCATTCATCGGATCCTGTTTTATCAGGGATCTTCAGGACTGGCTGCAAAGTCCTCCTCTGTGGCCTAACACGACTGCTCCTCCCTTCGGGGGTGGGGAGGCCAAAGAGCCCGCCATTGAGTTCCTGTTAGAAATAGTCCTTGTTCCCCTTACTATGGGAAACCAATTGGTTACTGAGCTGCCACGGGCTACATCCGAACAGAGGTTCTAGGTTTTATCCATACATGGAGAAAGATTCTTTACTGGGTGATATTAAGCAAACTTAGGAGATGAATGTGAAGATGCATAAACGGAAACCTCAACATGGACTGGGAGTGGCAATGTTGACAAATGTTGACATCTTATGAACATTATGGTTGAAATGAGGGTTTTTAAGTCCTCATATTTTATAATATGATATACCATTCTTGGTTAAATTTCATCTCTGGATAAAAATGAAGGACAGATTTTTTGTTTGTTTTTTTAATAATTATTTTTATTAATTACAGTTATTTCAGTTTGAATCCCCACTGTACCTCCCTCACTCCTCCCCTCCCAATCCCACCCTCCCTTTTCCCCATCCATGTCCCTCTCCCAGTCCATTTATCAGGGAAGTCTTCCTCCCCTTCCCTCTGATCCTAGTCTATCAGATCTCATCAGGAGTGACTGCATTGTCTTCTTCTGTGGCCTGGTATGGCTGTCACCCTCAGGGGGAGGTGATCAAAGAACAAGCCAATCAGTTCCTGTCAGAGAAAATCCCTGTCCCCATTACTATGCAACCCACTTGGACACTGAACTGCCATAGGCTGCCTCCGTGCAGGGGTTCCAAGTGATCTCCATGAGTGGTCCTTGGCTTGAGTATCAGTCTCAGAAAAGACCCCCATGCCCAGACTTTTAGAATCTGTTGCTGTCCTTGTGGAGCTCCCGTCCTCTCCAGGTCTTACTATCTCCCACTTCTTTCATAAGATTCCCTTCTCTCTGCCCAAAGTTTGGGTATGAGTCTCAGCATCTGCCTTGATACCCTGCAGGGTAGAGCCTTTCAGAGGCCCTCTGTGGTAGGCTCCTGTCCTGTTCCCTTTCTTCTCCCTCTGCTGATGTCCATCCTCTTCGCCTTTCTGAATGAGAATTGAACATCCCACAAGAGAAAGGGTACATTTGAAAAATCATGGCTTTGTATTGTTCTCTAGAGTGGAACAACAGGAATTCTTGCTATTTGTTTTAGAAATTTTATTTTTGAGTTGTATAGACATAATCTCTCATCTCTGTAGCTGGTGTGTAGCAGTTTTCATGTTCTTTTTAATGCACATAAACTGCCACAGGGAGGAACAATTTCCTGAGCATGAACACTGTGCAGAGCCAGAAGACTACTTTTCTTGAGTTCATGTTGCGTTGTCATCATCTTGAAATTCTTACTGAATTTTGAACACAAAACTTCAAGTTTCCATTAGTGTTTCAACTCCAAATATGAAACTGGTGCTTCTGATTTAAAAAAAGAAAAATCACTGTAAGGTGAAGGGATGGGTGAGAGCTAGAGAGTACTTTTTTTCTTGCAAAAGACCTGTGCTCAATTCCCAGCATCCATGTGGTGACTCACAGCAGTCCAAAAACTCAAATTCCAGAAGTCTGATGCCCTCTTTTGACCTCAGAGTGCACCACACACATATATGATACACAGACAAAGATAAAAGCAGATCATTCATACACATAAAATCAAAATACATAAGTTGATTTTTAAAGAAATCATTTTAATTTATTCATAACGTTAGAGTGTTTTGCCTTCTCCCAATATTTTCACAAACTATTTTATGAGCTTACCCCTGGGTTCCAAACTGCCCTGATAATTTCTCTTGCCACCTCTGACATAATGGATGGGTGGTAGGAAAGTATGTGCACTCAAGGTAAGGCTGATGAACTCAATGCAATTGCAATAAAGTAATATCTTCACTTTGATCAAAGTGGTGTGATAATCTGTAGGTATAAGGTGATTTTGAAAGCAAATTGCAATGTACAAAACGGAGTAGCATTCTTCGAAAATATCTTGCAATTCAAAAATTATTCTAAAAAGTAGTCCAAGTAAATCTTAAAAAAAAGGCATTTTTGCAATTTCTAGGGCATGACAGAGTATTTGCATATTAGTATAGGAAATTTTGAGAATGCAAGCTTGTGCAAGGTCACTGTTTTGAATTTCAATAAAAAATGGAATATATTCATCAAATCACCTCACCAAGGAAATATGTATGCTTAGTGTGTTTTAGAGAACATGCATTATGAACACAGCATTAAGTAATGGGTATTGTATAATGCTTATCTACCTCATTCAAGTCTTAAAGCATCACAATTAGATTTTGAATTGCTTCTGACAAGAAATTGATAGCAAACATGGAAAAAAGAAGTGTTTAGCTCTCTAAGAAATCCATAGCAAATGATTTTCTGGAGGTTTCTTTCTAGGTCAGCACTTTGCACATAGTTTTCAAACTTCTAGTTATAATGTGCTGCTAACAGTAAACAATTAATGCTATTAATCTGAACATTTCTCAAATATATTCTATGTTTGAAAGCTGTGGATGGGTATTAATTTCAAAAATCCAGGATTTTTTTTGTTTTACAACTCATCATTTTATAATTTATTACAAGACAAAAATACGTACTGAGAAAATAACTCATAATAGTTGCTGTTTTGGCAATTTCAGCATAAAAATGTGTCATGAAAATTAACAGGTATTCATAATTCTTTTACAAGACTTAATACTCCCTTACAAGCCAAAAAATACATACACACATGCACATGATATTCATGCATAAATTTTTGTCCGCAACTACACATAAGCAGGATGAACACTAATTTAATGGAGCACGGTGTTCACTGTGGTCAAACTACATGAAATTTCAATCTGTAGCTACAACGATTACCTGTTTGATGAACAGAATGTTCATTATCATAAGATACAATTTGATATTGAAGAAGGAAATAATGAGTTTATAGCTATTTCTTACCACAGATGAATAGAGAATATTACACATAAAAATTGCAGGAGTAGTGAATTTAGAGGCAAAAAAGCACTGAGATATAGGTTCAAATTTTGTAAGTATGGATCATATTTAAACTATGATAAAATGACTTGAGTATCAAAGAATAAAATGTTTACAATAGATTATAAATAATTAATACAATGGAAAAAAGCATCTTCAACAAATGGTGCTAGTCTAACAGGATGTCTATATGTAGAAAAATGCAAATAGATCCATACTTATCTCCCCGAACAAAACTAAAGTCCAAGTGGATCAAAAACCTCAACATAAAATCAGATACTCTACATCGGTTAGAAGAAAAAGTGGGGAAGAGCCTGGAACTCATTGGCACAGGAGACAACTTCCTGAACAGAACACCAACAGCACAGGCTCTAGGAGCAACTATCAATAAATGAGACCTCATGAAACTGAAAAGGTTCTGTAAAGCAAAAGACACTGTCATCAAAACAAAACGACTGCCTACGGATTGGGAAAGGATCTTCACCAACCCTATATCTGACAGAGGACTAATATCTAGTACATATGAAGAACTCAAGAAGTTAAACAGCAACAAATCAAGTAATCCAATTAAAATATGGGGAATAGAGCTAAACCAGAGAATTCTCAATGGAGGAATATTGAATGGCAGAGAAACAAAGAAATGTTCAACGTCCTTAGTCATCAGGGAAATGCAAAACAAAACGACCCAGAGATTTCACCTTAAACACATCACAATGGCTAAGATGAATAACTCAAGTGACAACACATGCTGGAGAGAATGTGGAGGAAGGGGAACCCTCCTCCATTGCTGGTGGGAATGTAAACTTATAGAACCACTTTGGAAATTAATCTGGCGCTTTCTGGGACAATTAGGAATAGTGCTAATAGTGCTAATTCTCAAGATCCAGCTATACCACTCCTAGGCATATATCCACAACAAGCTTAAGTATACAACAAGGACATCTGTTCAATCATGTTTGTAGCAGCTTTTTTGTAATAGCCAGAAGCTGGAAACAGCCCAGATACCCCTCAGTTGAGGAATGGATACAGAAATTGTGGTACATCTACACAATGGAATATTACTCAGTGATGAAAAACAAGGAACTCATGAAATTTGCAGGTAAATGGTGGGAACTGGAAAAGCTCATCCTGCGTGAGGTATCCCAGAAGTAGAAAGACACAAAGGGTATATACTCACTCATAAGTGGATAGTAGACATATAAAATAGGATAAACATACTAAAATCTGTATACCTAAGGAAGCTAATCAGGAATGAGGACTCTGGCTAAGATGCTCAGTCCCCTTTCAGAAAGGCAAAGAGGATGGACATCACAGGAGGGAGAAAAGAGTGAACAGGACAGGAGCCTACCACAGAGGCCCTCTGAAAGGCTCTGCCCTGCAGGCTATCATGGCAGATGCTGAGACTCAGCCAAACTTTGGGCTGAGGTAATTATAGAGCAGGCTAATCAGTTCATGTCAGAGACAGGCCCTGTTCCTATTACAATGGAACCCACTTGGACACTGAACTGCCATGGGCTACATCTGTGCAAGGGTCTTAGGTTATCTCCATGCATAGTCCTTGGTTGGAATAGCAGTCTCAGGAAAGACCCCTGTGCTCAGATTTTTTGGTTCTGTTGCTCTCCTTGTGGAGTTCCTGTCCTCTCCAGATCTTACTGTTTCCCACTTCTTTTCTAAGATTCCCTGTACTATGCCCAAAGGTTGCCCATAAGTCTTAGCATCTACATTGATAGTCAGCATGGCAGAACTTTTCAGAGGTCCTCTGTGTCAGGCTCCTGACTTGTTCCCTCTTTTCTCCTTCTTCTTATGTCCAGCCTGTTTGCCTTTCTGGATAGAAATTGAGCATTTTAGCAAGAGTCCTCCCTCTTGAGTAGTTTCTTTAGGTGTACAGATTTTAGTAGGTTTGTTCTATATTATATGTCTATATGAGTGAGTATATACCATGTGCATCTTTCTGCTTCTGGGATAGCTCACTCAGGATGATCTTTTCCAGATCCGACCATTTACCTGCAAATTTCATGATTTCCTTGTTTTTTATTGCTGAGTAATATTCCGTTGTGTAAATATATCACAATTTTTGCATCCATTCCTCCAATGAGGGGCATCTGGGCTGTTTCTAGCTTCTGGCTATTACAAATAAGGCTGCTACAAACAAGGGTGAGCAAATGTCCTTATTGTGTACTTGAATATCTTTTGTATATATGCCTAGGAGTGGTATAGCTGGATCTTGAGGAAGCACTATTCCTAGTTGTCTAAGAAAGCACCAGACTGCTTTCCAGAGTGGTTGTAAAAGTTAACATTCCCACCAGCAGTGGAGGAGGATTTCCCTTTCTGCACAACTTCTCCAGCATGTGTTGTCTCTTGAATTTTTGATCTTAGCCATTCTGATGGCTGTAAGGCAAAACCTTAGGGTCGTTTTGATTTACATTTCCCTGATGGCTAATGAGGTTGAGCATTTCTTTAAGTGTTTCTCTGCCATTCGATATTCCTCTGCAGAGAATTCTCTGTTTAGCTCTGTTCCCCATTTTTTTAATTTGATTACTTGATTTTTTGCTGTTTAACTTCCTTAAGTATTTATATATACTGGATATTAGCCCTCTGTCAGATATAGAGTTGGTGAAGATCCTTTCACAATCTGTAGGCTGTCGTTTTGTTCTGAGGACAGTGGCCTTTGCTTTACAGAGCTTTTCAGTTTCATGAGGTCCCATTTATTGATTGTTGCTCTTAGAGCCTATGCTGTTGGTGTTCTGTTCAGGAAGCTGTCTCTTGTGCCAAGAAGTTCTAGGCTCATCTCCAATTTTTCTTCTAACCGATTTAGAGTATCTGGTTTTACGTTGAGGCCTTTGATCCACTTGGATTTTAGTTTTGTGCAAGGTGATAAATATGGATCTATTTTCATTTTTCTGCCTGTAGACATCCAGTTGGAACAGCGCCATTTGTTGAAGATGCTGTCTTTTTTCCAATGAATGGTTTTGGCTTCTTTGTCAAAAATCAAGTATTCTTAGTTGTGTGGGTTTATTTCCGGGTCTTCTATTTGGTTCCATTGATCCTCCTTTCTTTTTCTATACCAATATCATGCAGTTTTTATTAGTATTGCTCTGTAGTACAGCTTGAGATTGGGGATGGAGATACCTCCAGATGATCTGTTGTGGTACAGGATCGTTCTGTAGATTCTGGGTTTTTTTTGTTTTTCCATGTGAAGCTGAGAATCTTTTTTTTTTCAAGGTCTGTAAAGAACTGAGCTGGTATTTTGATGGGAATTGCATTGAATCTGTAGATAGCTTTTGGCAGGATGGCCATTTGGACAATGTTAATCCTACCAATCCATGAGCACTGGAGATCTTTCCATCTTCTGATATCTTCTTCGATTTCTTTCTTCAGAGACTTGAAGTTTTTCTCAAATAGGTCTTTCACTTGCTTGGTTAGTGTCACCCCAAGGTACTTTATGTTATTATTTGCTATTGTGATGGGTGTTGTTTCTCTGATTTCTTTCTCAGCCCTTTTGTCGTTGGTATACAGGAGGGCTTCTGATTTTTTTTGAGTTGATTTTGTATCCTGCCACTTTGCTGAAGGTGTTTATCAGCTGAAGGAGTTCTCTGGTTGAATTTTTGGGGTCGCTCATGTATACTATCATATCATCTGCGAATAGTGACACATTGACCTCTGCCTTTCTGATTTGTGTCCCCTTGATCTCCTTTAGTTGTCTTATTGCTCTGGCTAGGACTTCAGGTACTATGTTGAAGAGGTATGGAGAGAGTGGGCAGCCTTTTCTTGTCCCTGATTTCAGTGGGATTGATTTAAGTTTCTCTCCATTGAATTTGATGTTGGCTATAGGCTTGCTGTATATTGCCTTTACTATGTTTAGATATGTGCCTTGTATCCTTGATCTCTACAAGACTTTAAACATGAATGGGCATTGGACTTTGTCAAATGCTTTTTCGGCATCTAAGGAGATGATCATGTGGTTTTTCTCCTTCAGTTTGTTTATGTGGTGGATTACATTGATGGATTTCCTTGCATGCCTGGGATGAAGCCTACTAGGTCATGTTGAATGATATCTTTGATGTGTTCTTGGATTTGGTTTGCAAGTGTTTTGTTGAGTATTTTTGCATCAATGTTCATAAGAGAGATAGGTCTGAAGTTCTCTTTTTTTGTTGGGTCTTTGTGTGGTTTAGGTACAAAAGGTTACTGTGGCTTCATAGAATGAGTTTGGTAATGTTCCTTCTGTTTCTATTTTGTGGAATAGTTTGGAGAGAATTAGACTTAGCACTTCTTTGAAGGTCTGGTAGAATTCTGCACTTAATCCATCTGTCCCAGGGCTTTTTTATTTATTTTTTTTTTTTGGAAGGAAGATTGTTGATGACTGCTTCTATTTCCTTGGGGGATATAGGACTATTGAATCTTTCTACCTGATCTTGACTAATTTTTGGTAAATGGAATCGATCAAGAAAATTGTCCATGTCTTTTAGATTTTTGAATTTTGTGGCATATAGGCTTTTGTAGTATGACCTAATGATTGTTTTGATTTCCTCGGTGTCTGTAGTTATGTTCCCCTTTTCATTTCTGATTTTGCTGATTTGGATAATTTCTCTCTGCCTTTTAGTTAGTTTGGCTAAAGGTTTGTCTATCTTGTTGATTTTCTCAAAGAACCAGCTTTTGGCTTCATTGATTCTTTGAATAGTTTTATTTGTTTCTAATTGATCAATTCAGCTCTGAGTTTGATTATTTCCAGCTGTCTGCTCCTCTTGGTTGTATTTGCTTCTTTTTTCTCTATCGCTTTCAGTTGGACCATTAAGTTGCTTTTATGAATTGTCACAAATTTCTTCTTGAAGGCACGTAGTGCTATGAATTTTCCTCTGAGCACTGATTTCATTGTGTCCCATAAATTAGGGTATGTTGTGCCTTCATTTTCATTGAATTCTAGAAAGTCTTTAATTTATTTCTTTTTTTTCTTCCTTAACACAGCTATCATTGAGCAGCAAGTTTTTCAGTGTCCATGTGCTTGTAGACGTTTTTCTATTTCCATTGTTGTTGAGGTCCACCTTTAATCAATAGTGGTCACATAGAATACAGGAGATTATTTCAACCTTCATGTATCTGTTGAGGCTTGCTTTGTGACCAACTATATGGTCCATTTTGGAGAAGGTTCCATGAGGTGCTGAAAAGAAGGTATACTCTTTTGAGTTTGGGTGGAAAGTTCTGTAGATATCTATTAGGTCCATGTGTTTTAGGACCTCTGTAAGTGCCTTTATTTCCTTATTAGGTTTCTGTCTAGATGATCTTTCCCTTGGTGAAAGTAGGGTGTTGAAGTCTCCCACTATCAAGGTATTGGAATTGATGTGTGATTTAAGTTTTAGTAATGTTTCGTTTATGAATGTAGGCGCTCTTGTATTTGGGGCAGACATGTTCAGAATTGTGATGTACTCTTGGTGGATTTTTCCTTTGATGAGAATGTAGTGTTCCTCCTCATCTTTTTTGATTAATTTTGGTTGAAAATCTATTTTATTGGATATTAGGATAGCTACCCCAGCTTGTTTTCTGGGTCCATTTGCTTGAAAGACATTTTTCCAGCCCTTTACTCTGAGGTAGTATTTATCTTTGTTGCAGAGGTGCATTTCTTGGATGCAGCAGAATGTTGGATCCTGTTTCTGCACTCATTCTGTTAGTCTGTGTCTTTTTATTGGAGAGTTGAGTCCATTGATGTTAATAGATAATAGTGACCAATGAATGTTAGTTCCTTTTATATTGGGGTTGGTGATCTTACTGTGTTTCATTGCTTGTTTTCTTTTCATTTTTGTTGGGATATTATCTGTATGCTATGTTTTCTTGGGTGAAGCTATTTCCATTGGATTGGAGTTTTCCTTCTAGTATCTTCTGTAAGGTTGGTTTGCTGTGTAAATATTGCATAAATTTAGTTTTGTCATGGAATATTTTGTTTTCTCCATCTATGTTGATTGAAAGCTTTGCAGGGCATAGTAGTCTGGTTTGATATCTATGGTCTCTTAGAGTCTGTGTGACACCTGCCCAGGCCCTTCTGGCTTTCATAGTTTCTGATGAGAAGTCCGGTGTGATTCTGATAGGTCTACCTTCATATGTTACTTGGCCTTTTTTTCTTGCTGCTTTTAATATATTTTCTTTGTTCTGTAGATTTAGTGTTTTGACTATGATGTGACATGATGTGTTTCTTTTCTGGTCTAGGCTATTTGGTGTTCTGTAGGCCTCTTGTATATTTATGGACATCTCTTTCTTTAAGTTGGGAAAATATTCTTCTATAATTTTCTTGAAAATATTTTCTGGACCTTGGAGCCTGGAGTCTTCTCTTTCTTCAATTCCTATTAATCTTAGATTTCGTCTTTTCATGGCATCCTTGATTTCTTGGATATTTTGTGTTTGGGACTTTTCTGATTTTACTTTTTCTTTGAGAGAAGTATCAATTTTTGAGAGTGTATCTTCAGCTCCAGAGAATCTCTCTTCCATCTGTTATATTCTCTTGGTGATGCTTACCTTTGTGGTTCCTGTTCTTTTCTCCAAGTTCTCCAGCTCAAATCGGAATACACCTAGTTCTCATCTACAAGGATATGTTTTAAGAATATTGCGTATCTTACATACGAACTCACAGAACTCATGCACAAGGCCTGCTCATATTCAAGCCAGATGTGGCATCAGTGCTGAGAATGGAACTGAGCCCCAATTCTGAACCCAGACAGTATCTTCAACTTACAACTGATCCCAAGTGATGAATTCATTTCCTCCAGTTGTGTCTTACTAGATATACAATCCACATTTAATGGATATCTGGTGACCAACAGTAAATGGTCAACACACACACATACATACACACATACACACACCTCAAAGTTATTTACGTAGTTGTTTTTGTTAGGTATTTTGACTCATAATGCTTTGTTTTGGACACTTTTTACCTTATTTTGGTTTCTAATTTTTTTGTGTATATGTGTGTGTATGTTTCTTGTGCTTTTTTCTTTATTTTTGTTTTTGATATTTGTCTGTTTACTTTTTTATTCTGGTTTGTTTGTTTTATTGGTATTCTTGTTTTCTAAAGAGAGAGAGAATGAAACATGGCATTGGATGGCTGTGGTGATAGGGTAGATCAGGGAGGAGAGGAGAGAGGAGACAGAATGATCAGAACAGCTATATGGAAATAATTTATTTTCAGTAAAAAATGTTACATACTGTTTTGGTAGAAAAATTACTGTCAGAGTAAAAAACGGTGGGGAACTAGATTGACATTAGTGTGATAGAGCTTGAAGTAGGCTTTGCATGTTAACAGAACAGAACACTGAAATTGGTTCATAATAGAATGGAATGGAAGCATATGTATTCGACACAACATATGAAGCCAAGATATATAACAGATACAATAGAAATGCTTTACAAGGAGTGTGGGTGGTGAGCAGAAGGATCCAATAACCTTGAGATTAGGGAGTGGGAGGCAGATTCTTTGAAATTTAGAAATAATTTTTATAAAAACATTTGGCTCCTATTTAGTCATTTGTGTATTTTGAGGTTACGAAGTACATATATTTGTTTTAAAATAAGTTTTTTCTTGAAGAAACATTTGGAGAATAGTACAGAAAAATCTCAGTTCCTACAATTCTGATTTGAGGAAAGAAAACACAGGTAAATATTCATCCACATATGAATTTTCCTACTCTTTCTACAATACAGGGTTGAATATTTACAGTGCTAACAAACATAATAAGCAAGTGGAATACTGTCCTCAGTATATAACATCATGAGGCACTCTAGGTAGGCTTGACAAATATTATTTGATAAAATAGTATATTATATGTTCCTCCTTTGATACATTATTATTTCTTTCAGGTTGTTAAATTGGGGAAATTACTATATACCATTGGTTTGCTTATTATGACCCTGCAACATTAAAACATTGAAAGTTTATTCTTTATTTACTATTTATCCTATAGATATGACAATACTTAACATTGTTATCTCTACAGAAATAACTAAAATGATTCTAAAAAAATGCAATTCAATATGATCACTAGCTTTCTTTTTCTGAAGTAATGTATTGTATAACCCAGGCTGGTTTCAAATTTCTTATATATGTGAAAGCTAGACCTGAATAACTGATTATCCTGCCTCCAACTACCAAGTACAATGGTTATATGTACACCATAACATGCATCTCAAATATGATCAGTATCTGTATGAAAAGATGAAACTTAGACAAAGAATTTTGCTGAGGGAGAGCAACTAGAAATATCAAAAGATGGCTACCTCGAATCCAAAGTGAGATCATAAAATTTTCTCTCATGTGTATATACATGAAGATATATGTATGTATATGTACATTTATATATATATATGTGTGTGTGTGTGTGTGTATGCCTTATACAATTGTTCAACATTTATGTGGTGACCAGTTTTAGTTGTTAATTTGTCATCAGTTTAAACTACCTGGAAAGAGGTTCTCAATGAGCAATTATCTAGAGTAGAATAGTCTCTGGGCATGTCTATAGAGAATTACCATGATGTATGATGTTAATTAGTATGAATAGAACAGCCCACTCTGAGATCACCTTTCCTTAAAAGAGGATCAGGGGTTGTGTGAATATAGAGAAGTAGCTCAGTACAGGTAAACACATATATATACATTTCCTCTGCTCTTGACTGTAATGTGCTATGATGAGCTGTTTGAGTTCCTTTTGCCTTGATTTTTCCACAACAGTGGACTGTCACTAGAAATTTTAAGTGTAAATAAACCTTTTCTCCCTTAATTAGCCTTTGATCAGAATGTTTTATCATATCAGTAGAAAAGGACAATCAATGTGTTTGTAGGCATATATAGATCTGTGTGTATGTATCTATATGTATGTAAAAGTGTACATGTGTGTCTGCATATATAGCTGTGTATGTATATATATATGTATATATTTATGTGTATGTGTGTATGTATGTATACATATATATGTACTTGTATGATTTGAGTGCAACCACATATACTCAAAAAACAAAATTTCCGTATGAATTTTGTATAATAACGGTGTCATTTTTGCTCAGAAGCCTCTAAATTCATTTCTGGGGATTCTAACCACACGGATAATCACTCCCATTCTCTTTGATAACTTTCCCTGTGGAAAGTCTACTGCAAGTTTTTTCCAAAATACCTGAGCAGAGATCTACATTGCTGATCTTGGTAGTGGTTCTCCCCACTAGTTACTGGAATTTCCTGAGAAGAATCCAGCCTTGTGTCCAGCCTTTAAGCAGTTGGGGTTTTTTGGCCCCTTAGATACTGCTTTAAAAATTTTACATTTTATACAACCACAAAAATGATGTTGAAATTTGTGTATATAAGCAGCAACAAATACAATAAATCCCTAATTGTAAAGTTATTTACCTCTAAATTACAAGTCTAGTGCATTTTAAATTTTATTTTAAGTATTTATTTAAACATATTTATTCTCTTTTTTAGAAACCTTATGGACACCTTAAATCTTTTTAGTTTAAATTTTAACTTGACAGAAAAAAATGGTCTCTTACCTATAATTCTCTTGTTCTCAGCAATGGTACCATCTTTGCTGGTTATACTGATATTTTTTTCAAAGTCTCAATAACAAACATATATGTTCATTTTTATTGTTTGTGTCTATTCTTTTGTCTGGGCTTTTAATTGTTCTTATCTTCCTGAACCTCACTAGTCCATAATATTCAATGCCATCTCCTCCATGGCTCCCACAAAACCAATGAGTTCAGCTACTTCTGTTTGTAGTTAACTGCCTCTTTTCCAAACATTTACAATTATGACTGTATTATTGTCAAATTGGTGAAATGTGGCTGTTTTGAAGAATATTAAAATGATCTGAATTTACTTTTGCTATATAAAATACTAATCAGAAAAAAAGCATAAAATTGCTAAGACACTTATTTCTCATTGTTTGTGTGTATCTGAAATTTGGAGTCAGGTTAGATGAATGATCCCGATTCACAGTTACTATTAAGGCTGCAAGATATGGGTCAGAGCTACAGTTAGCTCTAGTCATGATATGAGCAAGTGGATCCCTTTGCATAAAGCTTCACACAATGTCTGTTAAAGTATTTTCTATTTTGCTAGTGTTAGAAGGTTTATGTTCCAGGAAATGAGCAACGTCCCACAGTGATAGCACTGTTTCCTCCCATGTGATACTTAACTACTCTCAAAGAAAAGGAACTGAGGGCAAAGAATAGCCTACAACATTTCCCGTGACTAAGCTCATAAGACATGCTACACCATTTTTAATACTTCAGTACAATTTAGGCATCGGACAGTTCTATGTAGTGCAAGTAAAGACAGCAGATGCCATGAATATTAGGAAGGATCACTGTGGGATGCTACCACTGCAATGACATTGAAAAACAAAACACTAGGGCTGAAGAGTCAGTGGTTAAGAGCAATTGTTTACTCTTGTGTAGGACTCAGCTTCGATTCCCACTACCCACATGGCAGCTCACAGCCACTGTTATTCCAGTTCCAAGGCAACAGCTATTCTCTTTTATCTTCACAGACAATGAGCATGCATATGATACACATACATATATGCAAGAAAACACTCAAGCACACAAAATAATAAAAATAATAAATCTATAAGACACTTAATCACCACTAAGGATTATTTTAATTTTTAGGCATATCATTGAAAAACCTCAACTATTTTGTTATAAATGGGGAAGAAAAATAGCTTTACACAAAATCAAAAACTCCTTCAATGACATCACAATTTGAATTAAAAGTTGAAAGCATTGATCAATATTTTAAATGTTATCTAACAAAAACACATTTTAGAATCAACAACATTTTTAGGTTGTGAGAAATCATATTGTGACAGTATGCCTTGGCTATCACAAAGAACAAAATGACGAGGACATTTTCTTTCAGGTAACATCACATCCTTGAATGATCTCGGAATTCCACTGGGTTTCAACTCTGTCATCATTCACATGGGCAATGTGACAAACTGCTTATATCTCAGGAGGCTATAGTGAGTATAGACTATATTATTGATTAGAAGCAGCAATGAAGCATTAAACAACTATTAAAAGGTGGCATGTCTTCATTAAGTGATTTGCAGACGTGCCTCCTAAATGCCACTTAAATAGCTGTCATTGCTTAGCATGAATTAAAAACAAATAATAATTAACAAAATCATTGTGTGAAATTAATTTCAGGTGACCTCTACCAAGGAAACTTCATTTTCTACCAGAATAGCTCATCAAAGACAGACACTTAGAATGTCTCTTGTAATGACAGTATTGATCTTCAGTTACATTATGTGAATATGTTTTTGTTTTATTTTAACCCCAGGTGTGGGATATGGGACTGCTTTAGTTTGTCCATAGCCATTGACTGTGACTGCCTCATGCACTAGAAGGGGCATAATCTTTGCCAGCTGCACACAGTTTAATTCTGGGGGCGCTAGAGAGGGTATAAATGCAAGATATCAGAGAGGGATACTGGAGTAGGGGCATTCTGAAGAAGAAGAAGAACAAGAACAAGAAGAACAAGAACAAGAAGAACAAGAACAAGAAGAACAAGAAAGCTGCTGCTCCCCCTGCTCCACATTGCTTTTGTTGAGTTTGTGAGCAAAGAGATGAGAAAAAATTGGTAATAATTTGATGAGGCAAAGATTGGACTTGCTTTAAAGAAGTCAATGCCCCTAATAAGCAGGGAATATTCTTAATAAATCTATTTCCCCTTTCTCCTGTAACCTTCTTTCTTGCCTACCTGGTGTTGGGGTGTTGAAAAGGATTGGAATTGAGAACAAGGGTAGAGGTATAGGAACCCAAATAAAATAGATTTTAAAAACTACATCTATAGCTGTTACCATTTGATGATGTTATTCATCATCAACAACCAGTATGTGACTTGGCACTTAGTAGGGCACTTGTGGCAGTTTTCTTGTTGTTGCACTGTTTATCAGGATTGATTTGGTTCTATTCTCTGCTGTGAGGTCCTCATCAAAAAGGAATGATTGCCTCTTCAAATTAGCACTTCTCCAAACCATTCTTGAATTTATTCTATGAAATATGTAGTGAGTTGTCATTAAGCACCACACTAAATCATTTATGAGGAGGGAAAATATTGCATTCCCTCTCGTTTTGTTTAGAGCAATATAAGTAGAAAACCTTTTGACCTGAAGAAAGGATTGTCCACCTACAACTTAAGTCGTTGTTTTAAATCTTTATTTAACTGCATAACTTAATATAATAGGTTTGATAGAGAAACAATTATGCAAATATAGAGGATTGTCAAATTTAAATGTTTAATTGCTTGAAGCATTGTGATGAGTGACAAGGAAAGATATTAAATCTTGACAGAAACTGATCCAGCAAAATAATTATTAACAAAGTCCTCATCATATCTTTGGAGATTTTGTTGAACCAGGAAAAAAGGACATATAATAGAGTTTTAGTAATTTGTGGTTTGTATCATTATAAAAAATTATTGTCAGAAATACTAAGCATTTTCAAGAAAGTAAATGAGTAAAAGAAATAATACAAATCACTGGAAGGTATGGAAAATGCGATTGTGTCTTAATGCCAAAAAAGTAGAGTACAGAGTTTTAAAATTTGTACAATTATTTGAGTTAAAGAACAAAATATTTACTATTTTACTCATGAAGTTCTCTGCATAACTAAAGTACTAATCACAGGACAACCTTGTTCATGTATACAAAACAGTTTTAAGGAAAGAAACAATAGTTATTCTCTCATCAAAGTTTCACAACAGAAAAAGACACAAAATTATCTTCAGCATTTAATTGTGAGACTTGGAGTGATAGTTAAGGAAAAGTACATAGCAAGGAGACAGAACAATTTTAAGAGTCTCATTAACTAACCAGAATATGCTTATTGGCACCTGGAGCTAAAGAGGAGCTAACACAAATGGTACGTGAATGAAGGATTTCACAGAACTATTCTTTGAAGCAATAGTCAAAGGTAATAAGTGGTGACTTCTTTGAGAAAAACTAACACTGGTTCTTTAACAATAAAGCAGCAGGAAGCAGTTTGGTTATTAAGGTGGAGTGCAAGCCAGATTATTCAATTTAGTAATGTTCAGAGAGTACAACAGAATAGGAAAATGAACCTAACAATTTTGAAGAGGGAGGCACCTTCTCCAGAGAGCAGAGATGGGTATGGTAGTCAAAATCACCTTTCGCAGGGTAGTGGGATTTCACTGCCAGCAGCTGCATGGAGATCTGAAGTGGTGTTGCTTTTGTGTCTTCCTTCAGTGTGCAAATGCATGTTGTGACTATTCTGACTTAATTTTTAATCATAAATTGAGAGCGTGCATGGAGATCATATGGTTTTGTTTATAATTATCAAGAAAGTCAACACAAGGGACTAACATCAATGTTATTTTTTCATTTTCTTTGATAAAGGGACATTAAGAGAGATCGTGAGGTGAAAACGATAGCTGGTTGAGATTTCTGAACTTGCTTGGAGAAAGCATGAGAAAACTACCTTAGAGAAAAGAAAATGTGCTGCATATTTGGTGATCAGACAATGAGACCCATAAAGTGATTAATCCAGCTCACAGATAACCTCTACATTCCTTTCCCACCTTCATGACAGGAATAGAATTACAGTTGGTTTGACTAACCTTCACAAAGATGAAATCAATCCCCATAAATGAATACCTGGTTTGAGAATTTTTTTAAAGCTTATACGTAATAATATCTACTCTAATATAGCTTCCATCCTTGAGTCATCTTGTTTCTATCTTTTAAATGGTGATAATCTTCAGAATTCATTTGTAGCTATAATCTCATACTAACTGCTCCCTAGCTGACCTTTCTTAATTTTATGGCTTCATCTATCAACTGTACTTTGGATTAATATTAAATTCCATTCTAGGTTTCTTCACTGAATTTCAAACTCAAATATTTTATAGACATTTCAAAGTCATCATTTCTCCAATTTGAATTGATTATTTAATCATTGAAAATAAGGTTATCTTCCTAAATTTCCCCATTCAATAAAAGTCACTAAAGGTCAAAAAAAGTGCAATTCCCCTAGATTTCATTTTCTTTTCTGTGCATCTAATTGCTCACTAAGTCAAGCCAAACATACTAAATGATTCAGAAATGAATATCTTTTTTTCTACCTCTACCTTTTCTTCTCTCACACATTCATTACTCTGCCACTTGGAATAGTCCAAGGATAAGTGAAATTATTACCTCTTTGGAGACAAAAAATGGATACTAATGAATTTTTATCAACTAATCAGAAATTCTGTAGTGGAGTTTTGAAGGAAGTAAATTGAGTAAAATTGTCTTAAATTTTCCTCACTCTGGTAAAATGGAAAACACTTCAGGAACATTTTGTTATTTTCATTCATTTTGTCTGTGTATTTTGTAAATTCTCTGCAGCATGTCTTGATCCCATTTCCTCAGCACCAAGTAACTTGAACACGGACAGAATATATGAGAGATGAGTTAGGGTAGCACCCACTCTTGTGGTATAGGTGAAAGGAGGGGAAGACACCATCTCTGAAAATATGGAACCATGAACTAAAATGCATTTTAAAAAAGCTGTGAAGCATGAGTCCACAAGAACCATTGTAAGCAGAAAGACACACATGGTATATACTCACTCATATAGAAATATAATATAGGATAAACCTACTAAAACCTGTACACCTAAAGAAACTAATTAAGAGGGAGGACTCTGGCTAAAATGCTCAATCCCCATCCCGAAAGGCAAAGAGGATGGACATCAGAAGAAGAAGAAAACAAGAAACAAGTTAGGAGCCTCCCACAGAGGGCCTCTGAAAGGCTCTGCCCTACAGACTATCAAAGCAGATGCTGAGAGTTATGGCCAACTGTTGAGCAGAGTGCATGGAATCTTATGAAAGAAGTGGGAAATAGTAAGATCTGGAGAGGACAGGAACTCCACAAGGAGAGCAACAGAACCAGAAAATTTGAGCACAGGGGTCTTCCCAGAGACTCATACTTCAACCAAGTACCATGCATGGAGATAACCTAGAACCCCTGCACAGATGTAGCCCATGGAAGTTCAGTGTCCAAGTGGGCTCCAAAGTAATGGGAACAGGGACTGCCTCTGAAATGAACTGATTGGCCTGCTCTTTGATCACCTCCCCCTGAGGTGGGGGAGCAGCCTTATGAGGCCATAGAAGATGACAATGCAGCCACTCCTGATGTGATCGGATAGATTAGAATCAGAAGAAAGGAGAGGAAGACCTCCCCTATCAGCAGACTTTGGGAGGGTCATGCTTGGAGAAGGGGAGGGAAGGTGTGATTAGGAGGGGAGGAGGGAGGGGCTTTGGGGAGGATACAAAGTAAATAAATTGTAATTAATAAAAATTAAAATAAAAAACGACCATTGTAAGACCATGTTATGGGAAATACTGTTTATTGGGAAGTATATGAAGTATATTTAGAAGTTTATCCTAGAAAAGAAGATGAAAGAAAGAAAGAAAGAAAGAAAGAAAGAAAGAAAGAAAGAAAGAAAGAAAGAAAGAAAGAAAACCTTTGCAACCCTCCAGCCCTAGAAAAAGTATAGTAGAAGATAGAAACTGTCCTCTTGGGCTCCAGGCCTTCCTTGCAAGTAAAATTTCAGTTTAAGGGGAGATATTGTTCTTTAATATTAAGCTAGCACAAATTATGTGAAAGAAGATTGAGACTCCCACTTTTCCCAGACCAAATTGAATCCACAAAGAACAAAATGAACAAAACAGTGATAAGAATGGAAATCAAGACAGTACAGTGTAGCAACAAACCATAACTTATAGTTATTATAAATGCAAATAATTCATATATGTTGATACATTTCAAGAAAATACACATATATTTATTTATAATAAAGAGAAATGAACATATCAATAACTTCTAGTTCTGCTCAAAAAGACTTTCTAACAAAACCAGCATATTAATCAAAAAATGAGTCATTTTTACTGTTCTCGGCAATTTGTTACATTAGAATAAATATCTGAGCTCATGACCTCCAACATTCTCTTATAAGTTACAACCTGTTAGTTTGGCTAATTCAACATTTTGTCCAATGTTCAGAGTGATACTTAAAATTAGATGCAGACAATGGGTAAAGAGACTCCAATAAAAGTAAATAGTAGCAAATCATTAAATCATAGTATTAAATCTATATATTATTTAAAAATACCTATAATTACTTCATAAATATATGAAATTTATATATATTGAGCAAATAAAAAACGTTATTTGCAAGTTTCAAACTATTTTATTTGAAGACACACCAATAAAAACAGAAAAGTTTAAATTTATAGAGATTTTCTAAGTAACTCAAATTTATTGCTTGTGTTAAAAAAACAAAAAACTTGGCTGATTATCTCACACTAATTTTTTTAATTTTAATTTTTTATATTAATTACAGTTTATTCATTCTAAATTTTAACTTTCATGTTTGAGGAATTTTCCTGGATTATTTTAACATGGCTTGATGCTCTTAGTAGAAATAAAATCCCTCTCAAAAATAAAGCATGTGCTTAAAGCATTATTTTCTTTTGAATTTAATTTGATCATGAATATAATTTGTGTCATTCCTCACTAAAAGTGATTTAATATTCTATTCTAGGCTTGGAATAAAAAGTGAAAATAAATGAAAAACGCTGAGCGTTTATTTTAATCTGTTGTGTAATTAATGATGGTGGACCACAGTAGGCTTTCAGTAAAAGTCCTTTGGAAGCATAGTACATATCAAGTTCTTATAAGATAGACACCAACAAGCAACGGATTTTTAATTCAGCCATGCCTTTAGAAATTGGCTAAGGTATTGGAACAGCCCTTTCCAATATGTGACAAGGAGAAAGAAAATACTACATTTGCATTTCTTTGTGCTTATATTCACTATGTTTTATAATACAATTCTATCTAATTTGACCTCTATTGAAAACAAAAGCAAGGCGTACACACACACACACACACACACACACACACACACACACACACACCAGACCCCTTAAAAATAAGAGTAAAGTGATAAAAGATAACTTAACATGAAATCTTCCATTCTTGATACTTTTTGTTTTCACAAATACTCTGGTTCTTTTTAAATTTCACAGATATCAAAATAAGGCTTTTAAATTCTTATCTTGTAGTGATGTACTCTTTAAATTGCTTCATTTTTCTTAAGTCTCAAGGGAAAATCAGGAGGAGGGAAGTATGAGTCTTTTATCTTTGACTCTTTCCTTTTCCTGTAGAAAATACAAATAAAACTACAGGGTAAAACTTTTCTTTCTTTTTCTAGTTTTATTTTTTTAATTACTTAATTAATTAACTTTTGATCCCTATCATAACCCCTTCCTTCCTCTCCTCCTTGTCCCACTCTCCCTCTTTCCTCTGCCTATGCCCCCTCCCCCACCACTCAGAAATGGGGAACCCTCTGCTCCCACTTACTCTATCCTACACACCAGGTCACTTTAAAACCTAACACATGTATCGTCTTCCATGGTGATCTGGCAAGACAGCCCTGCCAGGTGAAAGTGATAGAAAAACATGTAACAGAGTCCTTGTCAAAGACAGCTCCCACTCTCCAGACTATGGAACCCACATGAAGACCAGGCTGTTCATGGGGTACAAATGTATACACGGCTCTTGGGAAGATATGAGGGTGACTCTAGCTGAGACCTCTAGTAGCAGGTTACTTGGAGACTGAAGAGACCTTCTAAGCAGACAGGACTCCTATTGAAAGGAGAGGAACACCAACCAAGCTACAAAAATTTTGACTAAAAATTTACCCTGCGTACAAGTTGTGCAGACATAAAGACAGGGCAGAGATTAAAGAAATGTGCAACCAATTCCTGGCCCAACCTGAAACCCACTCCATGGGAGAGAGCCAAACCTTGGCACTATTAAGGACATTCTGTTATGCTTGAAAACAGGTGTCTAGCATGGTTGTCCTCAGAGAGGCTCCACCCAGCAGCAGATGGAAACATTGCTTGTACCTAAAAGAAAGATGTCACAGATTAAACTTTTCTGTGTCCCGGATATATCCTTGGAAGGTTGGCGTGCTATTGCTGCCAGTTTTCAGAAAGAGTTTCTTTAGGTGTTGCCAGATTAGTGGCACGAATTCAATACTACATGAAACATAAGAAATGCTGTGCCATATACATGAAGCCATGCTACATAAAGATGAGAGGACATATCTGATAATCAGGTCTCAGCTTTCAGTTAATCAAATTTTAATTTTTATTGTTTTATAATAGAATATCTAGCAATGCTCTCAGAAGCCAATTCTCTGAGATGACCCTGATTAAATACCAGAAATCCCAAAATATTTCAAAATGACTAGTTGTAAATTTGTGCTCATTTTCATACTTTCATATATGCTTGGCCTTACATGTTACTTTTTACTTCTTCAATTTGATAGAAAATTTCATATTTCTACACCCTCTACATATCTGGTTACTTACGTTAATAATGTTGATTATAAACATAAGTGCCAATCAATTTATTTTAATATAGTTGGTACTCAGTTTCTTTGGCGGTTCCAAATTATTTTTAGGATGGTTCTGTTTGTGCAGACATGCATCTGTGGAGACATGTGCTTGTGAGTACAGTGCCCATGAAGGCCAGAAGATAGCTTTGGACTTGCTGGGGCTGGAGTTACAGTCTTTCAAGCTTAACTTCTCATCACCTGGGTCTACAACTGGGTTTATCTCATGCCACAAGTATGTTCCAGTCATGTTTCCTGGTTAAGAAACTTTAAAAGCACACCACTGAACACACTTGTAAAGAGGAGGAGGAAAGTACCACGAGAAGCTTGAAGTGGGGAGGCATACTTGTTGCTAATGTTAGGAGTGTGCTCATGTTTCAACATCAGTTTATTAAAAACAAGAGAATAAAATACCTTATGACAACACTCCCAACTTTGATTTTTGTCATTGATAAAAATGAAAATAATCATCAAAGGAACAATTTGAATGTCTTTTTTGGTGTTTTTAGAATATAAAACGTTAGAATATTAACTGAAGTTCAAAATTATGAGCTTGCAAAGACGTCTGAGTAGAAAGGCAATTAAATACGATAAACTGCAGGGGTAATCAGAAATATAACAGATTTTATTCAAGTGCAGTACAGTACTATTAAAAATTCCCCATTCTACTGGATGTGCTGTCTCCCATACCATAACAAACATGAATTGACAGCGATTGTAACTTTTTTCTGCACTGGCCATGCATGATACTCCCTCTTGTAACAATCAGGCACAACTGGGGAAGAGCTCCATGAGGACCTACTAAAATATTGTCTACATATACATAGTGGAGTAGATGAGATCATCATCTGCAGTTATGTACCTAGGAGTGAGCGACTGGAATCCATTATACAGTTACAAACCTGTCATATAGAAGTCCCTACTTAAAGTCATTGGGTCACAAAGCAAAACAAAAATACAAGAATATGGAAATGAAAATTGCATGGAGGATTGGATCAGAGGAGATGGAAAAGGGTGTGGCTAAGTAAGCAGAATGCAATGTATATGTATGAATAGTCAAAGAATAAATTTCTTAATTCATTTATTTTTTAATTAAAATTTATTCACTATGTATCCCAGCTGTATCCCCTCATTCATTCCCTCCCAACCTATCCCTCCCTCCCTCTTCCACTCCCATGCCACTCCCCCAGTCCAATGATGGAGAGGTCCTCCTCCCTTTCCATCTGACCTTAGCCTATCAGGGTCTCATCAGGACTAGCTTTATTGTCTTACACTGTGGACTGGTAAGGTTGCTCCCTCCTAAGGGGGAGGAGAGCAAATGGAGCCAGCCACTGAATTTATGTCAGAGACAGTCCTTGTTCCCCTTACTAGGGAATTCACTTACACTGAGGTGCCATGGGCAAGGGTTCTAGGTTATCTCTATGCATGGTCCTTGGTTGGAGTACCAGTCTCAGAAAAGACCCCTTTGCTCAGATTTTTTTATTCTTTTACTCTCCTTTTGCAGCTCCTCTCCCATCAAATTCTTTCATCACCTCCTTCTTTCATAAGATTCCCTGCACTCTGCCCAAAGTTTGCTTATGAGTCTCAGCATTTGCTTAATTACCTTGTTGGGTAGAGTCTTTTGGATGCCCTCTGTGGTAAGCTCCTATCTTGTTCCTCTTTTTCTCCCTTTTCTGATATCCATTCTGTTTGTCTTTCTGAATGAGGATTGATCATCTTACCCAGGGCCCTCCTTCAATAACTTCTTTAGGTATACAGATTTAGTATGCTTATCCTATATTACATGTTTAATATCCACTTATAAGTACGTATATACCATGTGTATCTTTCTGTTTCTGGAATACCTCACTCAGTATGATCTTTTCTAGTTCTCACCATTTGCCTGCAAATTTCATGAATTCCTTGTTTTTAATTACTGAATAATATTCCATTGTGTAGATGTACCAAAATTTTTGTATCCATTCCTCAGCTGAGGGACATCTGTGTTGTTTCCAGATTCTGGCTATTACAAACAAAGCTGCTATGAACATGGTTGAACAAATGTCCTTGTTGTATAATTGAGCATATTTTGGATATATGCCTAGGAGTGGTATAGATGGATCTTGAGTTAGCACTATTCGTAATTTTTCTGAAAAAGTGACAGACTGATTTCCAAAGTGGTTGTACAAGTTTACATTCCCACGAACAGTGGAGGAGGGTTCTCCTTTCTCCACATCCTCCCCAGCATGTGTTGTCATTTGAGTATTTGATCTTAGCCATTCTAAAACCAGAAACACTAAATCTATTAGAAGAAAAAGTGGGTAAGACCCTAGAACTCATTGGCCCAGGAGAAAACTTCTTGAACACAACACCAACAGCACAGACTGTAAGATCAACAATCAGTAAAGCAAAGGACACTGTCATCAGAACAAAACAACAGCCTACAGACTGTGAAAGGATCATCACCAGCCCTATATCTGACAGAGGGCTAATATCCAGAATATATAAAGAACTCAAGTAGCATCAAATCAAGTAATCCAATTAAAAATGGGATACAGAGCTAAACAGAGAATTCTAAATAGAGGAATATCGAATGACAGAGAAACACTTAAAGAAATGTTCAACATCCTTAGTTATCAGGGAAATGTAAATCAAAACAAGCCTGAGATTTCACCTTATACCCATCAAAGAAGAAATTTAAGAAAATGATTTCTCACATTAATTATATCTTAGACTTTAGCCTCAATTGTACAATGTAATTTTTGCAAGAATTATTTACGCTGTTTGAATGTCCAATTTAGGAGTTTACTTACTGTTTTTTGAATGGTTTAAACAACTCCGGTTAGGCTACAGAAATGTCTGCCTGATCTCTTGACTACTTTGAAAGACTGAAAATCATTTAAGCCATCATGGTAGAATGTGGTAAAGAAACATATTGAAAACGCCAAATGTGCTCTAACATATGCCAAAAAATTGTAATATTCCTTGAGCCAGTGCAACTCAAGCAGACCATAATAACCTGTTGGGTTAGAAAAGTTGGTGCCAGAAGCTGATGATTTCCCTAGAGCCAATCAAAATGATGGAAACATTGGTGCAAAATCACAGCTGAGCAGGTTCAGTCCTCTCCTCACTCGCTGCAGATGGCAAGTAATTTAGGAATGCCCATTTGGTGGAATTTACCAGTTCCTCCAGAGATCACACATATGGGTTTGCATTTAAAAAGCAATTGCACCACGAATAGCTTTTTAAACAACAGATGTAAGTATTGACAGTGAAAGGATGTCCAAAAAGCAAAGTATGTCCACATGAAAGAAAAGGGAGCTTATGTTATATTTTACATGGCCTTTTAACTTAAAAAATATATAGCAGAAAATGATTATGAATTCGATCCATAGGTTGCTTGCCAAGTTTTCTAAATTAGATGTGAGATTCTGTCTTCCTACTACATTACTTTCTGGTAAACTACCCCTTTGGCCACCCTCACAGGGTAGAACAGCACTAAAAGGCCCAATGTGTACCAATGTACCATGAGAGGAGTTTGAAGTTTTTGTAACAGTCTGTGCTGTTTGATTTTTCACAGTGAGTTTCCTTTCTCCCTCCCTCTCTCTTCCCCTCCCTCTCCCTCTCTTCTCTCTCAGCCCCCTCTTTCGTCCTCCCTCTCCCTCTCCTTCTACCTCTCTCTGTCTGTCTGTCTTTCTGTCTGTTCTGTGTTCATTCTCCCTGACCCACAGAAAGATCATAAGGATACTTTTAGAATCCTACTGTCTTTTAAAAGGTGAATATACCCGTGTGTTTAAATGCCTGTGAAAGGGAGATACTTATATTTGCAGATGTGTGCACTAGTTACTACAATTTGTAAGGTTTGCAATTGCCTGTCCTTTATTGCTTCCTTTAAAGAAGGAAATTAATTGTGTGAAATTGCTTTGCTGGTAGAATGATGCCAGATTGCAATGGCAGCATTGACCTAATCTAGCAGTAAAACAGGCAATCACATCCTCAGTGAACACTCATAGAAATATTTGATTTCAGGAGTGTGCAGGACCAAAGTTTCCCTGGAGGAACCAGCCAGTAATTTTTATTCTTGTATTCAAAGGTAGTTCTGTTGTAGATTTCACTGTGATGCTGAAAGCTCATCTTGATTTTATTGAAAAATAAACCTCTGTATCTAAAAGCGCATCCCAAACGAAAAGAAACTAATTAAAAGGTTAGTTTTGGGCATTTAGCCTTTTGATGCTGATTGTTTCTTAACAGAATAAAATTTGATACTACTTCTTCCACTCTCAGATGTACTGGTTTGCTAGGATACTAATAGTTATGCAAATAATGATGTTAACAGCAAGTCCATTTTTCTGACTGTTTATAACCAACATCAAGTGAGGAATTGTGAAAGCTGGTATTGCTTTAGTTTGGAGGTTCGATGATGGGCAATTGCTCTATTCCAGAAAGCAAAGGAAAATGAAATTGCTTGTACAAAGGGATGAACAGATTCAGATTAGTGCTGAAATATTTATGACACCATTAAATGGGTGTAGTGAGGTTGCAGAATGTGGAATGCCCATAAAGTATGTATTCATAAGGGAAATGTACCTTCCACATTGAGCCTAGCATTTGTGCTCGATATTTAAAGAAAAACCACAATATTTCCCAAGTAGTATTAAAATTGCATGCCAAATTAATTCAACTGTTTTCTCTTTTCACAGAAAAGCCTATGTTACAAGTGTAATGCTTGTACATATTACATATATAACCATAAATGCAATTGGCTATTGTGTCCCTGAAGTGTATTAACTGCTACAGAAAAAGATAAAAAAGCTCAGACTTCAGAAATTTACATTGTAAGAAAATAAGAAACTGGTAATTCTTTTACTTTAGATGCATATTATCAATTGTTTGTTGGATATAGAATAATTTGTGAATAATCTTCTACATAAAGAAATGTGCACTACAGCAAGCTTTCAAAAACAGATATTGACATCAAGATGGAAACACACTGAAAATCCCAGGTATACAGAATACCCCTTTAGATGAAATATATATAAAACTATTAGGAGAATAAATAAAACGGAGGATATTTGTAATATTTCTTCCATAGCATCTCATATAATAAAGGGGAACTTTATGAAACAGTAGACTCTATTAGTTCTCCTGCATTTATTTTTGATCGCTCATGCTTCTTTTTCTTACTGAGAACTAGGTTGTCAATCTCGAACTAAAATTTGTATTTGTACATTTTTGAGCTATAGATTTCAAAAGCAGCATTTCATCTGCAGGAGAGACATGGAAATAATCAGATATAACATAGTCTACCATCCTTTTTCCTACCCCCATTCCTGTCTCTCTGTGGTGGTTTCAATAGGAATGGCACCCATAGACTCATGTGTTTGAATGCTTTGCTATAGGGAGAGGCATTATGAGGAGGCGTGGTCTTGTTGGAGGAAGTATTTCACTTCTGGGAGGGCACTGAGGTCATATATATGATCAAGCTAAGTCCAATGTGCTGCACAGTCTTATTATGCTGACTGTGGATCAAGAAGCAGAACTCTTGCCTCCTCTGGCGCCATGTCTACTTATATGTTGCCATGTATCCCACCATGATGATAGTAGACTAAACCTCTGAAGCTGTAAGACAGCCCCAAATTAAATGCTTTCCATAAGAGTCACCATAGTCCTGGTGTCTCTTCACAGCAATAAAACCCTAAATAAGACAGTCTTTATGGTATATACATATTACACCCACACAGAATATAGGATGCTCATACCGAAAGAAAAGGAAAGTAAAATAATGTGGCTAGATGATGAATTTGCACCTCTAGAAAAATTAGATATCTTTCTAATATGGAAGGTGTGCTTTTATGACAGAGCAGAGTGCGTAAGCAGAGGTAAGTGCGGGACATCACTGGGGTCTGCTACTTCACAAGGAGTTAAGGAGTTCACTTTCCTTCTTGGTGTGAATTTGGTCTGAACCAGGAGATCTAAATCTTCTTTGAGCTATGATAAGCACACCATTAGGCACTCCAAAACCTAATACTATACCACATAAATATTTCAGAATCTACATGGCAGAGACACCATTGATCAAATTTATCCTGAAAGCACTGAGGAGTCCTTTAAGCAACTGAGTGTAGCCAGATAAGAAAGTATTTTAGTTAGAAAATATTAAAGTTGTGTCTTGAGAAATACATGAATTAGTAAGTAAGCATTTTCAAAAGTAGCCAAAAATAGCTTACAATTACAAATTAGGCATAGATGTGACACTAGCATGTGAGAGGCAATTAGTTTGAGCTATCTTTAATGACATACTAATAAATAACAAAGGTCACAATGGAGAGCACTAGTGCATTTGCAAATAATAGTGCATTTTCATAATGCATCCTATTCTAATTTGATGATATAATATTAAAAGATACAAAAGGTTAGTTAATCATTACTTAATGTTATTAGGTGCTATGTTTCTCTCAGTGAAAGAAAGAAGAAAGTGGGTTCGGGCAAGTGGCCTAGGACTGAAACACTGGAATGCAGAAAGCAGTCTTAGTAGTTGTGGTTTATCAGCACAACTTTATTTAACAGCAGAACATGTATTTGTTATTCCTCCTTTTGCGATAATCATTTCATCTCTACTTTGGCTATATGGACACAGTCATATTAACTTTTATGAACTGTGAAATCAAGCAAACTGGAACTAATTGAAGTATTAGTCAACAGTGTCCGCAGATTGAGATTAACATGGCTCAGGTAATAAGTGACATACAAATAGGGTGAAAACTCTCTCAGAAGGGCAAACGGTGTAGATATTGGAAATAGGAGAAGACAGGGAACAGGATAGGAGCCTTCCACAGGGGGCCTCTGAAAGACTATACTTTAGGGTAGATGCTGAACAGATGCTGAGACTCATAGCCAAATTTTGGGCAGAGTGCAGGGAATATTATGGAAGAACAGGGAGATAGAAAGACCTGGAGGGGACAAGAACTCCACAAGTAGACCAATAGAACCAAAAGTCCTGGACCAAGGGGGCCTGCACAGTCCCATACTCCAACCAAGGACCATACTTGGAGAGTAACTAGATCCTCTATTCAGAAGAAGCCCATAGGCTGCTCATTTTCCTAGTGGGTTTCCTAGTAAGGGGGTCAGGGACTGTCTCTAACATGAACTCAGTGCCTGGCTCTTTGACCACCTGCTCCTGCGGGAGTGCATCTTGGACAGACAACAGAGGAAGAAGATGCAGCCAGCCCTAATGAGACCTGATAGGCTAGGGTCAGACAGAAGGGGAGAAAGTCCTCCCATATAAGAGGACTTGGGAAAGGGAATAGCTGGAGAAGAGGGAGGGGGCTACAGCTGGGACACAATGTGAATTCAGAGACTTCCTGACAGCCTTAAAGTCTCACAATTCTGTGTGTTAACTCCATTGGCGAATGAAGAGGGAAGAGTTTTGGAATTCTCTGAACTGTGCATCTTTCTGTGCTTCCTCTGTAGTGTTAACCAAAAAGGCTGCTGAGTTGCCAATTTATTCAAACACTGCCTTTTAGCTTCCCTGGCTTTTGAAGACAGATGATCTAGAATGACCATAGGACATTTTATTTCAGTTTTGAGATTATAATTTGATTATAAAGTTTCTATGTTCTCTCCTCCCCCCAAAGGAAAAAAAAAACTCACATGAACCATTCCCTGCTCTCTTTCAAATTAATGGCCTCTTATTTTTACTGTTATTTCATGCATATAAGTATGTATATACATATCTATTCCTAAATATAACTTGTTCAGTTTATATAATATTAACTGTATGTGTGTGTTCAGGACCAACTATTTGGCACTGGATAGCCAGTTACTTTGCTCTGTCCTGAGGAGGATCACCATTCCCATTCCTAAAGTTTCTTGGTTGCCTAAGTTCTATAGTTAGGGCTGGGCCTTTCTCCATCCAGTTTGGCATGTTTATTGGGCTCATCCTTGTTCTGTTCTCATTTAGGCACTCATGATGGTGAAACATTTTGGGTATAGCTTCTGATATTACTCGGAGATATTCTCAGAGCAAACTCCCTGATCATCAGGCTCTTACGTTCTTCCTGACCCCTCTTCTGCAGTGTTCCCTGAGCATTAGGTCCTGGGAGTGCTTTGTAGATGCTTAGTTAGAGCTAATGTTTTGATAAAAACACTATGACCAAAAGCAACTTTTTTTGGTTTAAATATCCCATTGTCCACTGAGGGAAGCCAAGACAAGAACTGCACAGGAACCTAGGGCCCAGAGCTAACACAGAGGTCATGGATAAGTGCTGCTTACTGGCATGCTTCTCATAGGTTGCTCAGCCTGCATTTTATAACACCCAAAAACATTTGCTTGCAAGTGGTACCATCTGCAATGGGGTAGGCCCTCCTCCATCAATCACTAATTAAGAAAATGCCCTGTTGGGGGATGGTTTTGTGCACAGTATATTCAGATACTGATTTATGTGCACAGAGATCTGGTTGAAGTTCAGATGTGGGCATTGTCATTATAACTGAAAAATCTCCTGTCTCAATGTTGTATAGAAGTTGTTCTCCAATTAACCATCTCTGATTAGTTAATAAAGAGCTGAACAGCCAACAGCTGGGCTCAAGATGAGAGTTGAAATGGGGCTTGAGTACACAAAAAGGACACTTGCTCAACCATGTTTATAGCAGCTCTATTTGTAATAGCCAGAACCTGGAAACAACCCAGATGTCCATCAACGGTGGAATGGGTACAGAAATTGTGGTATTTTTATACAATGGAATACTACTCAGCAATCAAAAAGAAGGAAATCATGAAATTTGCAGGCAAATGGTGGGATCTAGAAAAGATCATTCTGAGTGAAATATCCCAGAAGGAGAAAGACAAACATGGGATATACTCACTTATATAGACCTATAAGATATGATAAACATAATGAAATCTATACACCTAAAAAAGATAATCAATTGAGCAGACATGGGGCAAGATGATCAATCCTTGTTTAGAAAGACAGATGGGATGTGCATTGAATGTATGACAGGAGTCTACTGAGCGCATCTGAAAGACTCTAACTAGCAGTGTTTTCAAAGCAAAGACTCATGACCAAAGCTTTGGCAGAGTACAGGGAATCATAAGAAATAAGGGGAGTTAGTCTGATGGGGAAAGGATAGGAGCTCCACAAGGACCAAATATATCTGGGCACAGGGTCTTTTCTGAGACTGACATTCAACCAAGGACCATGTATGGATATAACCTAGAACCTCCACTCAGATGTAGCCTGTGGTAGCTCAGTAACCAATTGGTTTCCCAAAGTGAGGGGAACAAGGACTATTTCTAACAGGAACTCAATGACTGGCTCTTTGGCCTCCCCACCCCCCAAGGGAGGAGCAGTCCTGTTAGGCCACAGAGGAGGGCTTTGCAGCCAGTCCTGAAGATACCTGATAAACCAGGATCAGATGAATGGGGAGGAGGTCCCCCCCATCAGTGGACTTGGAAAGGGGCACGGTGGAGATGAGGGAGGGAGGGAGGGAGGGAGGGACTGGGAGGGAATGAGGGATCGGGACACGGCTGGGATACAGAGTTAATAAAATGTAACTGATAAAAAAATTAAAAAATTAAAAAAAAACAAAAAAAAAGAAAAAAAAAGAACATTAAAAAAATTTCTCCCTAGGGTTCCTACATTACTAGACTTAGCCATACTGTATACATGTATACAATCTGTACAAGAGGGGTCCACTTTACACAACTAATGTATCCCTAGAAGTTGGTTAATATTAATATCTAGTAAATGCTCATATATTTTAAATTTGGGATAAAACATGGTACGTAAAATTAAAAAAAAAAAAAAAAGAAATGCGGCTTGAGATCCCAGGTGAGAAAGATGAGTGAAAAGGAGGTCACCAGCGAGAGTAGTTCTCCAGGTCATAAGGAGTTCGCCATGAAGAAGTCCTTGTGAGGACACGGATGGAGCAGGAACAGCCATAGTGAGACTAGGTGGCAGGTAAGAGGAAACATAATTGGCAAGTTGGCCATGTCAGCATAGTTTGGTTAGCAAAGACTCATGACCAAACCTTTGGCAGAGTACAGGGAATCATAAGAAAGAAGGGGAGTTAGTCTGATGGGGAAAGGATAGGAGCTCCACAAGGACCAAATATATCTGGGCACAGGGTCTTTTCTGAGACTGACATTCAACCAAGGACCATGTATGGATATAACCTAGAACCTCCACTCAGATGTAGCCTGTGGTAGCTCAGTAACCAATTGAGTATCTATCTGCCCAGAAGTAGTGCTTTGAAGCTTCTTAATAAATGTACTAGGTCTCTGTGTTATTTGGGAGCTTGAATGGGCATGGAACAGCCCCTACTTAATTTTTACAATGCCTTAATGTCCTATCTACATCATAACCTAATGGAAGCAATTTTCTCAGTTGAGGTTTCCTCCTCTCGAATGATTCTAGCTTGTCTTAAGTTAACATAAAACTAGCCAGCATATATAGTAAGTCTCTGCTTAGTGGTTTATATTTTGTTTCATAGTATTAGAGAAATAGCAAATCCAGGATAGACATGCACAGAGAATTTGAAGATTTCTAAAAACAGGCATTTGAATATTAAAAGATTATCAATCTTTAAGCCAATTAATCACCATATTTGCTCTTTATATTCACACAAGTGTAAAATGTATGTTAAAAAATTTCTTTTTATTAACTAGATTTTTTTTCCTTCAAAAACTCCAATTATCCTCAGCACTCAGAAAGCATTAGCAGCTAATATTCATTTTAAATCACCGTTTTAGTGGCATAAATATGCCTCCTTTATGGTTGCCTAAATACTTCAAATATTTACTTTTAGAGAAAGTAATACGGGTGTTTTGTCAAACAATGAGCAGTTTTTATTTACTAAGTCACTTTCATACTCAACTTTTTGGATCTCTAAAATCCATTTGTAAAACAGAATTTACAGCTTTTCTTGTCTTTACATGAAAGTTCCCAAAGTTGCTGGCTTCTGCAAAGAAAACGAATTTTTTTATTGCATGATACAATTACAGCAGCATTGTTCATTTATCAGAATCCAGGTACAGAATGGTTAACTCCAAGTGCTTTTTTACTTACATTGCTTGGCTACCTGATACCTTGCCTTGAGCTTTCTTCCTATTTATTGTTTCTCTTTCCACTATTAATTTTTTTAAACATTGAAGACTTCAATTAGTAGTGTAAAAATCCCATATTCTTAGATTCAGTAAGTGACATTTGATCTAGAAAATTTACATTTATTAATCCATCTAGTGCCTGTCAATTGTTTGTGTCTTTGCTTAACCATTTAGTAGCAGATGCCATAAATTTAACATTAAGTGCACATAAAATTGCAATAGTATTCCATTTGTAGGAACGGTCTGATTACATTTTTATTTTAAAAACAAATACTGATTTTTTTTTTTGAAATTTTTCATTACTTTTTAACTTTTTGCTTTCTGTGTATGAGTGTGGGCATTTGCATGTCACTTCATGCTTGCAGAGGTCAGATAGTAACATTCGAGAGCTGTAAACTTAATGAAGTTTTTAAGGCTGTGTTCCATGCACACTCACATACTGAACCATCTCAGCAGACGGGAGCATTGACATTTTTAAAAGTTGCTTTACCTGTATTTAATGTGAGAGGGGACTGGGATATGTGATCCGTGTGTGCAGAATTCCAAGGATAACTTTATGAGATGAGTGGTCTCCTACCCTGTAAGCACTTTGGAGATGTCAGAACCAAGGGAGGACCATCAAGAACAGAGGAAGCAGTGGAGTAGAGCGAGCTGGAGCCTTGAAGACAAGCCATGGGCTGTAAGAGAGAATGGATGGAGAAGCAGCGGCCCAAGCCCTTTGGAGGAGTTCAGAAGAGCACGAGTGGATCCTGGACATTTGATGGTTGGAGTTCGGTTTTGCTTTGAATTGTCTGTGACTGTGCTTTTCTGCAGGCCATAGTTAAGAGACTGAATTTTAGAAGACTTTAGATTTTTTTAAGTAATTTTTTTAAGTAATTGGATATTTTTAAAAGGACCGAAATTGTAATGTGTTTGAATTTGTAGAGACTATGAGATTTTTTTAAAGATATTAACATTTTTAATGCAAGATATTGGGAAGTAATCAAAAAGGAAGGATTGTGGCTTGATAGTGTTGTGTGTGTGTGTGTGTGTGTGTCTCAAGTTGGCAGTCAGTTTTACTGGTTTTGTGTGTCAATTTGACACAAGCTAAAGTCATCAGAGAAGAAGGAACCTCAGCTGAGAAAATATGTCCATGAGAGTTTAAGGCATTTTCTCAATTAGAGATCAATGGGTGAAGGCCCAGTTCACTGGCACAGGTGGCACAGGGCTGGTGGTCCTGGGTAGTATAAGAAAGCAGACAGAGCAAGCCATGTGAAGCAAACGAGTGAGCAACAAACCCCACCCCCGGAATTAGCTACTGCCTCCACATTCCATCTCTGCTGGAGTTCCTGTCCTGACTTCCTGAAATGGACAATGGACTATGATCCACAAGTGTAAGCCAAATAAACCCTTTTCTTCCCAACTTGCTTTTTGGTCATGGTGTTGTTGGGTTTTTTTTTTTTTGTTGTTGTTGTTGTTTGTTTGTTTGTTTGTTTGTTTTTGTTTTTTTTTTGCAGCAATAAAATCCTAAACCATAGCCAAGTCCATCTTGATGAGCAACAAACACATTTCTTAACACATATCTGCCTCACATTTGATTTGTTGGTAACGTTGGTAGGTAATGCATGATTGTAGTGAACAGGAGAAAAAGTTGGATGGTATCACAAAACATAATTCAACCTACTTTATTATAACACCATCACTATTAAGGTCATACTTTGGTGGTCATACACCTGGCAAATAAATGCAATAAACATTTAAAACTGTTTTATAGAGTTATATTTATAGGAATCCTACTCAAATTTCTCCATGATTCTTTTTTTTTTTTTTTTTGCAATGACAACCTGCTTAATTTTCAGCATGTCTTACTCTTGTTGGTACTCATTATATTGGCTATAGTCGATATAAAATTCATATCTATTTGGAATGCTCATAATTTTCTCCTGAAACACACACACACACAAATGACAACCTAAGATGCTGTCAAGTATAAACATTACTCCTTATCACATGATTATGGAGGCCAAGGATTCTTATAAATGGCTATAGCCAGCATGAAAATCCAGGAAAGCACAGGAATATATTACAAGCAAGACTTCAAGTCTGAGAAAGAAGTTAGGTTGGTATCAGTTCTGATCTGAATCTGAAGACCAGAAATCTTCCTGCAGTGCTGGTTCCACAGAGCCACAGAAGACAGTCACCTCCAAAAAAAAGAGAAGATTGAGAGAGAGGGAGAACAGATATACACTCTACGTTTTTCTTTTGGGATTCTCAGTGGGTTAGATGATCAGTTCTTGAAAACTCTTATGCTTCTAGTTCAGTGAAAGCAATTTTCATAACTAATCTATTCAAAACCTAATGCATTTTGGAAGTACTCTCACATACACAGCAATAAATACTATTTTACCAACAATCTTGGCACCACCTAGCATAGTCAAATTTACTATTAAAATTAACTGTCACAATAGAAAAGAGGTCTTCAAAGAGTAAATCTGTAAGCAAGTGGATGTGTTAAAAGACTACAAGGTAACCCAGTCCAGAGGCAACCATTCTTTTTTTTATTTTATTTTTTTATCAGTTACATTTTATTAACTCTGTATCCCAGCCGTGTCCCAACCCTCATTCCCTCCCAGTCCCTCCCTCCCTCCCTCCCTCATCTCCACCGTGCCCCTTTCCAAGTCCACTGATGGGGGGGACCTCCTCCCCATTCATCTGATCCTGTTTTATCAGGTATCTTCAGGACTGGCTGCAAAGCCCTCCACTGTGGCCTAACAGGACTGCTCCTCCCTTGGGGGGTGGGGAGGCCAAAGAGCCAGTCATTGAGTTCCTGTTAGAAATAGTCCTTGTTCCCCTCACTTTGGGAAACCAATTGGTTACTGAGCTACCACAGGCTACATCTGAGTGGAGGTTCTAGGTTATATCCATACATGGTCCTTGGTTGAATGTCAGTCTCAGAAAAGACCCTGTGCCCAGATATATTTGGTCCTTGTGGAGCTCCTATCCTTTCCCCATCAGACTAACTCCCCTTCTTTCTTATGATTCCCTGTACTCTGCCAAAGCTTTGGTCATGAGTCTTTGCTTTGAAAACACTGCTAGTTAGAGTCTTTCAGATGCGCTCAGTAGAATCCTGTCATACATTCAATGCACATCCCATCTGTCTTTCTAAACGAGGATTGATCATCTTGCCCCATGTCTGCTCAATTGATTATCTTTTTTAGGTGTATAGATTTCATTATGTTTATCATATCTTATAGGTCTATATAAGTGAGTATATCCCATGTTTGTCTTTCTCCTTCTGGGATATTTCACTCAGAATGATCTTTTCTAGATCCCACCATTTGCCTGCAAATTTCATGATTTCCTCCTTTTTGATTGCTGAGTAGTATTCCATTGTATAAAAATACCACAATTTCTGTACCCATTCCTCCATTGATGGACATCTGGGTTGTTTCCACCTTCTGGTTATTACAAATAAAGCTGCTATAAACATGGTTGAGCAAGTATCCCTTTTGTGTACTTGAACGAACTTTGGGTATATACCTAGCAGTGGTATAGCTGGGTCTTGAGGAAGCACTATTCCTAATTTTCTTAGAAAGCGCCAGATAGCTTTCCAGAGTTTTTGTACCAGTTTACATTCCCACCAGCAGTGGAGGAGGGTTCCCCTTTCTCCACAACCTCTCCAGCATGTGTTGTCACTTGAGTTTTTCATCTTGGCCATTCTGATGGGTGTAAGGTGATATCTCAGGGTCGTTTTGATTTGCATTTCCCTGATGGCTAATGAGGATGAGCATTTCTTTAAGTGTTTTTCTGCCATTCAATATTCCTCTGTCGAGAATTCTCTGTTTAGCTCTGTTCTCCATTTTTTAATTGGATTACTTGGTTTGCTGCTTTTCAGCTTCTTTAGTTCTTTGTATGTACTGGATATTAGTCCTCTGTCAGATAAAGGGTTAGTGAAGATTCTTTCCCAATCTGTAGGCAGTCGTTTTGTTTTGATGACAGTATCCTTTGCTTTACAGAACCTTTTCAGTTTCATGAGGTCCCATTTATTGATTGTTGCTCTTAGAGCCTGTGCTGTTGGTGTTCTGTTCAGGAAGTTGTCTCCTGTGCCAATGAGTTCTAGGCTGTTCCCCACTTTTTTTTCCAATTGATTTAGGGTATCTGGTTTTATGTTGAGGTCCTTGATCCACTTTGACTTTAGTTTTGTGCAGGGTGATAAACAGGGATCTATTTTCATTTTTCTGCATGTAGACATCCAGTTGGTCCAGCACCATTTGTTGAAGATGCTGTCTTTTTTCCATTGAATGGATTTGGCTTCTTTTTCAAATATCGAGTATTCATAGGTGTGTGGTTTTATTTCTGGGTCTTCTATGCGGTTCCATTGATCCTCCTTTCTGTTTTTATGCCAATACCATGCAGTTTTTATTACTGTTGCCCTGTAGTACAGCTTGAGATCAGGGATGGAGATACCTCCAGATGATCTGTTGTTGTACAGGATTGTTTTGGAGATTCTGGGTTTTTTTGTTTCTCCATATGAAGCTGAGAATCTTTTTTTCAAGGTCTGTAAAGAATTGAGGTGGTATTTTGATGGGAATTGCATTGAATCTGTAGATTGCTTTTGGCAGTATGGCCATTTTCACAATGTTAATCTTACCAATCCATGAGCACGGGAGATCTTTCCATCTTCTGATATCTTCTTAGATTTCTTTCTTCAGAAACTTGAAGTTTTTCTCAAACAGGTCTTTTACTTACTTGGTTAGAGTCACACCAAGGTACTTTATGTTATTAGTGGCTGTTGTGAAGGGTGTTGTTTCTCTAATTTCTTTCTCAGCCTTTTTGTCTTTGGTATATAGGAGGGCTTCTGATTTTTTTGAGTTGATTTTGTATCCTGTCACTTTGCTGAAGGTGTTTATAAGCTGAAGGAGTTCTCTGGTTGAATTTTTGGGGTCGCTCATGTATACTATCAAATCATCTGCAAATAGTGACAGTTTGACCTCTTCCTTTCTGATTTGTATCCCCTTGATCTCCTTTAGTTGTCTTATTGCTCTGGCTAGGACTTCAAGTACCATGTTGAAGAGATATGGGGACAATGGGCAGCCTTGTCTTGTCCCTGATTTCAATGGGATTGATTTAAGTTTCTCTCCATTGAGTTTGATGTTAGCTATAGGCTTGCTGTATATTGCCTTTACTATGTTTAGGTATGCAGAGGCAACCATTCTATGATGTGAAGTAGGTGAATAAAAGCATTGAGTATTTTGTGGGTAAGGGAAATTTGAAGCAAAAACTCACAAGCTTCCCTGGCAGTTTGCACATGGGCGTGAAGGAAAACAGAATCTAGAATGAGGACTTGGTTTTGTTTTTTAATTTAAAATGGATTTTTCTATACACTATATGAAAATATATGCTCTTTCCAAATCTTACTCACTTCCACAATCACCCAAATCCACACCATTTCCTCTTCTCTCATTAGAACACAAATGGACATTAATGATGATGATGATGATAATGGTCATAATAATATTAAAAAGCAAACAGTAAAAAGAAAAAAACAAAAGAACATCACAGAAATTATATACAAGCACTAAGACACATATATTCACACATTAGAAAAAACCCATAAGACAAAATTGGAAACCATAATATAAAAGAAAATGAGTAGCAAGAAGAAGAAGAAGAGAAGAGGAGGAAGATTCCTTAGACAGAGCAATTTGAGACAAAAATAATGAGTTTGTTCAAATAGTGCCACTCCCTGCTGATTAGGAATTCAAATATATGAATGTTCTCTGGTGGGCACTCCTATTCAAACAACCATAATCCACTCCCTGGCCCCGACAGGCTCATAGCCATATCAGGATGCAAAATGCATTTAGCCTAACTTCAAAAATTTTAATCTTAACAATTTAAAATTTAAAAGTTCAAATGTCCTTGTTGTATGGTTGAGCATCTTTTGTACATATGCTCAGGAGTGGAATAGCTGGATAATGAGGTAGCACTATTCCTAGCTTTCTAAGAAGGCACCAGATTGACTTTCAAAGTGGTTGTATAAGGTTACATTGCTACTAGCAGTGGAGGAGGGTTCCACTTTCTCCACAACCTCTCCAGCATGTGCTGTTACTTGAGGTTTTGATCTTAGCCAATCTTTTGGGTGTAAACTGGAATATCAGGATCATTTTGATTTACATTTTCCTGATGATTAAGGACATTGAGCATTTTTTTTGCTTAATCCTCATTCAAAAGGTCTAACAGGATAGACATTGGAAGTGGGAGAAGGACAAGGATCAGGACAGGACCCCACCACAGAAGGCCTTTGAAAGACTCTTCCCAGCAGGGTATCTAAGCAGATCCTGAGACTAATAGCCAAACTTTTGTCAGAATGCAGGGAATCCTAGGGAAGAAGGGGGAGACAGAAAGACCTGGAGGAGACAGTAGCTCCACAAAAGAGGCCAACAGAGCCAAAAATTCTATGCCTAATTTGGCCTGAAGAAACTGATGCACCAACTGAGGACCATGCATGGAGAGGACTTAGACCCCCTACTCAGATGTAGCCTATAGACATCCCAGTCTCCATGTGGATTCCCTAGTAAAAGAAACAGGGTTTGTCTCTGACATAGACTCTGGCTGGTATTGCAATCACCGCCTCCTGGGTGAGCAGCTTTGCCAGGCCACAGAGGAAGAGAGTATAGCCAGTCCTGATAGAGACCTGATAGGCTACAATAGGATAGTAGGGAAGGAGGGCCTTTTCTACCAGAGGACTAGAGGAGGGGCATAAGAAGAGAAGAGGAAGGGAGGGTAGGAAAGAAAGAAGATGTGGGAGGTGGCTACAGCTGGGATACAAAGTAAATAAATTGTAATAAATAATAAATAATAGATAAATATTAAAAATTTTAAAGGTCAAAATATCTTCTAAAACTCATGGCAAATCTTTCAACTCTAACACCCTATAAAATCAAAACCAAAAAACACATGACATACTTTTAACAAACAATGATGCAGACTTTATCATTCCAAAAAGGATAAAAGGAAATACAAAAATCAAACAAAGACCTAAAACTAAAAAGACAAACTAAACTCTGCATCTCCACATCTGATGTCAAACTGCTCCTCAGCTCTCCAACTCCTTTCTGCTTTATTAATTGCAATATTCTCTCTCTCTCTCTCTTTCTCTCAGGCTGCTTACACACCTGTTGTGCACCTTTTGCAATGGTCTCTCTGAAATGCCATGCAGGACACCTGTAGCATACCTGTATTCAATGGACTTTTCTTAACTGAATTGAGATATCCCATAACCCATTTCTTGTACCCTTGCCTCTAAAGCCTGCACCATGCACCACTGATTCATGGGACTGGAACTAGGTTTCAGACACACTTGTATCAGTTTCTGTTTGTGACTTCACTGCTGAAATCTTTTTGTAATTATTTTCAGAACTTGAAAGCATAGCTGGGCGAGATCGCAACTACTTTTTTTGTCATTTAGCTTCAGGATCCTCTTCAATTTTTTTGTCTTCTTGAGCACCATACATATTGATATTTTACTTCTTGGTTCTTCTCTTCTCTTTTAAGTGTAATTTTTTTTCTTTGTCCAGCTTGGTCATTTTCATTATAGACCAGCATAAAAGTAATTACTAAAAACCATATGGTGAAGTCAATATTAGGCTGCCTTAAAATCTCCTCTGCTAATGTCTTTAACTCAAAATTATTCAATTTAGCCTCAGGCAGATATTTAGAACAAGAGCAAAAGTAACCCACTTTTTTTCTGCCAAAGTATCACAAACTGGTCTCTAGACAATTTATTAATACTCTTCCCTTCTGAAATCTCTTGATCCAGACCTCTATATTTACATTGTTCTCAGCACCACTGTCTTCCATGGTTCTACTAGTATGGCCCATTAAGCCCCACTTAAAAAATTCAACTTTTTTCCTAATCCAATCTTCAAAAGTCCATATTGCACCAATAATAGGTCATGCTCATCACGGGATACCTAGCTTGTTGTTAGCAACTTCTGTCTTAGTCACTGCTCTATTGTTCTGAAAAGACACTGTGAGCAAGTCAGCTCTTATAAGGAAAATCATTTAACTGGAGGCTTGCTTATAGTTTCAGAAGTTTCGGTCATTATTATCACGGTAGCTTGAGGGCATGCAGGTCTGTGCTGGAATAGTATCTCAATGCTACATTCTGATCCATAGGCATAGAGAGAAACTTTGGGCTTGTCATGGCCTTTGAAACCTTAAAGCTCACCAGCAGTGACATGCTTCCTTTGGCAAAGCCACACCTCCTCATCCTTTTAATCATTTCTAATAGTGCCACTCCCTGGTGCCTAAGGATTCATGTATGTGAGCCTGTGGGGGCCTTAGTTATTCAAAACACCAAAATTAGTATAAAAGAATGCAGTTATGAATCATTTTATTACTATGTCCCTTTAGTAGAAGAGCAGTATTTAGTTTCTCCTAGATACATGACCTATTTGGTCTCAGGTAATTGCCCACTTCAACAGGCATGATTTTCATCTCATGGTGTTAGACTTAATTCTAATCATATGGTGATTGGATACTCCCACATATTTTATGCTACTATTTCAGTAGCATTTCTTGCAGTCAGGTCACCATTGCAGACCACAGATTCTGTAGCTGGGTTGGCTTTTAGATCTTTCCTCTGGTAGTATACAGTGTGCTTTCCAGTACCATGAACACTAGTTTGTAGGGTAAAGGCTCTATGTAGACACCAGCTCCACTTCTTAGTGAAGTTTTTTGTTAAGGGTTTGAGGAAGATTGATTATTAAGGCTTTGACATGGACTCAATGTCTGGCTCTTTGATTACCTCCCTCTGATGGGAGAGCAGCCTTACCAGGCCACAGAGGAAGACAATGAAGTCAGTCCTGATGAGACATGATAGGCTAGAGTCAGAGGGAAGGTGAGAAGGACCTTCCCTATCAATGGACTTTGGGAGGGGCAAGGGAGGACATGAGGGAAGGAGGGTCGGGTTAGGAGAGCATGAGGGAGGGAGCTACAGCTGGGATGCAAAGTGAAAAAACTGAAATTAATGAAACATAAATAATTTTTTTAAAAAAGAACAAAACTGGCATGGAGTAATACCATTCTATTTTGTTTTTGTTTAATTTGATAGTCAAAGATCAATAAGAAATGAATTAGACATAGAATGTGATGACACTAAACAGGCAGTTTTTATATAGAATTGAAATTTAGAGAAAAAAAATGTAAAGGCTCGGTATAGGAAAGTAAGGAACATTTAGTAATAAATTGAAACCATGAGACTGGAGAGCAACACGAAGCTGGAAGCTGAGAGCTCAGGTAGTTATAGGTCTCTTACAAGCATTTTTAAACCACTGAACCATTTCTCTGTTTCAAAATATGTTATTATAGTTGGAAAAATATACGTCTTTTCACTTTTCTCTTTACTTTTGTGTTTATTTTTATACAGCAAATATTAATATTTTATTTTATATATGATCTACTATATCACAGGAAATGCTTTATGTTACAAAGTTAACCTAAAATATAAAGCCATTTCTTAATTTTCACAATACTTGCCTGTGTTCTTAAAACGTGATTTCTAAGTGTAACATATTTATGATAGAATAAGAGAAGAGACATGGGTATTTTAAGAGTTGTTATACAATGAGTCTCAAGTATTTTCATTCTGTTAATTTGACTGTATTCATAGAGGAAAGCCAGATAAAATAAATTTACATGAAAATTCCTGTAGTGTTATATGTGTAAATAATAATACCTCAGGTTTTGTAAATACAGTATATAAGGAAAATTATTTAATGTATAAAGCAAAAGGACAATAAGGCCAAGAGTCAAATTCCTTCTCAGAAACAAGGCATAAAGTCACCAAGTCAAAGGTTATAATTTTATTATCATGCAAATTCATGCTGGAAACCATCACTGAATATAATACAATGCACAGTTTGTTAGGTTTTTTTTTTTTTTCTGAAATGTTCCGTTAGGGACGACCAGATCTGTTGTTCAAACACTGCCACCCACATCCATATGTAGCATCTTCCCTGCCAATAATTTTTAGTTTGCTTTTTGTTTTGTTTTGTTGTTTTCCTTTTGGCCACCATATAGACCTTAATCAGCCAATATTCACACACATATATCTTAAGATATTATAACACATAGTACAAACTTTCAATTAAGGTGTAAATGAAAGCTGCTTGCCATATTCTAGTGAATTGTTTTCTACCTATTTTGTAGTGTGAGAAAAGGCCATCTTTCTAGTCTGCAGTTAATATATGAATGAATTTCAAATAACATGTTTTGAATATGTGCCAAGCTATCACTTCCTTTTGAAAAAAATAATTTATTTATGTAGGAAAAATGTCAGTCCTTGTGGTCCTATCTACTTTATTCAAATTCAAGTGAATGTAATACATATCAATCTAAATATCTTATTTGCCTTAATTCTAGATTGCTATTAACACTAGATCATAACATTAAATTCATTTATCATTTAACTGAGACTGCGATATAGCCAAAATAAATATAATTGACATGTTTCCAAATGTGATTTATTTGAAAGAAATAGAAAAATAGACCTAAAACTCATAAAGTTAGAAGGACACATGGCAATAGTACTGCTAGCTACATTGTTAAGAAGCTGGAGATACCAGAATAATAGGTTCATAAGGAATGCGTTAGTGGACATTCTATATTTTGAAGATGATCATTTTACCTATGTCTTATTATGAAGTCTTCATGAATGGCACTGATTTTTTGTCATCAACCAAATGGTAGACATGGTATATAGTTCTACTAAATTTATAAAACCAAGGATAGTTGCTATGGCTATATCATGTTTTGTTTTGTTTTGTTTTGTTTTGGTGTGTGTGTGTGTGTGTGTGTGTATGTGTGTGTTTATTGGTTGCTCATTTTCCTGAATGTATAATATTTTTCATATATCATATAAAAAATTCTGTAAAGAAAAATATATTCAGACTTTACCATTTCATTTTAATCAAATCACCACAAAACCAACTCCTTTTAAATATTTTACCTGAAAATTTCATGATCCCTTGTTTTTAATAGCTGAGTAGTATTCCAATGTGTAAATGTACCACAATTTCTCTTCCATTCCTCTGTTGAGTGATATCTAGGTTGTTTCAACTTCTGGCTATTACAAATACAGCTGCTAATGACATGGTTGAGCAAATGACCTTATTATATAGTTAAGCACATTTTGAATACATGCCTAGGAGTGGTATAGCTGGACCTTGAGGTAGCACTATTCCTAATTTTCTGAGAAAGCACCAGATTGATTTCCAAAGTGATTTCACAAGGTTACAATCCCACCACCAATGGAGGAGGGTTCCCCTTTCTCCATATCCCAGCATGTGTTGTTACTTGAGTTTTTGATCTTAGCCATTTTGATGAGTATAAGGTGAAGTCTCAGAGTTGTTTTGATTCCTCTTTACATATTCTTGAATTAAGGGACATCTAGGTAGTTTTCAGTTTCTGGCTATTACAAATAAAACTCCTATGAACATGACTGAGCAAATAACCTTGTTGTATGGTGGAATATCTTTTTGGTGTATGCCCAGGAGCGGTACAGCTGGGTCTTGAGGTATGCTATTCCCAGTTTTCTGAGTAAGTTCTGGATTGATTTCCAAAGTAGTTGTAAAAGTTTACCCTCCCACCAACAATGCAGGAGTGTTGCCCTCTCTCTACATCCTCACCAACATGTATTGTCACTTGAGTTTTGACCTTAGCCATTTCAACAGGTATAAGATGGAATCTCTCAGTTGTTCATTTTGCTTTCTATTTTCCTGATAACTGAGGAAATTGAACATTTCTTTAAGTGTTTCTCCATCAATTAAGATTCCTTTGTTGATAATCTTCTATTTAGCTCTGTATCCCATTTTAAGTGAATTATGTCGTTTATTGGTGTTTAATTTCTTGAGTTCTTTATATATTCTGTCTATTAGCTCTTTGCCAGTTGTAGTATTGGTGAGGACCTTTTCCCAATCTGTAGACTACCATTTCATTCTGTTGATAGTGTCCTTTGTTTTACAGAAGCTTTTTAGTTTCAAAAGTCCCATTTATTAAATGTAGATCTTAGAGCCTGAGCTGTTGGTCTTCCATTGTCTCCTGTGCCAATGAATTTAAGTCACTTTTTCCTTTAGCATATTTAGTGTACTGGTTGTATGTTGAAGTCTTTTTTTTTTTTTTTTCAATGCAGTTTATTCAGGAACCTTGAACAATCATCTGACCCTGGGGAAAGCCAGCCCACAGCTTATATAGCCTCTGGGTAGCCAACCCCAGCGTGCCACGTGGGCAATGCAGATAGGTCCACATACATGGAAGCAAGCCAGATCCTCAGCCTTAGCCAAATGTGGAGTTGTTTGTGACAGAGAGCACTCACCATCAGGAAGGTGGAAGGCAGAAACCAGCTCCATCTTTAAGGAGCGGCATTACGCAGCTCTCTACAGTTCCCCCTTTTTGTTTTAGACGCATCAGGCAAGAGTAGAGGTCTGATCTATGATATTAGAAATAAATTGGGACTTTGTACTGATGTTCATTTAGGTGTCATCCACCCAAAGAGCATCAGACCCGTCCAATACCTTTTTCTCAGAAGCGGGACCTGGGGCATCAACCCGCATGCAATCAGACTTGCTCTTCTCTGGGTCGAAAGCGGCTGACCCTGAGTGCAGTGCTTAGCCTCGCATCCTGAGCGTAACATTTTAGCTTTTTATGGTAGCCAACCATGCTTGGGGAGACTGTCCTGCTTCAATGGCTGTAAAGGCCTGAATGATCATGGCTGCATTACGCTGTTGTGAGACTCTAATCTTGCATATACACCACAGGCAAACCAAGGAGACCAACACCAGAAGGCCTGCTAACGCTCCCATGCCCGCCCATTCCTTCAGATGATTCATGGATGCAGCAATCTATGGTGATAATCCTGTGGCTAGTCCTGCGTCCACTCTGGTAGAATTTACTGTGATAATGGCCACTCTCAGCTGCTCCATCGTAGAATCGAATTCTCCAGTACAATTACCTAAAATATAGCTCGACAATTGTTTAGACAGATTTGCAGCACAGGAAAAATTCTCATGTTGTATGCTAGTGACACAAAGTCCAGCATACTTTCATTGACAGCCAGGTTGAGCGATTTGCCATAGCGTATCAATTTGCTCCTGCACGAGGTCAATCCTCTGATTGAACACCATCAAGCCTCCTTTTAGTTGAGCATTAATTCCTTTTTGTACATCTAAGGCATGAGCTACATTGGCTAAAAGATTATTCAGGGTCTGAGCAGTCTGCACAGTATGACTCATGGCTAATGCCACGGTGGGAGCCTCTCCTCACCTGGGAAACATGATTGATGTAGTTTCAGGGCCCAGAGTTCAGTCTGGGGTCTCTGCACGGCGAGTTCTGTCCTGCTTCTCAAATGCGGTGCTCTACCGGCGCCACCATCTTGGCTCCTCTCTGTATGTTGAAGTCTTTATTCTTATTGGACTGAGTTTTGTGCAAGGAAATACATTTGGATATAGTTATATTTTTCTACATGTAGTCATTTAGTTATACTAGCACCATTGGTTGAAGTGGTACATTTATACAATGGGATACTACTTAGCCATCAAAAGCAAGAAAATCATGAAATTTGGAGACAAATGGATGGAACTAGAAAAGATCATCCTGTATGAGGTAACACAGACCCAAAAAGATTCACATGGTATGTACTCACTTAGATTATAGCCATAAAGTACAGGATAGAAATATTATAGTACCCAGGCCCCGAGAATGTAGGTAACAAGGAAGACCCAAGTGAGCATAGGTAAATCTTACTCAGAAGGGGAAATAGAATAGACAGAGGTAGTGGCCAACGAGTGGGAACAAGGTCGAAGAGGGAGTGCAAAGAGCAATAAGGATGGAGATCAGACCTGGGACAGGGAGGGGGTGCACTCAGAAGGCCTGCAGAGAAAAGAGAAACAGTGGCTGGGGCATCTCTGCAATAAGCTGCAGACCTAAATCAGAATAGGCCTCTGGGAGGTTATGAGGGGGACTCTACCTAAGACTACTAGTAGCAGGGGTCATGAAGACTGAAGAGGACACCTTTTATCTATACAATACTCAGTGGACACAGGAGAGCACTAAGCCACCAAACTTCTGATGAGAACTGATAGATTAAGATCAGAAAGGAGAGGAGGACCTCCCCTATCAGTGGACTTGGGGAGGGGCAAGCATGCAGAAAGGGCAGGGAGGGTGGGATCAGGAGGGGAGGAGGAAGGAGCTTATGTGGGGATACAAAATGAATAAAGTGTAATTAATAAAAGTTAAAAAAAAAACTCAATCGAAAACTTACCCTACCTACCTACAAGACCTGCAGGGACAAATATAGAACTGACAGAACAGAGATTGCTGAAATGTCCCACCAATTCTGGACCTAGTCCTAAAACCCACACCATGGAAGAAAGCCAACCCTTATCACTATTAAAGATACTCTGATATGCCTGCAGACAGGAGCCTACCAGAGTCGTTTTCCTAGAGGCTTCATCAGCAACGGTTCAAAACAGATATTGAAACTCACAGCCAAATATTGGATTAAACATAGGGAGTCTACTGGAAAAGAGGGTGGAAAGATAAATAGACCTGGAGGTTACCAAAGCTCCGCAAGAAGACTATCATACCCAATCAGTCAGGCTCAGAGGGGCCTATTTATTCTGAAGAACCAACCAAGGACAGAGCGTGGTCTGGAACTAGGACCTCTACTTATAAGCAGCCGATTGGCATCTTAGGCTCCAGGTGGACCCACTAGTTAGGGAATTGGGGAATATCTTTAACGTGGACTATGTCGCCTGCTTTTTGATCACTTCTCCCTGATGGGATTACCCTACCAGGCTACACGGGAGGAAGAGAAACGCAGTCCTCACCTGGATAGATGACCTGGAGTGTCTGGTTAGCTGGGCTCCCCTTAATCTGAAGAATAGGGGTAAGGGATGCAGGAGTGAGGGTGGGACTTGGAGAAGAGAAGCAAGAGACCTATGACCCAGATTAAATAAAATGAATTAATAAAATTTTTAAATTTTAAATTTATTTATTTTTTATTAATCATAATTTTTTCACTTTGTATCCCAGCTGTAGCCCACTCCCACATCCCCTTCCAATCCAACCTTCCCTCCCTCATCTCCTTTCATGCCACTCCCCAAGTTCACTGATAGGGGAGGTCCTCCTACACTTCTATCTGACCCTAGCCTATCAGATCTCATCAGGACTGGCTTCATTTATTCTTCTGTGGACTAGTAAGGCTGATCCCCCATCAGGGGAGTTGATCAAAGAGCCAGCCACTGAACTCATATCAGAGACAGTCCCTGTTCCATTACTAGGAAACCCAATGGACATTGAAACATCTGTGAAGGGGTTCTATGTTACCTCCATGCACGGTCCTTGGTTGGAGTAGCAGTCTCAAAAAGACCCCTTTACCCAGATTTTTTGGTTTTGTTGCTCTCCTTGTAGAGCTCCTGTCCCATCCAGGTCTTCCATCTCCCCCTTCTTTCATAAGATTCCCTGTACTCTACCCAAAGTTTGGTTATGAGTCTCACCATTTGCTTTAATACCATGCTGGGTAGTCTTTCAGATGCCCTCTGTGGTAGGCTCCTGTCCTATTCCTTGTTTTCTCCCTCTTCTGATATCTATTCTATTTGCCTTTATGAATGAGGATTGATCATCTTACCCAGGGTCATCCTTCTTGATTAGCTTCTTTGGGTGTACAGGTTTTAGTATGTTTAACCTATATTATATATTTAATATCCATTTATAAGTGAGTATATACCATGTGTGTCTTTCTGTTTCTGGGATACCTCACTCAGGGTGATCTTTTCACGGTCCCACCATTTGCCTGCAAATTTTATGATTTCCTTGTTTTTAATTGCTGAGTAGTATTCCATTACGTAAAGTACCACAATTTCTGTATCCATTCCTCAGTTGAGGGACATCTGGGTTGTTCCCAGATTCTGGTTATTTTGAACAAAGCTGCTATGAATATGCTTGAGCAAATGTCCTTGTTGTATAGTTGAGCCTATTTTGAATATATGCCTAGGAATGGTATAGCTGGATCTTAAGGTAGCACTATTCCTACTTGTCTGAGAAAGGGCCAGATTGATTTCCAAAGTGGTTGTACCAGTTTACATTCCCACCAGCAATGGAGAAGGGTTCCCATTTCTCCACATCCTCTCCAGCATGTATTGTCATTTGAGTTTTTGATCTTAGCCATTCTGATAGGTGTAAGGTGAAATCTCAGGGTCGTTTTGATTTGCATTTCCCTGATGACTGACTACTTTGAGCATTTCTTTAAGTGTTTCTCTGCCATTCGACATTCCTCTATTGAGAATTCTCTGTTTAGCTCTGTAATAAATAAATATTTTGTCTCATTTGGATCCCACAAGTTCTCTAGGCTGAGCAGCTTTTGGCATGGGGTATTGGGACATTTCTAATTTTTTTAAAATTGTATAACATTCTTTTTAAAATAACAAAACATTTACTTCTTTACTTCAAGCCTAAAAAAGCCAAATTTCGTGTAATAGCCCAAAGGAAAAAAAAATATGTAGAGGATGCATTCAAACAAAAGACACTGGTGTGTGTGTGCACTAAATAATGGATGCTGTATAATAGGTCAAAAAAAAAATAAGTGGAAGATTTACCACACTTCAAAGTGCATACCAGTTTATCCAAGCTTGAAACCACCTGCAGTGAGTCCTAAACAGAGTAATAGGCCAACTTTATTACTATTCACATTTCCAGGGGCAAACAGCTTTTAAGCAGAACACATGAAAAGACTGCTTTTATTGAGTAAAATCATTTTAGGAGTACTTGTATCTCCTAAATTGAAGTTGTATTAAATATATATGTATTATTTTGAATACAGTATACTTAGAAAACTACCAGTCAAAGTGCATTGTTATTCAGTAAAGCCATATAATCAGCTTGAATCGCCAAAGCACCGTGTGTACATATTTCTAAATGATGTGTGCCTTAAATACATAACATTTTTACTTTTTTAAGAAAGAATAATTAATGATAATTAACAAGTTGTAGTGGTTTGAATAAGAATAGCCCCTTTGAACTCATATATTTGAATGCTTGGCCCCTAGGGGGTGGCTGTATCTCAAAGGATTAGGAAGTGTGACCTTGTTGTCACTGCTGGTGGGCTCTCAAAATCCCATGCCAAGACCAGAAATTCTCTTTCTCTCCTCTCTCTGTTTCAATCCGTTGTCTCCCCACCCTCCTTCCTATGGATTCAGATGAAAATCTCTTACCTACTTCTCAAACACCATGATTGCCTGTGTGCTGCTCTGCCCCCAACCATTTTCATAGTGAATTAAACAAGTCCCAAATGTTCATCAGAGTTTCTGTGGCTGTGGTATCTCTGGTGTCTCTTCACTGTGTAGAGAGGTAATAGAACAGTGAATAAGACAAAAGTCACGGTTATATTTTATTTTGTGTTATTTGTGTTACCTGTCTTTTAACTTACCTTGACTTTTATTTCAAGTAAATTATAAATGGCTACAGCGTAAGCGATTAAAAACTTTTATGTTAAATTCTGAAAGTCAGATCTGATAAAAATTCAGTAAGTTTGTCATAAAAATTTGGTTCTGTCTAAAAAAAATTAGGAAAGTTTTGATTTGACTTAAAAAACAGGTGAACAGTTATTTAATTTTAGGGTTCAGGGGAAATCAGAAATGAAACCACCTTTTCTAGAATAAGTGCTGATATTTTCAGTAGTGCTGACGCTGCCTGTAGAAATTTAATTAAATCCAGTGTTCATATTTTATATGGGCATTTAAAGGTGTTTTAATAGAAGAATGCAAAGAAAAGAAAATTGAGCACTTGTAACTTTTTTCTTAGAGTCTCTCTCTTGCTTAGCAACCTTTGAATTTGTTTTTATATAGTTTTGTTTTGCCCTCTAGGAAACAGCCTTTCTTTTCAGGTTTTTAAAAAATGATTCGAATGAGAAGTCTTCTGTTACATGCTGTCTCCCTAGCCTTTCTCCTTTCCATCCTTCTAATTTCTTTGAAGTGATATTCTTTTCTGTAGTTTGGATTGATAGTCTTAACAACTGCATACTAGCAAGATTCAAATACACCAGATGGTATGACTGTTGTATTTAATAATGTAGGAAATATTAAAAACTATGACAAAAATAACAAAGTGAGACAGCTAAGCAAAATTTTATCTCTTGCTTAAAATTAACTAATAAAGCGTCACGAGGACTACTGAGTAAACTTATGATATTCACAATCTGTAAGTGCTAAAGATTTTTTTGGTATTAGGTGCATAGACAACTTAGAATCTGCTCAGCAAGAAATGAGGTGATAGGATTGCCTGTGCAGGCTTGTATGAAGCCCACGTTACAATTAATTAGCTGGAAATATTTAATGTCTATATACATCTTTTATATCATATCTTTCTCTTCGGCAAGTTCTGTATTTCTCACTTGAATTTTATGTTCACTTGCAAGTTTCTCAGGATCCGCAATTCAAAGAGATTTCTGTTGACGGGAAAATGATTCAGAATTCAGTGAGTCTGGTCCCTGCAGAAACTTGGCAGAGGACAGAATCAGTTTTTTGGATGCCAAATTCAGTGGCCCCAGGCCAGATGTTAATTTTGAATGCATGGCACACATCACTTTGTGTCTCGATTAAGCCATGTCTGTGAGTCCCATGCAAGCACAGCACTGGGTCTCATGAGACACATGGATTAATGTTCAATGTATTTCTGATTTAAATCTATTTAAATGTGTAACTGAAAATACTTCTTATATGTCATAACTTGTACAGTTTTGGAAATAAACAAACAGCCAAGATTTATTTGATTTTCTGTTACTGTTTTTATTTTTAATTTTCACGTTCTAGTGAATTATCATTATAGGGTTTCAGAAGAATGAGTTTTATTTAAGTTTATAAATAAGGACAACATAAGATCATTTTTCTAATTATTTGCTATTTTATTATATATTAGAAATGTCATTTAGTGAGAAGTTTTCAAGATTAATAAACATTAGGGAGCAAAGAAAATTAAATATCAGTATATTGTTTTTTTATGTGATCTTAATTATACTTTTGTTTTCTGACCTGGGTATCTTACCAGAATGTTTTCTTTTCTTTTCATCTTGTGATACTATTCTGTCAGCCTCCAACACAACTCTGTTTCTTTTGTTTCTATTCTCATTTCTATTCTCATTGTAAACAAACATACATTCATTTCAAATTAAAGAAAAATGAGGTGGCTAATACAAAAATTTTCAGTAAGAGTTAGAGCTACTGAATAGCAAAGGACTAATGTGCTGGTCTAATGTACTTACCTGATCCTGTGCCAGCATGCTCAATTTGCAGCCCAGATTAAAAAGAGAAGAATGAATGAATGAATGAGATTTCCTTTCCGTGTGAGCTGGAATGAACCAAAGGGTTCTTGTAAATCTATGCTCTGGGAGTTAGAAGGAAGAATTCTTTAGATATGCTAACAATTAAAGTGAATGGGGACCTTTACTCATAAAAAACACTGGCCTTCCCTTTAGAGGAAAACATCCATTAGTTAAGTAATTGATTTTGTGTAAATTTTTTCTCTATGTAGCATTCTCCTTCTTTCTGTGTTCCACTTTTGTGTTTTATGAAACTCTTAGCTGCCACTGGATACTTAAAAAGAAAAGGATAGTAAATGTCCAATACTAAATTAGAAACTTTTTTTCTAGATAATCTTCTGAGTAAACATGATGTTGCTTTTTTTTTATTAAGAGATAAAGTAATCAGCACAAATTATACTGTTGTTTTATAACATCCTTATGATGACATACAGAACAAATATGGAAAAAGAGGAAACTCTTGAGGCACGAGAAAACATGTGTTCTCCTTTATTGCAATATTCTCACTTGACTATGAGTAGGTTTGATCTAAGTTGTGAGTGTTGAGTGGTCATATATAATGGAGATGACATTGAGGGGCTCTGACATCTCTTAATTTATTTATTCCACCAGTGTAATGCTAGCCACCTCCTGTTTTTATTACACCAGTTTAATGCCAGCCATTTCCTGTTTTCATTAGACCATTGTGATGCTAGCCTCCTACTGTTCTCATTAGTGCAGGACTGTAGAATGGCAGCCACCTCGTGTTTTCATTATAACAGAGCTGTATGGTGCCAGCTGCCACTTGTTTAACTTTACTGAGAAGCATTTGACCATGGACTACATGCTTCCTCAAGCTAGTGGCAAACAAGGTAAAGGCCGACAGGGTTCTGGTGTGCTGGCGGTAATGCTTAACTGACTTATTGGCTATTAATTTTTAACAGATGTAGTCACTCAAATGAGCTAAGAAAGAACCATAAACTGAGCATACACTTAAAGTGTGGTTTGACAATTATGTCTCCATTATTGCTCTTTTAGAACAGCAGTTCTCAATCTATGGGTTGAGACCCCTTTGGGATATGAGCTATTGGAGTCTGACCCTGTTGAGGTCACGTAAGACCATCAAGAAAGCACAAGTATTTACATTATGATTCATAACAGTAGCAAAATTGTAGTTATGAAGTAGCAAGAAAAAAATAATTTTATAGTTGGCAGTTACTACGACATGAGGAACTGTTTTAAAGAGTCCTAGCATTATGAAGTTTGAGAACCACTATTTCAGAATAATCACTCTTAGAAAAGTTTTCAATAATAGGCCTGTGGTTATGTGCTAATAGATTTATGTTATAAACATGAATCCATTTGTAATAATCAATAGCATTCACTGAGAGATTGCTATGTGTCCACATGGGTTTGCACGAACTATCTCATTTACTCCATACACTAACTATTAAGAATTGCTATTATCCATGTTATATAACTAAGAGAACTTGAGTAGATAGCAGATGATTCAGAGAGTGGTCAGCTAATTTCTTCTGCACAAGACTAGATACTATTTTTAGTTTCGTAAAACATACAGATTTTTCTTAACTTTTCAATTTCTTAGTTGGAAACTGCCCAAAACAATATGTAGGCAAATATGTATAACCTTTCTCCAATCATTTGCAAAATCGAGGACTAGGCCTAGATTTGACCCAAGGACTGCATTTGGCCAGCTGCAGAGGGTATGGCTACACCTAGTATCCTCTACTTACCCTCCCTAAAGATAACCTGAAACACAGTTCTGTTCCTGTGAGAACCCCTATAATATAGCAATAAGATTTACAAAGACAAAATGAAAATGGTTCATTACTAGCTTTAAATACTTTTGCCTAGCTTTTATATATTCCTAGTTTTGTCTCTAATACATTTTAATTTGTAAAATCCCTAATAAGTTTCAGCAACAACACAAATATGAAGTATATTATTGAAAAATAAACTTTTAGATGTTTTAAAGTGAATTCTAATCAAATTATTTGCTCCATGCAAACATTTTGTGGATTTTTTTCATTTGTTACTTTTTCAAACTCTCGGATAGCCATATTAGAAATTTTACTGAATAATGTAGTTGACAGATGTGTGTAAGATGAAAAGCTGTTAAGAACTGTAACATGTCAGTGTTTCCTGGGAAGCAAAGTTTTATCCATGTGTTAGGGGGACTTGGAATGACTGTAATGAGGCACCTTAAAATGGCAGCTGTCACCCTAGGATTTGAACCATGAAGTAAGAAAAGAAAAAGGCAGATAAATACACAATAGACAGAGAGGCACTACTTGGGAAAACATCCACAAATTTTATGCTCTTGGTAACAGAAGGAGGTCAGACAGTAATAGTTTGCTATATTAGGCTGACAACTGTAGTATTGATAGGTGTGCTGTGGTCAAAAACAAAAGTCAAATAGGAGCGGTGATATGAAAGGTTGTTAGGTTATTGCATTTTGGCATGTCTCACCTGTATTTAACATTTCCCAAAATAAATTCACCCTCTCAATGAACTTTGTATGGCTTAGGGAAATTACCTTCATTGAACTGAAGGAATAAATGGGAATCAGACAAAGGGAAGGAGTAAGGATTCAAACAAAAATTGTGAACCTGTATGTGAGGGCAAGAATTACAAGTTTTTTGTTCCGTTTGTTCGAAGCTGAATCCTGTTTGTTAGGTTCAGTGCTGCCAAGTGGGTACAATGCTTCTAATATTCATTCTCAGTTCCAAGTGCTTCTATTTTCTTAGTTTTGGTTTTCTAACTAAAATGGGGCAGGTGGCGTCATAACATTTGCTGTGAAATAAAATGCAAATTCCACTATGCAAATAGACTATTAGAAAGTAAATTAGCTTGAACAGTAGTAGTGTATCACAATTGCATTGCTTTGTAATCCAGCAATATATAATCGGGGAGACTACACTGAAGGCTTTGAGAGTGGCATCAGGTTCCCAAGTGTCCACTGGCGAGCTCAGCTTCAGAGATCAAGCTCAGCTTTTTTCTTCAACCTCTGTGTAAAATGCCTCTGACTGGGAGAGTAGTCCTGGTCTGTATGAAAAACCAGAATTCATCACAGTGAACAGTGCACATTTATCTTTTAATGTACTTGCTTCATATTTATCCAAGTAAAATGGAATCTCAAATGTGCATTGGCTATGGTAATTACTATTTATATTAATTGGCCTGTCAATGCATAGACTTTCAACTTTGCCACCAGAGTTCTTGTCACCCTTTTAACGCATTACCATTATTATTTTAAAAGTAGAGTCATTTCAAGTTCAAATTCATAAAATGTGCATTGGAACCACCTACTCTGCATTACAGATGGGTAAAACAGATTATGTGTCAAGAGAAATAAGACTTTTGAGAAACTGTTTGCACTCACCTTCCCCTAACCTCATTTAGAATGTCAATCTGACATTTTTTGGCATTTCATGTATTACTTTGAAAGAACTAAAATTAGTACTTATGGCTGGGAGATGCCTAGAAGATCAATAAACTCATCCATTCTGTGATATCAGGCCTATATATGGTCACTAACTCTTGCTTGAATAAGGTCTTTGTCTGATCTCCATTTCATATCATTACCCTTTGGTTATGTGGCTTCCACAAATCCTAATGGTGGCAGACACACACACACACACACACACACACACACACACACGCATGCAGGAATGAGTTCAGGAGTGAGTTTAGTTCTGAGGATAAAAGTAGGTCACAGAAGCTGAACTATAAGATTAGACCTTTGAGATGGTCCCCTAGCCAGACTCTGTTCTCCACCTTGGCTGCTGAGGACTTCTCTTCCGCCTTAGGGTATGAGCTGTAAGCTTCTTTAGCCAGGTTAAAAATAGGCAAAGCAATAGTTTTTTTTTGTTTTTGTTTTTGTTTTTTCACTCTGTGGACCACTGGCACTTACTAGAGCTGGGGATAAGAATGTCAGTTAGAGAAAGATACTGGACCTGCTTGTTGCCAAAGAGGACAGTGCAGAGAATTCCTTGGTGCTAATGAATATATAATCGTCTCCAAACCCTGGAAGAAGACTAATCGATCTAATTAACATTCAAGAACAAACGTCTTCACCCCAGAGTTGCATGCTTTTTTATCTTTTTTAAATACATCATTTTATATCATACACGTAGTTTCTTTAACTGGGCACTTTGGGTATTTTTTTCCCTGTGTGTATGTAGATAGCCACCATGTATATTGTAGAATATTTAATGACTTCTGTATCTTCTAACTTGTAGATGCCAACAACGAACGAATATACCATTATAACTTAACAAAACATTGTCACTAGACATGGTCAAATACTGATAAGGGGAAAAATTGCCCCATTTAAAAAGTACCAATGTAAATTCATTGAAGCTTTATTTTAGGGCCTGAAATATGTATGTTAGTATATTTGCGAAATGTAATAGGAGGACTGTGACAGGCTACTTGGGTCATCATGAAGAGGCTGGGGTAGCAACAGGAGCAATTATTGGAATTAGTCTACCTAGCAGAATTCATGCACTACATTCCAGAAGGTGCTTAGAGAATCCAGGAATATTAATTAAAAAGTCACCATTCCAGGGATGGAAGACATCCATACCCTTGATTTTCACCTTCATCTTGCTTTCCAAAGCATCAAAAATGATTACAGATTTTAAAGGAAGAATAATTTCTGGGAAGTTGGAAACAGACATAAATACTCTGCTGATGGCTTGGAGCTGAGAATTTCAAGATTCAGCAGAGCTGGCACTACCTCTCAGTAGCTGGACCAGACCCAAGTACAAGGTGCTATTAGGCAGCATCTTACAAAGAATGGATCACCAGGCAGCAGCAAGCTGTCCTAGTGTTATTTTCCCAAATTCACATCCTTCTTGGCAGGACTTCCGCAGAATTCTTGTAGCCAGTAATGCTAATTCAGTTGTCCTTACATCTCTTCACCTTTACAGTAGACATTGCTGAGGCTATCTCCTAAGCTGCACATTTGAATTATCTTAACTTGATCTAACATAGCTCTCCAACCGTTTCTACCTTTCATATCAGAAATTATTCTGAGTTTATTTTTATGTCTTTGCACACACCTGCCTCTTTGTCCAGACGCATTTCCTATACAGCCCTGCTGCCAAAGTTCCTTCTTTCCTTCAAGGCTTAACTCAAATGCTGCTGTCCCTGGGAAGCTGTTACTGCTCCTTCCCCTCTGAGATTTTTAGCTGAAACTATTTCTGTTTCAATGTCTCTCTTTTATAAGCTACTGTAACTTTCACATAGCATCAGCTACACTTAGAATTTTATAAATGTCTCAATTTGTCAATCGATTGTAATCATATAGAGGTAGAAATGACACTAACTTAATGTGTGTTGTCCAATATTGCCAAAATATACAAAGCATGTCCCATATATAAGTGTTGAACTAAGTTAGGAATGGCACATTCTCCAAAATCAGAAGCCATTTTTGACCCACTCATTCATTTCTTTTCCTCCCCTAGTTTATGAGCAAAGTAAATTTTACACTTTCATGAAAATGAAATATATGGAGTATATATAATATTTAAACAATGAAGTTGTTTAAGGAAGATGTGTAGGATGAGCAATCATAACAGTCACAGAGGATCTTTACTTATCTTCAATCAATGTCAATCACTTTAACATGATGAGAGGATTTCTTAATACAAAGGAATCGTTGATGATATAGTAATATCATTCATTTTCTAACTGCTTATTCAGTCTTCCAGGGAAGTACTAAGAACTACATATTTTTTTAAAAATTCCTATTTCTGACCTACTTTCTCTTTGTATACTGCCTGTTAGAAACCATGCTGCATTTGTCAATTTAAACACTCCACGTGGGAGTTTCAAAATCATTGCTAGTTTTCACATAGGTCCAAAAAAGTGAATTGGAAATTTTATACTTATTATAATCAGAAAGTAAGTCTTTAGTAACTCCACATTAATTTGCAACATATGGACTTATAAAGATAACGGAGCATTCAGCTACTATTTAGAGAAAGCTATGAAATAAAGATGAAAATAATCACTCAAAACAGAGTTTACAAATGTTATAAGTTGTTCATTTAATATTTCACAAAATGCAACTGGTATGAATCAGATTTTTAAAAGAAAAATTTTAAATCTGAAAATCCTCAAGTTTTTAGATTTACTACGATTTAAAAGATAGGTGTAAGCAAAACATTAAAATGTAATTTAAGAATATTTAGATAATTTAACTGACTAATGAAGTTAATGAATGTCACATTTGATCCAATTAATCTATATTTCAAAAATATATAGTAATAAATTAACAATAAATAAACAATAGAATAATTGGTCCTCTTGAGAATAAGACAGAATTACTGTGAGTGTATGGTAAGATTAACTAAATTTTAATTTATTAATTAGAATCAAACCAACTTACTTTTTGATAAACTCCAATGAACTCTGAAAAGACTCAAACTGTAACATAGAGCCAGTGTCGGGGAAAAAGTCAAGTCCAAATGTGTTAGGAACCCTTTACCTATATCAGAATTGCTTGGCTCACCCTCTGTTCTTTTATGTTAGTGTATTTTGAAATACTCAAATTCTCATCCATTTACACATATGTATATGCGTATTTTAATATTATTAGAATATTATAGAATATTTTAGAATCATTTCTACGAAATCAGGAACAGTAACTGGCATGAACTCAGTTGCCTGCTCTTTGATCAACTCATCCTGGCAAAAAAGAGGATCCAGAAATCCTGATGAGACCTGTTAGGCTAGGATCAGATAGAAGGGGAGGAGGACCTCCCCTATCAGTGGATTAGGGGAGGGCCATAGGGGGAAAAGAAGAAGGAAGGATGGGACCAGGAGGAGATGAGAGAGGGGGCTACCGATGGGATACAAAGTGAATAAATTATAATAAATTAATAATAATAATGAAAAATATATAAAGAGAAATCAATTAATAATCTTATTAGTTAAGCATATACAAATTTCATGACTTCACAAAATTAAATTAACATCTGCACAATTGTTTCCAAGTGAGTGTGTACTAAATTCACCAGAAAACTGATATTGTATCAGTTGGGGCTGGTGAGCAATAATAACATCAAAGTCATATAACACTATTAAAGATGACAATTAACCATTACCAGTAATTTTTGTTCTGATGTCTTTTAAAAGCGTGTTGCAAAATTCTAGAAAAACATGTCCTTTTGTCTTTTAAATTCCATTTTGTAGATGTAATATTGGATTTGAGAAAAACTAAAGATAACAATGAAAAGAAGAGGGTAAAGTTGAGACAGAAACAATTCAATGTTCTACCTTCAAACACTATCACACACACACACACACACACACACACACACACACACACACACACACATAGTCTTGAATATTGCAGAAATGCCTGGTACTCATGAGCCTACTTCCTCACCTTTTTAGTAGTACTGGGATTACATACATGTACCTCCACACTTAGTTCAAGACAAGCACGATGCTCATGATTCTCACAATATGCCTTTCTTTTTTTTTTTTAAGTTTTCTTGGAGACTGAAAGAACTTTTCTGCTTTCCAAACTATTCACTAAAAAAATGAGAGCATTAAAAGGAAATTCATATTAACTGCATAATTTGAAAAAGCAAGTTTTTAGATGATAAATTGAACATTCTAGAGAAGACAAAATAGTGCAAGATTTTAGAATATGAACTGGGCACTCAAATTAGATATCTGCTTTAGGTAAGTGCCAGATGTCCTAGCTTAGCTCTTCTTGGATGTGCGTTGTTGTTTTGGAGCTACTTGTGAATACTTAATGCTATAAACCTTTGTAACACAGAAAGTGTTGTAGAGACAGAATTTACCCACAGCAAATAAGGTCTGCATAATTATTGCTCTGGACAATCATGAAAGGGGTAAGAATAATTTTCATATAAATTCCCACAAATATTAATTGCTTCAGCAGAGTATGGCAAGTTTAAAAAAAAAATGGAACACAGTTCAAAATGTGTATTTTACCTCTTTTAAGTAATGTTGAAGCCTGTAACCACACAACTTTCTCCCCTCCCCAAGTCCACTGGTAGGGGAGGGTTTCCTTTTCTTTCTTCTGATCCTAGTCTGTTAGGTTTCATCAGGAGTGGCTGCATTGTCTTCCTCTGTGGCCTAGTAAGGCTGCTTAAAGCAGCAGACAGCAGACTAGGTTAACAGTGTTTGGTACTCTTATGAAAGAGCAGGTCAATTCCTGTGTTTGTAGGTTTTGCCCAAGTACAAACTCTAAGGGTTCTGCATGTAAATTGTGATTGTCTTGCTGCTTTCTCTATAAATTAGAACTCGATAGATACTATAGAATCTACCTAATGTTCAATGAAACAAGAAGTCCAACATAGAAATGAACCAAATTGTGGACAGGTAAAATTATTTAAGCTGTGCTAATAAGTCTAATTAATCCAACACACATTGTTGATAATGTCATAAAAATTTAAACAAGACTATCTATGAGACAGAATATTATGTGAGTATAAATTTTAAAAGGTGTCATATGTTGGGAATCTGAAAAAACACAGGGTTAATGGGGTAACTAAGAAAATCCAAGAGTAATCAAATATAGCTTTTGAGGAGCTGTGTGGATTAAAACTTGTTCAGTTGATTCTACCAGCAGACTGCAGCCCAGGCACCACTCTGCATTCACAGTATACTTTTGGGTATATTTGCTAGTTAGCCAAACACATTATGTGATTTCAATAAATGCTTGCTGAAATGGTAAGAGTGGCTAACAATTTTTTAAAGCATAAATAAACATATACTTACTGAAAATGTTCTTACAAACAGGTACCTTCATCACGCATATGAGACAGTGAGAAATTTTTTTTTTTTCAATGCAGTTTATTCAGGAACCTTGAACAATCTCTGACCCTGGGGAAAGCCAGCCCACAGCTTAAATAGCCTCTGGGTAGCCAACCCAGGCGTGCCATGGGGGCAATGCAGATAGGTCCACATACATTATGATGCGACTTATCTGCATAATTTTGGGATCTTATATCAGATTACTATTACACCAAATGTAAATAATTGAATGTAAGAATTCCTGGGTCATGGCTTCATGGTAATTAAACGACTAGCACATTTATCCATGATATTTGAAAGAATGTTTACTTCTGTTAGAAACTAATGATATTATTAATGAAATAATTGTAGTTAGGGTTCTTGTGGTGTGCAGTGTGGAATGCGTCACTTCTGTGTTAATGAATTCAAGGGAAGGCAACAGCAGTATTAGTAATAGCTTTTATTCGGAGTCCTCATTTTCCAGACAGGTCACATGAAACACAGCCATTAAACAATAGCGTTGAGATAAATCCATACAATGTATGCTGCTTTTGTTGTTGTTGTCGTTGTTCACCAACCACTTTGGTGCAACGAAGAAACTTATGAAGCGATGGGACTGATAAATGGAAAGAGTTAACCTGCAAAAACACTGGGGCCAGGAGAGTCAGACTTTAATCAGATCTCATTCAATTATGTTTCAAATCAACACATCTTGATAGCCAAAACTCTCATGGAATTAATGCTCTGATAAATGCTGTCTCTTGTCAAAAGAATATAATTAGACAATAATGAGTAGGCATATATTATCCTAGTCCTTGCTCTATTTGTTGACCCCAGGAACTTCCACTCCATTAGACAACAAACAGCTTTTAACCTGGCTCTCATAAAGCATACTGCTCATTACTACATGACCATTTTTTATGGTACCACTTTTTTTTTTTAATTTGAACAGTGCCTATATCCTTAAAAGGAAAGTCATGTTTTACAAAAGCTCAGTTAATTTAGGGAAAGGAAGAATCAATTTCTCTCCCAGTAATGCAGTGAACCAAAGGTATTTTCTTTTGTATGCTGTTTGCAAAAAGGATAAGTTTGTTGGGTAAAGAAACAATGTGGAAACCTTGCTTGAAATTACATAAGCTATGTGTCCTTAATGTTTACTTTACTATAGTGTGCTATAGTGTGACACTGATTTTTTACTATTTTGAACTTATTGAAAACATTTTCATTATTAACTGATGGTGAAAAGATTTCATTACTGATGTTTTGTTTGCAGTTCATCATCAAGCCTTTTTTGTGTTTGTATTCTTTCCCAAAGTGGACAGTTTTCCTCTGCTTGAATAGGTCTAAAGAATTAAAAACTATTTTTTTTATCTTGTGTGTATGTATGTCTATGTGGTGTGTGTGTGTGTGTGTGTGTGTGTGTGTGTGTGTAAAGCATTCTAAATTTACAGAAACCCCTTCAACTTTAACTGATAATGTACTCCCATTAGAGCCATTGTTCCCCAAAGATATGATTTTGGCATCGCGAAGGCTTCTTTGGAAGCCAAGCACCAGAGTTCTGTGATAAAGGCAGGTCTCAGGGAGATGAATAAAAGCAAGATTCCCTCAACTATAAAAGTTCAGAGTCCTGACTTGAACTACCACCAACTTGTAAATAAATAATCACTACTAAATACAGATAATGTATTAAACATCTAACACTAGTAAATCACTGGTGACAGCTTAGAGTCAATCCCTCACATATTGGCACAACCAATTCTGAGACTTGTGTGGTGTTCCAATGTTTCAGACACTTAACAATACATTGAACAACTAGTTACTTAGAATTAAGAAGTTTTAAAAAATAAACCTATTCTTTGTGTTGAATTTATTTGCACACTGCTTTAGGTTTCACTAAGTGGTTATCTGAATAGTGAGAGAGAGGCGAAGCTTGGAAAGACTAAAAGGAAATGTTTTCCATCAATGTTCAACTATCTATCAAGCTAAATCAATTTGTAGTCTCCTGGTAGAAGTAACATTATAGAACAGAGACAACACATTGTAGATACATAAATTGTCCAAAATATAGTGTCAATTGGGTTTCACATGTACAAGATCTCTTCTTTTCCAATTTAAACATTTATGGATAACAAAAAGCAAGAGTAGAGCTGTGGAAAGGCTGTTAGCAAGAACCAGATGCAGTTCTCAAGAGAATAAGGCTGATGGGAGTCATCAATTCTTACCCCCAAAGCAATTTTGCGAGTGAGGTACAATCTAAAACTTTCCTGAAATGATGGAAATATTTCTAGCAGATTGTTTTAAATTATAAAACTTAATTTAGTTCAGTGTTTGTTTTACTTTTCCTTTTGTTTTTAGTATAAGGATTTTATGACATTTATGCTGTTTCTACACTGGTTTGGTGGCCAGAAAAGAAGGCACAGAATTCTCTCCCAGTTTGCAAATAATCATTTTTTTCTGCTCCAGTGCACAAACAGCCTTTATTTAACTCAGCACCACATTTTCCAAGGTATGGGCTCAAACTGTTTGCCATGAAGCTGTTAAATGCCAAAAAAATTTAAACGCTGAAGGAAAATGTCAATCAAGGCATTTCCCCATCTGCTACTACTTCTGTGAGTGCTAATTTTATTTTTCCCAATTCCTGAAATTAGAATTGTCTTAGCCTCATAAGGAAGTAAGTTGGAAACCTGTTAAATGTCACAAGAAAAGGTGCAACCAAATGATGAAATAATAGGTATTGTTCTCAAAGAACAGCAATAAAAAGAGGCAGAAGAGCACTGGAATACAGGAAAACAAATTTTGTTGCGACCCAGACCTCTTGAAACACAGTACTCAATGCAGGTAACCAGCACTGGTACGACACAGTACTCCTCAATGCAGGTAACCAGCACTGGTACGACGACACATGCATTACAACATTTGCCGTGTTTAGGAATATTACATGTACACACACCTGAACCACTGAAAACACTTTTGAAAACCAACCAATGTTATGATATCTACATAGGCAGAAGCTTTATGTTACTGAAAACAAGGTGAAGATTTTTCAGGTATTGGTACAAATGTAATCCTTGTGATTTAGCATGGACTTGCACAGAACGATGACTGACATGTGGTTTTCTGACCTTTCGGTTAGATCCGTCAGCTCACTCAAACACGTCTTGAACAGAATCATGTACGGTGTACTTGGTAGACTAGACATTAAAGAAGAGACTTTGCTCTGAGGCCCTGCTTCCGACGCTCCATGGGGAAGAGGAAGCAGGAAAAAACAAAACTCATAGAGTTCGACAGCTACCGAGGCAACACTTGCCATTTACAATATAAGCCCAAATATTTTTGCAACACAACTATATATTAATTTAATAAAATACACAATATAGCTCTTATACACTCAACAATTTGGCTCATATGCACGGAGTCTGCAATAAATCAATAAAAATATGTCATTTGATGTAAACACATTGAATCTTCTAACATCTGCACACTTAAATGGTCGTGTGATTTGTTATGCCTAAGTTTTTTTTTTGTTTTTTTTTTACTTTCCTGAGCTATTTTAGTGTCCAAAAAAATGAATAAAACACTTTAGTCATGTTAATTTTCTCTCAGTATTACTACTTAATGATAATCCATAATTCAGAATTCTTCAAATGTAAAACAAACTCACCATTATTTATATCTTTGTTGGACACTAAAATGCTAAATAGACATTTTTATGTATTCAAATTTTCTTCTTTAATGATGTGAATAGGTCTACATGTGTTCAGGACAACACAGACTATAGCTTTTTACATTGAACTTTTATATGACATGAGGTGTCTTACAAATGACCAAGGGTTTTGTTGTTTTATTTTTTCTCTTTTATTATTATTATATAATTTTTTTTTTTTGCTTTCTGACTAATGATATGGAATGGTCTTTGTGTTTATATGCTTGGCAGGTACTTTATACAGAAATGTTTACCACAAATATGTGTTAATGTTTGGTGTAGCTTGGACTACTGCAAGGTCTTTTCGGGACTTTCAGTAGAAGCCTGTGATGTCAGCTAGGGATCCACCACAGATAACAAATATGACCCTGCTTTGTATGGGGTTTATAGGTAAACAGTTAAGTCAGCATCAATCTCGGAGGACAGTCTTGGAGTGATCAGAAATACTTTTAAGCCTCACACTGCATACCTTCCTAACAGATTGTCAAAAGGTAACTTGTCTCCTCATCCTCCATTTTCTTCTCTCCATTTTCTTCTCGCTCTCTCTTCTCGTTTCTCCTTAAGCATCATTAATTCTGTCCTAATATAAGTTTGGTCAAAACCATTGTTATTTCTGTAAAAGAAACAGCAGTGAAAAGAACACACTTGCGGGCACTTCAGATGCTCACTAACAGCCTTTAAAGCAGCATCGGTCCTTTTCCATCCCTGTAAAATGGGTTGTCACTGGGAGGGATCATTTTCAAATCAACAGAAGAGACAAGAAAACGCCAATGCCTTTTCCCCCCTCACTTTCTCACAGCCACAGGGTCATTTCCCCGGCAGTCCTGCAAGAGTTTATCAATCTCTCTCACAACTTCTTCGGCATCCACGGACTCTCTGCCCAGATCTCTGTTGGGGTGATCAAGCTGTTCCAGCACAGTTCCCACCTCGCTGGAATCCCGGCTGGCTCTGGAATGCACATCCGCAAAGACCCTTGCCATCTGATCGGAAGCCATGAAGGAAGGGTCTCTTGGCTGCTTACTGGGAGACAGATACTGACTGTCGGTGGGCAGGTAGGAGCTGCTTGCTTCAGCTAGGGCCCCTGGTTTGGCTTCACAGCCATCCAGGGAGCCTTTTGTTGAGGCGCAGGGCTCGATGCACGCCTTGGTTGGGCTGCTGGATGCTGAGGGGACCTCTTGGAGGAGAGGGCTGAGGGCACGTTTGGCTTTTAAATAAGGTTTCACATTGGCAATGAGAATAGTGTGCTCTCGCTTGTCTTTTCCAAATGTACAAAAAGTCTTTTTCCCAGTGGGATTCACAGTTTCGTAAGTCTCAGTCTCAACATTAGCTTCAACTGTGGGTACAAAGAGATTTGTGCGGTAATCTGCATTTTCAGCCTGATTGGCTGCAGGGAACTGTGGCATCCAACACCTATCAGAATGACCAAGCACTCGGCATTCATCTGTGCAGTTAATGCACTCTTCCGGTTCTGGAAAACAAAAGAGAAAACAGCAAATCCAATCATTAGAGTTTCCTCAGCATTTCTACTTAAGGCTGCGATCAGCTCTCACTGGCTTGCTTGACCTCTGGACTCTTAATTAAAAAGGAAAAGAAAACAATAATTAAAACATTTCAGGGTGGTTGCATAAACCTGCTGGTTGAGACAATGGTTTTATTTAAGTCTATTCTCTAGATATTAACGAATTCCCATAGCCTGGGAAGAAGTAAAAAGCGGTCGCTGGAGGGTGATTCTCAGTGGAATACAGCATCAGTGTACCCAAATCCCCTGGGGAGTTTAGTCTTTGTTCTATGTAACTGGTCCTCAAGACAGTGAGCGTCATCAGGAGTGGTCAGGATTCCCTTCGCTAGATCAAATAATAAGGTAAAGAGTGGATCACACAATTTCCATAATAAGTTCTAAGCTGCTTTAAAATATTTTATCCTGGTTTTATGTGTAATTGCTATTTTGGTGACAGTTGTGAAACAAAAGGGTTCCTTTCGGAGCTGACTTTTTCCCTACTGAGCATGACAAATGGAATTTTCTATCAGACTTTATTATGAATAAGCTTGTCGAAAGGGCACTTCCCTGTTTTATTGTATATGCATGCGGGTCTTGTAGTCAATTTCCTTCACTTTCTGTTTTTGTTTTTAGTGTAAATAGTTGAAAATGATTCAACAGGTGTAGTTCAGAATAATGACACTTCATGATTTTTCTACTCTAAGCAATGTCTTCTGTGAGAACTTCTTTGTGGGTGACATACAGACAATCTATATGAAGCATGATTTAATGGTTCCCGTTTCAAAGATGCCGATGAGGAAGCATGAGGTGAAATGCCTTTGCTGGGCCTGTTACTAGAAACTTCCTACTGATCCCAGTATTTTCAACCATGTCTTTGAATTACATTTTCTCAGCTGTACCTCTTTTTTTTTTTTTTCTGTGAAGGGTTGTTTCCCATTTGTTTAATGATGCATTTTAGAGAGGGGACTTTCACTAGGAGAAGAGGATATTTACAATTTACCTCTATGTGATGGGAATAGAATTCCCTACACATTTAGGAGCCCTAGGGCTTGCCTTTTAATTGATGCTAGGTGATCCCTACAAATATCTGGTGTAATCTACAAAGAAAGAGAAGTCTACAAACAACATATTTGGCATAGGAAACAGCAAATTTAAAATGATTTGTATGGAAACTTTTCAAAGTCACAGGAAACATTTGATTTTATATTTAAAGCCCATAGAGATTTTCTCATCCACGAACCAAACATGCACACAAACTACTTTACCACACACACAAAAAAACGTGAGCTATGAAATAATATTATTTTATTAAGTATCAGAGTGGCACCTTGATAACAGAAAATATTGTGATAACTCATTGCATACATCACCTATACTTGTGACCTTTTTAATGTTTTTAGTGTGTTTGCATCTATTTTAACTTGCCATGTATAAAGAAATATTTCCCCAGAATAAATGCAGTATTCACTCTTAAAGTTATTATGTAAAGCAGGCAGTAATCTTGAGAAGAGATCCGAATCATGTACCAAGAGAGTGAAACAGACTGACTGGCAGCTTGTTAAGGGGTTGGGGTGGGGCGCTTGAACTACTAGACAAGACCCACAGAACATTGTGGAATGTCTTGCTGAGTATTTAAATAGGATGCAAATTAAAATTTATTTTTAATTTCTCAGAGGTTCAGTATGGGGTATTTTCTTTAGTCTGATTTGTCTGAATGGCCATCATATGACTTTGTTAATCTTTTGTATCATTTAGAGCCACACATTTTATCTTAAAGTGATTTACAACCAATACACTCTTTTTGAAATATGCCAACATGGTTTTATATTTCAATATTGACTGTACTTCCATTTCAGCTCTTTAAATAACCAGCACTGAATGAACTCAACATGGATTAAGGTCAGGGAAAGAGATAGAGTAATGCAGATTTAAGAAAATGTGAATCGACCCTGAATTTGAAACCATCAACATAAAATGGCTGTGCTTCCCTGCTACACATCCGCAGCTTTTTACTTGACTCCTTTGTGTCACATCCAGGAGAGCAAATTTTAAGTATTGATTATGATACATTACAAGCCATGCACCTTGTGATGAGACTGTAATTTTGACGCCAGCAGTTCACAGACAGTGAGGAAAATCGAATGGAATTTTTGTGTAAACAGCAGAACCTATGAGCATAAAGCAAACTATAACTGCCAAAGTTCAAGTAAGAATTCATGGGTGGAGCCTTCCTAAAAGAACTTAAATAAACAGAAGAATAGGTAAAGTTAAAAGAGGCATGGTTATATTCAGAAAATAATTAGCTAGAAAGACACATTAGACAAAATGAAACAATTGAAAGTAAGGAAAGAGAGAATAGTAAAAGGAAGGACAGAAAGAAGAAGGAAAAGAAAGAAGAGAAGGGAAAGGAGAAAGGAAAGGAGAGTAGAGGGATAAAAAGAAGAAGAGGGTGGTTATAAAGGTACACATTTAAAACATGGTTACATCTACTAGGATAAGAGCCACATGCATTATGAATCCCGTATAATTCAATTCTCAAATAAACTAAGCATGTGTAAGAAAGAAGATAATGCCAAATATTCAAACAAATTTTAGAGCTATAAAAGAAGATAACCAAGTTGTTCTCTATGTCTTCAAAAGAATGGAGGCAAGAACAGAGATGTAGAACAATAAAGCTACAAAAACTGGAGAGTGTGGAGAACCACATTATCTTTATTAATATAGTATTGCTATCGATTTGGTATATGTGTTAGACAAGTAGAGAGGCCCTCAACAGTAGACCTCAAAACAGAGATGATCTAATACAATCTACCATCTAAGTTGACATTACCTACAATATGGTCATCCTTTCAAAGAATGTGCTTCTTCCAGGAAAGAAAGCAGAGTCCTAAAGGTATACATGGGAGAGAAACTGGGGAATTTCAAAAAAATAAAAATAAATAAATAAATCTGAACATCAACAAATAGAGGTCACAGAGTCCAAAATTTTAAGTATCTAATTTAAGGAGACACCTCTTGACAGCCAAGTAGCTAAAATTATTTGCCTGGTATTAGGATTCATTTTCGGCTGAATGTGGTAGTATATGCCTGCAATCTTACGACTCGGAAGAGTGAGGCAAGAGAATTCTGAATTTCAGTACTGGCTGGATTGAACTATAAGCTACTTTATATATACTCCAAATTCTTCACACATATATGTATGTCATATAAGCAGCACTCAGGAAGATGAGGTAGGAGGGAGGCAGTTCAGTGTGTGGTACACAGTAAAATCTTGTCTCAAAACAAAACAAAACAATGAAAGAAAGAAAGATATAAATGTAAAGAAAAATTAATACATGTCATTTTAATTGTCACCTTTAATGTTTACTTATGAGTGTGAAACCAGTGATCAGATCAACAACTTAACTATACTTGACTTTAAATTTTCATAATTAAACACCACATACTTAAATAATTGGATTTTATCAGTCTTTGTGAAAAGGTCAGCATTATTTAGCTTTCATATTGTTATTTTTAATCTTAGAATGTCACTAAATCATTAAACATACACAGCTCTTCTGACACTCAGTGAAAGATGCTGTCAACTACTGTGAACTTTAAAACTAAAAAAGTTAGGCGCTGTCAAATAATAGGTATTTTGCAAAAACTCCCCAACACGTCATACTTGTGTGTGAGTGTGTGTCCACTATAAGGAAAAACTGTTGCTTAACCAACCAAAATGTCTTAATTCAGAGTGAATATATTTCATTATTCCTTTCTGTGTTGCTCGGAGGCAGAAACTTATTACAAATATAAGTTTAAGCCTATGCCTTTGTCTTCAAAGTGTTAGTCACTACACCTATGAAAACAATAGCAACTAACTTGTTACCACTTAGGGAAGTGGTAGAGGATATCTAAGAATTGTTACCCCTAGTTTCAGATTTACTTGCTACCTCCAAAATCTGCATGTTCTTGCATCTGAGAAAACACAGCGCGTCCAGAATAAGAAAACAACAACAACAACCACAAAATACCAGCATCAGAGATTATAAATGTGTTCAATCTCCCAATCTGATGTGTGTATATATACATAGATACACGTATCTATGTATATGGACACACATCAGTGAGGAAGTTCTACAGTGCAAAGGCTGTGGGATGGGTATTTCGAACTCTTCTTTGTGTTGTGACTACCAACAAGATGTTTTTATTTCTGTTTTGTAAACATCTTTAAAAAGGCATAGTGCTATTCTATTACAGCTCTGGTTGGTAGTCTTTCTTAGAACACGTTAAAATTAGAGTGTTTCTAAGCAGATCACCCTATAAATAGAAGTCCATTTTTATTTTCATTTTACTTTTTTTAAAATTTCTAATTTACCTTTTCCCATCAATGTAAGCTCTCATTATACCCCGTAGCTGCCGGGAAAAGTGAAATAGGCACTGATTTTTATTTCCAGCTGGCATGGTGCTCTTTAGATTAATTCTATAGAATCTAAGCACAGTGTCTACCTCAGATTCTCATTTACTTGCAAATACTGACAAAACAAGGCCTTTGACTGCAGATCAGGACCCACTGCTGCTCCTTTCTGTCTTTGGTGCATACACATAGGTGCACGTATAAGGGTTTACATGCTTCTCTATGAGCAAAACAAATTTCAATTTCTTCAAATATGCTCTTACATATCAGAAAAAAGTATCACTACCAACTTGGGAATCTTGTCAGAATTCAGTTCAGCAAACCTAATAAAGCACGCTTCCTTTCACTAAGTTGGCATGACTTGCAACTTCCTGTGAAATGACACTGTTCTAACATAAATATCCCCCCTTTTGGGTTATATTATTATTCACTTACTTCCCTTTGCCATTCTATAAATCCCTAGAGCTTGTAGTGATAATGTGAGTCATTACAGACAACTGGGATCTTAACAATATATAGCCATATAAATTAATTCCAGTTGATAACTGTGTGCCCCCATTTGCTAGAATATTTGATAAAAATAAATCTGGTTTCACTCTTTCTGCCTGGGCACAGAATACAGATTTCACTTTCAATATCATTCTGAAGTATGTGAAGCAAAGCTATGTTGCCTCAAAAACTGTTTTTTTTTTCTCTTTTCAGTAAAAAAAAAAAAAAAACAAAAAAAAAAAAACAAAAAAAAAACAGTCTGGTAATAAATCTGTATTAGATGTCAGGTTTTACTTAACAAGGACTCACAAAACTGCTTGCTTTATTTAGACACCATTTAATAAGTGTGGCGTGTGTATTAGGCAAGGGAAATGGAAAATGGGGATGGAAAGCTATAATATGAGAACACCATATTATCTAGACCGTCCTTCAGCCACTGCTTTGGACTTCTTGTGGTTCTCACTTGAGCACAGGGAGCTATGTTGTTTACTAACCAAATCCTACAACTGGTAGGCAGAGGTGAGATGTCATCTTGACTTTTAGTTTTAATGAAAGAAGTAAAATATCTCGTCACAAACAATGAATTGAATTACTTTACAGTAACCATCCATAAATGATATGAATTTAGAAACACAATTTAACCTACAAAAATAAAACTAAAGAAGCACTCATTATTTGTTTGAACACACAGCCACGCCAGCTTCCAGACTTTATTTTAGTTGAGGGATGCCAGTCTATGTGCTTTAGATAGGCAGAGAGCACATTTTCAAGAGGAGGTTATTATAATACCATCAAATAGTCAAACTGTGGAGGCATTGAAGTACCAATCCTCAAGCATGCACCTGCATTGCACAGTGCTTCTAAATGTATTGCCACGGCTGCATTCAGGCAACAGAAACCACTGGCTGATGTCATTCAAGTGAATCCAATTGCAGCTGGGTTTTTGGAGATGCTCAGAGCAGTAGCGCTTACTATTCCATGCACCTGCTCACCTTCAGGGATTGTTTTAAGTGTCTGTGACCTCTTGGACATAATAAAATGCCTTATCAGAGTGTCGCTTTTTGAATATATATTGATAATACATAGATAGTGGCAAAAGATGAAGAAAAGCCTAAGACAAATAGAAATGAAATTTGTGCTACAGAACAAGTGCGGAACAACGTAAGGAAATCTGATACAGAAGTACCTGATATATAAAACAATAAGATAGCAAACCACAAGGTGAAAATTTACAGCACAAATATAAGTGTTTCCCACAGCACAGTTCTCTGAGACTATCATTTAAAATTTAGTTGCACTTCTCCAAAAGTCCTGTTATGTAGGCACAGCTATCACCTGGGGCAGTAGCAGATGCTTGGAAGAGAAGGCACAGCTAAATGGGGCTATCTCTTTCCTAACAGGCACCCTTAGGAGAACTGGCTCTCAGACTTAGTATTGTACATTGACACAGGTTGCATTTTGCTTTGTGTGAAAAGAAGTTTTGCAGAACCTCGAAAAGCAACATAATATAATCTCAGTGTTCCATCAGAGAGGTGCTGTGGGGGTATGTGCTGTGTGTACTTCAATTTCTTTGAAGACACAGTGTTTAATGATTCATTGCGATCAATGTTTCAAGCAACTATGTCGTATCCAATTGTTAGTCGTTTATGGCAAATGGACCACTTTTAGCTTTATAAGTTTGTGAAATTTTCACTCATCCCCAAGGAGCTTGAAGTTTGAGAGTATACAGTAAGTTTGAATTCTACATAAAGGAAATGATTCATGAGCATTTACATTTTGAACTGTGTTATAGTAACATCAGGGCACAGAAAACTGTGTCTATGATAATAACGTGAAGGAATTCATACAAAAGATGCTATTTGCACTTTAGTTTAAAAGGTACATAGCATTGCAATGGAGCTTATGGAGAATGTTTTTCAGGTAAAGAAGTGGAAACAAAAGCAATAGCCCTATAGAAATGTATATTTCACAGATCCATGAGAGATTAGCTTTACCAGTTTAAGAATGTATTCTATATCACCAAAAAGTAACAAAAATAAAATAAAATAACTGTGTTGCTGAAATTAGCTAGCACTTAAAAAAAGAATAGACAAGTTTTGAATAAGGTTATAGACTCAGTATAGTAGGTAATGCAGAGCAAAGGCAGTGAGCAGCTGACCACGTGTCTTTCTTGTATGATTCCTGAATTATCTGGGCCCTTAAATGGACAGATTTTGAACAGTATTTATGCCCATACAATACTTTGTGCTAAAGGGAAGATAGTATCTAAAACACCATGGTTTTCAGAAGGCTTGCATCTCATGTCTTTATATTTCTAACAGTAACATGATTCAGTGTTCCCAAAATTATTTTCATGCAGGATCATTTTGGTCCCAAGTCTTGGCTATTTGAATTCCATTATTTACTGAACTACTATTTAAAGGACAGCCTTAAAGCCTTTAGCTTCAAATAACATTATTTTTATTTTTCAGTACAAATCAAATATAGGTTATGATTGTGAATCAGATAAATGCTTACTTTTCCTAATCTAAATACTATCTTTCCATAAATTCCCATCATCATCAACCAAATTTCATATATAGAATCACATACATGAAGGAGTAAAAGATTATTGTAAAAAATGAAGAACCTATAGAAAGGATGCACTCAAAGTAGAATATGATTCTCAGAAGTCTATCAAAATATAGATATTTAAATCCACATGAATAATTAAATGAAGTCCCTAATTTGTTTTTAAAATAAAGCATTTTTCAGGGGACGGAAGCAGATGCATAGACACACAGCCAAACTTTGGACAGAGCACAGTAGGGAGTCTTATGGAAGAAGGGGGAGATAGAAGTATCCCAATGGGTCAGGAGCCCCATCAGAAGACCAAGAAAGCCCAAAAAGCTGGGCCCAGGAGGGACTGCAGAGACTTATGCATCAACCAAAGATTATGCATAGAGAGGACCTAGATTCCCTTCTTTGTTTCCCAGTTGTAGGCTCTTCCCTTATCTCTTCCTGGTCCTATCCTTTCTCCCTCTTCCTCCCCTATCCCTCTTCCTTATCCACTGATAGGTGAAGTCCTCCTCCCCTACTGCCTGACCCTAGCCTATCCGGTCTCATCAAGACTTCCTGGACCCTCTTCTCTGGCCTGGCTAGGTTGCCCCATCAGGGAGAATTGATCAAGGAGCAGACAATCCAGTTCATGTCACAGACTCTCTCTTCTCTTACTAGGAAACCCACATGGAGACTGAGCTATCTATGGGCTACATCTGTGCAGGGAGTCTAGATCCTCTCTATGAATGATCTTTGACTGATGCATCAGTCTTTGGGGCCCGTTCTTTTTGTTTGTTTGTTTGTTTTTTGGTGTTTTTTTTTTCATTGTTGGTCTTTCTGTGGAGTTCCTGTCTGCTCTGGGTCTTTTATATTCCCCTTCATCCATAAGACTCTCTGAGCTCTATCTAAAGTTTGGCTGTGAGTCTCTGATTCTGCTTTGATTCCCCAGCTGGTTGGTGCTTTTAGAGAACAACTGTGGTAGGCTCCAGTCCTGTTTCTTCTCTTCTAACAGCTTCCAGTGTCTATCCTGTTTTCCCTTATGAATGAAAATTAAGCATCTTCCCTAGGGTCCTCCTCGTTGTTTAGCTTCTTAAGGCTTGTAGATTTTAGGATGGTTATCCTATGTAATATGGCTAATATCAACCTATAAGTGAGCATTGTAGTATGTAAGTGAGCAACATTAGATCCACTTTTTAAATACCAAGCTTGTATAAAAGTCCTGACTTCCAAAGGTATGAGTTAAATGATAAAACAAAGAAATCTTATCTGGCAATACTATTCACTCAAATTTGTAGATATGGATCCTTTTCCTATGAAAAAATAATAATCAGTGACACTGCTATTGAAATAAAAATTTATATTTAAATTTCAGCTTATTGTTTTACATTATGGAATTATAAGTACCTGTAAATTAGTGAGTATCTGGCCCACACTTCAGTATGCAAAGGTTTCTTTTTCTCCCTAGGTTTTCCTTACTGTCCTTTAATTCTGTCTTCTGTGGCAGTGCTGTGTAAATCAGGCTAGCTTCTCTTTTGTTTGAATTTAGATGCCTTTGTATTTCACACTCTATCTGAATGTGTCCATCTACATATAAATTAATGTCTTCATAATTGTGGGGTCTTGAAAGGGTTAAGAAGATTCCAGAAGAACCTAATTTATATGCAGTGTGAAACCTATGCTCTGGTATGCAATAGTTAGCAAAAGCTGTTTAGTTTGCAAGGACAAATTTAAATTCTAGCAACTTAAATAATTGTGTGAACTCCAGACCAGAGACTATGTAAATATGCTACTATTCTTTATCTTTCCCGAGGCTGCTATCCTTATGCCTTTATTTCCTCTGTAAGCTAGCCCTAGCTCTGATAATGGCACTATTTTTGATGACATGGATGAATACATTTAAGATTCAAGTCATCTTCCCAGCAAAGTGGTAATCCTGTAAAGAAGGTCAATAAAAACATGCCTATTAAGCCAAACTCTGTAAGAAGCAGGCAAGATAGTCTTATTAGTGTCTCTCTCATATCTACTATCTGATTTCTTTGGGGAAGTACATCTATTTACCAATTTAAATCCAGTTGTTCAGCTCATTTCTAGCACTTCTTTGTTTTCAATTGCTAGAAACAAGTAAACAGAATCAATGTCACTTTTGGCATTCTTAGAAAAGAGTTAAGTCAGAGATAGCTAATCTTCTGCTTATTATTTAGGAATCAATCAACATTTTTCAATGGAATATGGATGTTGTAAAGGATGGATTTTTGAGAAATATTTTAATTGCTTAGTTTATTTTTAATGACATTCTAAAAGAGATAGAGACAGATAAAATTTCAGTTGCTAAATTAGATAGAATATAATTCCAAGTGAATAGATAGATGTCTATCAGTATTTTCAAACCACACACACACACACACACACACACACAAAAGTAATGGTTTATTTTTAAAATTAGATGCAGGAAGTAATGTATATGAAAACATTGTTTTGGATAACCAGTTCTTGTATTAATATTTCATCTCTATCAAAGATTAAAAAAAACAGACCCTCTGTGGGTATGTTTCCATGTTCATGTGCACCCTTACAACATGTCTATGTGATAAGAAATCTCCACTTTAATTAAATATATATTGTCCTAAGGGAAAACTTTACAAGAGATAGTCAAAATGGATATCTAAAGGTTACCTCAGAGTGACATAATGGAAGTTTGAATCTTAACAGCTTCTACTTAGTGACATTAAACAAGTTACCTATCATGAGCCAGATGGCTAGAATCAAAAATACTAAAAATGAAAGACATATACGAAAGGAAAGCTACGTGAAACTTTCCTGTATTCTTGAATTGTTTTTTTCTGAAATCATCTGTTGTCAGTACCTGTAAGTATGCTGCAGGTTTATTGGAAGCTGATGTCTTTCTTTATCATGCTCAGTTGGGTCATCCCAAGAATGAGAATTTAAGCAAAATCAATAGATTCAATTTCCACGTTCTAGAGTAAATAAACTGAAATGTTTCTTGTAATGGATTTTCCTGGCAAGGACAAGCCATTTTTCTAGTAACAGCTTTAATATTCTGCAATCATTAAAACACACTGAAGACATGGCGAGCCCAAGAAACAAAGGTCAGGAAACAGAAAGCAAAAATGGATGTGGCCCAGTGGTCTGGGATGCAATGTCACCCACCAAGGGCCAGAAGCAACTGTCCAGCATAGGAAGGCAGTCCCATAGATGGTGCAGCCCACACGTCAGAAGCTATCTGCAATGGTGTTTTAAATACTTCCTTACCTTAGAGAGCACTTCCTCCTATTTAATTGATACTCAACCACATCCAGAATAAAGAAGAGATGATTAAAGGGAAACATATTTCCCCTGAGCAGTAGTACCAGGAAAATAAATTTAAAATGACATGAGAACATATTTAAGTTCCAGACTTGTAATCTAAATCTAATTTAAAACAAAACAAAACAAATTCATATTGACCTCACAGGGAGAATTCCTTAGGATGTTCTTTGTTAATTGAAGCATGTTGGACTTGAGCATTTTCTTCTTCTAAAACCGTATGATTAGTCTTGGGAGTGATCTGTTTCAAGCCAAAAAATCTGGTGTCCTGCACGGAGGACAACCAAGGTCCATGCACAGAGAGGACCTAGACCCCCTGCTCTGATGTAGCCCCTCGGCAGCTCAGTCTCCATCAGGGGTTCCCTAGTAAAGGGAGCAGAGGCAGTCTCTGGCATGAAGTCAGCTGCCTGCTCTTTAATCACCCTCCTCCCCCAACACACACACACAAGGTGACCTTACTAGATCACAGAGAAAGAGGATCCACACAGTCCTGATGAGACCTGATAGGCTGGGGTCAGATAGTAAGGGAGGAAGACCTCCCCTATCAGTGGATTAGGGGAGGGACATAGTGGGAGGAAGAGGGCAGGAGCGACCAGGAAGAGAAGAGGGAGGGGGATACAGCTTGGATAAAAAGTGAATAAACTGTAAATAATAATAATAACAAAAAAAAGTGATTTGTTTTGTTGCCCAAACTGATCTCAAATAGCTGGGTTTTCTTTCTTTGCTTCTTTCTATGTTTTTTCTTCTTTTTTTAATTATTTTATTTTATTTTTCTGGAGTTCACCCTAAAGGACATTTAATGACTCAGTGTTGAAAGTGTTCCATTTTCAGGCTGATATAAAGCTTTACAAATAAGAAAAGCAACTCCTACATGTAAAAATTGTTAATTTCTCTGTGTCTGTCTTCTTTCCTTCCTTCTCTCCCTCAATTCTTTAGCAAAGAAAATATCTATTCAATGTTTTGCAATGGATAATAGTCTAGGAAGCAACAAGGATACTGCTGCATCCTCAAGAAAATCTACCTGCAATGTCATAAAAATTGTTGCAATCTCTTTTTTTATCTTTATTTTTATATTAATTACAGTTTATCTTGTATCTCATCTATACCCCTTCCCTCATTCCCTCCCAATCCCACCTTCTCTCTCTTATCTCCTTCCTGCCCCTCTCCAAGTCCACTGATAGGGGAGGACCTCATCCCTTTCCATCTGACCCTAGCTTATCAGGTCTCATCAGAACTGGCTGCATTGTCCTCTGTGGCCTAGCAAGGTGCTACAGAGGGTCAGGGAGGAGGCCAAAGAGCCAGCCACTGAGTTCACTTCAGAGAGAGTCCCTGTTCCCCTTACTAGGGTACACACTTAGATACTGAGCTGACATGGGCTATATCCAAGCAGGGGTTCTAGGTTATATCCATGCATGGTCCTTGGTTGGAGAATCAGGCTCAGAAAAGACCCCTGTGCACAGATATATTTGGTCTTTGTGGAGCTCCTGTCCTCTCCAGGTCTTAGAGTCTCCCCTTCTTTTATATGATTGCCTGCACTCTCCCCAAGGTTTGGTTACGTGTCTCAGCATCTGCTTTGATACACTGCTAGGTAGAGTCCTTCAGAGGCCCTTTGTGGTAGGCTCCTTTCTTGTTTCTTGTTTTCTCCTACTCCCAATATCTATCCCATTTGTCTTTCTAGGTGAGGATTGATCAACTTACCCTGGGTCCTCTTTCTTGTTTGGCTTCTTTGGGTATATATTTATCTTATCTTTTAGGTCTAGAATCCACTTATAAGTGAATATATACTGTGTGTGTCTTCTGCTTCTGGGATACCTCACTCAGGATGATCTTTTTTAGATCCCATTCTTTGCCTGCAAATTTCATGATTTCCTTGTTTTTAATTGCTGAGTAGTATTCCATTGTGTAAATATACCACAATTTTTCTATCCATTCCTCCATTGAGGGACATCTGGGTTGTTTCCAGGTTCTGGCTATTATGAATAAAGCTGCTACAAACATGATTGAACAAATGTCCTTGTTATGTACTTGAACATATATTGGATATATGCCTAGGAGTGGTATAGCTGGATCTTGAGGAAGCACTATTCCTAGTTGTCTGAGAAAGTGCCAGATTGATTTCCAAAGTGGGTTTACAAGTTTACATTCCCACCAGCAATGGAGGAGGGTTCCTCTTTCTCCACAACCTCTCCAGCATGTGTTGTCTTAACTTAAGCCTAAAGTTATGTTATAAATAATAATATAGATGTCAGAGTATGGAAAGCTACTGAGTACAGAGATGGAATTACAACGTTGCTGCTCAACTGAGATTTAAAAAAAAAAATCTTAAATTGGAATAGCTTTTTACTCTCAACCTAAATTCATCCATGCCTTATTTTATAAACTGCAGGTGTGTATATTCTTTAGCTTGGAATTGTACAGAATAAAAGGCCCACAAATAAATAGAATACAATTTTATCTCTCTTAAGTTAGTAAATTAGAATTTACTAATTTCTAAATAACTTAATGTTCATTTATTAAATTTATAAAAATGTATATGAGGACAAAAGTCAAACATATGTTTTTTTAGTATTAATGGAAAACTGAAAAATCACATTGGTTGACAGGTAGAAACTTCCTGCCCATTTTTTTTTTTGTTTACTGAGTAAGCGTTTTTATTATTGAAATTAAATATATTTGCATATGCCTTTTAAAAATACGTGATGTCTTATTTTTCTTTAATTTTTTTTTTACATACATGACTTATATCCTTATTGAAATAAAGAAAAGGTGTTATACTGGTTGCTTGGTATCTATGGGATTGTCCAGCATGCCCTATAAACACCTAAATTTCTTTCTTTCTTTTTTTTTGTTTTCTTTTTTTTTCCATAATTTTATTTTTCTCATTAGTTACACTTTGTTAATTCTGTATCCCAGCTGTATCCCTCATTCCCTCCCCAATCCCACCCTCCCTCCCTCATCTCCTCCCTGCCCCTTTCCAAGTCCACTAATAGGGGAGGACCTCCTCCCCTTTCATATGACTCGCTTTTGTCAAGTATTTTCCGGACTGGCTGCAAAGTCCTCCTCTGCAAGGTTTGAAAGGATACTGCATCTGTCCCTGGGCAGACCTTTCCAGGACAGAGGCCAAAGTAAAGTACATAAGGTTTTTACATCATTTCTGTGTGCGTTTGATATATAGATCAATATCTGGACAAATTTAATCTTTTATTTTCTGGTAACTTGTGATTATTGAGGAAGTGTTTAAAGCTTTCTCATGGAATGTATATAATGGCGTGAAAAATTCCTTCAGAGAAATTTATGTTCTTTTCATTTTTACCAAAATGCAAATTTTCAGCATGGATGTGAAAAGCATTAAAATTATAACTTTGTGAACAAGATGAAAATAATTCACTAAATTTGCCCTTTTTTACACAAAATAAAATGTTAAAGTTATAAAACAAAACAAACAAACAAACAAACAAAAAAGCCCTCCTCTGTGGCCTAACAGTACTGCTCCTCCCTTGGGAGGTGGGGAGGTCATTGAGTTCCTGTTAGAAATAGTCCTTGTTCCCCTTACTATGGGAAACCAATTGATTACTGAGCTATCACGGGTCACATCCGAGCAGAGGTTCTAGGTTTTATCCTCTCATGGACTTTGGTTGAGTGTCCATCTCAGAAAAGACCCTGTTCTAATTTCTCAGTTTTGGGTATAAACTGAAGTCATTTCTGATAAATCTAATACTTATCCATTTGTACACTGTACACTTTAATCATCTCTAGTTTACTTCTACATTTTAGACACTGTAAATGCTATGTAAATAGTGATTCCCAAATCATTTTATAGTTAACAGTGAAAAAAATATGAGTGTTTAATTCAAATACAATTTTTTTCAGAAATTGTTTTACCTGACACTGGTTGAATATTTCTCTAAAACTTTTTAATACAGATAGCCAACTGTATCTAAATAAGTGTTTTATTTACAAGTTAATATATATTTCACAGTAAAGTATTTCTAATTATTTTATAATGCTAGATCAATGATTATAATGTATATAATACATTGTTATGATAGAGACAAACGTACAATTCTTTGTCTGAAAGGATTATATTTAGTAAGTCTCCACAACTGTACTCTATTCTGTTTTTATTACATATCTGATGTTAATGGATGATATCTGCTAGCTTCATTATGGTTATTATCTTGATACTTTCAGCAGCAAACTACAAGTATTGGAAATTAAGATAACTTTAAATTTGCTACATAATTACCACTCAATACATAATACTAAATATAAGGCACACATATACTCTCTGTAAACATGATAAAATTCCTATGCCAGTTGGAAATGAATGGAAAGAATCTTGGCAAAAGGCAAAAGCTTAGAAATATCCAGGAGACGGAAAAAGTTTGTTCTGCCTAACCACAGTTTTGCTGTTACTTGGTGTTCAGTCATGACTCACCACCAGCTCAGAAATCAGTGGCCATGCAAAGTACAGGTATGTCTTTGAACATGTGGATGTGTGCCTTCTAGCACAAATGATATGCACTTTATCAGAAGAGGAATGTCAGATCAAAAAAGAAATGTACATAAGAACACACAGAACAATTGTGCAAATTTGTATTCAGAAAGCTAAGGTTATTTATGACACACATATATTAATCTTAAAATTAGTTTGTAATAGATTGAAAAAGAAGAAAACTCCCATTTTTGTCTGACTAAAAATAAATTCCAATTAGATAAGGAAAAATGAAAGTTTCATATACATTGTGCATGTGAATGGGGTATGCACACATATCTGAGTTTTTAAACTTTAACTGAAAATCTCCAAGTGAGAGACAAGAATAATTTTCGTCACTACAAAGTTACCCATTTAAGCTTTTTTTTTCCCTATACATTTTATCTCCAATTTCCATTCATCTCCACACAGGAAATAAGGCAACCTTTCGCAGTTTCTGATATCAGTAAAGCAGCACAAATAAAAATAACAGTGATTTGCAGATTGCCAAGATATACTCTATATTTTTTCAAAACATCAACAGCCTGATATAATCATTTTCTCGAATGATGAGGCTTTCCTGTATGCAGAGATTAAAATACTCAGAGGGCAATCAAATCTCTAAAATGCATTCAAATGATTCAAACTGAGACTTTACAAATTCAGACATAAAATATCTATCTATCTATCTATCTATCTATCTATCATATATATATGATCTCATATATATATATATATATATATGATAGAGAGATTATGGCAAGCTAAGGCTTCTTCCCATTCTCCTTCCTGCTTTCCTTTCAGTGGGACCAGCTATATCAAACTTCACAGTGCTTGGATTATCTACATTACATCCCTAGTATTTTAGAGATTAGAATATATTGACAAATTGCCTCTACTTCAGAGGATTGTGATGTTGTCCTCTGCCAACTATTAAAATTTATATGAATTAGATTCTGCCCTGCCTCTAGGAATTCAATTAGAGTGATGTGTAAAGATTTTTCAAAGTAGTACATAGAAAGGCTCTCATAAGTTCCCATAAAAGAAAGCTTATCTAAGATGACTTGCAAAAAAGACAGAAGAATTTGGGGGACTGGAAAACAGAGTTCTTCAAACTGTGACACTGAAGTACTTTGCTCTAGACCCATACTGTACAGAATATTCAAGTACCTCTTTCCTGTACAGGCCATTCCAATGCTTCAGTTTTCCCCTTTATAATCCCTATCCTGCCAACAATGTGAAATTAATACAACTGGTAGACATTATACATGAAATAATTGCCAATGGCCCACTAAACTCACTGAATATAACAAGCAACAGAAACTCTGATTTCTCACGTTATTTTTATTCTCCCTTCAACTCCACCACACGTACCACTCTTCCTTAGAAACCAGTAAGGCCAATGCAGCATTAGCAGCAAATCACTACAGTTTTTCCTTTCAAGAAATGAGGTCTGCATTTCTGCATGGTCAATGCACAGTCATACGAATGCCATCATCTCACAAGTAAAATTCGGATCACAGAGAAGAAAGCTAGCAGATGAAGAAATTGCTCACCTGGAGGAGGCGGGTCAACAGACTGAAGTCTAGTAGTGATGGTGTGTAGGGTGAGGATAGCAAAGGAAAGCAAAGTCGGGAATGCTTGAAAAATAAAATATTTTTAGTTAACAAATAGAAAGACCAAGAGGGACAAAAAGGGCCAACTGAATCATGAATCCTTCCTTATCAATTTGATTTTTTTAAATTAAATTTCAGACAATAATCAATTCCTAAAAGCAACGGTCATTGACAATTCCTCAGTTACATCAGACGTAGTCTTTCCATGAAAAATTACTTTAAAGAAGATTTTCATTTCAATGAGATGGAAACAGTTCAAAGTAACTGCCAGTAACTCCACGTCAATGGAAAACTTTGTCAGTACAATGATATGTCCATTTATTTAGATAAAAAGTTTTCTACCAGAGTGAATAGAAGCTGTAAACCAGCAAATAACCAAAATTAAAGTCCAAAACTCTTCTGCAACACACCCAGAGATCAAAACTTATTCAAAATGTTCTCTGCATATTAAATATTAGTCACATAATGTAGGTTGTCTGAAGTCCAAACAATGTTATGTATAATTTATCTATTTAGAGGTCAATTAATATTTAAGAGTGTATTTACTCTAGTAATGGTTATCAATCTGTATTTTCACATATATAAAATATATTTATGTATAGTACCAACTATATATTTTCAGTTTGCAATGATTATCTTTTTTAGCCAAAATATATATTCTAATACTATATAATACTTATGTTAAATTATACATGTATAAATTTTGAATGTATCTTTAAGTATGAAAACAGTAACAATACAAATTTGGGAAAATTCAGCAGGTTTTCTCTTTGTATATTTTTTTGTTTTTTGTTTTATGAGCCTCTGACTTAGGTATATCATGGGTATGTATAATTGATCTAGTTCCTAGAATAAAGAAAAAAAGAAAGAACATTTTGTTTTGCATTTGTATTACTGAAATATGCAATGAATATGAGGAATCAATTGCTGCCTAGAAGTCCTGCCAGAAACAAAAAACAAAAGTAAAGGTCTGCTGGTAAGCAAAGGTAACCTCATATTTAAAGCAATCTCATTTTCTTAGTGTCATGAGGAACCTCCCATCTGTTGCTGTCCCTCCCTTGGAATGAGAATAAGCAGACTCTTAAGTTAAAGAAGGTAGAGTAGTTTTTAAGAACTCAAACATTTTGTCACTGTTGCCCTATAAATATTTCGTTCTTCTCCTCTACCCCCTGCCAATTTCCTGTGTAATTTGTGTGTTTTTCTTCTACTCTTAAAGCATAGCTCCAACAACAGATGGAACTTCTGAAAAGGTCTGCCTCAATCACAGGTATAAATGTGACATCCATCATAGTACATGAAAAATAGAATGTACAGAATACAGATGATATCAAATTATTTTCATTATAGCAGTCATCTTAAAATTCTGAAAGGACATTAGAATTAGTTCTTATCATAAACATAGAAGGAAATGTGTATAGCCTGTGACATTCATTAATTTCAATTGTTTTTTAGACACAGTATCATTTCTGTGTATGATTCAGTTTCCTAGTGTTTTAATCCTATGGGCCAATAAATGAACCTGTAGTCTAACTGATGCATTTTAGACAGAGCCTAAGAACTGCATAGTTTTACAATCTCATAGGTAGAGCCACATAAAGTATAGACCAACTTCAATTACCAAAATTCAGTGAGTTTACAGCTGCACACTGAGTTCAAAGCATGTCCTAAAATTCATTTCCATCCTGTACTAGAGCATAGAAACTTATTTAGAAATTGGATCTTTGTGGATGAAATTCTTTAAGATGAAGTCATACTGGATTACAATTGGTCTGATACAAAGATTATTGTGAGAAGACAAAGCAGGGCCATAGAGACAAGCAGAGAGATTTCAATGGGACCTAGGTGGTAGATAATAGAAGTGGATCTGGGACTGCTGATAACCACCAGAAACTAGGATGAAAGAAGGAAGAATGCCTAAAGGATGATGGTCCAACTAGTTCATTGATTTTTGTAGATATAGTCTCTGTTGTATCTGTGAGATCTTCAGCTATCTAGCATAAGTACTCTGCTACAGCAATGCTTGTAAATTAATACTGCCTATCAAAAAATAAAATAAAACAAAAAACCCAACACAATAAAGCCATAAAATAAACAAAGAAAAATATTTATAGAGAAAGAAATGGGACAATTAGGTATAAATGAAAAAATAGGAACTGCAAAGTTAAAACATGACAAGTTAAAAGTAAGTTTAATTTTTTCCCATGTAATAATCCGAAATCCTTTGGCTGAAGAGTTAAGAATACATGCTGTTAAAAACTAATGACACTGATTACAAAATCTGAGAGCATATAGAGAATTAATCATTTTTTTCCAGAAATCACACAAAACACCTTGAATTAGAGATAGTGTCAAACTTAAGATTATTCTTTGAATTTATGACAGTGAACAAATAGCATGACTCCATAAAAAATACTTTTCTATATTTTCATCTCCTTTGGGAAAATGATATAGGTTCTGATGTTCTCTTAAGGACTCACAGCTCCCTGTCAGCCACTTGATTATAAGGAAAAATGCATGCTAACAGGTGACACAATGCTGTATGCACAGATGAACAGTAGGTCAGATGAATTAAGTTAATGTTCACATACACTATTTCCAACTTTAGAATGGACTCAGCAGGCACAAACCCAGAGAAAATAAAGGAGGCTCTGTAAGATACTTAAAATGTCTACAAATTATTAGCTCTTTTGGTTGTTTTCTAAGACTGCTGAAGATTTTCTTTTTTTCTGATATTGTTTGAAATCCCTTAACAGTACAGCATATTGTTAGTTCCACAAAAAGGGACAACTTTACTTAAGGTGTTTCTTTGTCCTTTGTTATTAAACAAAATTTTACCTAAAGGTATTTGCGCACCTATGTGCAGGTATTTTTATTCGCAACCACCACAATTAAAACATGTATCTAAGGATTTATACAATTTATTTTTGTGATATTCTTTCTAGTCCCAAACTCCTTCCAGGTTCTGCCCTTCTACCCACCAAACATCATGCTCTTGCTCTTTCTCTCTCTCTCTCTCTCTCTCTCTCTCTTAGATGAAAATCTCTTTACTTATCATAATGGCATGTTCAATGAATATACCCAATAAGAATTGAAAAATATAAAAAAATTAGGAGGATGATAAAGTTGGTGCTGAAATATTTAGATATTGTCCATATCTTAAGTATGTGGGGTAAACTGACAGTAATTTTAATCTAACCTCCAGAATTATTTTTGCCTTGTAACTAAATCATGGGATTGTTACCCCCATCAAATCAGGTAAAACAATTATATAAAGCATGGTACTGATATTTTTAAATATTTGCCTGCCACATGACTTCTTGGATGAGTAAGAATTATCAGATTTTTAAAATTAATTTATTTTTTATTAATTATAATTTATTCACTTTTTAGCCTAGCTATAGGCCCCTGCGTCACCACCTCCCAAACCCACCCTCCCTTTCTATTCTCTTCTCATGCCCCTCCCCCAGCCCACTGATAGGGGCATTCGTCCTCCCCTTCCAACTGATCCTAGCTTATCCAGTCTCATCAGGAGTGGCATCTTTGTCATCTTCTGTGGTCTGGCAAGGCTGCTCCCTCTCAGGGGGAGGTGATCAAAGAGCCAGCCACTGAGTTCATGTCAGAGACAGTCGCTGTTCCCCGTATTAAGGAAACCCACTTCACTATAACATAAACGTTTTTACAGCTTACTTAGCATATTGGTACATATGTATTTTTACTGATATATTTATATGTATGATGTTCTCTCTTAAAAAATAAACAAACATACAGGGAAAGAATCCTCTTAAAAAAGAAAAGAAAAAAAGAAAAACCACAAGGATTTCATTTTGTAGCGACTAACTGCTCCTGAGTATGTTGCCCGGCCTGGAATGTGGTTAATACACAGTCTTGTTCCATTGGAAAATGTTAGTCCCCTCCAAGCATCTATTACTTGGAAATAGCTTCTGGGCTAGACGTGATTCTTTGTCCATGCTGTGTTTTTGTCTGGCTTGACCCTGTACATTCTCGATGAGTTTAGATGTGTTTCTACACTGTTTTTTTTTTTTTTTCTGGAAAATATAGTTTTCCTAAATTGATCCAATAACTGTATATTACATAAGCCAATGTATTATCTAGACTATTTCTTTTTGAGTATATATCTAAATACACTACCATAGATTTTTTTTCTCGAGTATACTGTACTTTAATAGATTCTGCAATAAGAGAGAACATAAAATGTCCAAAAAGAAAGTTTTTAAACACAGCAATATTATAGGAAAGCTGCAGGGGGATTTTGTAAGGTTGGCATTGCCAAATGTGGGAAGGGGGATAAAAGAGGGTGTGAATGGCTATAACCATAATACATTACATACATGTATGAGTCTGTCAATGAATGGATTTAACTTTTAAAATTTGAGTTAAATCTTTTCAGTGAGTTGTACACGGCAGTAAAATATATCATTTTATCACTAATTTACATACAGTATTCACATGCCGTAGTAAGTACAAGGCCTGAGAATCAATTACCTGTCCAGTTATATAATACTTCTTAATAAGGTTATTGAACCCAGTGGTGTTTTAAATGTAATAATATTATTTGAATATTTACTTATTTGTGCTTTTATCATTTTAATTGCATGCTATGTGCATGTGTAAATTTTTGTTCATGATGAGCACAAAGGAGCTTGTAGAAGCCAGAATAAGATAACAAAACTCCTGGTATTGTAGTTACAGGCAGTTATAAGGCACCATTTGGGCATTTGGAACCAAAACTTTGTCTTCCGCAAGAGCAGTAAGCTCTCTTAACTGCTGACCAATCTCTAATGTCCAAAAATGATATTTAATACATGGATGCAATAAAATATGACTTTGTGTTTATTGCTACTCTTCACAGTAGGATGTTTCTGTCACATGATAGTAGTTTCTTTATGTGATTACTCAAATCCCACTTTATCGGGGAATATAAAGTTACCTCTGCAGCTTCATTTCAAATGATGATTTTGAGAACTCTGCCCATATATTTGTTTCATTAGTTTGTGAATAGGGTTTTGTGTCTCTTGGGCCAGGTTTTACTATAAAGAATAAACATTAAAATTATTTATAATATTTGTCTATTAATCATTGCAAATGACCCAGAAATATAATGGAAAGTTAGACTTAAAACATTTCGCATTATAGAAAGTATAATCTAAGGGAAAGTGCTCTATAAGTTTTTTGGTTTTCTTCAGAATTTCTCTTGCCCACTAGGCTGCTTTATAGAACAGATTTTGTTATCTGTAATGCTTTCTAGAAAGTAAAAAAAGCATAAAAAAGCATGTAATCATTATTATCCTTGACAATGGCTACAAAGTAGGAAGGAATCACTAAAACCCTTTAACTTTTATGTTAAAACAAAATGTCATATTGAAAAGTTCAGATTGGGTTGTGATTAAATTTCAGAGACTACGAATATATATATAACTAAATTCATATTTGTTTAGTCTTGAAGTCAGAGATCAGGTACCTATGTTTACAAATATGTCCAACAAAGGCAGAAGCAAATCTTATCTGAAGTTCAATGTGAATTTCTCTTAACTGTATAGTGGTTGCAATAACTCTAAATGAATAAGGGATACATCAGCTTTCATAATAAGACAGAAAGTAAACACTGCTCAGTCACATAGTCAAACATACAAGACTTTATAGGTATTCCACAATTACAGAAGGATTGTTTTCTGGAGATTGTTCATTATTCTGCTTTGGTAATTTAAATGTATTTTACTACATAATAAAAATATTTTACTCTGCAGAAAGTGAACGTTAAATAGGCTTATAGATTAGTTTACAAAAGCATGCTAAATTCAGACTGTGGTTAAATTGGAATACTAAATACAATATTCTAACTAGCTCAAGATAATTAAGTAAGTCCGAATAACAGAGAACAATGAAATACTGTAGGTTTATTAGCTTGTCCTTAGAAGTTTTGTATCCAGCCAAACCCAGAGCCATTTCCCTCCACTGAGATTTTATTTTCCCTCAAGCAACACACAGCTACAACAATGCTGGGCCTAAACACAAACTGAGTAAATTATACCTTAAATCAAATCATCATTTTAAAAGTTGGTAGCCCTATCAAAGAAAAAATATCCACCTTTGTTGAACTTCTAATTAATTTCTCGGCCAACAAATGTATGTTCTTTAATAGTGTGAGCATCTCAAAAGTGGGTTGACTCTTACATTTGGCAAAATGTGGTAAAATTAAACTAGAGATAGAGAAATGAAGATGAGGCAGAAAACACAAACATTCATGGACATTTTCTCACACACACTTTTGCAGGGAAAATGATAAAAGGGCCAGCATCAAAAGGGATACCTGTGGTGTCCCTAGCTGTGCCATTTCTAATAGATTTGCCTTCCTGCTACATTGTAAATGGGCTGCCAGCACCAAGGGTTCGGGATATGAACAGGGCACAAGAACAGAAGAGCATTTCTGATTCTTTCTGAATCCATGAGCCTCGCTCGTATTTAATGCAGATTTGGTTTGTGTCAGTTATTTTAATTTGCTTTATGTGGGTCATTTATAATTAGTCCACAAGGATCACTTACATATCTGGTCCATGAGTGTCATGTATATTTGGTACATGTGGGTCATTCATATTTGGACCACATAGATTTTTCTACCTGGTGTACATGAGTCACTTGAAAGCCAGATGCTAGTACTCTCCCATGCAGATGCATTGAATCCTGTTGACTTCTTGCAGTATATAAAGAATATTCTTGAGGCTTTAGTGACCTTCTCTGTTTCAGGTCAAATAGTCAGCTCTGGGCCTTAGATTTTGACAATTCTGAATAAATAAAATGTAGCAGTAGGTTTAGAGAAAGGCAGGTGGAATTTAACTAGGTTCAAAGTTTTACTACATGTGTTCTTGATGGAATTCCAAAAGCTCTATGTGGTTTTATTTTTTTATCTAAAAAATGGAGAGATTCATCTTCATTTGCTTGTCTTGAAGACAAAGCGAATTCATCTATGCAGAGCCCTCAGGTTGGAATTTGGTGAAATCTGTATTAAGTTACGTGGCGACGGCAAGGTTGACATGTCAGGGCAAGTACAGTAAAATTCAGACAAAGTCTAGCTGAATGCGGGCCATTTGTGATGACATTTTTTTGTGTGTGTGACTCTGGTTTTATTTTTTGTTATTGTTATTTACTAATATGATTGATGTTATGCAGCCCATTTAATGTAAGTATACAGTGCACAGTACACATAGTATTTGGGTGGTGGTTAATGGAATATATTCTGACTTTCATTACCTCTTTGTTAGATCTGTAATGAATGGACTTGGATATGGATGACATATATCATCTCATCATAATTCTCTGTTTTCTTTTCTAAATTCACTTATGGTGTGTGTGTGTGTGTGTGTGTGTGTGTGTGTGTGTATGTGTGTGTTTTCCTGCATGTATGTCAGTGCATAAGGTAGGTGTCTGATGCATTTGGAGTCCAAAAAACGAGCATCACTTTCCCCAAGGACTGAAGTTACAGAAGTTGTGAGCCACTGCATAGGTGCTAGGCAATGAACTGGGTCCTTTGCAAAAGCAGCAAATTCTCTTAACCATTCAGTCATTTCTCCAGTCCTCATGATTTTCTGACAAGAGACATTTCTTTAGAGATACATTGTTTGAACATTATCTTTCATAGTGTGATTAAAATAAAGAATAAGCAATTTCTCCTCAAAATGATTGATAGGAAAGCAGATTTGAAAAGTATAAGAAAGAAAAATGTATCTCATAAAGGCCATCAGAATTTTAGAAGTCGAAGAATTTAGAACGAGTGTCAATTTTTACTATGAGATGTTTGTTCTCTCCTTCTTCAATATATAAAAAAGAAAACAGAATAGTACTATGACAGTGAAATTTAGTCAACTATGAAAGGTAATGTGAGCTGTTGTCTTTCTAACAATTTTTAGTAGTATAAACGTGGATTTAAAAAGCATTCTACCAAACCTCAGGTCTGAAAGGGAAACATGGAAGAGGTTTTAGTTTAACCAAAAATTCATTATCTGCATATTATTAATTAAAACTCAAAAAATGTTAAAACAACATTATTTACTTTTATTTAAACATTGTGGATCAACTCATATCTTCAGAAATGGTTTCAGTTAGCTGTTTCAATTTATCTACTTCAATTTTCCATGAACACGATGAATTTTCAATACTGAGAATGATATTTGTAGGTATGGATTTATTATATACTTTTCCACACATGCTTGGTTAATGTCAACATAACTCCAAAAGAAAAAAAGAGAGAGGAAATATTCATTTATAAAATCTAGCTTATTCAGTCCCTTAGAACAAATACATCTATCTAAGTTGCATCCCTTGAAGCTGTTATTTATTTGAATCTCAGAGGAAATGCGTGATTGTTCATTTTTTATCAAGAAGAGGCAGCTTTTGATGTAATATAATAGAATGTCTATTTTTTTATTAGATTAGAACATTGAGGTCAGTTAGTGGGAAAACAAAACCTGTTCTCCCGAATCTTCTCTGCTCCACCCACCATTAGCCTCGATGGGTCCCTATTTGTTTCAATTTGATGCAGTCACCTAAAACAAGTTGAATACACATTTTGTCCAAACTGGTAACATTTCAGAAGTTAGGAATTTAAAAGCCATGCATGGACAACAGGTACAGAGGTTTTCTAAGGTGATTGCAATGCATGATAACTGTGTCATAAGACAAACAAAACTGAAGCCTATTAGTCACCCCTTTTAATGTGAAAATGTCATTTAAAAAGTTTTATTTGAGACTAATAATGTTAATAGTTCCTTTGTGGGTAAATAAAATGAAATTTTAACTTTTAAAATTAAAAACAGTAACAAATGCATTGACAAGCATTTCAATCTAAGTACACAGGGAAAAAATGAGAAAGAAACCCTTTGTTGAGTAACAAAGACAACCAATATAAAAGAAATCATTGATATGGTAGAAATAGAAATACTAAACTAATCATATATATTAAGACTAATTAAAAATTGCAAAATGTAGCAATAAAACTGTGACTCAAAAAATTTAGTCAAGAGATAAGCAAATAAAGCAAAACACATATTAAAGCTGAGGAAAAGGCATTAGATCCAGAATGAAACCACTAAATATGCAAAGAGACAGAAATTAAACACTTGGAATGAAAAGGAAAACACAATATGCAAATGGTGAAGGAATTCCTATGGCACACACCAAGTAATCAAAGAGAGACAGATCAATAATCAAAATTACAGAAGGAGCTGAGAGAATGTGCTCTTAAAGGCACGAAATTATTAGATCCCTCCACCTCCTCCACCACTAATTTAGAAAGGAGAAAACAGATGTATGGATTGTTTTATGTGCGCAAACTTTAAAAACACAAATCAATGGAACATAATGCAAGTTTATATAAATTTCCAAACGTCTCTTTGACACAACATCAATGCCTTCAAGGGAATGCACACTCATAACAGTAACACAGACTGAAGTCATTCAGATTTACCACAGCTAGTAATTATCTAGGACACTGAAAGATCCTGGCAACAGCTAATCTAATAATTCTGCCATTATATCTAATACTTCAGATCTGTGCCTGGAGCTAAACAGTTGTCAGGCTGGAGCTCTGTTTACATGTAACTGAATCAGAGTTACAGGGGGAGACATGTCAAGGCTAGTATAATTACTTATTTTTTGTCTTTTAATTTTAAATGTGTAATAGTTCACTGATGCTTTATTCTGATGTTCTACTTTTTCTGCATCTACTTTTCTGATGTTTCTGATGTTCTGATGCTAAAACTGTTTTTTTTTCTTTTTTTCCTGATGAGGATTTGTGACTGCTCATTTCAGTTTTCTGCTCCAAAAGCCTGCTTTATCTATATGTATGATACCATCCCTGATTTTCATAACTCTACGACTTGAATTATTCCACCTATGAGTGGGAAAAAGCATGTATGGATATTTTTAATGGGTTTCAGTGCTCTATGATTTCAGCATGATAGGTAAATTCATTTTTACTACAAGGGATTGAAGGTGTGTAATTGAAATTATGAAAACCATAATGTGCTTTATGTATTTTCAGTAACACAAACAATAAAACTGTCAAAGGTCCATAATATCTGTTTTCAAAGAAGATGGAAAAAAAAAACAGTACAAATTTGTAAACCACTGATGACTAATGTTTGCTTTTTGGTTAGGCTCTTTGGCATCACTTTCTCCACATCAACAGGAGGACAGTTTTACTTCCAGAATATTTTGCGGGAATACTACTTAAAATCAGCTTATGAAGAATAAATCTTTAGTTAATAACAAAGCACTTTACATACTATAATCCCTTAGTCTCTTTATATTGTGTGTGTGTGTGTGTCTGTGTGTGTATGTATACTCATGCAGGGAGTTCAATCAATGCAGACTATTTTTATTTAGGGCAAAGTGAAGTGTGACAAATTTAGGGAAAACAATGTTTGATAAAATATCTCTATACAATATCACATCCAAATTTTCTCCTGTTTTTTTCATAGCTGCAAAGACATCTGTATCCCCACTGTGAGGTATGGTGTCCTTCAGAAGACACTCAAGAATACGTAGGATGCTGAAATATGTCTTAGCATATTTAAAGGAATAATGAGAGCGGGGATTGGAATTCTGGCCTATTTGACAATAGAAGCAATTTAAATTTATGTAACATACTGTCACCAGCGTAGGAGCTCATGTTCTGTGAATTCTTTTTCCCTTTTTCTAAATCTCCTGTAACACTCAACAAACTCATTTTTCCTTGGATCTGCAAGTTGTGACACGATTATACCATTCCAATGTTTGCATCCCAGCTTTTTGTTTCCAAGAATAACTGACTGTGACATAAACATGATTACATTCTTACTTATGATTTAAATTGAGCCATTCTTAATCAGGATGTACTACCTGGGCCACTACAGTTAACGTTTGTTAGAAACATAACCATTCAAGCTGAATTAGCAGATAGTGTGGGCAAAGAACTTTTCATGCTGTCTGTATAATCATTTATCCTCTTACTATTTAGCATATTTCACTTTTTTTTGGAAAAATCAACACATTATCATATTGTAATCTTACATGTGAGTTGTGCAATCAGGTGTAAAACATATTATTCTTGAATAACAGCTGAACACGTTCTAGTATGTCAGCAAGAAGAAAAAAAATCATTTTTAGTTTCTAGCATGAGGCAAGTAGGTAAATATTTTCTAATTCAATCTCTCTTACACTATTTTTTGTACACTTGTACAAAAATACATTTTTATCAGTAAATAAGAGATGTTCCTTATCACCATGGGTTAAAAGAGTTAAAACTTAGTCTGAACAATTGAGTTCTTCCTTTACTTGTCAGTGCAATTCAGTGAAGAGAGAGGCATTGAGAAATGTAGGTATAAGAATGCATAGACTGTGTATCTAAATAGCAAGTTCCTGACTTAGGAAAAGCATATGATCACGCTTGAAGCAAGTAGTTACCTAGTAATTTCCTACTACTTTAAATCCAAAGTGATTTAAAAATTGCTTAAAACAAATCAAGCGAACCATCATCAGTTTGCTGGGTGCCATACAACTGGCTGTGGGAGGAACAAAAGTGTGCATTCTTGCTGCTAGCATTTGTCTTTTACTCTGTCTAACAGACAAATACTTGAGCAGTTTCTCCACTATTTAAAGAGAGGGGAGAGGGCTTTATATTCATTGTGATTTTTCAGTGTATAATACTCTTATAATTTCTATTGTCAGATACCTAAGATGTGTAAAATAATGTGTCTTGCTTGAAAAGGGGAATAATTAACATCTTTTATCTAGTGTTAATGATAAAAATGTGCTCAATTCACTGTTAATACCGTGAAATATATAAACTTTTACAGAATACACCTTTAGATGGGGTGCAAAGTACTAACTAAAAGGAGTTTAGAACCAGGATAGTAATTTTCTTTAAATTGTTGCTTGCACAAATTATAAATCTACATTTCCATCAGAAATAACTACCATGTTATAAAAAAAAATTCTGTGTGCTTCTTACTCAATCATTTTTTAAGTGTTAAATCTAAATATGGTAATTTAAATAAAACAAAATTTTTGAACACATAAAGGCACAATAATATTTAAGTAATAAGTCCTTTGCAAGTTTTTTTCCCTCTGTTTTTGACACCCCAGATACCCTGTATGTTCTACTTGTTGTCTTTTGACTGTTATCTAAAAGACAAGGTAGAGGCTATAGAGAAAACACAACTTATCAACCATTATTCTTTTTTAATCAGGAAGAGTTCTTATGTCAGCATTGTCCTAACAGAGCTACAGAGTTTACCCACTGCTCTCCTATATAGCAACAGAGCTAAACTTCATCTTGAAAGAGGGAAGAATTGATATTAGGTCTGCATATCAAAAAAGATCCCAAGTCTAAATATGTAAGGAAACTTGCTCTGCATTAGCAGTTTGTTTTTAGCGAAGATTTGGGTTTTCTGTTCTGTTAGCTACCGTTCATTGAAAAAGAAAGTCCAGCAGAGGCTGCGTATGTAGAATGTCCCCTGAAACGCCATCTCTCTCTGAGCAGGGGAGTAACATCTGTGTTACTGCAGATTCCACTGGGAGGAAACACCCAGTGCACAGTGGACCTGATAGCAAGCAGACACTCGGGAAACGTTAGTTTGCTTTAAATCCCTGCGTCCATAGGTTAAATTCACCAAAACTTTCCAACTCAAAATTGGTGCATTCAAAAAGCTTCACTCTTTTAAGAAATGGTTTATTATTACTAGACAATAAATTAAATTTTTATTTCTTCTCTAATAACTACTTTTAAACTTTTTTAATGAAGACACAAGTTACCTCTGGACAAAATACTGTCATCCTTTCTTGTTTTCTTTTCCAATTCTTGCTTTCTATTTCTAGTTTCCCACTTTTCTTTCTGTGTTCTGTTTTCTTCCTTGCAGTTATTTTTAATCTCAGTTTTACCTTTACTGGATTTCTATGGAATCCTAACTTTGGTAGCATGACAAAGCCAACGAGTTCTGCTTGAGATGCTACAGGAGAGATGACAATTTAAAAACTACATGTGATGGTTTCTGTCCGTTTTGACAATTACTTAGATAACATTTATCAATCTACTTAATATTACTGCTTGATAGCATATTCTCTATATAGAAAGGAGATTACCCAGACTTAGCTTCTCCATAATTTATATATAAAATTATTACAAGAAGATATACAATTTATTTCTTTTTAGGGTAGTAGAAGACTTCCAAATCTTCCAGCACACTGAGAGTTTCACTTACTCCAACAGAAGAGCATCTAACTTAGAAGGTATACTGCAGCAGAGAGGACATTAGCAAGAATACAAAACATTACATTAAATGTAGCACAAAAGATCAATATCTTGCTACTCCTCATCAGGGAATGATGGAATCATCTTGACCCGGCTACTCAGGCACACAGGAGTTGCCACAGGATTCAAATCCTAGATTAACAAACTCTTAGAGGGATACGTCTGTACACCAGGCACTGGCCTACATAAGACCTCTCTGAGGACTGAGGAAAAAAATAGACCATCAAAATGGCACAGTCATGTTATAGAATGCCATTATTGCTTTTATACTTTACATAAAATAGAAAAGCAATGGCTGAAATTTGTAATACACACGCACACACATATAATGATAGCTTCAGGAGAAAAGGTTTTACAGAGAATGGAAAAGATTCTTACTATGTTATTTATATATATTACACACACACATATAACTTACTGTTGCATTCTGTATTGTGAAAGTATTTTGAAATTTATTATTTTTACATTGCGATCATTGTCCCCTCCTTCATGTTATCTCAATCTCACCCTCCCTCCCTCTTCCCCCATACCCTTCCCCTAGTCCATTGAAATGGGGGAGTTCTCCTCCCCTACTGTCTTCCCCTGCCATATCAAGTCTCACCAGGACTGTTCCACTTACTCGGAGACCCCCATAGACTCTGTGCTGCCTAGGGCTACATATGAGTTGGGGATGTAGGTCTTCTCCATGCATGGTTCTTGGTTGGTGCATCAGTCTCTGCAGGACCCCCTGGGCTCAGTTTTTGGGTCCTGTTGGTCTTCTTGTGGAGTTCCTATCCCCTATGGGTCCTTCTAGCCCCACTCCCACTTCTTCCATGAGACTCCCTGCACTCTGCCCAAAGTTTGGCTGTGAGTCTCAGCACCTGATTTAATACTCTGTTGGGTGCAGCCTTTCAGAGGACCCTCTATAGTTGGCTCCATCTTGTTCCCTCTCTTCCACTGCTTCTGGTGTTTATTCTGTTTGCCATTCTGAATGAGATTTAAGCATCCTCCCTAGGATCCTCCTTGTTGTTTAGCTAATATAGGTCTGTAGTTTTTTAGTATGGTTATGGTATAGTATATGGCTTATATCCAAATATAAGTTGTAGCAGCCTTTTTGGAGTTAATGGCACATTTAGAGTTAATGGCATCTGAGCAGTGGAATTTGGCCTCTTGGCTCTGGTTATTTTCCAAAGTCCAGTCTCTCATAGACTGACCTTGGTGGTCCTAAAGTGGATTGCTCTGACCCTGAGAAACTCTGTGCGACCATAGTAATCAGACAGCAGGCTCTGTGTAACCTCCAGTGAGCCCTCATATGTTTTGGCTAAGTAAAATTGCCTGTGTGAGAAACTGCTTGTACTTTTTTGCCTACTTAAGTGTTAAGCTGAAGTCCATTAAATCGACACTTTGATCAGCATGTAAACTTGGTGTCCCTTCTGTGTCTCCCTGTCTCTCTCTCCCCAGCCCTCTCTCAGGTGGTATTCAGGTGTCACTGCTGGCTGGTGACAATAAGTGAGTATATACCATGCCTGTCTTTCTGCTTCTGTGATACCTCACTCAGGATGATCTTTTCTAGTTCCATCCATTTGTCTGCAAATTTCATGGGTCCTTGTTTTTAAAGCTGAGTCGTATTCCATTGTGTAAATGTGCCACAATTTGTATATCCATTCCTTCACTGAGGGACATCTAGGTTGTTTCCAGATTCTGGCTATTACTAATTAACAGAAGAATTTCAAATGGCTGAGAAGTACTTAAAGAAATGCTCTACATCCTTAATCATAAGGGATATATAAACCAAAATGACTCTGAGATTCCATCTTATACCCATCAGAATGGCCAGGATCAAAAACTCAAGTGACAGCACAGGCTAGCAAGAATGTATATTTGATTTAAAATAAATGAAATATTGCTAAACTACATGTTAATTTGTGTTTCGTTTTCTGTTCTGCACTTTCTGTTGTGCTTTTCTTGTATAGAACTGAAAGATGTGTCCCAATAAAATGTGATACACTATTTAAAATTCCATGATGTAAACATAGCATTTATATATTAAAACATTTAAATTACTACAGAGGTAGATGAAATGGCTTATTGGTTAATAGGAAAGCTTTATTTCCTATGTCTTATTTCAGTGTGAATATGTCCCTACTGTCCTACAACTAAACTTAAGAACATATACTATAGAAAGAAATTAAAGAATTATTATACTATAAAAAGAATTTAAGCTTACCTAACTATTGGTAAGCCTAGGTATCGGAAAACATCAAATTATATTGAGATCATTTAAAATTATCAGTATGCTTTCTGGGAATGGCTGAACAATTAAATATTCCTCATTTCCTTCTCCATCTCATCTAAAGCAATTTGGTAATGGGCATGAAATTGTTATTTAGCATGACGATGCTAAACATCAATGTCTGGATACAGGAAAACCGATGGTAAAGAAAAAATGTTAACAGCTTGCACCATGAAACATTATCAAGTTAAAATTATCTTCCTGAATTTTAGAAGCCTTTTAACTTCCTGTTCTCATTGGCATTTATTAAACTATAAGTCATTTTAAATTGGTTTACTGATATTAAAATTTAATAAGCTCAACTGTGCTTTCAAAATAGAAGACAGTTTCATATACATTCAAATCCAGGTTTGTCTTGAATTAAAAAAATCAAATGCCTTTATTAATTCATATCATTTTATCAGAGTTATTGAGGAAAAAGCAAAATATTTAGCAACAATGTACTTTACTATATGTAACAAATATTTACTCTAAATAAGGCTTGTAACTGTGGATTTAAAGTTATATGCTCTTCGTATAGATTCTCTTTGAATTTTTCTGCTTTTACTTAGTACAGAAGGAAAACAGATAAAGCTAACTGTAAGGCTATTAAACCTTCAATTGATGTGTACACATATTAAATCATTATGTGATAAATATGGCTTGTATTGTTTAAAAAAGTTAAAATAAAAATACTAAAACTTTTATATCAAAAACAATAGAGAAACAGAAAGAACTGTTTTTGGTTTTCTGGCTCATGTTTTATTTTTCTGCTATAGTCAGGCTTAACTATGAAGTTACTAATTACCCCATTTATGTCTTAGGCTGACAGTAAGAGCAGGCTTGTCCAGAAATGTGAGCAACAGTTAAATATTAAAAACATTCTTTTCACCATCAAAAATGAAGTGTTTAGGATAATTACACATGATCATCCTCCTACAAAAGCTGGAAAGCTACATGAAGATTAATACATGAAGTTCATTCAAATGAATAAGTAGTTTTCCTCATTTCCCTGTCTCTTATCTCATTGAGTATTATTATTTTGGTTGAAATAGTTTAAATAGTTTAAATAATTCTCATTGTTTTATACCTGAATTTTGGAGATCAGATGATTAATGGTTTGAGAACTAATAAGCCAAAATTTGTGACATAATGACAGTGAGAAAGTAGATGAAAACATATACTGAAGACATTTTTTTCTCACGTAATTTTTAACTCAAATGCATGTAAGTTAACTGTTTGCAAAATGCTTCTGCCAAAATGTTGATACTGCATTTAAAAGCCACAAGGGATACAATTTTCAAAGGTTATGCAGTTACCATGTCAAATGAAGGCATGCAGTAAAGTTGTAATGCAATTAGTACACAGACTGTGCTTGGATCACTGTGAAACTGGGGAAGGCATAGCTGAAGCAGACACGATATCACAAACATAAGTACGTCAATAAAAGATTTGTGTTTACAAGCCACTGTTATATCATTCTTACTATGAAAATTTTCAGATCTTTTCCAGATGTCATATTTTATGACCCAAGGTACACAATAAAGAATTTCACACGATAATAATTTATGATTTCGTTAAATTTTGTCTGTTAAATTTTGTCTTGGTTTAGTTTCAGTTACTTAATTTGACGAAATAGCTATATTTGCTTGTGAATATTATTGTAGTAGGTTTAATGATTTTTAAACTGCTATATCTAAATATTGAACTTATTAAATGAGCCAAAAATCTGTCTAGTCAGAATACGCTAAACTTTTTGTTGCAGTGGAGTTTATAGGAATTCCTGAAACTAAAGAAACACCTTTTGTTTTTCCTCAAAAATAATGAAAACAACATGTAATATCTAGATTCAAGTTGGTTATGTTAAGTGTTTAAAAGTAAAACAACTGTTTTAATACAGGATTTGTGAGTTGTAATTACATTTATTTCTTAATTCCATTTAGTTTACTAGTCTAGATTTGTATGTGAAAGTTTTGAGAAATTTAAATGTGTTTTAGTTTCCTGTGGTTTTAGTTTTCATCAAAAACTTTGAAAATATTCATATTCTTTCAAACATCAATTTTATTCAAAGTATCTAATCTTGCAGAAATAAAGAGAGAAGTTATTGTGATATTTTTAACAGTATATTACTTGCAAATGTAGGTAGAATAGCCCATCTTTATAAACAGTAATTATAAAATATGCATATATTACAAAATAAATGCATGTTTCAACTAAGAATTATACAATCACAGTCTTGAATACAAAGTTGAGAAAGACTAATGATTGAAAGAACATAAGGATCGAGAGTTTATTAAGAATGTAACATTAATTGTTAAGAGAAAGGCACAGATTGTATATTCTAAACCACTTCCAATGTGCACATATGAAAAATCCACTATGCTCTATACATGTGAACATATAAACAGAATTATGATATGTATAATTGAATTGAAAGTACTTATTACAAATATATATTGAGGAAAACTCATCTAGATATTAATTCTGAGGGAAAAAAGAAAAATTTCAAGTATTATCACATAAGGAAATGAGCAGGAATTGTGTCCTTCTCACTGTCTATATGGTTGCACACAATCGATTTTCCTTTCTATAGGATTTCTACATTAAGCTCACTCCAAGTTGGGCAGGAATTTATGATTTGTCTTCCTCATGCCTGACAATTGGGAAGCACAATGGTCCTGCTTTCTCCTTGCAGCTCACCCTAGATTTAATGGATCCCTCACTTCCTTCTCTTTACTCTTTAACCTTCATTTGTTGATGAGAAAGACCCAAAATCTAGGTACCTCATTATCAATATTCAGGAAGTGTGTTAAAGAAATGAATGTCTTCGGTTGAGAAGTATTTTTATTTATTTATTCTAATTTTTTAAAAATCAGATTTTGCTTATTTATGTTATTTATGAGTGTGCTATTTATTTATTTTATGTATGAGTGTTCTGCATGCCAGAAGAGAGCATCAGATTCCAGTATAGATGGTTGTAAACCACCATGCATTTTCTGGGAATCGAACTCAGGATCCCTGGAGGAGCAGACAATGCTTTTATCTCTGAGCCATCTGCCCAGCTCCAAGAAATATTTTTAATGATTAACATTTCATCATCCTGTTTGTTATACTAGTTTCCACAGCATCAATAGCATATCTGAAACTTCTGAAAAGCACAAGTCCATTCCTTTTCTAACGAATTTTTAGGAATTAATTTTATGATATTACTCACGGCTTTTTCTATATCAAGAATATAACTGATGGAATTCAAATAGTTTGTCACATTAGTCATACAGTGGCAAAACTTTTCAGTTTTCACATTATGAGGCACTCAGAAAAAAAAATTAAATGTCTGTGTTTCCCCTATGTCCTATGTGTGGGTAACGCAATTAAGATACAGGCATTTGAGGATATATGAATTGATTGGCCTGCTCTTTGATCACCTTCCCCTGAGGTGGGAGCAGCCTTACCAGGCCACAGAGGACGACAATGCACCCCCTCCTGATGAGACCTGATAGACTAGGATCAGAAGAAAGGAGAGAAGGACCTCCCCTATTAGTAGACTTGGGGAGGGGCATGGGTGGAGAAGGGAGAAGGAGGATGAGATTCAGAAGGGAGGAGGGAGGGAGCTACAGGGGGATACAAAGTGAATAAACTGTAATAATTCCCTGGGGTCCGAGGATTGTTCAATGTTCCTGAATAAACTGCATTGAAAAAAAATAAATAAATAAAAATAAAAATAAAAATACAAAAAGAAAAGATACAGATATAAAGGGAAGCTTTTAGCCAAAGACTGGTCCTGTTATTAAATCAACAGTAGAGGGCATCTTAAGGTGTCTCAAAGAAGCCTGCAGGGCAAGATGTTTGAACAGAAATCAGGAGTGGGGAGGCTCCTGTGAATCTGTGAGGGTGAACCTAGGTGAGACTCCAAGCAGCAGGGAGTTCCTAAGTCACCACCACATGTTGCTAGGTGGGACTCCCAGTGGGTGGAGGGGACAAGAACCCAAAATGTGTCTTGCATACAAGAAGTATTGGGCTAAAGTTGGAGCAGAGGTTGAGAAAATGGCTGGCCTAACTTGAAATTCATCCCATGATACTCTGCTATGCTTGCAGACAGGAGCCTAGCATAGCTGTGTCCTGAAAGGCTTCATCCAGCTGCTGATGAAAACAGATGCAGAGACCCACAGCCAAACAGTAAGCCAAACCTCCGGAAGTTCTGTGGAGAAGTCAGAGGAAGAATAGATGGAGCCAGAGGGGTCGAGAACACCACAAGAAGACCCACAGAGTCAACTAATCTGGAGACATGGGGCCTCAGAGAGACTGAACCACCAACCAAAGAGCATACTTGGATTGTGCCAAGACCCCCTACACAAAAAAGTCAACAGTGGAGTTCAATGTAATAATTACTGACCTAGTATTCAGTATAACCTGAAGTCTCTTGCTATTTATTTGTTATATTAAAAATGCATCAATATAGCATTTATAAAAACACCTATTGATTTAGAAAGAATTTCTTTCCTTTATTATTTTAATTTTTTTTTCAATTTATTCACTTTGTATCCTAGTTGTAGCCCCCTCCCTCATTTCCTCCTGGTCTCAACCATCCTTCCTCCCTCTTCCTCCCCTACCTCTCTTCCCCTAGTCCACTGATACGGAGAGTCCCCTGCCCCTACTGTCTGACCCTAGCCTATCAGATTCCACAGACTGCCTGGATCTTTTTCCTCTACAGGATGGCTATGTCACCCCACCAGGGAAAAATGACTTAGAAAAAAATTAAAAAAGAATATTATCACTTAAATTAAGGCGATAAATTGGCTTTAATGAAAATAATCACTAACTTGATTGATATCTGTATATATTCATAACTACTAAAAGGGAAAGTTTTATTATACTTATAAAAGATGTGATCTTCTGCAAATTTACATATTCTACCCATCTTTGTGGGTTCCCACTTTCTAAATGTTACAGACACTGTGATGGGTGCTGAGGAATGATTCTATTATATTTTTATTGATTTATTATTTATTATAACTTATTCACTTTGTATCCCAGCTTTGTAGCCACCTCCTTAATCTCTTCACAATCCCCCTCCCCCTCTTTCTTCTCCCCCATCCCTCTACTCTGGCCCACTGAAAATCAAATAAAATGTTTCAAGTCTCACTCACTATAGCATTAATGATATAAATCCATCCAATCTCTGCAATTTGTTTTATAAATACCCTCACAGCTTTCCATCTATCATGAAATTCTTGCAACTGCTAGAAAACCCAACTTCTGACAGGGGTGAGCACCCAGCCTCAGTTTTGGGGCCCTCCTTGCCTTGGGCAATTGTGTCATATTCTGAACTAGCAGACTCTTCATCCTTAGAGGGGAGAGCTGAGTACTATTTTATCTATTCTAGTAATGATGTTATAAGTTGTACTTCACTGAATCTGAGTAAATGATGAGATAGAGGTCACCATGTCTTGTTTTCCAAAGACATTCTTTACATTTGTTCTTTTATTTTCACTTTTAAATTTATTTATTTAGTTATTTAAATTGATTCACTTTGTATCCCCTCTGTAGCCCCCTCTCTTATGTCATCCTGTTCCCAACCTCCCTCCCTCTGATAGGGGAGGTTTCCCTCCCCTTCCAACTAACCCTAGTATATCAGGTTTCATCAAGGTTGGCTGCACAATCTTCCCATGGGACCTGGCAAGGTTGCACTCCCCAGGGGGAGGTGATCAAAGAGCCAGCCAATGAGTTCATGTCAGAAACAGTGCCTGCCCCCCCTTACTAAGGAACCCACTTAGAAACTGAACTGCCTATGGGCTTCCTATGAGCAGGAGAACTAGGTCCTCTTCTGATATTGCAATTAGATTTTTTTTCTAATGAATTGTCAGATCCTTTAATGAACCAAGAGATCAGAAAGAACAGAAGTTGGCTAGCTTAGGGTACAAGTTGATGAGTGGGTGGTAACTTGCATAGAAAACATATTCTAAGGGAGTCTATTAGTATTGGTAACATTAATATACTGTATGTTTCAGAAGATCTGTAATAAGACAAGGGATTATAACACACATATACACATATACAAACAATAACACACACACACACACACATAGAAACAATCATTATTTCAGGAGATAATTGTTCTTATTCTTACTTGAATATGACACCATGTGGCATGTACCAAAGACATTGTATGGTCCTTCATATGCATGAACATTTATCTGCCCATTAAAAAATAAAAGTAAAAAGGAATTATCCTAAAGATCTACTTGAGTTTATAAAATAAAATGTTAACTGTAATGAAGGCTGTTTTATTTATTATTAACTTCTAATTAAATATTTCAACTCTCCATCTTGTGAGTTGTTTCACACATAAGAATAGACAGTACTGGTTGTTTTATGGGTCACTTCCTGATTTCAATATTGCTAACATTGAACCTTCTTTGAAAGGTTAAGAAGTAATTCAGTTTCCACCTATAAAGTACAATACTCAAAGTTGCTATTTTATAATAAGAAGTAAATATGAAAATGAAAGTAAACTAAAAGTTGACACCATAGAACTTTCTTCTATACCATCAACTCAAAATTTAAAGATACTCTGTTTTAGACTATTATAACAATTAGTATTCGAGAGGCATGTTATGATGGAATGATAGCCTAGTGTTCAGCTGATGTGGATCATGATATATTCATAAAAATATTGCTTTAAATAACAGTCGGGCTGTAAAACAGTGACAGACAAGTCTAAAATTCCAAGTATTCCTTGATCACTTCCGAAGAAGTTTCAAATTATCTACTCACTAAAACTTCTTGGAGAAATTTAAGCTTCCTTTAGCCTTGAAAATCCAAATACATCTTCTTTTAGCCTATCTCGTTTGAACCAATCAGCAGCTGTATATTCTAAGATGAAGATCATATGCTATTTCTCTATTCCAAATCCAGTTCATCACGTCCCAAATTTCCTCTCAAAATTATCCAGACATTTTTTTCCTATAACTTCATAAGCAGAGGCTTGTCAAATATCGTTGATGAGAACAGGAGATAAAAGCTGGAGAGGTAATTTTAGTAACAGTGACCTCCAAGATGAGCAGTTCTGATTCTTGTCCTAGACCAAAATCTGGAAATGTCCTTGGTAGGACATGTCCTGGCAGGAAATCAGAAATTCTGGATGTATTTAGTTGTACTGGCTCAAGGTGTGGTGTCTTACTATCCGTCTTCTGTGTCACAAGAAAGAGCACAGTTGTCTGGAAACTTACATGATGTTATGAATAAGGCTAAAACATGTGAAACTTGCTTCTGGGTGGGACAGATGGACTGACAAGCGCCTCCCAGCCCCTATCCAAGCCATTCAAGCCCCATTAGCCCCTGGATGTAGACCTTGACAGCAATCTTTACTTGGAACTCACACCTGCTCTTCAGGAGCTCTGCTTGCTTTACTTGAATTTCTCACCTGTGTGCCTATAAGAAACTCTTCCTTCTAAAGCCTTACTCTCCCTGTCATGATTATTCCTCACGTTCAAGATAAAAGGACCTTGACCTAACTAGACATTTGGCTTCAGTGGTTGTTGATTTTCTGAGACCCTAGCCCTCAGGCAGAACAACTCCCTAGTCACTTACAACAACTCCCACCACTCCCTCCACAGACCTTCATTATTAGTAGTAATTTTGTAGTGTATATCTTCCTCTTCACAATAGCTACCACATAATCTTGGGTCTACATCCACTTATATGAGACTTGTTGACTTACAGTGATCCCTTTATAACATGTTTGGTGCCTAAATTTATTTGTTTAGTAATAGAAAGGGTCTTTATAAATGGAAGCTTTAACTGTGTAATGTTTGCAGAAGATTTTCAGTAATTTTCCATTGTTTATTAAAATGCACAGACTCTTAAGTTAAAAACAAAGTTCTTAGCAGTTTGGTTTCAATATTTTTTTTTGTTACGGTAATGTTTTTGACATACCTTTTGACATGAAAAATTTTATATTCATAGAAAGACTGAGAAGATACTATAGAAAGTTGCAAACACTGTCTCCCACCTACTAGTCATTCTAAGCATCCTCGCATTCACTCACCATCACACTCAATGTTTACTATCAACTTTCATCATTCACTGACATGCACATACTAGATCTGATGTGGGGTGTTTTTTTGTATGTTTTATATATTTAAAAGTAGTGTGAAACCAACCACTATATTCTAGTATCTAGCTTTGAATATCACATATAGCAAATATCGAAAATGTGCAGAAAAGTGTAGATATTAGGTTTATTTGAAGTATTGTTAACCTTAGTGTCTGTCACTTGTCTGTTAAAAAAAAACAAAAAAACAAAAACAAAATCAATCTGTGGAATCTCTCAATAAAAGCACACTTGGAAAGGTAGAAAAAAATGGACCCCAATACACTGGAAAATCAGAAAAACTTCGATGCAAACATAATATATTTATTTTATACATTTTTCTCTTGTTCAATGCTTAAATAGATAATGTATTCAAAATACTAACAAAATTATATGAGGCACTAATAGCATGAAGGAAACACACTATTTTGCTAAGCAAAGAAAGTATGTTAACTGTTAGATCTTCATCTTTGACAATCATAAGATTTTAAAAGTGACATACTGACTCAAATTGACTTTCCTTGTGACATTGAATCAAAGCATGTAATATCTGACTTCTTGTTAAAATTATTCATGATGCAGCCAAACTCCCCCCAAGGTAGTATTAATGACATTGTTGTATTATTAAAGTGAGTTTGAGTAGTTTGACATCATTGAAATGACATCAGACAAAGCTTAGTTTCCTCTGAAGAAAACAAGAGCTATCTGTTCAAAAAATATCACTAACAAATGCACAGTTTTCAAACAATATGGGAATAGATAAGTAACAAATTTACTGAAATTAAAGCATATGTTTTTATTTACAACTCAACATTTCTAAAACTAATTGAGGAACGCACTTAAATTCTCTGTAAAAAGCATAATACATTCTCATGGCCTAAAATAACTTACTTGCCTTATAGCTTTCAAAGAGCTGCTTTTTCTTATTTTATTAAACCTTAAGCATTTATAAAATGGTGTTTAATAAATTATTAACATGTGAATGCAGAATAATTAAGATGATAAATAATGTATTTGAATATTCTCCTGCTAGGAGATTTAAGTGAAAATCCACTACTTTATATTTGTTTATATATTTTTTAGTTTCAAGAACAAGTTCCGGTGATCTGAAACATGGTCCATGAGATCTCAATATATTTGAGACAATTCTACTCTGTGCATATTGGCTAGGTATAAACCTATTATCTTTTAAAGCTTTTAACATTCAAAGTATATGGCATAATAAATGTATTAAAAATATTATGCATATCTGACCAACATGTGTGATAAAATAAGACAGAAAATACACTTAGAATTCAAATATCACAAAAATTAAAATCATAACTCAAACAAGCAAATGTAAGAGGAGACTTTTTCTTTTTGAGACAGGGTTTCTTTGTCTAGACTTGGCTATCCTGGACTCATTTTGTAGACGAGATTGACCTTAAACTCACAGAGATTCACCTACCTCTGTTTCCCTGACTTCTGGGATTACATGCATGTACCACCAGACCAGCTGAGACTTATTTTCTAACCACTGGAGTTTTGAAAGCTTTTTAAAAAAATCTCAATATACTATCAAAGAAATTTCACACAAAATGTGCTGTTCTTCTCAGTAAATTTCAAAGAAGGCTGAAAAACTCTGGCCTCTGGAGAGATAGTTTTTAACCTTTTATTTAAAGTACATCTTCTCATCAAACTAAGGGGATCTTATAGGAAGCCTTGAAGAGGCACACTTAGCCTTCTTTTTAGGAACTATTCACTAAATTAAGACTTTCTTGCTATTCTGTTTCTTAGTAGTGTTTACCCTTTTTAGAAAAACTTTTATTTTTTTCCACCATTATTTTCACTGCATATCTGTTTCTCTAGATGGATGTAACTAAACTGATGGATTTTTAAAATCAGTACATATACATGATAAATACTGTTTCAGTTGTACTTATCACAAATAAATGTACATTCTGGCTATTCAAAGATGTGTTTGTTTTATTGCAAATATGTTTCTTGGTATGGTAACATCAAGTCCTACTTCTAAGTATTGTGACATCTTTACCAGACTCTCCCTGAGAGTTCAGTTGTTAACTCACAGGATGAGCTTTTCTCTTGCTCATTTGTCTCCTTTTTCTAGTATCAGTTTGATCATCTCTTCTTACAAATGTGTCAGTTTTCCACTTGCTCCTTTTTGTATATCTTAATAGTATATATGGCATATATTTTTTGCATATATTTTTATAAAATACTTTACCGACAGACACTCAAATGCAAGAGAACGCATTATATCCAGAGGATATTCAGTCACATTACTCAAGGCAGGCACGTGCTTAAGGGAAATAAATCGTGCACATTTTCACATTCTCATTTCTCTTATCACTCATTCCTGAGGTATCACTGATATCACTGATAATATCGTATATTATTTTTCCCAAACAACATTATCCACTTGTCTAACAAAACCATCAATATGTTAAAATATGACCACTTCTCTGATACTTTGGGAAATGATTAGAACATTATGTCTTTATTTCCTATTTTTCTTATCTGTTTACTGTTTTGTTTTATTGTTCTAATGTTGTTGTTGTTTTTTTTTTTTCATTTTTCAGATCACTTCTTTATAAGTAGCCCATGTTGGCCTTGACATCCTAATCCTCCTGCTTCAGTTTTTCTCTCCCAAGTTATTGCGTTTCAAGGTGGTTACCTTGGCTTAGAACTTTACTTTTTTTCACATGAGTCATGGGCACTGTGGTCTATGGAAAATCTATGAAAGTAGAATCAGATACACTGCCCAAAATTTGTATTTTTATTATTAAAATCCCAGTGGCTGGTTAGCAATGCTTATCTCATGATATTTTATACATTAAATATGAAAAATAGGAAAATGTACATAATTTAGTTCTTTGAAAACCCTCATACATATTAGATCTATGAGAAGTGGGTTCCAGGAAGCTGAAGGATAAACAAATATTATCTCTTTACAAAATCAAGATTATCTCCCATCTCACCCACTAGCTTCAAGTTTTTAAAATTTCTGTTACTGCCCCCATGCTTTATTCTTTATATGTATCTGGTTTTGCTTCTTTTTGTTTCCTCACGTTATTTTACTAGTATTGAGAATGCACTATAGGATCAGAGAAATTACCCCTAACCATTCAACGCAAGCAGACTATCGGGTTAAATAAATCAATGCAAAAAAAATGTCTCATCCTTAGAAACCTTCATATAGAAAACAGAGAAAGAAAGAGGGGGAGATAAGTAGGAGTGGAAAAAGGAGGAAGCAAGTGGGGAAGAGTGTAAGCTGGAGAGTTGTTTTTTTTTTTTTTTTCAATGCACTTTATTCAGGAACCTTGAACAATCCTCGGACCCTGGGGAAAGCCAGCCCACAGCTTAAATAGCCTCTGGGTAAAGTGAGGTGCAGGCAGTGACCCAAGTATGTTGATGATAAATTTTAAAATTTTGGATTGTTCTGGTTTAATTTTTTCGAATTCCTGTAGGTTACTGGAGGAGATAAAGATGTAATTTACATTTCAAGGAAATAGATGCTTGTCTTGCTAATGGTTGGTGATTAGCCTGGAGAAACATTGAGCCCACCTGAGGAGATGAGGAAGCTGACAGTGTAGGCAGTTAGTCACTCCAGACTCAGTAATGGTAGGTGTTCTCTACAGAATTTAGTGGTGCTAAATTCTGGTGATAGGGTGAATGTTGAGAAGAGAAAAAAGGAAAAAAGTGCCCTGTGTGAGTTGCTGATTGGCAAGTTATATAAAGATTATAAAGGCGTGGCTGAAGAAGGTTCCTGTTGGAAATGAAGCTACAGCTCTGCCAGTGTTGAGACGGACATAACAAAGAGCTAGGCAGAATTCTGTATTGTCTCTTTTGCTGCATTTTCATTATGGTCTGGCACTCAACAGGAAATTTAAAATATATGATTTTTTTCTCTCTTTTATGATATTTTTGTTCTTCTTTTGAGATTATGATAGATTATTTCTCCCTTTGCTTTTCTGCTTCCAAACCCTCTAAGAGGTGCTCTCTTTCAAAGTCACAGTTTACTCATTCACATTGTTTAATATGCACAGATGTATATGTTTATTCTGTGCATACACCTATATTCCTAAACATAGAATCTATGTTACTTGTATGTTTTCAGGGTTGAACTTTCTTAATACGTGTGGATTATAATGTGCTGCAGTTGATTTTCAAACAAGACCAGAAAAAAATATTTATACAGTGTATTTGTGAGCTGCTTATTAGTCTTAATCGTGAAACTAATGACAGAAAATAATAAATGTGTTGTTTTTAAAACAGATTTAATTTATAGCCTTCAAATTAACAGAAGTTCCATTCATGTTAATCAAAGAGGTACTGCACGTGAAGACAGAACATCCAAAGGAACAAGCAAAAACCAGAGACCTAAACTTTGTGCTTTGTGCTATGCAAAATGATCTCGTGATTGATGATAGTGATTATAACGATGAAGATGATCAGAGTTAAGGCAGATGACTATGGGTGGTATGGAAATACCCTTTACAATTCTATACGTGTTGATTGAAAGAAATCAGATGCAATTCTTTTTAAAACATCTTGGCCTGGTTTTAGCTTAGAATTGCTGCTCTTACTGACTTCCAAACATGCCTTTCATGTTATTATTGAAATTGGTGAATAGGTAACTAGGACAAAATAAAAATAAAAAATTGGCAGCTTCATGCACTACAAGAACTGAGGCTCTGCTAAGTCCAGTGACTCACCCAAGATTTCCTTTTCTGTAGGGTTTTACTCTGCAAAGGGCTGTGGGAGAACATACACATTGGTGTGAAATTTCACAGTAGATGCCAAATATATGTTCTGTTTTAATTTTTTTCCCTTTTCAATTGCCTGTTACTACTACATTCTGTTATCTGATTGAGTTTACAATGGTATGCACTTGTGGGTATTTTAATCCTAATGACTCAAGAAGCTGTGGCAGATAGGCCTTTTCCAGTTCTAGGCCAGTTTGGCATACACTAAAGTATATACATATTTATTGTGATGGCATCATCTCTGTTATGAGAGGAAATAAAATTAAAAAATCAAGTTTGAGTATTATCAACAAACATAAATAAATAGTATTGTGTTATTTATTATTTCTTAGAAATTGTACTCTTCCTTTCCAAAGCAGCTCTGGTCTCTACCCTCAGCGAAAGCATATCTGCTTATTTGCCATTCCTAGGCTATGGAATCTTGGCACATCTCCAGCTCTTTGATGGTATGATTATTTTACCTGCAGACCTCAGCTACCCTTTTATCTCATTGTCATATACCATACTCAAGACTCTACTAAATGTTCATCTATTTCTCTGAGGATATGCATTTCTATAAAAGATACTCTTTATGTTTGCATAGCATAATATACATACAGGATATATTCATATATTCTTATACATTATATATAATACATATAAGTATATCTTAATATTATATATATATTTATATATACAGAAAAGCAAATAGAAGCTTGGTATCTTTAAGACTAAGGATTCTGTTGGTAGAATGTCAGAATATCATATAAGTGAATTCCACAGTATTAAGCAATATGTTAATTTATAGATGCATTAAAGTTTACAAGATCTGTCAGGATCAAAGTCTGCATATAATTTCATGGATTCACCTAAATATTTTCAGATTGAAATTTCCCTAAGAGTAAGTCTACTTTATGTTGTTTTCTAACACTATGAAATAATACTTAGATCTCTCATCAAACTGTTCTGAAAACCATATTAAAATTTTCCAGGTCCGTTCTTGCCATCAGCTCTTAACATACGAGTGTAAAAGTTCAGATGTCTATATAAGAAATACTGTGTACTATTTAATAAACCAGCATAACCATTAAAATTGGGGAGGAAGTGACTTAGGACCAAGACCAGAAATAATAGCATCAGTGAATGAATTTAGTATGAATGTCAAAGAAAAAAAAAAAAACAAGAAGAGACAAATTTCCATAAAATATAAATTTTGCTTAAAAAATTAATTACAGTGCAAGTGCTCTTGTCACGGACTTGCACTAACAACTACTCCAAATTAACATATGGTTAAACCATTTTATGGTCAATATTGTTCTATAGCTAACGAAAAGATATTGATCATGTTAAAAATATTACAAAATAAAGGATTATTTTTCCTTTATCAAGTCCAGTGTTGAACCTCAACTGTATATTCAACTCTGATTTCACAGGACAGTGGCTGCAATAATTTCTTGGGGGGAAGATGATTTTTAATTGTACTGCCACTCGAGTTTTGCCATTGTAACTGATTTTCAAGAATTTAAGGAAGACTATAACAGACAAACTCACTAAATTGTATATATCCATCAACAAACAATTTAAAAAGGAAAATAATCCTGTACAACTGACTAGTGTTAATATTTCTGTTACTTATTCACCTCATTTAATGTGAATCTTTGAACTTTGAAACACAAACCACCGTGGATGCTGCCATAGGCTTTTGTCTGGATGTTTAATAATATGTGGAGGAAAATATCACTTTTCAAAGATACAAAAAAGTATTTCAAAACTACCTTATTGGGGAATTACAAGAAATATCATATCTATTTTTAAACATTCCTAAGATGTGAGATAGAAAACAAGCTAAGTGTGGAGGCACACACCGTTAATTCCAGCACTCAGGAAGGCAGAGGCAGGCGGATTTCTGTAAATTTGAGACCAGCCTTGTTTACAAAGTGAGTTCAGGACAGCCAAGGCTACACAGAGAAATCCTAGCCCAAAATACCAAAGAGACTGAAAACTGAAAGGTAAATGAAATTTAAATGTTGATATTAGTGTGCTTGATTTGATGTATTAAAGATTCCAATTTGTTTTCTTTTACCAAGTGTAACACAGTAGCCCACCTGTTTTGACAGATGAACGTGTCATGAGCATTATTATTGTAATTTTATATTTTGTAATTTCCTGATTATTTCTTAATATTTACATATCTGAGTGTCATTTATATAGCAAATGTTCTATGGAGTAGAGAGAAACTCAACTCCATAAGATCAACTCTGCCTTAGACATTGTAGGAAAGATTTAGAAGTACTAATCATGAACAGTATTTTTTTCAGCTCCAAATCCATCTTGCCAAATTTATCTCTCCTTTCTCTTCGTTAACGGGGAAGAGTTATCTTTGAAATTCCATTATATTTCAGGGAGTATTTTTTCCTCTATTTCAGTGCTTCATAGGTGTCCTTAGATCATTAGATAGCATTTCAGTCACTCTGAATAGTCAAAGTATTTTTCCACTGTGGGATTTTCCTTCCTACCTGTCTTTCTTTCCATATCTGCTGCCCTTTTTCTTGTATAATATTTGCTGTCTTCTCAAAAGGGCAGACTTACTATCTCTGATTTCTGGTCACACTTTCATGGTACACACTTCTAAAGTATGTCTTTTTTATTAAATGTGACTTGTTGGTTATTGGATGCAGAGCTGGTCTTTGCCCTTATTTTGGAGGAGTTTCCTGGTGTCTCACAATGTTTCCAATCCTGGCTATTTTTAGTCACTATGAAAATGTGTTTTCCTAACAAGGGCCAACTTGCCCCTTTTCCTTAGTGACCTTTTCTTTTCTGTTGTGATTGACAATTCCTTCCTGCCCATTCTGCTCTGAATACATCAAACTATTCATTATTCCTCAAAGTTGTATATATTTTGCATATCTAATAACAGTATCTTTGCTATTCATAGAGTTTATATTACCTCTCAGAGTAAAAATCATGTTTCATCTATTAAGTTCTAGCCCATATTCTATATTTTTAAATTATCTGTTAGACAATTGTTACTGTGTGTGCCCCTATTTTGCAAGCTTGACAGTCTTGAACAGACACCCAAACAATACCTTATGGTTTCCACATTTTGTTAAGTGTTGAAAGGTCTATTCTTATCACTAGACTACAGGTTCCATGATTTCTAAGAATGCCCAAAGAATATCATCTTCGTAGAATTCAAGGTCCTCTGCAAGCTAGAATATTTGCTTCATATTCTCGATCCTTCCTGTCTGGAACAGTGCTTGGGACATACCTGAAATTCATAAATGCTGCACAAGAAGTCACCATAACAGCTAGAACAGTTCTTGGTGCATAGTACACACTACATAAAGAGTTTTTAAAGACTGAGTGTAGTACTTCAATGATTGTCTTTCTTCAAAAAAGAGAATGACTAGTGACCATTGGTCCAGGAATGCTGAATCACTCATTTCAAACTGGGTTCAGACTTAGATTGTGAGGTACAGAATACAATCCGCTCAGTATAATTTAATTCTGGATCAAAACTGCTTTCCCGACTTATGTATTGATTTAACTTGACCGCCAATTGTATTCAAATGTCAAAAATTTTGAAAACCTAGGCTATAGTTAAATACTTTGTGTAAATATCTCCAGATGTTGTAGTCTTCCAGAACACATGTAGTCATTTCCTCACCTAGGAAAATGATTACTGGACTCTCTGTTTTCTGAAATTTAAAATATTGAGTCCTGTAGATTCCAATCTGGTACATACTTCTTTTCTAATAATAATTCTCATCAAGTTAATTGGATTTAAGCATAAGCTATGCAAATGACTTCCCAACTTATATACCTGGACCTCTCCACTTATCAACTGAAAATTTTAGCTGTTCCCACTGATAATTCCATATTATTGTCTCAAATGTTTCTAACCCAACATGTTTAATGTAGAGATTTCCCTGTAAATTCATACTTTTTTCACAAGTTTAGCAATCTGGATCATTTCCTACTGAGTTCAAAAGCCATGCTCATGAGCTTGCATAACATAGTGAGTTTAATCTACCTCTCTGCTTTTGAAAGAAAAGCTTTTCTTTTCTTAACATTTTTTTGGGGGGAGTAGCACTGTTGAGAGTCTGAATGATACAGTCTCAACTAATTAACTATTTACTCATTTCTATGAAAATAAGCATTGATCATTTACAGAAAAGTGAGACAGAAACCTACGCTGTGTATAGCTTTAGTTCACATAAATTAATAATATGTTATATCTTTAATGGAGGCACCAAAACATTTTTTTAAGATTTATTTATTTATTATTTATATAGTATTCTGCCTGTGTATGTGCCTACAGGCCAGAAGAGGGCAACAGTTCTCATTATAGATGGTTATGAGCCACCATGTGGTTGCTGGGAATTGAACTCAGGACCTTCATAGAGAAGAACAGCAAGTGCTCTTAACCTCTGAGCCATCTCTCCAGCCCCAAAACTTCTTAATCTTTAGCTGTGGTCAGTCCTGTTACAAGCTGTCTTTTCCATTCTCTTCACTGCCACAAGCTGTCCTTTCCTTTCCTTTCCATCCTCGCTCTCTTTCTGTTTCCCAAGACCATGCCAGAAAAACAAAATCTCTCTAAAATGGAAATTTAAACTGCTAGCTCCTGAGGATCCAGTGATTCTCCGTGATGCTTCACCTCACCATGCCTCCAGCCACCTCCTCAGTCTCATATGTGCTCACACTTCCCTACCCACATGCTCATAAGTGTCTTCTCACACACTGCTTGACTTCATCTATGCTTCCGAGAGTGTCCTGTCACCTTTCCACCTCCAACTTCACTCTGCCAGCTCAACAGAAGGATTTTCTCAGATGTCTTCTACCTCGGAAATCTTCATGGTCTTTAATCTGGGCTGTATTTTCTTTCTGAAATACTTTATTCACGTAGAAATAAACCTCATTTATCTGGTATCATAGTTCATGTGCCAAATCCTCTTCAACAGTGAGGACAAAGTTTGGACCTTAACACATTTTTGTTCCCATTGGCAGAGTTATTATTTAGTAAGAGATTGGGTGATCAAACAAATGCACAAAAGCTCAAACGTTATTCTTTGTTCCTATATATCAGGGACCAAAAGTTGGGAGAAGTGTAGATGTTGTGCGCAGTGAGGAAATGCATAGTCACAGTGTTTAGGGAGACATATTACAGTGCTTTTAATGACTGCATCCATAATAATATATTTTATTATCTTTTTGAAATTTTATGTAATATATATCCTAGAATCAAAAAACAAGTTGTAAAAATTTGACTGCTTGAATCTTCAGTTTCATAAAAATTAGACAGTCCTATAGAGATTTAGTGTGCTTATTGGAGACTAAATTTTCGATTGTGTGTTATAGGAATTTGTCAGTGTAGAACAGAAAGAGCTGCAGCTTAGAAAATTATAGACTAAAATTGCTATCGCCTGTGCTATTCCTTCACTACAGAGAATCTGTCTTGTTAAAAAAAAAAAAAAAACTTAATGATTGAAAATTTCACTTTGATTAAAAATCAGAAAACCTCTAATTCCAGAGTTACATTATGAAAGTAAAAAAAAAAAAAAAACAAAAATATCTAAAGTGAGGGCTGCATTACTAGATCTATTAAATTGGCAAAGATATTTTATTTCCATTTAATTAAAAAAGATAAAATTTATTCTGAATGTTTATATTTTAAAGGAATGTTCCTAATTTCAAAAATATGCTAAATATTAGTAAAATATTATTTTTAAAACACTCACAAAAAGAGGCTGGAGAGATAGCTCAATGGCTAAGATCACTGGCAGTTCTTCCAGAGGATGCACGTTTAATTTGCAGCATCCACATGGCAGCTCACAACTATGTCTAACTGAAGTTCCGGGGAATCTGACACCTTCAAACCAATGCACATAATATAGATGTAAATAATTTAAAACCCACAAAAAATAAGTATCTTTGCCTTTTGGGGGGTTATTTGAGAAGCAGAACTATTCTAAGACAGAGGGGGATTCCTTTTTGGACTTGGACTAAATCAAAATTTGTTTTTGGGTTGTTTAAGATGAGACCTGATAAGCTAGGGTCAGATGGAAGGGGAGGAGGACCTCCCCTATCAGTGGACTTGGAGAGGGGCATGGGAGGAGATGAGGGAGGGAAGTGGGAATGGGAGAGAATGAGAGAGGGTGCTACAGCTGGGATACAAAGCAAATAAAAATGAAAATTTAATTAAAAAATAAATATATTCTCAAAATGACATCGAATTTATCATAAATCATTCGACACATAGGAATGTTTAGAAAAGACAAGATGAGAGGATAAGGCACTGAAGCACATGTTTGAATTGAAGAAAGTGGAGCCACTGAAACTTAGCTGAACTCTATCACCACTATAACAGCAAACAAGCAAAGATAAACTGTAATGCTCACAGTTTGCTGAATGTTTTTCCTATGTAAGAGAATATCAGATGGATGTTTAAATCTCAAGAAGGCAGTTGGGAGTGTGAGGCTACTGACATGCTGGTGGATAAGAATGGCTTCAGAAATTTTATTGTTTAGGAAGTTCCTTGTAAGTCTTCAAAAATAATACAATTTTCAAAAAGGAGGAAATCATGAAATTTGCAGGCAAATGGTGGGATCTAGAAAAGATCATTCTGAGTGAAATATCCCAGAAGGAGAAAGACAAACATGGGATATACTCACTTATATAGACCTATAAGATATGATAAACATAATGAAATCTATACACCTAAAAAAGATAATCAATTGAGCGGACATGGGGTAAGATGATCAATCCTCATTTAGAAAGACAGATGGGATGTGCATTGAACGTATGACAGGAGTCTACTGAGCGCATCTGAAAGACTCTTACTAGCAGTGTTTTCAAAGCAAAGACTCATGACCAAACCTTTGGCAGAGTACAGGGAATCATAAGAAAGAAGGGGAGTTAGTCTGATGGGGAAAGGATAGGAGCTCCACAAGGACCAAATATATCTGGGCACAGGGTCTTTTCTGAGACTGACATTCAACCAAGGACCATGTATGGATATAACCTAGAACCTCCACTCAGATGTAGCCTGTGGTAGCTCAGTAACCAATTGGTTTCCCAAAGTGAGGGGAACAGGGACTATTTCTAACAGGAACTCGATGACTGGCTCTTTGGTCTCCCCACCCCCGAAGGGAGGAGCAGTCCTGTTAGGTCACAGAGGAGGGCTTTGCAGCCAGTCCTGAAGATACCTGATAAAACAGGATCAGATGAATGGGGAGGAGGTCCCCCCCATCAGTGGACTTGGAAAGGGGCACGGTGGAGATGAGGGAGGGAGGGACTGGGAGGGAATGAGGGATCGGGACACGGCTGGGATACAGAGTTAATAAAATGTAACTGATAAAAAAAAATAAAATTAAAAAAAAATAATACAATTTTCAAACATCACTTATATGAATTATGAAGAAGTAATGTCTTTGAAATTTTGTACGTGACTTTTTCCTAGCATTAAATATTCAATGGCTCCTTTTCAGTCTTCTTGTAAGACAATAATTTTCAATTTCCTTCCTAAGATAAATTTATTGTTAATGAGTTTACAGCAGCAATTTTTATTAGCATTATAGACTGGCAAATGGTTGCTAAGAGAATGGACTAGGCCATCACCTCCTCTTGCTGTGTGGAAGTGCATTTTCTTCTGCCCCCATGGGAAGGTTTGGGAAGAGTAGGGGGTTTCTTTGTGAATCAAAACTACAGAAACTGTAACACAGAGCAGGAAACAGGATACTTGGAAGTGCAGAAATGCTGGTCTGCCTGCAGTTCCCGGGTACAGAGAATTTTAAAAGTTGGTCAAGTACACATTCCACTCCTAATCCTCAGTTTAATAATACACTTGAATCTGAATGTGGACTCTACATTTGCCTGGGTGAGCAAAAGCCTCAGCGCCACCTCTTCTTTCCACTACAGTCTTTCTTATTAGTCCTCCCTGGCAAAGGACAAGCTGTGAAAGGCTTCTTAAACAGTGTTCTTCCCTTCTTTTGTAGTTCAAATTCAGTACTATTTAGGAAATTAAGGTGAGTTTAAAGGATGGGGACTTACTTCCAATGTCCATCCCATTTGCCTTTCTAAGTGAGGATTGATCATCTTACCCCGGGTCTTCTTTCTTGTTTATCTTTTTTAGGTGTACAGATTTTAGTAAGTTTATCCTATAGGAGAAAACAAGTAACAGGACAGGAGCCTACTGCAGAGGGCCTCTGAAAGACTCTACCTAGCAGTGTATCAAAGCAGATGCTGAGACTCATAGCCAAACCTTGGGCAGAGTGCAGGGAATCATATGAAAGAAGGGGGAGTTAGTATGACCTGGAGAGGACAGGAGCTCCACAAAGACCTAATATATCAGGGCACAGGGGTCTTTTATGAGACTGTTTCTCCAATCAAGGACCATGTATGAATATAACCTAGAACCCCTGCTAGGATGTAGTCCATGGTAGATCAGTATCCAAGTGGGTACCCTAGCAAGGGGAACAGAGACTATTTCTGACATGAACTCAATGGCTGGTTCTGGGTCCCCTCCCCCCGTGCCCCGAGGGAGGAGCAGCCTTGCTAGGCCACAGAGGTGGACACTGTAGCCAGTCCTGAAGAAACCTGGGAGCTAGGGTCAGATGGAAGGGGAGGAGGACCTCCCCTATCTGTGGACTTGGAAAGGGGCAGGGAGGAGATGAGGGAGGGAGGATGGGATTGGGAGGGAATGAAGGAGCTGGCTACAGCAGGGATACAAAGTTAATAAACTGTAACTAATATTTAAAAAAAATAAAGAAAGAAAGAAAGGATGGGGACCAGTCTCTACTAAGCTTGAAAAACTAAGATAAGTTACTTAAGAGAGACTAAGCATACTTTCATTGCATAGCCCACAGAGAGTTATTGATATAATTTATCTTTGACAGTGGAATTAATTGTGAAACACAGACCATTTGAGATCTTTTAGTAACAGTTTTCTGTGACGTTTTAAGAATTGGACATTAATAAAGGATTCTATTGTGAAGTCCTTCTTAATAGAATGAAATGTAAGAAGACAAGATCTAAGTGAAGAAGGGGTAGGATAGCCATATAGTAGCACAAACACAGAAATGGCTTCTAGAATGACCTGCAAGAACAAATGTCAATGTAATAGCACCTAGGAAGCAGAAGACCTGAAATCTAGAGGTGATGAATGGACTCCTACCAACAGAGGCCTTAGGTCACATGATGCCAATCCTGCCACCTCTGTTGAAGGCTGCCAATAAAACTGCAAAGCAAAATTCTATTCTGCCAGCTTCTACTGACTTGGCTTTAGTAAATCATAAAAATAACATGTAGTATTTAGCCATAAAATATTCAAAACTTGTATCAGGCAGGCAGGTAGATGATACACGTTTATGAAGACATCATTTAATACTTAGAAATCAAACACAACAACTCACTTTTACGTAATGTTTGTAAGTTGTTCGGGATGATAACCTTATTGTTAATATTAAAGTCATTTTTAGGACTTCTACTGGAAAAAGGTAAAAGGTAAAATACTTCCATAAAGAAGTCAGAATGTAGATAATATTCTGAATAATATACCTAAGTTATTTTTTTTAATTTTATTTTTTCTTATCAGTTACATTTTATTAACTCTGTATCCCAGCCGTGTCCCGATCCCTCATTCCCTCCCAGCCCCTCCCTCCCTTCCTCATCTCCACCGTGCCCCTTTCCAAGTCCACTGATGGGGGGGGACCTCCTCCCCATTCATCTGATCTTATTTTATCAGGTATCTTCAGGACTGGCTGCAAAGCCTTCCTCTGTGGCCTAACAGGACTGCTCCTCCCTTGGGGGGTGGGGAGGCCTAAGTTATTTTTAAAAGTCATTGAGAGAATTTCATTCCTCCTGAAACCATATGTGGGTCTACTTCTTTAAAAAAAATCATGTGTATTTTATTTGCTCTTGATGTAAGCCATTTTTTATTCTAAAATATTAATCAATGAAAAGAAAATGAATGTGATTTGATGAATTTCTGGCCATGTTTCATTAAAATGGTTTATTGGGTAATATAAAAACATTTTCTTTTCTTACAAAATAGACATGCTATGAAACTTATACGTGGTTGGTTTGTATGACTATCTAATTACTCATCTGTCTATCATCTGTTTATGCATCCATCCACGTATTTGTTAGTATTATTGGATAAAGGTTGGAAGGGGCACATAGAAAATACGCTTAACAAATTCAGAAGATGGGTGCAAAAATGCAGTCAAAATAAAAAGAACTTAAGTACAATCTTTAGGATTTTCTTTCAACACAGTAAAAGAAAGTACAATAGCTTATTTCTCCTAGGGGTTTTATTAACATAAAATCCTTAGAGCTATCTTCAGCTGCAGGAGAGTACAGCACACCTTCAATTAGCTGCTGAATCCTTTCAAGTACTTTTTGCTAATATAATGGGCAATGCATACCAGTGCTCCGTATTTGGTACTATTTAGCTGATGGCAGCAAAAAATACAAAACTATCAGGAGCAGAACAAATGGATGAGAAAAATCAACTCCACCAAAGTGGAGAGGAAAAAAAACAACAGTAAAAACAAAATCTCAGGATGTCTAAGTTATTTCTTTCTTTTCTTTTCTTTTTTTTTTTGAGTAGCATTTCTTTTTTATATATTTTAATTTTTATTAATTACACTTTATTCACTTTTATCTCCCCCTGTAGTTCCCTCCTTTTTCCCCTCCCAATCCCACTCTTCCTCCCCCTTCTTCATGAATGCCCCTCTCGAAGTCCACTGATAGGGGAGGTTTTCCTATCCTTCCTTCTGATCCTGGTCTATCAGGTCTCAGAGGGAGTGGCTGCATTGTCTTCCTCTGTGGCCTGGTAAGGCCAATCCCCCCTCAGGGAAAGGTGATCAAAGAGCAGGCCAATCAGTTCATGTCAGAGACAGTCCCTGTTCCCATTATTATGGAACACACTTGGACACTGAACTGCCATGGGTTACATCTGTGCATGGGTTCTAGGTTATTTCCATGAATGGTCCTTGGTTGGAGTATCAGTGTCAGAAAAAAACCCTGTGTCCAGATTTTTCGGTTCTGTTGCTCTCCTTGTGGCGCTCCTGTCCTCTCCAGGTCTTACTATTTCCCACTTCTTTCATAAGATTCCCTGCCCCCACCCAAAGTTTGGTTATTAGTCTCAGCATCTGCTTTGATACCCTGCACGGTAGAGCCTTTCAGAGGCCCTCTATGGCAGGCTCCTCTCCTGTTCCTTGTTTTCTCCTTCTTCTGATGTCCATCCTCTTGAAAATTATTATTATAGAAAGTACCTTTGAAAATATGAAGAATGTTTTTCGAATTGCTATTCATTTATGAATTTGAAATATTATTATTGAGAAATAAAACATTGCCTGTTTAGAAAGATACCATTTAAAACATAAAATAACCCAAAAGAAATGACAAAAAAAATACAAAATACAATCTGGTGCTGATTTTTAACTAAAATCACATATTGTCATAAATCTTGTAAGACAAATAATCAAATAAGCTCTTATTTAATTTTTATTCTTATTTTCTTTAGAAATTGCTAAAGGCACTGAAAATCAGGATTTAATATTTGAATTCTATATGCGAATATTTTTTTTTGGACTTGTCTGTCACCACCAGTAAAGAAAGTTGTCCTCTACACAGGCTATCTTAAATACAAGTGGCACTGCCTGTCATGATGCTTTTTAAACAAATTACCAAAAATATATTGACTAAAAAAGTAGCTATATACATGCTCAACATTTCCAGTTTCTACTGAGTAAAATGGTCCTCATGTAAATTGTATAAAACACTAACTATAAGACAGGCCCTGAAAGCATAATTTTGATGTTTAAAAGTTCTATGCTGTTCTACTTCAAGTATTGCCTTCACTGCTTACGACTGCCATGCATTAAAAGTACATACCTCTACTAACTGTGAGAGCAATGACACCTCTTTGTAAATACTAAGTAACTAATTGAACAGGATTACATGGGTATTACTTAACTAAGTAAAATGAGAAGTTAATTCTCAATCATTGCAGACCAGGAACTTTAGTTTCTTTCCCTAGCATCCAGACATCAACTCAGATATTAACTTACTCATCAGTGGTGTCTTGAAATTTCATCACAGCAATCAACATGAATCCACACAGCCACAGGAACAAATCCTTCCATTTAGAAACAATGTTTTATAGACAATGCATGTGTTTTGCTCATATATATTTTTACTACTTAACTTTAGCCTGTTAAACAAGTTAATAAATTTCATAACCTATACTTTCTCACATTAAATAAACAAAGAAATTTTAAAATATTTCAGCTTAAATTACCTAATGTTGTAATAGAGTTTCTGCTGTTCTACTTGGACATAAGAACCTAGTAAATTCTAATTATTTTTTCTGAATTTAGATAGCCAGAAATAAAAACAGACTAATATAGACAGGGCGATTAGGCAGAGATAAGAAAGCTGAGAAAAAGAGAGATATCTCAACTATGCTAATTTCATATGATTATTTGAAGGTAGCATTCAGGACCAGTTTAGTTTAATGTTTCTAAACATTCATCATTCCTTACACATTAAAATAGATACTCACTGATGTAATGAATAAAAGACATTAATGGATCCACAAATAAAGAAAATATTGTAGCTAAACACTATTTTAAAAATGGAAGTTAGTATTCTTTCCTGTGTAAACTATACAGTCCCCCAGTCTGCCTCTCAGCTTCATAATAACTTTCCAGTATATTTCACAGGAATGTGTACAAATAATTTACATTACAAGAAACATTTATATTGGGAATGTCACTCTTATATTAGCAATGGTTTCATAAGTATTGGTAATTGAAATGTACAATGATTTTGATCTTCTTTTAAGAATGATAGTCACTTTCCTAAGACACTACCTTTTGATGTAAATTGAAGACATTGTAGTTTACTGAAATTTATATTTTCCAGCATAATTAGATATTTTTTTCTACAGGAGAAAATACACCAAATACACTACTACTATAGCTTAAAACATAGAAAAATTACAGTTAATATTTAAAGAGAGGTTTGCTGTGCTTTATTATTTTAAAATGCCTTAAAAGATGTCACAATATATATAAACTTCACTTACTATATATCACTTTAAAAACTATATTCAATGTGTTCCTTATCTATCAAACACAAAAATGAGCCTGTTTAGTGCTGTGCATTCTTATTATGATATCCAGTAGTAAAATGTGCCTAAAAAGTTTTACAGAAATTATAGACCATACTAGAGATATATTCTATTTACTTATGTTGAGAAAATATTTTAAAGCAAAGTTGTCTCACCACCCATGATGCTGTTGGGGTAAAAGATAGAAGGAACCATTTGTCTAAGCCTTAGTATTTAAACAAGGATTTATATGAGGTCATCCTTAAATACAATAAAAATTTTGATGTGAACGGATAGTTATTGTTCTATGATGAATATAAATTTCCTTTTGATTTGAATAAATCTAAATATGTAGTCATAGACTTTTTGAAATGTAGGTGGATGCATGTTTATAATGAAGTTTCAATATAATTTTTTAAATTCTTAAGGTTATATACTGCAATGCAGACAAAATCTTATTTTGAAAGGATCATCTAACTGACCAAGAAGTTACAAGAAGTCTTGTAGTCTCTCACTTGAAGGAATCTACAATATTATATCTTAAATATACTACTAGTATCCTGAAGACTAATTTTTTTAATTTTATTTTATTCTTATCAGTTACATTTTATTAACTCTGTATCCCAGCCATGTCCCGCTCCCTCACTCCTTCCCAGTCCCTCCCTCCCTCCCTCATCTCCACCATGCCCCTTTCCAAGTCCACTGATAGGGGGGGACCTCTTCCCCATTCATCTGACCCTGTTATATCAGGTATCTTCAGGATTGGCTGCAAAGCCCTTCTCTGTGGCCTAACAGGACTGCTCCTCCCTTGGAGGGTGGGGAGGCCAAAGAGCCAGTCATTGAGTTCCTGTTAGAAATTGTCCTTGTTCCCCTCACTTTGGGAAACCAATTAGTTACTGAGCTGCCACAGGCTACATCTGAGTGGAGGTTCTAGGTTATATCTATACATGGTCTTTGGTTGAATGTCAGTCTCAGAAAAGACCCTGTGCCCAGATATATTTGGTCCTTGTGGAGCTCCTATCCTTTCCCCATCAGACTAACTCCCCTTCTTTCTTATGATTCCCTGTACTCTGCCAAAGGTTTGGTCATGAGTCTTTGCTTTGAAAACACTGCTAGTAAGAGTCTTTCAGATGCGCTCAGTAGACTCCTGTCATACGTTCAATGCACATCCCATTTGTCTTTCTAAATGAGGATTGATCATCTTACCCCATGTCCGCTCAATTGATTATCTTTTTTAGGTGTATAGATTTCATTATGTTTATCATATCTTATAGGTCTATATAAGTGAGTATATCTCATGTTTGTCTTTCTCCATCTGGGATATTTCACTCAGAATGATCTTTTCTAGATCCCACCATTTGCTTGCAAATTTCATGATTTCCTCCTTTTTGATTGCTGAGTAGTATTCCATTGTGTAAAAATACCACAATTTCTGTACCCATTCTTCCGTTGATGGACATCTAGGTTGTTTCCAGGTTCTGGTTATTACAAATAAAGCTGCTATAAACATGGTTGAGCAAGTATCCCTTTTGTGTACTTGAGCAAACTTTGGGTATATACCTAGCAGTAGTATAGCTGGGTCTTGAGGAAGCACTATTCCTAATTGTCTGAAGACTAATTTTTAAAATACTTTATTAATTACAATTTATTCACTTAGTATTCTAGGTGTAGCTCCATTCCCCATCCCCTGCCAATCTCCCTCTCCCTCCCTTTTCTCTTCCCTTCCCTCCCGAGTCCACTGATAGAGGAGGTCCTCCTCCCCCTACCATCTGAACATAGCCTATATTTAGGTAATCTATTTATTAATCTATTTAATATATTTATTTATAAAATTTTATTCATGTAAAAATTATTTTCATTTAATATAAAACATCATTACAATTTCCTCATTGTGTTATACTGGAGAGTATCTTAGTTGTCTCTGAGAAATCATTAGCAAATATCTCATAGTAGCTGGAATAATGAATACTTCAAAATTATTATGTTATTATAGCAAATGTACTGAAGATAAGCTTTCAGAAGGGTAATCCATACAAATAAAATAAATATTATAGCTAAATGCAGTACATTATATATCTTTCTCATGGTTATCAATGTAAACATGTCTGTTTGGTACCTAAGAGAAAACACAGATGTGAATCCAGAGCAGCAGAATCTGGCTTAGCTGTTATTGCATACATTAAAATGTATTATAAAACTACAACCAAAGCTAAAAATAAATGAAGATGGATAAGAAATATAAAATCTCTATCATGTTTTCTCATCTAAAATTGTTTTCCAATTTTATAATATAAATGATAGCATAACGCTTTTAAGTATCAAGCTGGAGCCTGCCAAATTTTTCTTGTTAATCAAACCTAAAGTAGTCAGTGTTATAAAATGTCCATAAAATCAGAACCTATTGAGGAGAGTCAAATTCCCATTTTGCGAAGTTCCAAGGGTACTATAAGTTATGACTGTGATAAGGAAAAGTTGTATAGAATCACTGTGGGCTTTGCATTTTTTCAGATATGTTATTAATGGTCTAGCCCACTAAGACAAACAGCAATGCTTGCACTGATAGGCTTAAACATAGGACTTTACACTTGGTAAGCACGGGAAGATGTCACTCACCTTGTTCAAGTGGTTGACTTTTAGTTGAAGTAGTTTTCATCTTGAGTGCCTCCCTAACAGACATGTCACAGCAGGAGCCTTTGTTAGTGTCTTGGTCACTGTCAGCCTGATCACTGTCCCCGTGCCCACTGTCTCTCAGGCTGGCTCTTTCTGGGTCCTTAAACGTGGAGCTACTGAAATACATATAAAGAAAAAGAGGAGAAAGTGTTGTCTCTACCAGTTTAAACCTGGAGAATAGTCTCTTGCAAAGCAATTTTGACACAAATGCAAATGGGGAAGCCGAGAAAGTTATTTAATAGGCCTTACCTTTGAACAAACTGCTGCCTGCTGCCCATGTAATTGGGCTCTGCGGGAAAATTGTCTGTCTGTGAAAGAGAAGGAAAAAAATACGTATAGTTGTACACTGGACAAATCCCCTGCAGAGCAACAAGATTTCCTAGTGGAGAAATGATTAATAATTCAAAAATTCTCTTAATCTTCAGATTTGTACATTTTAATTGAATTGGAAATTGCTGACATGTAATTATGTACTCAGAACAATTAAATGATTCCGGTCCACAAATTACCTGTTAAAGTAAACAATGAACCTGTCAAAACTGGCATTATCCATTAGTAACAGGATGGATAACACTATCTATGTTGTTTCATTACACAGATATTAAGATTGAATATTTGTGGGAGGAGTGGGAAAATGACCTAATTTCTTCATATTAAAAGTGTGCATTATTTAATAACACTTATTTTTATACGTAATTGCATCATCTGCTGGGATTTTATGCCCTTCCTCATGTAATCTCATGTAAAGTCATCCACTCCATTAAAGGATAGATTGGCTTTCCTCAAAATTTTACTAGGAATAGATACAAGCAGACTGTGACTGGTTGAACTCATTTTAAATTCATTTCTAAATACATCCTAGCTACAAAAACTATATTCAAACAATCCGATGGAAGTGGGTATTACTTTCTGGGTCTTTCAAACAGAGTGAAATAAAAAAAATTTAAAAGTTACTTAAAGTATTAAGAGTAACAACATTGAAAAGGCAGTCTTGTCGTTTTGACTGCTTCCAAACTGACATGGAGTTCTGCCAACAAGAACTGAGTTCTCCTTGTATCATGGAACAGAGTCTTTTGGGAGAAAGAGACTGGATCTTTCATAGAACTCCCTATACTGTACATTCACACACGTTGTTCTCCGTGCAGCTGACTTGGTGACAATGCTTCTCCTGTTTTCTGCATTCCTTCATATCATGCTAGTATGCTCTGGAGCAGCAAAGAGTTAGCACAGGACCAGCCAGCACACAAGTTTCAGACACGCGGAGCATGCAAGCCGTGAAACAAGAGGGCCAAGGTAAGGTTTAGTGCAGTGAAATATGTGCTTTCTTTATAAATTAGACTACTTTAATACAGCAGGGTTTTTTTTTTCTTTCTGTGTAATAAATAAATTTATTTGGTACTGGAAAAAAAAATGGAGATGGGTTCATAGAAATATTTTACAAATTCCCTTACCTATCCCAAGTCTGAGATTTTAAACACACACACACACACACACACACACACACACACACACATTTCTTAATCTGTAATCTTTTTACATAGACACAGTGACCTTTATCAAGGTCACTACACATGAATTCAAGGTTTGCTTTAATCATTTTTAATGAATAGTGGGTAGCCCATATTTTTCATCATTACATATGTGAACCTGGATTGGGTGAACTCATAATGACAACCTAACAACTTCAAGGAAATACTTTGACTCCCAGTAAAACGAATATGGCTAAACTAAGTAGAGAGCACAGTGTTTACAAACATCCTGGCTGATGTTAAAAGTATCTGCAAAGTTAGAAATACTACAAACTTGATAAAATATAATTTGTCATGTCAGATGGTAAAAATTTGTATCCAGTTCATTATTACTGTCAGGAAAAAGCCAAGTATAAATATTTTATAAGACTCAGGGGAACAGAATACAGTTTGTTACCAAGAGAGTAAAAGAGGAAAATAAAATTGAAAGTTAGTTAGAACATGTTGGTGTCACTATAAATACCTATATGACTCCAACTGTTTTAATTTGCTGTAACTTTTTAAGTTTGATTCCTGTTCAGTGAGATATACAAGAAAGACTGAGAAAGTTTTTCCCCTCTCATCCTAAGTACAGCTTCTGAAAATTCATGCATGTTAGTAAAGTATATTCTCCCTTTGAATACAGGACTAAATGATAACAGATTCTGTGTTCATTAATGCAAGCGTTGCTAAATGTGAACACAGCACATCAGTGCTGCTACCTGCAATTGTTTAGAAGAAGTCTGAGAAACAATAAAAGGACAAGAAGAAAGATAAAAAGCAGAAGGAACAAGCTAGAGAAAAATACAGAAAAAGGGGGAAAAAGAAATAGATCTATGAAGGAGGACAAAGGAAGTGAAAAAATTAAAAAAAAAAGGACAAAGAATACATGGTTTATGATCCCAGAGCTTTAAAAATCACAAATATAGAAGCTTACAGAGTGTCAAAATTTTAAGAATATTTTTTTGTACTTATTGACTAAAGTAGCTCAGAAAGCAAGAGACTGATAGTTTCTATAAAATTAGCACACAATAGCCATTTGGCTTTTTACAAATACACAACCATTTCACTCTAAAAACCATATAGGTTTAATGTAGACAGTAAAATTTCTCATTATCTGTGCTCAGGGGTGTCTGAAATTCATTTGATATTATCTGACTATAAAATAACAATATTTTTGCAAAAAGGAAAAACATGAAAGAAATTCGTGTTAGCTCATTTATTAATGATGGCTTTCAGATAATTTGCAGGACTTTACTTTTAAAACTGAGTTCTGGTATGTACAGGGATGACACTTTAGTTTTAAATCTTGGAAGAGAATTAAAGGAAAAAAAAATGAGTTCTGACCTTTACAACTCTTTAGCTTTCTGCAGAGTAAGTATTTTCTCCTAACAAAGCAAGTCTGAACTAACACAAAACTGACTGTGACTTGCTCTTTCTATTTTGTTTTGTTATGGTTATTTTATTTGTTAGAGACAATAAACATTTGGAAATTCTTTTGCCACAAACCAACACCAAGGCACATAAATAGGCAAATATTTAAGTTGATTAAGTTTTGCAGAATATAATATTCTTCCCTGATGATTTGCCTTTATTTATCCACCAATACTCACCAAAGTACACTGCATTAGAAAATTCTGTTCACCTGAGTATTTATATCATCAAAATAAATAATAAGCTATTACTAAGATATACCACCTTCTGAGACATGCTTATCCTAGAACAATTATGAAGCACAAAGAATAACTTAAAAGCAAAGTAAGTAATTAAGACTATGTACATATACATACAGTAAAATTAAATCATGTTGGCTGAAATGAGTAATATCCTACTTGTGAAAGAACATATGCTATGCTATTTTCCTGCACCTTAGAAGTTAACAAAAGGAAGATCATAAAGGCAGGAAGAGAAGTTTTATTATTAAAATTGAATAAATAAAATCTTAAAACCATCAAATTACCAACATCAGCTCTAAAATTTCTCAGTAAATGTGAAATAAATTCCTCAATTGAATTTGAGAAATTATGAAAATCCAATATATTAGCATAATAATAATAAGCTAATGCATATATGAATTAACAAATATATAATCATATAGTATAAATTTATAAAACTGTCAATATATTGTAATAAAAAATAAAATAAGAAAAATATATTAAATGTTGTATTCCTAATGTGGATGTGATACATGATTATCCCATATATTATATATACACAAACAGATACAAGGCTTTTCTTTCGGGCCAGGAGATCTTGTCTCACATTTCCTGTCATCACTGGGCTGGAGGAGCTACCAAGTTCAGTAAGACATATGTAATGAAAAAATGACATACAAATTGGAAATGGATAAAATGTTCTCAGGTGATAGCATTATAATTACATGCTACAATATTTGTGTTTAGGTAAAAGAGTGCAAGGCATTAGACAAACTAAACTCCCTAAAATTAGTAAATGAATTATGCCAGGTGACTTTATTAAAGGACATCACAAAAAGCCAATTGCACTTCTTAATTCTAGAATGGAACCAAAAATTTAAACAATGTACTTGTAGTTTCCTAAGATATTTAGTAAAGAAATACATGTTTAAAGTTCCTCTTTAGTATTTATTTTGGAACATTTAAAAAAGTGATGATATAAAGCTGAGATCTCAATGGATAGATTACCAAACATCTGCAATAGACGCTCTCTTTCTTTGCTTATTTTGTGTATGAGTATCTTGCCTGCATGTACGTATGTTCACATATGCACACCTGTTGCCGCTAGAGGTAAAAAGAGAGCATTGAATTCCCTGAAAATGGAGTTACAGATGGTTATAAAACAGAATGTGGTTGCTGGGAACCAAATCTGGATCCTTTGCAAAATCAACAAGTTTGCTTAATTAGTGAACCATCTCTCTACCCCCCCAACTGGTGTGTTTTTTTTAATTTAAAAATCATAATTTATAATTTCCCATTGAATTATTTTTATACTTTTTTTCCTTCAGGTTTGACATTAAGGTGAGGAATGGAAGATAGAGTTCAAAATTTATATAGGGACTCAGTTTCATTATGCCTTTTTATTCTTTTTCTAATTTTTATATATTTATAAGGTTCTCATTAAATCCCATAAATTCTGTCACCTCCAGCACTGATTTATTATTTAACTTTTGGCCCATTATGAGTTCCCCCCACCCCCCGTAGAGTATAACCGTGAAATTCTTTATCCAGTTTAAGGTATTGTTACTTATAGGTTGTTGAAGGCTAGATTATTTTTTGGCCATCCTATGATCTGAGTTAAATATGTGCTAGTGACATGAACTCATCCTCTGATATGAAGGATGGACATAGGTTCATAGGCCTTCCATCTGATTAAAAAAAAAAAAAGGAGTGTATGAGGACATTAATAAATATCAGCAGTTTCCAATCTATGGTAAGCATGTCTCCTCAAAGGTGTCATGTTTGAGCTGCCTGGGCTGTCAAAATCAATCCCCTTAATAAAATAGGCTCACTCATAGTGGGTGGTGTAAGTTTGTTCTGGATAATGAAGCATGGAAAATACTGTTTTATATTTAATCACCAGAGTGTGATTACAATAATCAAAGATTTCTTTCCAGCAACATTTACTTAAATGGTGTGCATGATGGTGAAAAGTTTCTTAGAGAATCCAGCTTCCCAAAGCTCACACAGTCCTTCTCTCTTCTTTTTGCAGGGGAATGCCTGATGACTAGTATTCTGACATTTTTAAAACATTGACTACAAACTACAGTCAAATGGTGGGGTCTATATTTTTCTCATCCTACGATTACTTTACAGACTAAAAGAATATGTTAAAATTATTCAATTCTTATTATTATTAATGTTTCCTATAATTGCTGTATTCTAAATAAGATTTTAAATTAATAAAAGTGACAATGGATCTTTTTAGTCATGCATTCTAGACAGCATTAACTTGAGTTCGCTGTCAAAGTTGCAAAATTATTTTGACAATATTCTGCATGTACAAAATTACTCAGGTGATGATCATTTACATTAAATATCTTTTACAAACATATGTTATTAAATTATTTCCAAAAATAGAGACAATTTTACGTGGCATTTTTCACCTGGAAAAAATGTATGCTTTCCTAAGATAGCTCACAGTGTTGCATGATTCAGCTCTATTTCCCACATTAAGATGGGTGCTGCCCATTTACTGGGACTTGAGGTAAGTATCTTAGAGTTGTCAGATTTGCTGATGTTGATAAATCAATCTTTATGTCTTACACTTGTCTTACATCCAAATGCATATGGGCTTTTCATCATAGATTTTAGCATTTCACTCAGTATCTTTATAAAAGACAGAAGCAGAAATATTCTGCACTGAGAATATTTACTCAACGTGCAATTTTAAAATCATTCACTACAGAGATAGAAATGACCTCAGCAGAAAATATATCCAGATGATCATTCTAGATACGCTTTGGCTATTATCACTTAGTCTTTACTTAGTATACAGTAATATGAATATTGAAGGGGAATAGAACTCTATGAATTTCTAAGCACCTGTAGTTTGATGCACCAGGCACTATGGTAAGCCAGCTGTGCATCAATACAGTTTCCTTGTGTTCTCTCTGGCCACCACTAATCACCTTTCACACATGACAGCTACTGATTTCTTCTCCATCATAACCATATACTATCTGCTAGAAACATCTTCAAATCATGGAAACTAGTTTTATTTCAGCCTAAGTAATTGTATTAGCAGTTTGTTTATCATTAAAGATAATATTTCAAGGGAGCAAGACAGTTCAGTAGGTAAAACAGCCAACTATAACATAAGTTCCTACAACAAAAAATAGGAGGAGGAGAGAGCTGATTCCTACAAATTGTATTTTTCCTGCTACAAAAACACAAATCTGGCTATGTACATTTTACATACATCTACCTTTTTTATTTAACTGAAGGATAACTAGATTGACTCCAATTTGGGGGAAAAAAAGAGTTTCTATAAATATTCTCATTCAATGTTTTGTGATTAATTCTAATCTTTGAGGGGAAAATCTAGAAGCAAAAACATTAAGACATAAAAAAAATGTTTAACTTCATTAGAAATGCCACTTTTGTTCAGAATAGTTATATATTTTTATATTCTAAAAAGAGTATAAAATGCATTTGTTATATATGCTTGGCATTATTACTGATAAACATTTTGTTTAATATATTTGGCATGCAGCAATGATTAAATTGAACTTAAGCAGAGTCTATTAGATTTATTTAAAAAATGATGCCACACATACAGCAGATAAGACATGAAAGACATTTATCTGGGAAATGAAGTTAGGGAGAGACAGAGACAGAAAGAGAGATGAGAGGTGGATGATCCGACAGAGAAAGGAGAGAGAGAGCTAAACAGTGATGGTAAGAGAGTAGAGAGAAATATTCCATTGTGTAAATGTACCATAATTTCTATATCCATTCCTCCACTGAAGAATATTTAGGTTGCTTCCAGATTCTGGTTATTATGAATAGAGCTGTTATGAACAAATGTTACGAGCAAATGTCCTTATTGAATGGTGGGGCATCTTTTGGGTATATGCCCAGGAGTGGTATAGCTGGATGTTGAGGTAGTGCAATTTCCAGTTTTCTGAGACAGCACCAGAATGATTTTCAAAGTGAATGTTCAAGTTTGCACTCCCACCAGCAATGAAGGAGAGTTCCCCTTTCTTCACATCTTCTCCAGCATGTGTTGTCACTTGAGTTTTTTATCTTAGCCATTCTGATAAGTATAAAATGGAATCTCACTGCTGTTTTGAATTTCATTTCCCTGATGACTAAGGATGTTGAGCATTTCTTCAAGTTTTTCTTTGTCATTTGATATTCATGTTGAAAATTCTGTCAATATCTGTACCACATTTTTAATGGGATTATTTAGTTTTTTTGGTGTCTAATTTCTTGGGTTTTTTTTAATATATTCTGAATATTAGCCCTCTGTCAGATGTAGGGTTGGTTAAGATCTACAAAATGCAACTCTTCTCAGGTATTATAAACCAGGAAATCATGACATTTGCAGACAAATGGATGGAACTAGAAAAGATCACTGTGAGTAAGGTAACCCAGAAACAGAAAGACAGGCATGGTATATACTCACTAATAAGCAGATATTAGACCTATAATAGGATAGCAATCAACAGAACTAAAGAACCTAAACACTAAGGAAGATCCTAGTGAGGATGCTTAAATCTCATTCAGAATGGCAAACAGGATAGCCAACAGAAGCAGTGGAAGAGAGGAAACAGGATGGGAGCCTACTATAGAGAGTCTTCTGAAAGAATCCAACCAAAAGGGGATCAAATCAGATGCTGAGACTCACAGCCTAACTTCAGGCAGAGCCTTATGGAACAAGAGGGGGGGATAGAGGGACATGGAGGGGACAGAAATCCCACAAAGCTAAAGGATCTGAGCCCAGGGCATCCTGCATAGACTGATGCACCAACCAAGAACCATGCATAGAGAGGACCTAGACCCCTGCTCAGATGTGGCAGCTCAGTCTCCATGTGGAGACTCTTGAGTGAGGAGAGAAGGGGCTGCCTCTATCATGATCTTGGTTGACTGCTCTTTGGTCACTCCCCCTAGGTGATGAGTCCTTGCCAGACCACAGAGGAAGAGGATCCAGGCAGTCCTGATGAGACTTACAAGCTATGGGCAGATGGCAATGGTGAAGAACTCCCCCTTTTATTGGACTAGGGGATAGAGAGAAGAGGTAGAGGGTTTGGGGGGAGTTGAGGGAGGGGCTTCAAACAAGATATATAATGTATACACTGTAAAAAAATAATAAAAATTAAAATTAATTAAAAAAAGAGAGGAGTGAGAGAGAGGGAGGTAGCAGGGATCCTTGTATCCCAGCCCCTGGTGGCAGCAACCAATGATGACTTCACAGGCTAAGCAACCTAAGAGTGGGCTAGTGCATTTACTTGTGAACTAACATTCCTACCATTTTGTATAATTAGAAAAGGGGGTGCTAGGGAGGGGTGGCGAGGAGTCCCCTTATTACTAATTATAGTGTGTACCTTTTCATGTGCATATAGGTCACTAAGACAATATGATGAATAAATTATTCAATCTTCTTGCTATGTTGTTATTGAATTTTCAGAGTTCATTGTAATATAAAATATTCACCAAGAGAGTGGCCTGTCTTTAAATCTTGTCAACGGTTATTAGCAAGACCAACAATTATAATTTAACAAAGTTCGTTTTTATCTTCTCTGACTCTTGCTTTGTGATTGTCTGAAAGTTCTGCCTAGTAATGATGACAAAGGTTTCTTGCTGTTTTTTTCTTCTGAACTTTTACTATAATTTTTTGCTTTAAATTTAGGTCTGTGATATTCTCTCTGTCTCTCTCTCTGTGTGAGTCTCTGTGTGTGAGTACACACATGTGTATTTGTGTGTATAAACTGTGAAATGTTGATCATGGTTCCTTTCCATTGATTTACTATTGAACGGATTTTGCATTTTTGTCAGAAAATCAGTTTTCCGTATTCGTGCAAGCTGACTTCTGAACAGTCTCATTTGAACCATTGATTTTTGTTTTAATTCTTGGAATAATGCTGCAGTGTCCTGATTAGCATAGCTTCTATATAGCAGTGTGGCTCCATCTTAAGTCTTCTTTGAAGTTGCTTTAGCAGATCTAGTTCAAGTGTGTTCCTGTACAAATTTAAGAATGATCACGTTTGTCTCCACAGGGACTTCTTGTACAAATTGAATGGAATTAGGTTTTATTTATTGATTACTGGAGAAGAGTGACAGCTCTACTGTCTTCTGTGTTGTGATCCATACACATGAGACGACTGCCCATTTAGATCTCTGGATACAGAAGATGAAGTATTGAGTGAAAATGAAAGTAGGTCTTTATGTTGTAAACATGATAAGGAAATCAACTTATTTCACAAACTAATCTGGGTTGAGGTAACACACACAAGCATTTGTCTAAAAGTCACTGATCTCACACTCTGTTAAATCCTATTGGTACTGTAGACTTAGATGCTTGGGTTTCAGATACAAGGGAGAAGAAAAATTCCTTTAAATTGGGGACACAAGGTTGATTGTACACATTGATGCCAAGGGTTTGAAAACAACACGAGTTGAATGCTTCTTTTAATTCAAAGTCATTGCTTTCCACATTGCTAACAAGCATTCTTTTTGCAGCAGACTAAACACCAGGGAGTGTTAAGAGGAAAATAATTCATTTTAAGCCTTTTCATACAGACTTTCCTTCTGATAGCTTTGCCTTCAACAGAATATATAGTTTGGTTCTTTCTACATTGCTGAAGTAGGCAACAGCATTTTAAGCCACTACTTATAAAGTTATCTGACAGCACCTATGGCTTTGGAATTTCTAAAGTGCATGAAGTATGGCAATAACTACATTTATCGCTGGATTTCAGAATAATACATTTTATACAAGTATGGTGTAGTAGACATTTCTGTGTTTTTTTTTTTGAAAGGAATAATAAAACACTTTATACTCTTGCCACGTTGAGCAAAAGCCTGTGTTCCTTTAGATTAAAGTAAGAAAAGAGGAACAGCTATACCCTGTAAATAAAAAAAAAAAAAAATTGTATCTGATGCTCAGTGAGTATGACTTAGACTATTTTAAGGTGATTTGGTACTATGTCAAAATCCTTTGCAAATGTTAACTGTTCTATAAATGACACTGATAACTTTAATAACTTAGGTGCCAGAATTTAATTATGCAATTTATAAATCTTTAAGGAAATCATCCTTGACAAGGGGAAAATTGAGATAATCCAAAAGTAAGAGGAGTGTTATTTTGTTATCTAAAAACAGATACAATGCAGAAAAGGCAACTCATTCCCTGTATGTGTTTGCTGACATGAGTGGTGAAACCAAGGGGCATAGAAATGCCAGTAAATGCTAGGTGTGCTTCCTCCTTTGGCAGTGGTGTAGCGATTGCCATTAATGGATGTCTTATGAAAGAAATAAAATGATATTTAATGGTTGCTCTTCTAGCACCCTCTTTCCTCCATCCAACACACTAAACCATTAAAGCCAATCTTCTTCCTTTGTTGCTGCTGCACAGGTGGCACCAAAGCTGAGAGTTCTTTCTTTTCTGCCTTTTGTTATCTCTCACGCAGACTTTCTGTCTCTGGAGACTGGTTTCTTTCCTGCCCGCTTTCTTTCCATGAATATAAAGAATACTGAAGAACTGTTCCCTCTAGAAGTCATAGTAAACAGGGTTCTCTACAACTAAGACTTCAGGACTAAAACATTCATGTATATATGAAAGTTACTGCAATCTAAAAAAAACTTCTGTCCAGTAGCATCAATGTTTGTAGAGACAAGAAGAGAAAAGTGAGGGAGGTAAATCAGTAATACTGAATCTTCTGATAGACGCATTCACTATAATCAGAATTCATTAATTTTGAGGAATTTGGAAAAAAACTGTTTTATGAACTAAATTATAGATTCAACCCAGTTTTTAGTAGTCTAATTCACTTAGGGATTATAGAGATGCTTTGAAACCCGATGGCCCTGGATTTGAATGTCTGTTTCTAAGAGTATTTTTGTACATTTGGCAGTAGTGTTTTAGGAGTGCTCTGTCTCATGTTAGGATCTATGAAACAGTACTGTCGGGTGTTTATTATTCATTCATCTCAATTGCTAGAGTAGAGACACTGGAGTTATTGTCCACCTTCACTTTAAACAGAGAAACTGCTGCTAAGGGACTGGCGCAGAGTTGCCTGTCATCTACCCAATTCATTTTCAAGCGCTGACACTTGGCAGAGACTTGCCATGACTCCCCAGTTCTGTGCTGCTTCTCTCAGATAAGGATGGAAAATAATGACTCATCTCAACAGTTTTAGAAATAAGTTAATGAGAAATTAATGTACCCTGATTTAAAGGACTCTTAAAAATTACTATTATATACTACACAAAATAGTACTATTGTCATTCCTAAAAATGTTTTCAGAGTGCCTGTGTTTTTATCTTTCTATACATTCAGGTAAAATTATTTTAATACACTGAATTTATATACACACATATAAAAATTTAATAAGTAGTTTTTTTTCCTCTTACAGTACCATGAAAGGATTATAATGGCCATTTTTTTACCAAATCCTTAAATGCATGCATTAGGCTTAACCATATGATTACTTATCGACTTTGAGACTGAAATAAATTGTCAAAACAGGCACTTCAAAGCACTTACCATATAGATACAAAAGAAGTTTAAGGCATTATATTTAACCAATCATTATATAAAATTCCCAAGCAAAAATATAATGTAAAATGAGAGCCAATTTCATCAGCTCATTTTGTCACAATACTGAAGTTTAAAGTGTTAAGAATGTAATGATTTTCTATTAAATATGGTTCTGTAGTCCTATGAATCATGTTAAACCATCATTCAAAAGATAACATCAGTTATTGCTTTAATGTGGGTACCATCTTTGTAAACAAGAACAAAAAGTAAAAGAAAGAATTCTATTTTCTTTGTGATTTTAATGATTAATTCATGTTATCACTATTACAGGTGAATTATAATTCTTACTTAAATAAAAAGAAAATGAGGGAATTCAGTGTGAAATTTGTACATGATTTCTGTTTATAGTCCTTCTTCTAACTCTCTGTTGGCATAGGGAATTAATTATTTATAAGTATAAACAAGTTAACAAACTCATCATTGCTCAATGCATTTTATCACTGCTAATAAATACTTAGGAGTAACCTAGGTCCTAAAGTCTTTTATATGGGATACAAAGATAGTTTTTCTTTCAAGCAAAAACAAAGTCCCACATGACACAGGATTTTGAATTTCCAAAAGTCAATCTATTAAATCATCAAAACAAGAGTAATTCAATAGCTAATTGTGAAAACTGGGCATAAAATATACACAATTGTGTACTTTTGTTAAAAAAGGAGTATGAAAAACCAAGGAATATTTTCAGATTTAAACTCACTGTTAAGTATTCACAGAATAGTATTAGTTTACAAGAATATTATTTTATGAAATCTAATAAGTATAAAATTCAATATGTATGATTCAAAATGAATGGTGTCCTTTAGTTAGGTGAAATTAAAAATTAAAATCCTTTACTAATGTTAATATTGTTAACTTAGGAAGCAAAAGTGAATTTTATATCTCTACTATTTATCACAGTGTCACTTAAATATTCAGCCCTGAAAGTTTGTAGGTTTAACTTTGCTCAGTATTTTAATTCCAAGAAATTTCTTTATCTAAGAGAAGAACTGTCTTGATATGATGACAGTCACTAAATGAAACAGTAGCTCAGATCATTTTAACTCTAGTTTGGAATTGTATGGAGCTGTTTTTGCTTTGTTGTAAACTTTTTAGCATTCATATGGCATAACTTATTTACACACATAACAAAAACCAAACAAACAAAAACCTCAACATTGCTAAGTAATTTCTGCCTTACATGGGTCTTTGACCCATGGTTCTTTCCCTTTTTAAAAGCAAAATTCTATCTGAGTCCTGATATGTCCACGTATTCCCAGGCTACCCATGACCAACTTTGTGTTTCAGCAACAGGACAGAGAGTTATTTCAGAATGACTGCATTACTCACACACTCTAAAGTGTTAATCATTTAGCCTTTAGGAACAAAAATATATCTTAGAATTGCCCAGGGTCCCTGCAAAGATCGATATGCCAACTAAGGACCATGCATGGAGATAACCTAAAACCTGCTCAGATGTAGCCCATGGAAACTCAGTATCCAAGTGGGTTCCCTAATAAGAGGAATAGAGGCTGTCTCTGACGTGAACTCAGTGGCTGCCTCTCTGATCACTTTCCCCTGAGGGGTGTGCAGCCTTTCCAGGCTACAGAGGAAGACAATGCAGTCAGTCCTGATGAGATCTGATAGGCTAGGGTGGGGGTGAGGGGTGGAGGAGAAATACCTCCCCTGTCATTGGACTAGGGGAAAGGCATGGGAGGAGAAGGGAGAGGAAGGGTGGGTTTGAGAGGGAATGAAGGAGGGAGTCATAGCTGGGATACAAAGTGAATAGATTGTAATATGAAAGGAAGGAAGGAAGAAAGAAAGAAGGAAGGAAGGAAGGAAGGAAGGAAGGAAGGAAGGAAGGAAGGAAGGAAGGAAGGAAGGAAGGAAGGAGAAAAAAATATACCTCAATGACATGATTAAAACATTTACCATTTCTTTCTGTACTTAAAAATGATAAAAAATGTTTGTATTTTCACTTTTTAAAATTATGCTATAAACTATAAAGACAAAAATAGTTTTTTTCTTCTCTCTAGCACATAGACATTGTTGATAGTTTGTACATTTGAAAAGCACCTGACTGAAAAAGAAAGAAAGAAAGAAAGAAAGAAAGAAAGAAAGAAAGAAAGAAAGAAAGAAACCTGCTAATACTTTTTTAAAGTGTGGCCCACTGCTAGGTGATTTGTAGCACGTTTATGTTCAATTCCAAAGTACTTAAAACTGCACAAACACTACCACCATGGGAACACCTGGATATGAAATGCTCTTAGACACACGAGGCTTCCTGGAGCATATTACAAATTCCTCTGGAGAACTCTTGTGATAAGAGTAAGTAACTGGGTTTTCATAATTTTCCCCCCAGTGACACTGCTCTCAGCGCTTGTTACTTCAGAGAACTCACTGTTTCACACCCATGCTGTGTTCTTTTGATGCCGTGTTTCCTTCTCCACTTGACAAAGTAATCATACCACTGTGTGGCTACCCCTCCAAGTCCAGCATATCCCTCCAGCCTCACATAGAGGTCCAAGAAGGACACAATCATTGTTTCTAAAAGGGAAAAAAACAACTATCTGTGGACATGACAGAGGCCAGTATAGGAAATGTGAATCAAATTTGTTTGAGTCAAAATTTTTACTCATGTCGTATGTGACTTATCTGACTTTTGTGTGTTACACTTACTACTTTATCCCATTCTTTTATATTTATCATTGTTATTTGTATTCATGGAATTATGATTCTTATCCAAGTTATAATTGCTATTCAAGTATCCCTTCCTTTCCAATGCCAGGCTGCATACACAATATCAAAAGGTGTTGGCCTATGATGGTTATCCTTTGCGTAAGCGCAGATAAAACCATGAAAATCTATGGGACAATTTCGGTAAGACTGAAAGTATCCTAAGCAGTCCCGTCATTAAATACGAGAATCACAGACTACTTGTGGGGATATTTCTAAAATACAAGGCCAAGGTAAAGAAAGAAGGCAAGGCCCTGTATCCTAAAAAGATTCTGGCAAATGTTCAATGTACAGTGTGTGTATGATGTAAAGATTTTTTTTTTTCTATAAATTGATCTGAGGTTCGGGAACTAAGGAGTTGTACTTCATAGCACCAATTATGCACTGTGTGGCATTCTGATCAAATAAGCTTCTCAACATACATAACACAGGAAGTAGCATAAGAACTCTGAAACTTACATCAGATAAATATAGGTTGAACCTTCACAATTCAATTTATAAGAAAACGGGTATGAATAAGCTCTATGGCAGTCATATGCTCTTACATTTGTATTTAAATTTGGTCTGTGAGTGGATGTGTATGCATGTGCTTGTGCCAATGTGTACATGCTGGTGTGCTGAAGTCAGAGTGCCTACGCAGAGTGTCTTCCTTGGTACCTCTCCACTTTCTATCTCCAGACGAGTTCATTCGCTGAACCCGAAGCTCCCTGATTCAGCTACTTGTAACTGGTGAGCAATCACTACCAGTTACCCAGTGTCTGTCTGAAAAGCACTGGGGTTACAGGCATGCATTGTCACACATGGCATTCTACCTTGGGCCTGGGCCTGGAATCAGGTCTGCTTGTGCTTCTGCAGCAAGCGTTTCACCCACCAATCGATTTCCTAGCCCCCTTATAGATATTTCTAATAATAATTGTTATATAATTCTTTCGCAGAAATGACTATTTTTACATGTTGGGAACGTTCTCTTCCCTCAGAGCCTCCCTGTTTAAGAAAAAAAAAAAAAGCCAAAACAAACAAAACAAAACAGTTTTTAAAGGAAACTTACATCTTTCACTTGAACAGTTGTTAATTTAAAAAATTTTAAATTCTACGAGCCAAATTTAGTAATTTATTCTAGAAAAAAAATTGCAACTTTCCTAAAGTGTCTATTTAAAAAACAAAACAGAGGACCTAAAACTCAGATGTAAACCATAGACTCGGTTTCCAAGTGGGTTCCCTAGTAAGAGGAGCAGGGACTGTCTCTGACATGAACTCAGTGGCTGGCTCTTTGATCACCTCCCCCTGAAGGGGGAAGCAGCTTTACCAGGCCACAGAGGAAGACAATGCAGCCAGTTCTGATGAGACCTGATAGGCAAGGGTCAGATGGAAGGGGAGAAGGGCTCCCCTATCAGTGGACTAGGGGAGAGGCATAGAGAGAGGGGGACTTGGGATTGGAGGAGAGGAGGGAGGAGGCCACTGCCGGGATACAAATTGAGTAAATTGTAATAAATGATAATAATGAAAAAGAAAAACTTAAAAAGAAAAATACACAAAAAGTAATAATAAAAATGATATGTTAATATTCTTATTGTAACTTGTTAATACTGAACATGTGTTTTACAATATGAATGATCATATTTAATATTAATTGCCATATCCATCATAATGGTAGAAATGTTGTTATATTCTACAAGGAAAAAAAAAACAAAAACAAAATCAAAAGCAAGAAAGCACCTATGCATGAAGTTGGAAGCTTTTTTCTTTTCAGCAGGAATCATGGGAATAGAGCTTCCTTGTAAACAATCTGTCTATAGAGAGTAACTGATGAAATGAATCACTTGCATTGACCGACCCAGAATTCCCCCATTAGAGACAACATTAAACTGCATTATCAACAGTGAAAGGTGCTTGTGCCATATTCATGTAAGTGTAAGAGAAATATAGTTTAATATAATACGTTGACTTCCTACATTAAAAACCCAAGTTGCATACATGTTCAAAGTAGAAATTAATCCATTCCCTAAATCCTTGCACCAGGCTATAAGTAAGCTCTAAAATTCTTTCAAATTTTATGCATTTGGAGGTATAGTTATGTAACTTTTCATTCCAGCAAGGACTGTCACAAAATCTCAATAGTGAACATGTTCGTCTCTCAGCAGGGGAAATACCAATTCACAATAAGCAGAATCAATAAAAAAATACAAATTATCATAATCTGTTTAGACTTGAGTCTTTTGGATTCTTTTGTAATTGAAAATAAATTGTAGGTTAGCATACAATGAAAGATAAGCAATGGCTATGTCTAGTTTGTAAATTATAGGTAATTAAAAATATAAATGAACCTTGCTCTGTTTTCAGTCAACAGTTATGGAATGAGTCCTCATTATGGCTCAAATACAGTCTTGGTAAAGTGTTTTAAGCAAAATTTTTGTTAATTTTATTTTATGTATATATTTATTTATTACAATTTATTCACTTTGTATCCCTGCTGAACTCTCCTCCTCATCTCCTCCTGGTCCCACTCACCCTCCCTCTTCTCCCCCTATGCCCTTTTCTTATTCCTCTGATGGAAGAGGACCTCCTTCCCTTCTGTCTGACCCTAGCTTATCAGGATTCATCATACTAATATTTTCTTATGAAACTGGGGAAGGAGTATAGTTAATTTTTGTTTTTAAAGAAAGAAACATGGAGACACTAAAAAACACCAACAATGGAAAATTATTTCATGGAGTTGCATACCAGGGCTTTGTAATAGGTGAGTTTTTGTTCCCTAAATAAAGTTTCTTTGGATAGACAAACTTTCAAATAAATCAGTCAAAGCCAAGGCAAAAACAGAGGACCCTGTCCTGAAGTCACATGTAGAAAAGTTAGTCCTTGAGGATGATTACAGTTCCCAATTCAATGATAGAGCAGCTGAAATCTAGGCATGCAAGACATCTCGTAACTGAGTCTGAGCTATGTATGAGCTATGAATCTGGAAGCCCAAATTCTCAGTGGAGTACATGTATTATCCTACAAAAAGCGGGAGACGGAAATCTCATAACTGAATGCTTCATCCTCACTGCCTCACTGTGTGACAATTCTCTTTGGATTTAAAAAAGTGTTTTGTTTTTTTTTTTTTTTTGTTTTGTTTTGTTTTGTTTTAGTTTGTTAGTTTTTTTTGTGGTCTAGTAGATATATTTTTAGAGAAAATACACAATATAATTTACACGTTTTTTTTTTCTAAAAGAAACAAGGCAGCAGGAGTTTTTTTCTTGATAGCCTACTTTCTCCATACTTTTCTTCAAAATAGGGAAGTTGGAATTGCCATATACAGGTTGAAAAATAAGGTTTTCTTCTCCCTGCAAGTGCATGTGTTGTTTCAAGTATAATCAGTTTATAAATGCTGTACATTTAATATAGAAAATCCAAAAGAGGATAAAGCCCATTTTGTAATCTAATTAAGTTTAAGAATCCTGATATGCATTTTCTTGAGGGGACAGAATAGCACAAAATCAAAATGGAGCATGAGTACCATAATGCATAATAGCTCAAGCTAAAAGCATAACAATAAGCTTGTTTTCCATTATTGCAGAACCAATAAATAAGCATAATGAAAATCATGACACATTATTACATTACTCTGCATTGCCTCTATTTATTTAAAAAACCCAGATGAGTGCATTCAAAATACTTCCACATGTCAAATGACAGTAAGTTTTGCAATTGAGAGTACGCTGAAAGGAATATTTTAAAGAGCAGATGCCTGGTCTTATGTGGCTTATATCAAGATTATGATAGGAATACAAGATAGCTGAGCAATAACTACTTCAAACTAAAATGGTCGTAGCATGGCATCCAAAACATTTTTATCTTTCATTTGCACTATGTTTTCTTCATGTTATGCAGTCAATAAAAACCAAATTAAAAAGCTTTAGAAGAAAGCTTCCATGTCAATTAGCCCTTGGATAGGATCTCCTGTTTCAGTCTCCCTTTGATTTAATATACTGGATTATATTAACAGCACAGGCTTGTAAATAAGGGATATCTGAATCCTATTAATGGGAGTAAGCTGCCAAAACAATCAGCCTCTAACTTAACAAGTTTCTAAGTATTTAGAAAAGCTGTGAAATGGGATTACAAGGTTAAACTGTGTACATCTGGCTTGCCACTATATAAATATTTCAGAAATTTGACCTCATGGGTTGAAGAAACACCTGTCTAATCATGAGTCTTTTCCAAGTTACATGAACTTCACTGAGCAGAGCAGCACATGAATGTTGACAAGAAATCTTCATCAATTTGCATAATTCACTTCTTATGCTCAGCACATAATTTTATCATGCTTCTCTCTCCTAAGTGAACACAAAAATGTATTCTAAAAAGTTTCTGTACTATCATGCTTATATTGACAAAAAATGCCAAGGATGTGTAAAATTTCAAAACTCATAATAATTAGCATAAATACTGACTAAGTACACAGATTTTCCCCCATAGGCGTTAGCATGCAACTTTAGTGTAGTTAGATGTTGCAAGCATACATTTAGGGTGCCATGAAGCAAGAGAATAATTAATGAGAAGCAGAGGCCTGTCATCAAGTAGCAGTCACAACTTGGGCAGTCCCCTTAGTTTACAGACGCCTTAATGAATGTAGAAAATCAGGTGCTTTTAACCAGACGCAAGACTGAACAACTGTGTTGACTCTTTGTCAAGTACACACCAGCCCATTAAGCTTGATTTTAGTTTAGTAATTTTTTTTAAAGAAGTAATTAGGTTAGAAATGTGCAGAGTAGAGCACTCACCAAATTATCTTAAAATGTTCAACACAAAACACCAGCTTTGAATCTGTAGTCAAAAACTGGAAGCTAAAGGTCATGGGCTCAAATTTCTAATGACATTTCCTGGGAGCAGATGGGTGCAATGGAAGCTAAAGATTGGATTTTCAATGCTTTCATGCACCACGTTGATTGTACGTTAATGTCCTAACAAGATGATGGGTTATTGCAATTAACCAAGTGAAATGATACTCTGCTTCCCAAATCAGCCTCTTTCCAGGGGACATTGAACCCGAGGTTCTTCCCTTCCCTCATCATCTCAGCAAGTCGTTATCTATCCTGAAATTCTAAACCCAGGCAACCATGTTTCTAAATAACTGATATTTCCTTGGAAATTTCATTTCTGCAGTAGCATCATGAATATTTAACATAGACACAAAATTTATGCATACTAAAACTCAATGGGAAATATCAAGTAAAAATGTAAGGAATGTTTGACTAAATTTAAAATGAGGTTCCTTTTGTCACATGATGAATTCATGTGCTGGTATGGTCAGATATGCATAGCTGTAAACTGAAAAGTTTTCTAAAAGCAGAAAATTGAATATAATTTTTTACATTTTTAGATGTGGAGAGGGTGTCTTCACTGTATCTGTTAGTGCACATTCTTGATTGAAGAATAAAAATGAACTCATATTGTAAAATTTCCTTAACTGCTTTCATATAAAAAATCGAAATTTTTATTTTTAAAATAATGAAGCTTCTTTGTCCCATAATGATTCTGGTAGCACTAATCAGGTGATGAAGTAGAGCAAAGCACTGACCTCCTCTGTGATGTTTTCTCAAGATCAAGAACGAACATATTATCATTGTAAGTTAATTGCTGTTTCAAGGAATGAGGGGGAGGGATTGAAGAACTGAGGTCTTGAGCTTCCAATACATGTCATTTTTGTCCTATTTGTTCTTCTGTGTGATTGCTTCAAAATTTAGCCCCATCCTGACAGCAGTCAAAGAGTGTTCCTACTTGAATAAAGGGGTCTCATTCACCCCAGAGAAGCCTTGGTGTGTCCCACCAGCCATGGCATCACGTTGCCTGAGAACTCACAAGTGCTAAACTCTAGGGCATCTCACAGTTACTTAATCTGAGTCCATGTTACAAGAAGGTTTTCTGGTGAATCATCACATTTCACATTCATCTTTGAGAAAGAAGCTCTGGTTTAAAATATTTATGGTCTGTGTTTTTATCAGCAGGAATCTCTCAACAAGACTGTTAACAGTTTAAAGAGTTAAAAGTTAACTGGTTCCATCTTTTCATTTCACTTTACAGAGAAATAAAAGTAGAGTTCAAAGAGAAAATATATATATATAATCATTTACAGATTTTTTAAAATGGAGAAATTGTTTATTTTAGTTAATATTCCAAATTTTCATGTTTACGGAAGTATGCTTTCAAAATGAAGTACATGAAACTATTTAACGCAATCAATACACATTTGCCTCTACGCTGAAAAGTCAACTAAGTCATTCACAGATATAAGAATAATTCAGTTAATTTGGCGATAAATACCACCATGTTTTGTCACCATGCATATATAAATTTTAAATAGAAAACCTTCCTGTAGATGTAAATATACAAGGAACTTTAATATGTGCATTAAACACATACTTTCCACTGAAAGTCATGAGAACATTGTTTTATTAGTTCAAGATAAGGTAAAAGCAATATTTACTTATATCTAACTAATTATATACTTTTGTCATGATGCTAGAGATTGTACTCAAGGCCTTGGATATGGTAGGGATATGCTGTACCACTGAAGGATGTGCCCAGATAGATGCTACCTGATTAAGAGGAAGTCTGACTATTACTCAACCTGGCCTATATCTAATGCTCTTCTTGCCTTTGACTTCCAAGTAGTAAGATTGCAGGCATGCTCCACAAAGTTGTTTTAATTCCAAACATTTGAAAAAGTTTTCCCTGTGGTTAGCAGATGAGAAATTTAAGATAATACATCTTGTGGAAAGACTCACAAGTGCTCGAAAACTTGTGTCCTTACAAAGTTCTCAGTGCTCCCAGCATCATTATTACATAGAGAAAATGCCTTGGCAATATTGTTTAAAAGAGAGGACACATATATATGTAAAAAGTCTCCAGGAAGAGACATTGAGGAGAGAAGTGAATAAAGCATGCACTGGTAACAACAGGCCCAGCTTCTGGTCAGCAGTGTTTGATAGAACACCTGCTTCAAGCCTCTCGGAACAGCAAAGGAAACCCCCAGCCTGCCCATTAGCACATCTGCACTGTCTGCAGGCCAGAGGATGGCTGTCACCATGTCCTTCTTCGAAAAGGCCACTGTTAAATTATGAATTAATAGAGAGTTGAATCATAACGTTTAGATGAGTGTGGGCACAAATATCAACCATGAGAGTTCACTATCTCTGGGCTCGACTCACGTAATATTCAGCACTACTAAATTTAATCTTTCAAGAAGTGTGTGTTCTGAATAACGTTTAGAATAAACCACAAACATTTAAAAATTATAATATTTTTTATTATTTTCCTTTATTTTGTATTCCTCATAGTATGTTTAAGGAGGAACACATGGGAGTTTGTTGTTGTTGTTGTTGTTGTTTTTATTCTTACGGGTTTACCCAGAGCCTTACATGCTAGGAAGCTATTCTACCATTAAAATGCATCCTCAGCCCAGAATGAACTTTTAATATGACTTAAAAATTCGATTGGAGCTTTTATTCTATCAAGCCCTCTTATCATTTGATATGAACCTTGCAAATAGACCATAGGTGGATAACAATTAAGTTTTAAAATGGCATAAAAGTAAAAAATTTCATTTAATTTTAATTGTTTTGCTATTTATTCATTAGATGAATGACTATGAATCAAATAATGTAAGTGTGACTATAAGTTAAATAACAACATGAAAATGGGCAGCATGATAATCCTATAAATGATTTTTTTGGAGTAGGCATAAAAATTACTTAGCACCTACATAGTCAGAACAGATTCTGAATTTTGTGAACATTTTTGTGAGTTTATTTCATATATATTAGATAATGGGAATATAATGTTTTATTAATGTCAGCAAATGACAGACAGCAGATACAAAATTAATAAACCATAAAATTATACCTCAACAAATACAAATAGATATGTATGGCTTAACCAGTACTTCATCTTATTAAAAATTACTCAGGAAAGTATTTGTGTGAAAGCACCTCAAAATATAAACAAAATTATGTTTCAGATTATTCATTTATTAAACCTTGATGAGACAGCTTTAGAAAATTTATATAATTCCTGAATGACAAAATTGCAATGCTGTATAAACTGTAGCAAAGAAAAAAATATTTAAATAAGTCACAATCAACACTATTGTCTCTTTGAATGCTATATACATATGCATGGGTACGTATATAAACTATATATAGTATGAAGAAATACTGAGAAAGCCTGATGCTGATAAAAACTGCAAGGCTTGAACAGCTATTTTTCACTATGAAGTTGCATTATATCATCATAAATAGATGGGAATTCTTATTGCTCTTATTTAAAATTTATCAACTATAAACAAAAAATTGTCAAACTATATTGCCCTCAAATTATTTATCAAGAGGCCATTATTTTCCTATCTTTCTATTTACACATTTTATATTCATATGCATATAATTATATATATATACATATATTAGACTGACAATTGTTCAATCTGTAACATATATGTGATTGGTCATAATAAAAACTCCCTATGCAAAGAACTTTAGATTTCATTAATATTATATTTATATTGTGTATCACATAGTTTACTGGGCTTTCTCAAACACAGAAATAAAAAATAGAAACGTGGTATCTATCTTCAAGTATTTTTCTACCTAGACAAGATAAAATAATTGAATCTAAATATTATGTAGTTGAATCACTGTTCCGAACATTTAACACCATTGAAATTTGAAAGAATTCACTAGTTGTGTGTGTGTGTATCAATGAGGTGCTCATCAAGAACAGAGCTCAGGCAGCACTGCCAGCTCAACAGGAAAGGGATGGATGGAAAGGAAGAAGTTGTTAATTCTCCAGTCCTAATATATTCATTATTGGTTTTTTAAATTCTGAGGCTTCAAGTAGCATTGGGACCAAGCATAAAATAAAATTACTCCCACAGCTTCTGCTCACTTAGATACGCTTATGTCCTGTTTTTTAGGACAGCCGAATATTCTTACTGTTTTACCTTAAACTTAACTCAGTCCACAGAGGACAGTAATGGAAGATATTATCCACTCCTTCCCTGAGTTGTTAGATGTCAGCTTTTTGCCGAGGGCAAATTTTAATGGCTGATTTGTGGATCTTTACTTCTGGAGGTTTACTACAGAAACACTGATATAACCTCTACCCAGAGCAAACACCCATTCTAATAAGAACACACCAAACCTAAAAACGCACAAGGAAGAGAAAAATCCTGGCAGGAATTAATCTACCATTTTCACACATCTGCCCAAGGGAGGTATTGTAATTGCAAAATTTACTCTAAGACTGCTGAGACTCATAGTAATTATGTTTCTCTCTCTTTTTTTTTAATAGAAATAGCCACAGGTGGTAACAAATTGGGTTTTGAGATGGGGAACTGGGCATGTATTCTAACCCAAATTACTGTGTAATTGTCTTGATTATAAAAAAAAATTACGAAAAATCTATTGTTCAAAATCAAAAGGAAAAAATATTAAATGTATTCCTTATCTTTGCTTTGTTTTTCACTACTCAGGTATTTGGTATCAGGCACATGTGATATCAGGATGACATCTCAGAACAGGCCTCTGGTGATAACTCTTGATAACTGCACTGATTGTTCATTTGTTTAAAAGGATCATCTTACCAAACTTATTATCATCTAAGGATAAACAGCAGTTTTCCTCTGAAGGTCAGGACCTAAACAAAGCTAATAATTACTAACCATGATCTGCCTTCATTAAACGTTCAAGGTTAGAGATGTTTACTTCTGCCTATGAATTGATATTGAACTGTTTGCTATTTTCATACATATCTGCTCTCAGCAATTCTACATATTGCTCTAAAATTAACTTAATTCCATAGAATAATTAAACTGTTTTCTGATATTACTGACAAATTTCACATGTTCTATGCCCAGTAATATATATCCAAACTCAACTACTTAAACCACAGATATTTGAAGTTATAAGGTCAGGTTACAATGAGAGACAAAAAATAGGGGCTGTTGTTACTACAACTTAAACCCATGTTAATATTCAAATAATAATAAAGCAAATAACCAAATATTTTACATATGTGGAGATGTTTTACTCTGTAATTTTTATTTAGATACAATGAAAATATTAAGATGAAGAATTTATTTCTTTTTTTTGGGGGGTGCCTTGTGATTCCTCTTATGTATGATCTTGATGCAATAAGTTTAACTTAGACAAACTTTCCCTAAGTGCATGAAAAACTGCAATATAGGCTAGCAAGCAAGGCCAGTGTGTTCCCATAACGAGATCACTATAATTTTTATTACAATCTTATTCTGTTTTTGACAATCTAACTGCAGAAATCAAACTAACTCATCTTAAAAACTGATCTGAAGATTTGTGGGACTAATAGTTATGAAAATATGTATCATCAAGGAATGTCAGGCAGGAACTAGAAAACAATTCCCTTTGTAATAAAAGCCAATTCCCTTCTCTTCCAAAGCAGGCAAGTAAAAATATTTTTCTTTCTAAATTGTTGGTAATTTTATAGGCAACTGCTTTCTTAAATATTCTAATTTCTTGTTTTCATGTTGTGTCATCTTTTGAAATAAAAGCAGTGGTAAGAAGCCCACAGTGCTAATTTGTACATGTAGTTAAGTTATTTATTTTCTGTAGTAAAAGCAGCTCAGTTATATATCCAATTTTTCTGTTGCTAGAAAAAAAATAACATAACATAGGTTATTCAATTATACAATAATATTGGCAGAGTGTGATAAAATAAACTGTTTGAAGAATAAATAGCTCTAGCAAACGTATTTATATTGAGGACTGTGATTTGAAAAACAAAGTTGCACGGAGGGGTGGAAAACCTATAGTATCAAGATTTCAAATTGGTTTAGAATATTTACAGTGGAAAAGTAATTCACAGAATTTGCTTAAGACATTGTCTAGATTTGGAGTATAAGAATAAGAAAATGGTGATCCTTGAATCCTTCCAAGCAATAAAATAGCTGTCCATTTACATTTTGTACAAGAATACAAAAAACAAAATTTTGGATTCAAACTTTAACTTTGGGTTGAGTTTCCCTTGGAGGATATTAAAATTTTACGTGTTCCTATGATTATTAAGAGTTCAGTCAAAAATGATATAAGTGCATATCGTATGCCTTGTATTAACAACCTTTCAAACTATTACATGAAAATAAACATGAGAGAAATACGTATATAGCATCAGTTATGTAGAGAATGTGAGTTACTTAGTCAGTCCTCAAATTCGGTTGCCTTAAAGCAGGAACACTGCTAATATAGCAGTGGGACCTCTCAGAATGTAAAAATTGCATCTGCATAGGTATTAACATAATTTATAAGCATAAAACTAATGTTTGCAAATAGCAGCAAACATTTGTTATTGTATCCTTTTGAAATTTGAAATTCATTCTAAAAGCTTTGGCTTTTAAACCCTGAAAAGACTGCTTTTAGCTGGTAAAGTAAACAAGAAGTTGTCATTTAAATGGTACCTTTAATGTGTTCCAGTAATTAAAAATCAATAAAACATTAAAAGTTTCAAAAGTATTAAGTGCTGTTAGGCCACAGTATTTTTTAGAAACAATTAGGATCTTTAAAATTATAGTATCCTTACCATAACAATTTAATATAACATTAATATGGTAGACGGGACTATTTCAAAAAATTTAAATATAAAGAAAATATGATAACATGGATTTTGAAATATTTTTTAAAATGCCAGAGTAAAATGAATTCCTAACATTATTTAAGCATTTAATGTATTCCATTTCTCTAATCAAACCAAAGTCTATTTATGTAGATTAGTTACTTATAAAGTTTCATTTCCCCAACCTGTATTTATTTTGTGATCACAAAGCTTGTTAACTTAAATAGTTTTTTATTGTCATGATTCATTTTCCCATAATTATGCTGTTTAGCTGCCTTATTTTTGAATAAATATATGCAAACGTGCCAATCATATTCAGCGTAGTTATGCTAGATGCTCAATGAACCATAAGAACAATTTCACTACAATAAAACTCCCTGGAATAGATCCAAAGCAGGGCCTACAAATACTAGTAATCAGAATGTCACTATGACCAGAACAGAAAAACAATACTGTGTCACATGAATATCAAGACTCTCTCCAACACTGCCCCCAAACCAATTTCATAGTCAATCATAGAATACAGTGCATGTAAGTGAAACATGCCTCCCATAAAGCCACAACTTGCTTTTATATCTTGCTGTGAGTTTTTCTTTTATGCTACACCTTAAAAATACCAAACTGATTCCTCTGCAGTAGCAGCAAAGCACAAGGATATTTCTGCTTAGTCACAGTGAGGATGTTGATGCCATTAAGGACTTCTTTATTATAGATGATTTATTTCCAGAGACCAAAGGATAGCAATACATCACTGTCAAAACTAGCAGTGAAAGCTATGACTTGCTGTAAAATAGTGTATGCTGCCATTGAGGGGAATTCATGTCAAAATCTCCTTTACTAAAGTAGGTTGACAATAGATTAGTGTAGGTCTGATGAACTTTGAAAGTGTCTTGTAAGTGTGTAGCAAAAGTCACTCTATCTTCAAAATGATGAGTAAAAAAAATGAACTGTATGTTATTCACTAGCAATTATACATCATTGGTTGGAGGAATTTAATCCAAAGAAATCACTTCACTAATGCTTTACTAAAATATGACTTTAAGGTAATGCCCTGTGGGATTTATTAAAGAGACGTATTACCTAGGGGAATACATTCTAGAGCAATGACTAATGTCGTAATTAGTGGGTGCATTTGTAAGAATGTACCCACTATTGAGTGTATTGCAAGACTTCTCTGCATCAGGGAGTTAAGTTTCATTTCCTCACTGGCCTGAGCCCAGCTGTAGGGACTTTTCCTCTTGGTCTTTCATCATCAACCTTACACCATATGTTTTTAATGTTTCCACTCATGCCACCAGTCCCAAAAGTATCAAACATTTGCCCGACATTTGTTTTTACTTTCCTTAACCCTTAAGCTTCAAATTATCATGTTTACCATATTTTCAAAGGGAAATATGAGTTGTTCTTTAAAAAGTGAATTGCTTTGAATTAAAAATTGTAAAATGAGATATTTGTGCTTGTATATTTACAGTCATATTTGGTGCCGAAAATACTCACATGCATAGATAAATATAAATATAGGTATGCACATAACTGCTTTTTCCAAAAAGTTTATTTCTTTATAGTTTAATAAACATAGGCAAGGCTAACCTTATTAAATGCAAGTAAAACTCTATTACTTTTAAGAAATCCCAGATAGTTTTTAGCTTGTATGCTCTGTGTTCCCATATGCATTTCTGTTGCACTATATTACATAAGCAGCACTCACATGAGAAATTTCAGATCTCATTCATGACAACAGTGCTGCCTCATGATATAGTAAAACTACTGCAACTCAAAACAACACTAAACATTCATCCCAAATTTTCAGTCTTTTCTCCACTAAAATGCACCTATTCCAAACTTCTTTAACTGATATGATAGCTGGGTGTTATGTTAGGAGTGATTACTTTAAATTTATATAAAGGTATTTTAGCAATGTAAAGGTGTGACTATGATGCACATCTTCAAACGCTTGACTTCATACACAGAACTTCATGAGCAAACAATGCATTCAGTGGTTATTTTCCACTTTAAGGAATATAAGCTATTTTGTAAATAAACTTAAAAATTTGAGATAACAATTTTAGGGCATATTTTTCTCTGATCCAGTAAAATCTTTCAATAAGGAAAATATAATTGCTGAAAATATAATTTCAAAAACTTTGACGTATCTGTATATGTAATGCTATGTATTGAAATAACATAACTCATCCAAATACTGTGTATTTAAATGAAATATGAAATTTATTACTTCTACAATTTTAAAAACATAACAAAATTTCATCTCAATGTGTTGATGATCAAAAATCACCTGGTTATAACTTTAGAAATTTTGTTGAAATTTGGAAGCTAGTGGGTTATAACAGTTATAATTTTTGAAGAGCTTGTATCTCAACTATAAGAAAAATAAAATTATGTGGCTTCCAGTTTTATGGGAATGTTTTCTTTTGTTGTGAAATAGAGAAATTTACAAAGGTTTATGTTAAAGGTGATATATCCACAGAAACAAATACAGCTAAGAATAACATTAGCTTTTTAATAGGAGCACTAACAATAAGTTTGGAACTTTAAAAATAAGTTATAAAGCTTCACAGAAATTGCAACCAACTAATGTTCAGCTATATTCTAGATTGCTTAATACTTCACGTAATTTGGATTCATAATTTTACAAAAAGTTTTGATGGTGTGTACTCATTAAACTAAAGTGGAAGCAAATCCTGCTATGTTTTCAATAATCTTTGAGGGGGGGGAAAAGAAAAAGAGCAAAATACCCCAGGAAACATGCAGCCTGACAATGCCATTCCTTTCCTGCTCAATCCAACATAATCCTCATAAGTAAGGATTATATACTTTGTGAAGAGTAAGGAGTGCAAGAGACTAAGCAAGTGGTACCTTCTTAGCATAAACACTGTAGCAAAATATCTCCAAATCTGAAGTGACACCAAAACATATTTATACTGTGCATCTGTTGCTGAAGTCATTAATTTAAAGGAATACAAGCTATGAAAGATCATGTGTGGTCTTGGTAACTCATCTGAACAGGCTTCTATATTGAAAAACCTTCTGTGTTTAGAGAAATGTGAGTAAAGACACACAAAGAATATCATTATAAAAGACACTTTAGCTTTCGTCTTTACTGAAATAAAGTTAACTCTTTATACATGGTAACTTACTCCTTTACAATTCAACCTCACTTTTTTTGTATTTGGCGTTCCTCTAGGGACCTATCATATACTTATTTAGTTCGTTATATCCAATATATTATGCTTGATATTTGCTACACTGTAAGCCTCATGGATATATCTTGAGAGATTTTTATTGTTTTTCATGAGGACTCTGAAATAAATGGACATGACATTTTAAAGTTGATCTACAAAAACTGTACTTTTTAAAAAACTTTATTTAGGAAATCTTTTTCCCGAGTTAATACATTTTCTTTGATAAGAATATATTAAAAACTGACTGTAATGGATATTATGGGAGAATACAGATATTAAAACAAAACAAAAGCCAGGAAGTCATATAATTCGTGTGCCCAGCCTTCTCCCTTCTTCTCAGTGAGGAGATCACTGAAAATACCTGTTGAGAAGTTGCCTGAGATAAGTTACTTTCTCGTTTTGCTTTGTTTTCCTGAGCAGGAGCTCAGGCATCTCAGGTTGGCCTCTCTGTGTAATCCAGAGTGACTTTGGACTTCTGACTGATTTCCTGCCTTTACCTCCCTACTGCTGAGATTATACGTGTGAACTTCTTAATAAACCACAGTTGACAATTATTCTTAAGAGTTAGTAAAGATGTCTCTATTAATGTTATATTTAATATCACAACACAAAATAATATATATGGAAATATCTTGAGTGGAAAATGCTCTTATTATTTTATGTAATAGTCTACCTCACTTTCTTCAAAATCTATGTTCCTATTTTTCAGTGCAACTCCTATACCTTATAATAAATAAAATGTTATGCTATAACCTAAATGTAGCAGTATACTTCTTATGTTATTATAGATATTCTAGTCACACGTATATTGTCTAAACACTTTATAGCCTGATTTTGTTTATAGAAATTCACAGAACTGAATAAAAATGAAATGTCTTTCCTCAACTCTGTTAATAGATATGCACCTGAAATGAAACAAGACCTGCAAGAATTAACCTTAGGTTCTGCAATCAAAACACTTTCAGGCTGAAAGCAGTTTTAACTTTATCTAATGCGAGGTGTATAGCTCCAAAGTTCCTGTATTTCATATCACCTTGTTTTACACGGTATTGCAACACAGTTATGAAAGTTTGTTCAGCACATTTATAAAGGCCTACCATGCACTCTCAAACCACCATGCAAGATACAGGAAAATAAGGATGAAACAGAGCTACTAGCTGCTGATCCAGCTTGATTTTGCAGAATAAGACTTTACCTTAAGAAAGAGACATGAAATTAGTAGCATATTTACTTTGCAGGCTTAACTGTGAACATGGTATCAAATGAGCTTGATACAAGATTACAGAATTCCTGTAGACTCTCACCATTCAACTTGAGCACACTGTGGGTTGCAGCACAAGTGTTGAGGGAGAGAAAGTCAGAGGTAGCAACTGGCTAACTTATTATGGTTTCATAATGAACAGGAAGTTAAGTATGCTACATTTGCAAGGAGAGTAATTCCTCAGAATTCTATAACTCAACTTTTAAGAAATAAGGTGAGGAAAAAACTGTTAGCCATTTAGGTTGAAATGTTTTTTTAAGACAAAAGTAACAGAAAATTGACACACCTTGGGAAAAAACACCAAATTGAAACTAAATTCCATTTTGTATTTTGGTGGGATGGATTAACATTTTGAAAGGAAAAGAATAACAGGACAGTATTTTGCTTTCAGCAAATTGTGGGAAGGTTTGGATAGTATATGTTTTTCTTGGATTTAGTTTTACTATCAGTGAGGATCCACCACTATCTTTTACAACCAATGACCAGCTTCAAAGCCAATATGGTTAATATAGAATAAACACTACATCCCTCCAAATTTAGGAATATTACTAATCAAGAGTGCTCTTCTGTAGTCTGACTAAGAAGACACACTTGATGAGAATTTTACAGCTTGACTTTATGATTTTTTTTATGTTGGAAACTAGACTGGAATTCAGCTCACAACCCTTGAAATAGATGATTAAGCATCAGCCTTTTGTGACTACCTTGTCATTGGCATATATAGGCAGATATGCAAAATATCTGAGATTCCAAAATGACTACAGAACATCTATAAACATTTTATCATAGTTCCCTCTATAGAGAAATTAGTGATCATTAGTATCAATTTCATGCAATTACAAGAAGACATTTTTAGAAGCCAAGTATTTATAGTTGAGGATTTCTTCCATGTTTCATATAAACCTTAAATCCATGATTACAAGATCTACGCTGAATACGATACAAAGTGGAATTTGATAGTTTAATAGGTAATAACATCATACTTGATGAATCTCGTTCAGTTGGACACTGCACTGTCATAGGATATACTTTCTGCTTAGCATTAGAACATGAATGGTTTATATGAACAGGGCTATGAACCTTCAACACTCCCTTTGAACAACAGTAATTTTACTGAGACAAGCTTTTCAAGGCATAATGATATGGACAAGTGACATTTCATTTACTTCAAACTAAACTTCCCCCTCAAGTGTCACTTTTGGTTATGCTGAGCTGCAAACTTCAAGCACTGCTCATTCAGAGTAATTTGTAACAACACATGTACGGAATATTATGATAACCAAGAATTAATTTTTTCCTCAGTAGTGAATAAAGAAAGCTAGAAGGTGACCGGACAACCACAGCACAGGAATCTTTTTTAAAGAATCAAAGTGTTATGCTTTTGGCAATAATTCTGTTTTCATCTTATGTTAATAATGTGTGTAGAGACCCTTAAAACTGTAGAGCTCCTCAAAATATACACTGTTGGAAAGCAAATAATGTGGGATTCACTGCAATTTAATCCCCTGATATCAATGACATTAAAATGATCTTATGAGTCTTTGGGGTAGGCTCCTCATTCCTTAGTGACCACTGGAAACTCACAGGAATACCATAGTACTAGAGAAATTCCTTTCAAAGATCTTACCTTGTTACTATTTCTAACTTGTATAAAGCACTTTAGAATGTGACTCACACTTCCAAAGCTTCAGCTGAAAGTTTAGTTAAGGAATAAACGGTGCTCATATTCCTAAAACAGTTTCAAAATATAAAACTAATTTCTCAGAGGGTGAAACTTTGTGCAAATTGAGTCACAGCTTAGAGCACTGACCTGGTGACTACTCTGTGCTCAAGAAATTAGCTCCAATCTGAGATATAAATTTCTTATTAACGTAAAATGTTTTAGTCGAATAAAACTCATTGGAGAAAATTAAGCTTTCTATTATAGTAATCCTGTTATGGAAAGAAATGTAGCCCTGCAATAGAAGAAAGTTTAAACATTGACAGTTGCTGTTATTTGAAAATGTGTAAAATAAACTTTAAAAATGCAGGCTGCTTAACTGTTTACGGGGGAGGGATTCTGAACTGGAAATGGTGTGCACACAGGGTCAAAGGTGTGAACAATTTTCAGTTAACTACTCCCTACCCCCGCGTCTTGCTGCTGGCCATCTAGCATGCCCTTAGGCAAAGGTCTCAGGACAGCACCACCAAGAGCTTTCAAGTGAAGTCCCCTTAACTCTAAAAGTCTCCTACCTGAATTATGGACATCCGAGTGGCAGGGGTCTCGCTCGAATTAGTCCCTTGTCCCGTGAAGCTGGTGTGGCAGCCTGCGTGCCCCTGCGGGACAGTCAGGTTGTTGGAGGCTGGCTTAAGATACATCACCTCTGACCTGGGCGAGCTGAGGGGCAGGCGGGTTTGGTAGTCGAAGTACATAGGGGAGGTGGCCAGGGAGGGACTGCTCACCACGTTCATGACGTTCATGGCGTTCCTCTCTTCCACCTCACTCTGCACCAGCATGATATCGTTTTTGTTGATTTTCTTCTTCTTGCCCTTCCCCCCGCCTAGCTGCGGGTGGCTGTACTCAGCGATGCGGCAGTTGTAAGTGCGAATCTCCTTGTTTTCCCGCTTACACTTAACAGCGATGGTGACCATGGCCGCTAGGAGGATGATGGAAATCGTGCTCAGAGTCACTATGAGAGGCAGCGACATGTCCCAGTGGTGTCGCTCGCCATTCACTCTCGGCACCCCCTCGGGCAGGGAGCCGCTCACCGAGCGAATGATGAGTTTGGCCACGGCGGACAGGGTGGGCTTGCCGTGGTCGGTCACTTTCACCACCAGCTCCACCACGGGGGTCACGTCTTCCCAGAAGGGGTGCAGGGTGCGGATCTCGCCGCTGGACGGGTCAATCTCGAACAGGTGGTCGTCGTTGCCATCCACGATCTCATAGGTTAGGCGCCCGCTCTCCCCGAAGTCGCTGTCCAGGGCGCGCACGGTGCTGACCAGGTAGCCCAGGCCAGCGTTGCGGGGGACCTGCAGCTCAGCCGTGTCGTTCTGTAGCGTGGGGAGCACTATCACGGGAGCGTTGTCGTTCACGTCTAACACCGTCACCCTCACCGTGGCGTTGCTCTCCAAGTGCGCTGGCGCCCCCGAGTCTTTCGCCAGCACCTTGAACTCAAAAGCCTTCGTTTGCTCATAGTTAAAGGAGCGCAGGGCATAGATGGCCCCGTTAGTGGGGTTCACGGATACGTAGGTGTAGATGGACACGTCGCCTATGTGCGAGGGGAGAATGGAGTATGACACTGTCCCGTTTTGACCCAGGTCGGGATCCTGGGCTAGCACTGAACCCAGGTATTCTCCTGGGATGTTGTTTTCATGAACCTGCAGCACGTACAGCCCTTTGGTGAAGCGGGGCGGGTTGTCATTCTCATCCAGAATCTTGACGGCGAACGACTTGGTGGAGTTGAGCGGAGGGGAGCCCCCGTCCCGGGCCACGATTGTCACGTTGTACTCGTCCTGGGTCTCGCGGTCCAGCGGACGGTCGGTCACCACGGTGTAGAAGTTGTCGTAGTTCTCCTCGAGCTTAAAGGGGACGGAGCCAGGCCCCCCGAGGCCACCTCCAGTGCCCCCTCCACCTAGAACCCTACACTGAAGCTGCCCGTTCTTGCCCGAGTCTCTGTCGGTGACCCGAACCAGGGCGATGACGGTGCCAGGCGGGGCGGCCTCGCTCAGCGCCCCCTGGCGCACGGAGACGAAACCAATGGACGGCGCGTTGTCGTTGCGGTCGATGAGCTTCACCGTGACCTTGCAGTGGGCCGGGATCGGGTTAGGACCCAGGTCTCTGGCCTGCACGTCGATCTCCAGCATGCCATTCTCCTCATAGTCCAGGTTGCCCTTAACGCGGATCAGGCCGGTTTTGGGATCGATCGAGAAGAGCTCCCGCACGCGGTCGGGCACGTAGCTGCTGAAGGAGTAGAGCACTTCCCCGTTGGGCCCCTCGTCAGCGTCGGTGGCGTTCAGATCGATGACCACGGTGCCCAGCGGCGCGTTCTCGGGCAGCTCCACCAAGTAGGATGGAGCCTCGAAGACGGGGCTGTTGTCGTTGGAATCGATCACCTTCACGTTGATCTGCACGGTGGCGGAGCGCGGAGGCTCGCCGCCATCCAGGGCGGTCAGCACCAGAGTGTGGTGGTTCTGCAGCTCGCGGTCCAGCGCCTTTTGGATGACCAGCTCTGGGAACTTGGTGCCGTCGCCGCGGGACTTGACGTCCAGGGCGAAGAGGCCGTGGTCGTCGCGGGTAAGCAGGTAGGTGCGGAGCCCGTTCTCGCCGGCGTCCGGGTCGTGTGCGCTCGTGAGGGGAAAGCGGGTGCCCGGCGCCGCGTTCTCGGAGATGTCCATCTCGATCTGATCCGAGGGGAAAGAGGGAGCGTTGTCGTTGATGTCCTGGATCTCCACCTTGATCATGCAGATCTCCTTGTCGTTCGCGAACACCTCCAGCGACAGCTGGCACTTGGCGTTGTGGCGGCACAGGGACTCGCGATCGATGCGCTGCTTGGTGTAGAGCAGCCCGCTGTCCGCGTCCACGTCCAGCAGGTGCGGGGCGGAGTTCTCCAGCACTCGGTAGCTGCCGGACTTGCCTCTCCCGCCGCCGCCGCGCTCCGCCGGCGGAAGCCCGGGCTGCAGTCGGGCATCCTTACCAATGTTGCCGATCACCGTGCCAGCCCCCTGTTCCTCTGGCACCGAGTAGTTGAGGTTTTTGAGTGTCAGGGCAGGGGCCCACAGAAGAAAGCAGCAACAGATGGAGAGGTACATCCCAGACCGGTGGGGTGGGAACAGGAGCAGCCGGACTGGAGGTGCTGGCCAGTGGGTGCGCGCCAGGCTGGAACCGGGGCGGAGCGTGAGAGCTCAGAGCGAGCCACAAGTCTGTCCAGTCCTTCCTCCTCTCCGCACCCGGGCTGCGGCACCGGCAGTCTCTCCTTATTCCGCTCAAGTTGCCCGAACCTGTTGATCTACAGCATTCGCACCGGGAGGGAGGTGGGGGGGGGGAGCAGCGGAGCTGCAGCAGCTCGGAGCCAGGCGGCGACTCCCTGCGGCTGAGGGCGAGCCCAGGGCTTTGTCTCTCCCGCCTGGACTTCGGGAGGCTCAAACTTGCGTGATGACGCCGGCGATAGGAAGGAAATCGAGTCTGGGAGAGATGATAATGAGCTGAAGAATTCGTGGGTTTTCCTCGCTCCCGCCAGGCGCAGTAAAATCCACTCCCTCCGGCAGGCTACAGGAACACTCTTCAGATCGGGTGGGGGGAGGGCTTTGGGAGGTGTGTCTCCAGGCAGATCAGAAAGTGGAATCCTTAGTTACTCGTATTCGGCGACGAAATTGACGGGAATGAGCTGGGACGAAGAAAGAGTCACGGATGCGTATGCATATCTGAGGCTTCGCTTCCCCGGCGCACGGAGAAATGTCTGCTGGTTGTGCAGGATGGTCTGCCAGTGTTTGCTGCATTTAAAGATCTAATCTTGCATTGCTGGCTTAGGCAGCGGCGGCAGCGGACTGCATCTCCGAGCCAAGTCCTCTCTCTCTCTCTCTCTCTCTCTCTCTCTCTCTCTCTCCCTCTCCCTCTTTCCCCTTCTCTCCTTTCCGAGCAGCGAAAGGGAGGGGAAGAAATGCAGCGGAAAAAAAAAAACCCACAAAAAAAAAAAAAAAAAAAACTAGTGTCCCGATTTGTAGTTTCCTCCCCCTGCCAAGCTCCTCCCTCTCTTCCTCGGAAAAGGCTCTCCCCCCAAAATCAAGAAAGCCACAGCCTGATCAGCATTTGCGCTGAGAGCCCATTGGGAGGAGAAAATATAGAGATCTATCTCCGCCTCTGTTCGTAGAACACTCTGGTGTCTCTACGCCAAGCCGGGAGCCGCCACTACCATCCCATCCTCTTCCTGCAAGCAAGGACTTCTCTCCATGCAGTTTAATCCCAGTTCCCTTCTCTTGCCAGGCGAAAGGAAATCAACAGGCAACTCATGGTTAGATGTGCAGATCTGAAGGGGGAGGGGAGGGCAGGGCAGAATAGAAAGGGGAGGGGGAGGCTACCCTCCCAGTCCTATCACACACACTCGCCCTGTCTCTCCCTAGAAGGGAAACAGTCTCTGCATTCACAGGGCTGGGCTGTCAAGTGGCTCTTTTCTTTCTATTCAGCATCTCCTTCCAGCGGCCCAGCCTACCAGTCCTTTTCTTCTAGAGAGGAAACCCTGGAGAGGAGCAAGAGTGGTGAATCTTTTTAAAGAGAATAAAGTGCAGGCTTCTTCTCTCTTCTGATGATTATTATTTTAAATTGGAGGAGTAGGGTAGGGTGGAACGCATCAAGGCTTGGCGTGATGCATTCTGCAGTCTGGCTCTCACGGTCTCTGGTCGACTTGGGGAGGGCAGAGGGCGAGGAGCTGCGGCCACCGCGGTACTGCCCGGGCGCCCACCCGGTGGAAACTACCTCCACCTCCAAGGGGAGGTTAGGCTCGGGCTGCTCTACACATTACGCCTCCTTCTCCAGGCGCCTTCGGCGTACGGGAATGACACATCCAGAAATGCAGGTGTTCTGATCCGCCGGATGAGTCAGAAGCAGCGGAACGAATCGTATTCGCTCTCCCTTCGCGGTCCTCCCTTCACAGACATTAGTTGCGGCTTCTCCCTAACGCTTTCTCTGACTCACTCAAAAGGAAAAAAAAAAAATTAAAAAAGCTGGATTCACGTTGGGGTGGGGTGGGGGGGACGCAGAAAACGAGAAAAAGAGAGCGGGGGAGAAAGGCGAAGCCGAAACCAGCAGCACTTTTTACTCTACCTCTTCCGGCCGGAGTCCGAGGCTCTCTGCAAAACAAGGCGTCTGCTTTGCCACCGATTTTTATTTGTTTGTTTGTTTTTAAACCTGTCCACTTGGTTAGGCGCAAGATGCCCCCAGATCTCTCAGTCTTAGGGGAGGGGGCACGCTTCCAGGAACGGTTCACAGCTTAGCACAGGATCCTAGTTCAAGATTTTTTTTTTCCTCCCAGGGATCTCTATTCACAAAGTCCAGCATCGGTGTGCATAGCTAATTGTGCAGTCTGTTGCGGAGGGATGCTGCTTTTTTTTTTTTTTTATTCCTCCTTTTTAATTTTGTATTTTTTTTTTCCTGTCACGGGTGATTCTCTTTCAGTCTGGTGCGCTGCCTGTCAGGATCACCCCAGAGCCTGGGAAAGACGTGTAGGTTTCAAACCGAATAAATCCACCTAGGCCGGCCGAGGAGCGGAGGGAAGGGAAGGCTGCAAATTCGATTCAACAGTTGGAGCAGTGTCTCCGGGCCGGCCCTCCTCTGCTGCGGCAGCCGCCGGGGCTCGCGGTCCCGATGCTCTCCCCAGCGCCTCTCGCTGACTGACTCTATTCACCTCACGCCGCCGCTTAAACATTGAGACGGATTCCCCGCCAGCCAATCGACGCGCGGAGCCAGGCCCCGCCCCCTCGGCCCACGCCCAATGGGAGGCGGGAAGAGGGCAGGCGTGGGCGGGGCCGGCAGCCCGGGCGCTTTAGAGTCGTGGACCGGCCCGGGTCGGGGGCTGGAGCTCCGGGGGGCCCTGCCGAGCCCGCGCTAGGTCTCCGCGACGGCGCCCCGGGCCCGCACCGCCGCTAGCTCCTCGGCCGCCGGCCTCCGGAGAGGAAAAAAGTTTCACAGTCGCTGGCTTTTACACGGGGATCGGATCCGCAGCCAGCCAGCCGTGGGGAATCCCTGCATACTTTGCAGAGAGAGACAGAGAGAGAGAGGGGCGCAGCTGCGGTCTTCCCGACGCGTGGCCGCGCGCACAGCAGCACACCTCGTCCACACACGCACACGCATGCACAAACACAGAGTCCAAGGGAGTTGCAGATTTTCTGACTAACCCCCCCTCTCCCCCGCACTCGTCTGAAGGAGGTGAGGAGTGTGTGTGTGTGTGTGTGTGTGTGTGTGTGTGTGTGTGTGTGTGTGCGTGTGTGTGTGCACGCGTTTTCGCACCGTGCGGTGAACGTTCCAGTGAGTGCGGGTTTAAGTCCAGTGTTGGGGAGCCAACTGTGCCAGCTAGCTCTGGAGCAAACACGCCTCGAGCAACAGCAATCAATATGTAACTTTCCTCATCCAGGGAGAAATCCCGGCTGTCCCCAGGCACCCATGCAAGGAAAGTCACTTGATTATGAAAGTGTTTCAGAAGAAAAGCAGACGCCGGTGCAGAGAGAGGCAGTGTCTCCAAGGAGGGGGTAAAAATGCCTCTCTTAAGTCGTGTTTTGTAGCTTCATGAAACTGAAATCTGGTTGAACAATATTTAGAGTTCTACCTTTTCCATCTCCTATTACAGGTCACAAGGTAACATGAGGACCCTCAACACCCCAAAGCTTTGCTGTCTCGTTCACCTTACTAAAGTTCCAAATAACAATTGGTATTGTTTCAAACCAAAGACCTCTGATAATATTTTCAAAGTCTCTTATATGTAGAAGCTGAACTGTTAGGCAAGAACTTATATCAGTAGGAGATTAAAGATGCCTGTTTTATAACTATAATCTAATCTATCAATCTGTTCGTCTATCTATCTCTGTCATCTATCTCCCACCTCCATCCCTGCTCTAAATTCTGCATCTTCTCCCGCTTCAAAACTTGCTTTTGCCCAAACTACCTTCACAACCCAAACATCAACAAGTCACTGTAAGGTTTGCTTTTGATCTAGCAGTTCTGGAGAAGAGTTAAAAGAGAAAAAAAGAAACTGGTGGACTGAAATAGAGAAGGTGAGTCTTTTTATTGCTAGAGTATTGATTGTAATTCATAAATACTGAAGTTAAGTTGCCATTTATAAATTGTGGATGACTAACATACAAATCTGTAACATGAATCATTCAGAATTTCAAAGAAAATCAAATCCAAACCAATTACAAGAAAATTCTGAATATTGTTAGGGGGATAATTGCTTAAAGATTTCAGTAAAGGAGCTATTAATTTCCCAGAGCTTCAAGGAGATAACCTATAGTCTGATTTTGTAGTCTGGTCTCTTTCCAAATTTACCACTCCCTTGAGAGACCAACAGCTCAAAAATTCAAAGAGGAGCTCTTTTTAGTCAGACTTTAAAATTCTGAAATGTTCCTGTCTTGTCTTTTCTAAATAGGTTATTTCGCATATATGTTTTAATAAACAGGGGACTCAGCCTTGTCAAAATCTAGGCTGCTTTCTTAGGTGTTCTTTAACCACATAGCCTTGTAGAGTCAGAGGTTTATGTCTCTGGGGTTAGCAATGTTGGTCCAACACACATAGTTGGGAAACTGAGGCTTGTAATTGTTATGAACAGACACTACTGCCTAAAAGAGCAGTGATCACATATTCATCTATCAATCTTTATTTTTCACTTCTCTCTCTCTTCACTCTGCCCTAGTTCTAAGGATAAACACCCAGAGCCATGCAAAGCTAGGCAAGAGCTGAAACTCCTAGAAATGTCTTCAGAAACATTGTAAATTACACTTTTAAATGACCCTTTAAAAGTTATTTTTAATTGCCTCATGATGAGATATCTTTGAGTTTCACCATAACACAAAAGCAAAACATAAAAAGAATTTCAAGGTAGGTTACTATGGTGCATTGACATTATGGGCTTAACATTCATCACAGTGCAATGAAGTAGAAGGGAGATTGGAAACACAATGCCTGACAAAGGACATGATGATGTGAAAAATACATCTCCAGGAGCACGCATTTTCTGAGAACCCCCTACAGAGTAATTATGCCACACCGCCCCCCAGTGTTTGCTGAAAGAACTGTGTGCAAATGGTTAATGACTTAGGGCATCTGCCAAGAACAAAGGACACACAGATATCTTTCTTTTATTCCATGTTCCTGTAGTATTGAACATGGATGTTGAGTACTGACATGTATCCTAAGTAACTAATTTTATACTTATTATCTCTACGTTTCTAAAATATGAAATGGACCTGACTGATATCTCAGTTCCGATTGCTTGGCTTGTTTTCAATCAGTTGTGATAATCATATTTAACAACAACAACAAAAACCCTTTAATGGTTTTTAAAGTCTTTTTCTTCTTGTGTTCTTTTTAACTATCTTTAAAATATTGAGCTTTATTAGAATAAAAAAAAGATGATGTAAACATACTAGGCAGTTCAAAAATATTACTGGTTTTAAAGCATGGCAGGCTGTGTCATATATGTCATCATGCTAAGGAGTTTAGAAGACTATCATGTGCATGTACTAAAGCAATGTTAGATTTTTTAAGAACAGCTTGCTTGATAATCATTATTTGTAATTCATATTCAACTCGAAGCCAACATTTCACCCTTCTCTTTTTAAATGCACATATGCTGACCATCTCAAGATCATGTGTGCTCACTTTGAATCTGTGTGGGACCTATTCACTGAGAACATGTATTGTAAAAGTCGTAACATATGATTAATTAATAAAAACAAGGCGTGTAAGTTGATTTTAGAGATAAATTGATCAGTGTGTTGGAATTACTTCAATAAGAAATATTGTAGGTTAATTTTACAGGATATCTGAGCATATACTGCTATGTCAGTCTCATAACTCACTACACAGTATTAAGAAAAAAATTAAAATAGGACTTCATGGAATTTTATATAATTTATTCAATTTTGGCTCAGAGACATTCTTTATGAATGTGTAATTATGTGTTATAGATATCGTTTCAAGACTTTATTCTTGAAGCCAGAACCACTGTTCATGCAGTCTCCTGTAATTTACCCTGCTTTGCTATAATCATCAATTTAAAAGTATAAAGCTTATTTTTTAAAAAGCTGCTGTTTTCTGTATAGTCACTATGAACATGAATTTTAAAAATGATATTTTTTTAATTCTGTCTATCATTTTACTATCTGGCTTCATACATTAATTTTTTATGAAACATTTCAAACTAAATTTAATAGCAGGAAGTTTAGGTATTAGAATATCAAACCATACCAAATTTAAATTCTCAAAAGAATGAAGTATTGTGTTTATATCTAAGTGCCTCTCGTCTTTTAAAGATACATGTGGCTCCCATTTTATATTATTGCTGAATGTTTGCTGACTCTTAATCCAAGAGTATCTAAAAAATGGTGAAATCTAAACTGTTTCTGCTTGATGATGAATATAAATTGGTTGAGTAATATAAATTAACTGTAAATTTTATAGCATAGGAAGAATACTTTATAATTTAAATATTAAAAAAATCTGTCATACAAAATGAATTCTAAAAGTAAAAAGATTATATTAAAATAGTAATGGAAATTAAATGTAATGCTTGTCTGCTTTTAAGGAATATTATGAAATGCAACCATTAAGAAATAATGCTATATAGTATTTCTTTTATTGTATGTTAAGACATGAAAACATATACAGATGTATGTTCTTTCCTCAGCATAGTGTATTAACAATGGAGCTACAGGGTGAACTCAACAAGGACGTGCAAACTGAACCTGTAAGGAATTAATTCACAACTTACACAATGAATCGAGTAGACTTAAAAATCTGTGTATTTTCAATAAATTTAAAATTTTGTAAGTCAGAAGAAAATACTGATAAATTAATAACCAATGATCAATGGAAGAACTCCAACCCATCTTAGGGAAAATATGCTGAATTATAGAGAATAATTTAAAATTTAAAGATGAAATCTCTCTTTTTTGATTAAATGTTATTGACTATGAAATTGGTGTGTGTGTGTGTGTGTGTGTGATTGTGCATGTGAGTGGATGTGAGTGTGAATGTATGGAGATGTAAGTTGATAAACTAAGCCACCCTTTAAAATGCCTGTTACTATGTTAGTATGTTTGATGCAGAGCAATCCCAAAACGTTACTCCATATTAAATACATCAATGTATATTAAAAGGGAAATTGGGTTAAATTGTCTACATTAGCATACAGTACCATTACCATCATCTTAGCAAACTCCAAATGCCATAGTTAGGTCTTTTTCTGTCTTGCCAGCCAAAAAAGCACAAAATGAAATAAATTTCATAATCTCAAATCTCTTGCCCCCTAAGAAGTTACATACTAGCTCCCCCTTGTGGTCACTTTGACAGACATTCGGGTATTTAGAAAATTTACTGCATAGGAAAATTAGATTTGTTTAGTACTTCTGTATTGAGTTTTGAAATTCAGAGCTTATGAGTGAAATTTATAGATGTTAATTTATAGAGGTGGCTGCTAGATCACTAAATTAGTTGACACTGGGAAAAAAAAAGATGATATTAGGATTTCACGCATTGTGCAGCAATCTCATTATTTTTGAAGAGTTACGCATGTTAGGCACTGCTGACTGAGGCTGGGAAATGAGCCCTTGGAGGGGACCGGGAAGTTCATTTCAGTAGGTGGCAGTCTTTCCTCAGAGTCAGTTTTACAGTGGTGACCTGAAAAGATGTTTCAAACTGCTGTGTCACAGGAGGTCCCGCCTTTCAGGTGAGGCGGACTCCAGATGCTTATGATCAGTAATGGTTCTAGGAGTTCCCGCATCTGTAGCCATTATTCCAAGATATTTAACCTGCTTGTTATATAGCTATCACACTGAGATCAATGAGAGCAGTATGCTGGAAGGAGCTGAGCTCTCAGGAAAACAAATAAGTGTCCTACAAATCCTCTGCATTTTAATTATCATTCTAATCATTAACCTTTGCAAGTTTCTGTGACAAGGTCCTACTTGGGTAATTATGGCCTCCTTATGTAAATTCCTCCTTCAGTGAGCTATGCATATTATTTCTTCTCATCTTTAAATTCGAGTGCTGTCAAACAGCTATTGTCTGTTACTCTGGACATAGCATACTTTTTGCTTTACATAAAGCCTCCTTCCTGCTCAGAAACAAGTCTATTGTCAGGAAAATACTCTCTGGGTTTTTCTGAGTGATATTTTTGAAATCATGTTAAATAGAAAGAAATCAATGAAATGAAACACCATTAAAAATCACTGAGGTTGAATTGATTTTTTTTTTCTTTTTGGAGCTTCCGAACTACTGTATTTGAAGATTGTCCTATCTTTATGAATGAGAAAAGCTGAAATATTCAGGGAATAGGCCATGACCCAACTACAAATTACCCATACTGATAGAGATAGAATGACCTCTAATTTTATTAAGTACTGAAGGACTTAAGTCCAATTTTGGTTAAAAAAAAAAAAAAGAGTGACATATCTATATTTGTCACACAAAATGGTACTTAAAGCTTTATATGTCACAACTGTAGAAAAAGGATTAATCAAAAGAATTTGTAAACATATTGAAAAACGCTGTATCGGCAATTCTTCACAAAACAATACAGATTAAATTTAGAAATATGTGAGTCTAGGTGATCCATTTCCCCCTTCCTGAAGGTACAGTAATCAGAGAAGGTCATAAAAAGTGAAAGAGTGTAATATTTATTGCACAGCTTGGACATTTGAACAAATGTGAATTAGCAATCCTTTGAAAGCATATCAATAAGAGCAGTGGTAATTAATCACTTTATGACAAAGACCTGTTCAGGAATCCACAGATTGCTACGGAACTGTGTCCTAATAAATTTTGTCGAGATTTATAATTTAGATTATACAAATATTTTCTCAAAAACTGTGATAATCATCTATACTTAATGAGCATACTCATTAAATATAACCATTGCCATAGTTTTGAGAAATTATCTAGAACTTTCTATAAACTGGGCATGTTAGCTTTTGCCTATAATTCTGTCATTCCAGTGGCTGAGGCTGGAAGATTAGCATGACTTCTAGTGTTGGCTACCCAGTGAGATCCAGTCTCAAACAAATCGCTAGGTAGGTATGAAGGTGGGTAAGTAGGTAGGTAGGCAGGCAGATAGGTAGGTAGGTAAATAAATTAAATGAATTAATTAATAACATCTTTGCTCTACTAAAATCAAGGTCTTAAGAGAGGAAAATCTGGTTGAGGATGTCCCTCAGCCTAAGAATGGATAAAGAAACTGTGGTACAGCTACACAATAGAATACTATTCAGCTATTAAAAACAAGGACATCATGAAATTTACAGGCAAGTGAATGAATCTGGAAATGATCATCCTGAGCGAGGCAACCCAGACCCAGAAAGACAAGTGGATACTAGCCATATAATAAGTGGATATTAGCCATATAATACAGGATAACCAATACAGTACAATCTACAGACCTAAAGAAGCTAAATAACAAGGATCACTCCATGGAGGATGTTTAATTCTCATTCAGAAAAGCAAATAGATTAAACATCAGAAGTGGTTGAAAGAGCAGGAATGGAAACTACCACAGATATCCTCTGAAAAACTCCAAACACCAGGGGATAGAAGCATATGCTAAGACTCACATTCAAACTTTGGACAGAGCACAGGGAGTATTATGGGAGAGTGGGGTGGGGGAGAAGGAGACGGACAACATGGAGGAGACAGGAGCTCTACAAGAAGACCAACATAAACAACAAATCTAGGGGGTCCTGCAGAGAGTGATGCTCCAACCAAGGACCATGCAAGGTGATGACCTGGAACCCCTGTTCTGAGGTAGCTTATAGGCAACTTAGTCTCTATTTGAATCCCCTATTAAGGGGAGCAGAGGCTGTCTCTGACATGGAAATCTGTTGTCTGCTCTTTGATCACTCCCCCCTTTGCAGAATGGCCTTGCCAGTTCACAAAGAAAGAGGGTACAGAGAGTCCTGATGTGACAGGCCTGGGTCATTTGATAGGAGAGCAGGACTAGGAAGGATAGGGGGAGAAAAGAGAGGAAGGGTGGGACTGGGATGAGTTTCTCTCTTTTTTCTCAAAAAGAGAAAAAATTGTATAATGCATGTCACTACATGAAGCATCTATCAAAGAATTACAAATTCAATTTGTATGTTTTTTGTTTTTTTATATATATATTTAGGATCAGACACCTCGTCAGCAGTAGGAAATAGAATAGATTAGAAGCTATGTGAATAGGTGAATGAAATAAGAGCTTGCCTAGCACAAAGGCTTTTCACTTATTACTCAGAGGTAGTAGCTGCTGCAGCTTGTCTGTTGAGAGATAGAGATCTTTCCTCCTCACAGTGGAGAAAGAAGGATCTTACGTTTCCGTTTAGTTAGTGATGGAGGGCTCTGCTACCTAATGTGAATAGACAAGAGCAGCCGGAGAAGAGTATAATCAGTCATGAAAATTTAGAAGATTGTTTTATGTCTCAACATTTGAACAGATGTAAAGCAACACTATTCTAAAACGTGAAACTAGATTCTTTAGGCTTGGGTTCATCCAAGAATCTACTGAGTGAATGAAAATTCATGTATTCATTTTGTGTGGGTTTTTTTGCATATAAAAACACAGTTAAATCATTATGAAATTATTTACCTGTTGGTCATAAAAAATGTATGATTGGAAATCAATTTAATACATGTACTCCAGATAGGTATACTATGAAGCCCTTCGAGGTTTTGAATAGTAATTTACTCCAATTAAATTAAGGTAAGAAGGGAAACTCATGAAAGAGGCTACAGGGGTGGTCGAATGATAAGAATACTGCCTTCTCTTCCAGAGGACCTATTTTCATATCTCAGGAGCCATATCATGCCTCAGAAGTATTTCTAACTCCGGTTCCAGGGGATCCAATGTCCTTTTCTGACTTCCTCTGGGAATACATGTATACACATGGTGCATAAACATACACACAAATGAAACATCACTACACATATAATTAACTTCTTTTATTTTAAGAAAAGGAAACCTAAGCAAGTGACCTTAACCCCAATATTTACATAAATAAAATCTTATGTAACATCAATCAACATCCAAGTCCTTCTCATTTCAAAGTGATCAGGAGACAATGCAGGTACTCCTTTTCATTTCCACAGATCACATCTTACTACAAAAATGAAGGAAAACTGGCCATTACATAAGAACATCAGTGACATCCTTGAAGAGTTAATAGTGATTTAAGTTTGTAGGTATAAAGATTATTGATGGAGGTGTAGTTATGAAGTCTTAAATCCCTAGAAATACTTCCCTATATAAGAAGGTATAAGAGGGAGAGAGAATGGGGAAAGTAGATGTTAATATCAAGTTATAAAATGAAAAAAAAAAGTGACCGGTGTTTGAAGAAGATAGTGGTATTTTACTGGTGGTTCTTGGAAGTATGCCAGAGGCCTGGGTCCTCATTTTTGTTTAAATCTGACCAAAATCTAGAGTCTGTGATCTTGCTTTGTGAAAACAAAAAGTTAAATACATCATTGCAAAAAAATAGGTTATGAAGGTCAGATATTGGTCAGATATTGTAGAATTAAAGCACATATTCCCTTATGAAGTAGAGTTAACAGAGCAGTAAAAGCAGATCTTTGTAAATCTTCATAAAAATTAAAGGCAGCATGTTGGTTTTTCTAATTAAATTTTTATTTTTATATTAATTTTAGTTTATTTACTTTGTATCCCAGCGGTAGCCTCTTCCCTCATTCCCTCCCAATGTCACCCTCCCTTCCTCATCTCCTCCTTGCCTCTCTCTAAATCCATCGATAAGGGAGGACATGTTGGTTTTAATCAGAAATTTTCTGCATTGGCCTGGGCATTTGAACACTTGGTCTCTTACAGATAATGCTTTTTTGGAGAGGCAGTGCAGCCACATTGGAGAAAGAATGTCAGTGGGAATAGGGTTTGAATGTCCAGTTTATTCTTTCTGCTTTGTGCTTGTGTGTGAAGATGTTTCTCAGCTCCCATCTCCAGACACGATGTCGGCCATGCTTTCCAACTGTGATGGATTCATTCTGCTGGAGCTAGAAGCCAAAATAAACTTACCTACAAGTTGTCTTGGTCATGCTAGTCTTGGTATTTAATTCAGAAAGAGAAAAGTCATTCTTGTTAAAGTTGCTATCAGAGAGCGAACTGTTTCTGTGAAAAACTGACCATGTTAATTTTTTTGAGGAATGAGGAGGGTTTGAAACTTTGGACTGGAAACCTGGTGGAGTGCTATCAGTGCAGGTTGCTGCTGCATTCTCTAGTATGAGCCTGGATGAGAGTAATGCCGCCAGCAATGTAGAAAGTGGAGGCCCAGCTCAAAAGGCTTCATTAACAACTGTACTAGAGGCCATTTGTGTGATATTTTGGGATAGAATCTGGCTGCTTTCTGCTCTTTCTCAAAACCTTTCTAAGGCTAAATTGAAAATTAATAAACCATTTTTCTCCCTTTTTTGTGGAAGATGTTTCAATACAGCATTAGATGGAATCTATGTCACTTATGACTGATAATGCTTATAAAGATCTATAATGAAAAGAGAAATGGAACAAAAAGAAATACAAATGTAAAGCATGGATTGAACAGGAGCATTCTGAGCCTCAATGCTGAATTCAGAGTATGTGCTAAAAAAAACCACTGTAACTGTTAAGGGGATTAGCAAAATTAAGGAGGAGACTTTTACTTTGTACAGGAACAAGGGGAAGAGTACACTGTCGGGGGAGGGCACTACTGGCACAAATTTCTATGACCAAAAAAAAAAAAAAAAAAAAAGTTTGTTTTTTGTTTTTTTTAATCTTATATTTCTATGTCACAAGCCATCAACAAAGTTACCCAAGCAGGAGCCTAAGTCAGGAAAATGGAGGCAGGAATTGATGTGGAGACCTTGGAAGAACTTTACTTACTGAACTGCTCCCATGGCTTGCTCAGCTCGCTTTTTATTCAGTACAGACCCACAGACCCAGGGCTGGTAGCACTCACAATATTTTGGGCCATCTTTTGTCAATCATTAATCAAGACAATCCATTCCCACAGACACACCCATGAGCCAACGATGATGGCAATTCCTCAGTTGAGATTCCCTCTCAGGTGTTTTTATTTTTTGTGTCAAGGTGACAGAAAGCTAAGCACTACAGTTAACATCTTCAAAACAAATCTGGAGATAGAGAATAAGTGGAAAAAGCATGTAGAGTTTATAAAAGAAAAATAGTATAAAATTTAAAGCACCAGGGCTATGAAATCCAAAACCAGAGTAGATGCAGACCAACTGCAGAAAGTTGCAGCAAATTATCGGTATTAGGAATAGGCTACCTTCATATGGGTTTTGTTCAGAAAGGCTCCAAAAGGCCTCTGAATGATATAGGTCTTTGCCTAGATATTATGTCACTATGCTGAAAAATAAGTTTGAATGATAAAGCATTCTCCCTAACATAAAGCTTCCCTGATCTTGAAGGTCTATGTAGGCTTCTGGATGGTGACACATGAACCTAGTGGTGCAAAAATTAAAGGGTAACCAAACATACCCTGGGTTTGAAGCCAGCTTCACAGAAAGAATTCATGTCTCTTACTATAAGCCTAATTAAAAAATATGGTGGAGGGAGCACAATACTGTTATATTGTTAGCTTGACATAGTTTTAAGCAGGGACGTGGAATTGCTGCCCTATGTTTTGTATCCATTGGTGTTTCCATAGTTCTCACACGGTTAAGCCCAACCCAGTGGTAATACAGAACTCCCTGATTACACTAATTCCTTCACAAAACCAAACCAAAAATCATGAATCCGAGAAAGGAATGGATTGGGGAAAGGATGGAAAATAATAGACATACAAAGAAGGTAGCATATAAGAGTAAGCAGAAGGCATTATATACTTGCGTGCTTCCTGCAACACAAAAAGAAACTTGTAGAAAGGAAGGAAAACAAATACATAGACAACTGTAGGTTTTTCCTCACTAAAGTATGGCACTAAGTAACAGAAATTCTAGTGGAAGAAAGATAGTAGAAAAAAAATTATAACTATGAATAACTGAGCTCAAAAGGTTTTTGGAAAGATAAAGTTATATTCAAGCTTGTAAACTGCTATATTTCATTGGGTATCAGATAAAATATAAAAGTGACACAGACATGATCTTCTAATGGTGGAATACTGAGAATGCTGAAGGACGTATCAATTTCTGTTCTAGGTGGTGCTCTGCAGTGCTGCTTTGGGTAGTTCCTGCTCTCTGGCCAAAGGCCAGGATGAGGCACAATAATGGCACTTGCTAAATTCCCTCTGACCAGTCATCTCTAGGACATGTGAGCTTTGTAGGCAACAGTGATAATTGCTGTGAACAGCAAGATTTCTTGAAACCCCAAACCCTTGTAGCTTGATTTCTGGGTGCATTCTTATTGCTAAACTGTGGAAGAAGCCAAAGTTTTGTAATACACAGAAAACTCTAGCACATTGACTCAGTTTATGTTTCCGAGGACAATACAAGTTTCTTGATTATTTCATTGTTTAATACACATTTTTTTCCTACACTTGCTGTGTGTTTGTGCTTCTTCCTATTCAAGCATCAGAGTGATTGAGCAATTTCTACAGTTCTGCTGGATTTTCTGTTTTGTATGACCTTCTATAATATTTTCTGAACAATTTCTTTTAGTAAGTTACACTAACACCTTTATCTCCTAAAACAATAGACTCCTGTACTAAATTAACAACTATTCTAACAATGCTAAATATTTAATATAGAACTTTCAGCTCTTACAAATCAGGAGAAAGAGAATTATCGGTAAAGGAAAATGAAAATTTTCCATGAGTGACCCTAAGAGCAATGAATAAGATAGTAATTTTTTAAAAAGATAATTAATTTATTCTTTGACTTAGAAGATATGGTATAAACCTTAAAGGCAACGCTGTTGCTTAAATTCACTTCTTGGTGACCATAAGAGTGAAGATAGTGTTTCAGCTGCTTGCTGTGCATCTGTGGTGTCCCAAAGTCTTAAAAACAGCAAAATTTGTTCTTTCTCAAGCCTTAAATCTATTTCTGTTCCAAATTTTATTGACCTTAGGTATAAGAAATTTCTGTGCTTTTAAGGGATGACTTTATTAGATCCAATCCATATTTTAATAATTTGGAATATTTTAGGGCTTTAATCTTAGTTACATTTGAAAAACTCACATTTTTCTCACACAATGTATCATAAAAATATTCCAGGGATTAGGACTTGGAAACTCTTTGTGATAGGGACCATACTGTCTAGTTGCAAAATAAATGCATAAGCAAATTATATAATAGTTGCATAATAATATTTTATTTTTATTATTAAATTTAATACAGTTAAAATTAAATTTATTAAATATCAAATATATTAGAATATTGTAAAGCTTGTGTGCATACATATACACGTTGAAAAATACCAACAGTATATATATTTAATGATAAAGAATAAATATTTTTCTGAATTTAAGTGTAGTGGATGCCTTCTCAGAAGCATCAGTTTCATAAATTTTATATTATTGGACACATTCATTCTTGTTAAAAGCACGGAAAATAACCTTAAAATGTAATTCTCTTCAACAAAGCCTTAATTTCTGTTAAGTTGCTATACTTTGTATAGACAATTTTTGTTTTTGTTGCTATTTGATTATTTCCTTTTACCCCAGGAAATCACTAGGATCTACAAAATTATATAGTTCTGCAGTAACTGACTGGTTTTATTTTTTTTCCTACTTTTTGTTGTTACCAACCATTAGATGGAAAGTAAATAAAACATCACCTCTAATAGAATAATGGTATGCTTGATATCAGTCTATGAATAAAATTTCTTTAAACACAGTTTTGGGAAAGCAAATAGTGAGAAAGAAATGAATTAGTTAATTTATGGGTAAGTAAAATAAGTACCTATGATTTAGTATGTTGTGGTTTAACATGCCCAAGAAGTTATTTATCAAACCTCCTATCTTTATTTCTGTAAGTACAACAAATTTTTATGTTTGCATGGTATGTTATATCTAATACCTCATATAAATTAATTAGATTAAAAGCATAATTGAATAAATAACGTTTTTGTAGTTAAGGAGTGATAGTTCACAAAATTCATTGGCACATGTGTCTTCACATATGCCAAATTGAAAACTATCTGTCAGGTATTCCATTGGGTTCAGCGTATCTTCAACATAAAGTCCGAACAAAGATGATTTTCTGTGGCCCTGTGATGTACATCTGTGGAAGAATTAATAAATATATTCATTCAAGAGCAGCACATATGCAAATAATAATAATAACATTATGCTACATAATAAAGTACCTGGGTCATTGGTATTCTTTTAAAATTCTCCTGCTTTTTTGAAATCATGGGTATAATTATATCATTTCCCCTTCATGTCCATCCCTCTAAAGCCTTTCACATATCTCTCCTTGCTTTCTTTCAAATTCATAACCTCTTTTAAAGTTAATTGTTGTCACATACATATACATATATGTATACAGATGATTTCTATTCTTAAATACATACTGCTCAGTCCACATAGAATTAATTGCATGCTTTCAGAGCTGACCATTTGGTATTAGATAATTAACTGATGTGCTCTTCCTGGTGAAGACTGTATCTCCAGCTCTCAGTATTCCTTAGTTGTTCATAGTTCTCTGTGAAAGTCTGAGGCCTTATGATAGTTCCCTCATCCATATTAGTATGCTTATTACTTCATGCCTTCTGTTCAGCTCATGTTAATGCATTCAAATTGATGAAACTTCATGGGCAAAACTTCTGACATTTTTATGAGACACCATCCCAAAGCAAACTCCCTGGTCCTCTACAATCATTCTATCTTTGTTCCATAATATTTTCTGAGCTTTAGGTGAGGATTGTTGTGTAAACGTATCAATTTAAAAAAAAAGGGGGGGAGGTTGGGGTTCTGGGTCAAATGACAAATATCCAGAATGTAGTTTGGAGTTTTGCTGGTTGGATTAATAAAGTAGTGGTTGTAGGTTCTTTTCTAAATTCCGTGACTTCACTAGCCCTGGGTAGTTGACTAAGTCCAGAACCAGGCATGTTTTTCTTCCTGTTGAGCAGGTCTTAAATACAATCATAGAGCTGTTGGTTACTAGCAAAGATGTGTGTACCACCGTTGTGCCCTTAGGGGTATAGTGCCAATGTCGTCATTGTTGTAGCTCATAGGAATCATAGCTTGGTAGGCCCCTTGGATGCTTCTCTCCTTTGGAAGCTTCTGGGACCATAAAAAGTACTCCTCAAGAAGAAGATGTCCATGCCAATTCAATCTCAGGGGCATATGGGCCCTATATATAAAGTACATGGTGACTTCAGCAACAGGCATTTACCTTTCACATTGAGCTGCAATCTATTGATCTTATACATTGAGCTGCAACCATGGGCAGTAACTATAACCCATAATGTTTTGAGACTCTTTTGGACAACCCCATAACAATGCTCAGTGTTAGAGTAATTTATTAAACTGTCTTTGTGCTTTTGAAGGAGTATTATCAGCCCAGAGATCATTGGTATTCTTAATAAGACCTACATTTTTCTAATGGTCTTGGGACAGCATACAATTGCCCCAGGTTAGTTGGGTGATTTATAGATTCTGGTCCATCCCAGCATGCCCAAGGCAGGGGCAATTCCTGCCTGGCAAGCATCTATTGGTCAAGATGCTACATTTTGAATCGATTGGCTATAGGAAGGTTCCCAGACCATTAATGATACCCTCCCCTAGGGGGAGGGTCTAGTTTCCTAGCAACTGTATCTCTAGTGGGTGGGGAAAGAATGCAGCAAGGTAGCTCTCCCCTCAGGAAATTTACTAACTGCTATACCACACCTACTCTACATAGTCTTAACGATCTTTGCTTATCTTTTGGTCTCCCATTTCCCCCTTTCCCATGATCATTTGAAGACCCAATTGGGTCTTCCAGATATGACCCCTTGTATCTTATAGATTTATCTTTTTATAATGGGATTTGGGGTCCCTTCAGGGTGGATATAGGGGTAGTAAGCCAAGGAGAACTATTATAGTGTCTCTCTAGGCTTTTAGCCCGGTTACTACAATATTAGTTTCCATTTCAGCTAAGCAGATGCCCAAGATAATAGCTAATGTCACGGAGCCCCTTTTGACTTAGCATTTCAGCCTGCTAGAGGGGATTTGGGGGAAGATCCGTCTTCTGGAGCTTCTTCGATGCTGACCTTTGGGCTACTAAGGGAACAGGACAGGAGCCTACCACAGAGGGCCTCTGAAAGCAGATACCCCAACTTTGGGCAGAGCACAGGGAATCTTTTGGAAGAAGGGGAGATAGAAAGACCTGGAGGGGACAGGAGCTCCACAAGGGGACAACTGAGCAAAAATACCTAGGCCCCTGGAGGGTGTGCAGAGACTGATACTCCTACCAAAAACCATGCACAGAGAGGACCTAGATGATGCCGTTGTTAAGGTGCAGTCCATAGGCAGCTCAGTCTCTAAGTGGGTGTCCTAGTAAGGGGAGCAGGGGCTGTCACTGACATGAACTCGGTGGGTGGCTGGTTCTTTGATCACCTCCCCATGGGGGTTGGGAGCACAGCCTTACCAGGCCACAGAGGAAGATGATGTAGCCAGTCCAGATGAGACCTGATAGGCTAGGGTCAGATGGAAGTGGAGGAGGACCTGCCCCACACCATTATTAGACTAGGATAGGGGCATAGGGAGAGAAAAGGGAGGGAGGGTGGCACTGGGAAGAGACAAGGGAGAGGGCTACAGCCAGGATATAAAGTGAATAAACTGTAATAAATAATAAATATTTTTTGAAAAAGAGTAATAATGATTCCATGAGCTTTTGTCTAGCTTTATAGGCAAATTAGCTAACTTTACAAGATCTGTGTTTTCACTTCTCACAAATGCTAATAAAATACCATTTTCCCATCCACATTTGTAAAGATCAGATAATAGGAACATTTTCACAAATTCTAAATAATTATGTTATTAGTCATTTGTAGTTAAATTATTAAAAATTCAGGTACTGTCAGCATATAAGAACTGTAGTCTAATTGACCCCTGAAACCTCTAATTAGACAACACTCCCAGTGAAGGGAGGGGAAACCAACCTACCCACAAAAACTTCGACCCAAAATTTACCCTGCCTACAAGATGTGAGGGAATGTCCAACCAATACAGGGCCCAACCTGAGACCCACCCAACGGAAGAGAGCTAACCCTTAACAATGTTAACAATACTCTGCTATGCTTTCAGACAGGAGCCTAGTGTAGCTGTCCTCTGAGAGGCTTCCCCCAGCAAACAGATCCAAACAGATGCTGAGACTCACAACCAAACATTGGATGGGAAGCAAGAAGTCTTTTGCAAGAGTGGGAGGAAGGACAGAAGAACATGGAGGGGACAGGAGCTCCACAAGAAGACCAACAGAGCCAACTAAGCAGGGCCCAATGGGTATTGCAAAGACTAAAACTCCAACCAAGGACCATGCATGCATCGACTGTCGGGCAGCTTGGACTTCAAGTGGGTCCTCTAGCAAGGGTAGGGCCTGTCTCTGACAGAGACTCTGTGGCTTTTTTGATCACCTCTCTTTGGCAGGGCTGCCTTGCTAGTCCATAGCAGAAGAGGATGCCCTCAGTCCTGATGCGACTTGAGGTGCTGGAAGGGGAGCTCCCGTTTTTCTGAGGAGTAGGAAAGGCAGGCTATGGGGAAAAGAGAGGAAGGGTGGGATAGAGAGGAGAGGAAGGAGGGGTCTGGGATCAGGATGTAAAGTGAATAAATTAATGAATGAATAAATAAATAAAAAGAATTATAAACACATCCCTATAAAATATACAGTAGAAAAGATACAGTAACTTACAAAAAAGATACAGTAATTTATATATTAAGAATTTATTTGTTTATTTTATTTCCAGCATTGAGGACTGAACCCAGGCTCCAGAAAAGATCTACTACTCAGCTTTCTCTCCAATACAACTTGCAATGGCTAATCTCTTGACTATCCCATTTATCATCAAGAGTTCTAAATGTTTGAAAACATGCTTTCTGAGTTGATATTTTTATTGATCTATCCATTGTTTTATATATTTGAAAATGTCTTGCTTCTGATTATATATCTATATATATACACTTGGTTGAAAATAACTAATACTTTTCTTCTGTTTGTTTTTTAAGTTGTTTACTTCTTAATCTGTGACAATAGAAGGTTATAAAGAGCACAGACACACACTCAAAATATCACATGACAATTTACACAAACATCTGTCAAATGTAAGGTTAGAATACTCACTTCTTGAAGAAAATGTATACCAATTAGCAGCAGAATTCTGCTGCCAATTGCATGATTTGGGCAGGAGGATTTGACATGCCTCTTCATTATGGGCAGGGCATTTTTACGTGTTACTTCTGCTGAAGGTTTTCCTGACGATTTTATTTTTTTTCACATTATTTTGATTATATATATGTATATATATGTATGTATAGTTAAAATTAACATTTGCCTGACTACATAATAAGCACATTATCAAAATTTATTGCTTAATCTAGCTAATGGTCATTCTATTTATTGTAAAGCATTAATGAATACTGGTATTTTTGAGTTTGTAGAGAGAATTTGCTAGAAGTCATATGTAGTTAAAATCTTGAAGCTATAATACTTTTTGGATGTTACTATGTTTTTACAAATCACAAAAATTTTAATAGCTCAATAACAATTTTTAGGATTCAAAATAAATAATGATAATTTATATTTGTCTTAGGATGTGAATGCCTTGATATCAATTATTACTATTATATTTTCAAAATGTGTTTCACTCATAGCTTCCTTTCTTTTTGTTTTTGACAGTGTCTCAATATCTGACCCTCCTTGAATCTCCATATATAGACGAAATTTCCTGTGAACTCAAAGAAATCTGCCTGCTTTTGACTCCTGAATGCTAAGATTAAAGGTGTATGTAACACACCTGAAGCTAGTCAGTACTTTTTATAACAAGAAATATCCAACAAAACACATTGGATTATGCTAGTGTTTCTATAGAATTCATTTTTCTCAATTAGTGAGACACCCATCCTGTCATTTTTATACCAGAACATTATTCTTTTGAATGAATATGCAAGATATAAAATATGACAATAAATATGCTGTCAGCTATGTAACTACCTCCTTTTCTGTACATTGTTATATACATATATATGTGTGTGTGTTTAACTTTTAAAAATTGAAATTTTAAAACATATTTATACATTTGAAGAAGAATGTATAAAGAATTTTTTTATATTTAATATTTAAATTTCACATGAACTTGGAAGAAATTAACTGACTATTCAAAAAAATTAATATTACTAAGTAGTTCTATCCAGCTGAAAATTAGGGAAATAATACCTTTAAAAATGGCATGTATAACAATAAAGAAAAAAATATGGAAATATTTAAGAATTACAGAGACAATGGCAGATAAAAATTAACTGTAATACCTAAGGATTTTAAATTTAAAAATTGCTACTGTCTTAGGTTTTCTATTGCTACAACAAAACCTCCGTGACAGAAAATCAAGTAGAGGAAGAAAGGGTTTATTCTGCTTACACTTCCGTCATAATCCATCACTGGAGGAACCAGGACTAGAACTCAGGCAGGCTGGAACCTGGAGGAGGAGCTGACTCGGAGGCCATGGAGGGCGTTCCCAGTAGCTTACTCCTGTGGCTGCTCATTTTGCTTTCTTCTAGAACCCAGTACCTCAGCCCAGGGATGTCACCACCCTCTCCATGTTTCCCTCATTGATCACTAATAAAGAGCGATGTTACAGCTGGACCTCACAGAGGCATTTCCTCAACTGAAGTTTCTTCCTCTCCCATGACACTAGGTTGTGCCAAGTTGATGTAAGTCCACCCAGCACAGCTACAAACGATAGTAATGGTTTAGTATGGAGTGCCTGTCATCCACAATTGGTGGCATTGTTTACAGGTTATGGAAGAAATCGGTGAACCACCACTGAAAATGGATCTCTGAGGGTGGGTCTCAAAGATTTAGCAGAGTGAGGGGGGAGATGTTACAACCAAATTCCAGATTTAATGTAACTCATATCACACTTACTTATTAGCATTTCTGGTTCAGCTTCAGCCTCCGCGTCTTCCTTGCCTTGATGTGTTGCAACAATTAATTCAAATGGCGAACCCGCAATAAATTTCTTCTCCTAGAATATCTTTGCTGTTTTTGTTAGGTCAGAGTAACAAAAAATATTTCTAATACAAGAGGATAGCTGGATAAAATAACAAAATTCAAATGCATATTGATGATTAAACGCAAAAGGAATCATTTCTTGGTATGTCTTTTAACTTGTTTTATTGTTTCCATTATCCTTATGAGGTTAATTCCATTTGTCACTGAACAGTGAGTTCCACCAATTTTAGCATGGTGCTTTATGCACTATACGTAAGTCATCCATAGAATGACTTGATGTTTTTTACTGTCTAAGATGTGCTGTGTCAATTAATCAAATTCTTTTCTTATTTTAAAAGAAATAACGAAGAAAACGTTATTGTTCTGTTCATTAGCTTTATTTTTGTATTAAAACCAGTTTATAGAATATTAAATTGTATTAAACAAGAGCATTTTATGTTAAAAAGTTTTAGTTGCATTTCCTACGGTTTTAGTCAGTATAATAACAGTATTTACATATTTTATTGTACAGACATTTTCTCTTGTAAGAATACTGCTTGAGTTGTTTTTTTTTTTTATTTGAATCACGATTCATTGAATGACATGTTTGGGACATGAAATGAAAACATTTACATTATGAACTGTTTTCACATACATTTAGGAATATACTTTTATTTTGGAAGCTAAAAAAAAGACATTATTAGTATAAGTTTAACATCCCTGCAATTAAATATTAGACTCTGATAATGACATTAAATAAGTACAATGGAACTCAATAATGACTTCCATATGCAGTAGAATCTATACACACTGGTATGTGAGATCTGAAGAAAATATGTTTGTTTCTTTCTGTTTGTCTGTCTAGTTTGTTTGTTTCTCTAAACAGGTTTCCTCTGTGTAGCCCTGGCTGTCCTGAAACTCACTCTGTTGACTAGGCTGGCCTCAAACTCAGAGATCCAATTGCTCCTGCTGGGCATGAAAGGCATGTGCTACTATGGCCTTGCAAAATGTAAATTTTTTTTAAACATTTTTTTCAATTTAATAATAATAATAGCATATATAATATAATAATTATTATTATTACTATTATGTTTGTTTTTTAAAAACAGGGTTTATCTGTGTAGCTGGCTATGACTGTCCTGGGATTAGGCTGGGCCTTAAAGACACAGGAATCTGTCTATCTCTGCCTCCTCAATGCTAGGATTAAAGGCTTACACCATAACACTGAGCTAGTATTTTTAATTATAAGTCCAATATATATCATAGTGAATTGGCCCAATATTACATCTTTCTGACAGATTTTTTTTATTGATTTTGTAAGGGTAAAATTATTCTTTAAATTCAACTGTGAGAATTATGGTAGTTAAAATATTCTTAATAATAGACTGAATTTTTAGTGTGTTTTATTTCATAACTCAAATATTGTTTAATAAAAAATAATTTTTAAGCTTAGTGGAAAAAGATAAAGTAAATAGAAATATGACTTAGGATGAATTTCCAACTTCTAAGCACACCAAAGCCATTTCATGCAATTTTCAGATGTCATTTTGGAAAGACAGTAGACTATGTCCCCAATTATATTCCTTTTTTTTTTTTTTTCAGGCAAGGGTTTGCAATTAGTAGAATGTATGACGAGGTGTAATCAAAGATTAGAATTTTTTAATTAAATAGGGCCTTTTGTGACTAGCCATTTGACATTAATTACTGTTTTAGTTGAATTCCTTTTGATTTGTAAAGAGCCCAGAGTATCACAAAAATTATATTGCATCATAGAAATTGTTGGTAATTAAAACAAAGGCTTTACTGCATCAGCCCATCACACATCTTAAAAAATAACATCATTTTAAATGTTAATGGCTTCCTTAGATAAACAGACTAGAGGGTTTTGAAGGAAAAAATAACAGATGGCATGTCAAGCCAGTTGCTTTGGATGGACAGTTTGAAGGTTGTTAATTGTAATGATTTATAAGGTGTTTTCAAATGTGCAGCCACACTTTTTGGGAGCTAACTAATGGTGAAAGGTATACCTGCAGTTCTACAGGCTCCACACCCGGTGGGAATCATAAACCCAACTCACACCACAGCTGTAGCTAGAGATCATCCGTCAAATTCATTGCTAAAGAGACTGACCTAGGAGTTCAAGCTGTGTTTTCATTTCTGGACTCCTGGAGAATGAAATGTAAGTTAAAACTCTTTGTAAGAGCTCTGGATTAAAACAGTATATTTGTAGTAAAAACTGCCACTCATTTCTGTGAATAGGATTTATACAAGGTGTTTACCTTAAAAGGACGGAGTAATATTAGAAGGATTCACATTGATTTTGATACCAGTGAACCTGTTCTTCTAAAAAAAGTGTATCTACACACCAATACAATTTATTTTATTATAATGTGCTGTCTTTATGTAAAATGTGTGGTTTAATACTGCAGTTACTACAGCTACACAGATGTAGACACTGATATTTTCTTTATTTGTGACAAAAGAATCACATATATTCAAATCCTGGGTGCCTTATAATAAAAGATATTTATTTTTAGTACAATTTACCTTACGTTAGGGTTATGGTCTGTCAACAAAATAAAACTAATTGGCCTGAAAATGGAGGTGACTGTGCCCCATAACTTCATTAGCCGTGTACACAATACAGCTGAGCCACATGCATGGCCATAGAAATAATAAAACAACTTTATGAAGAAGGAACATGAATCACTGAAAACTGAAACATGTTGCAATTAATTTCATATTCCTCTCATTATGTGCAGATTCCAGTTAGCTAGATTTGCTGACTATAGTTGTCCCAAAATGTCTTTTTAAAATTTTTTGAGATTACAATTAATTAAAATATTTCTCCTTTCCCTTTCCTCCCTTCAAACACTTCACTCGAACATTCTCGCTCTCTTGCAAATTCATGGTGTGGGCTTCTTTTTCACTAACTATTTTTAATTCATGCACATAAATGCACACATACATGCAAACATCTACATATTCCTAAATATAAAATCTTCGGTTTATTTGTTACTTGTATGTATATTTTCAGGGCTGCCCACTTGGCACTAGACAAACAATTTGTATGTTAGTGCCTGAGGGACCACCTCGCCCTTTCCAAGCTTTGACAAGAGTTCTTTCTGTGAGGAGGGAACCTCAAAGGCTTTTCCTCTGTGTTTTGCCATGTTGGTGCCATCCTTGTTCATCTCGTGTTTTCATTCCATCTTTTACAAGGTTCGTTGAACCTAGGTGCCAGAGTGTTTTTAGATGTATTCATTGGGACTACGCTCCATAACTTTGCAGTTTGTTTGGTATGTTTTCCGTACTGGTCTCCATATGTTGCAATGAGAAATTTCCATGAAGACTGTACTTATCTGTGGGTAACAACTCTCTAATTGGATTTAATAGCCTCTCAGCAAGAGGGAGACCATGCCTGGTACTGGAAATCTAGCTCAGCTAGCGAAGTTACAGTTACTGGAGGAGAAACTGTTACTATTAATTTCCTATAGCAGTAGACCCCTATGGGAAACTATAACCATTGTCCTCATGCCCAAAATGTCTTTTTAAATTCTATTTTTAATTTTTAGCTTTTTCCAAAACGTACTAAAGGAAATAATTTTAAGAAATAACAGAAAAGACTTAACTTATATTAGCAATTGGGGCTACTTTAATGTTATTGAAAAAATTAAACACAAAAAAATGGAGTATAGAGCTAAACAGAGAATTCTCTCAACAAAGAGATATAGAATGGCAGAGAAACACTTAAAGAAATGCTCAAAGTCATTAATCGTCATGGAAATGTAAATTAAAATTACCCCGAGATTCCATTTCATATCCATCAGAATGGCTAAGATCAAAAACTCAAGTGACAACACATGCTAGAGAGGATGTGGAGAAAGGGGAGCCATTGCTGGTGGGAATGCAAACTTGTATAACAACTTTGGAAATCAATCTGGAGCTTTCTCAGACAATTAGGAATAGTGCTTCCTCAAGATCCAGCCATACCACTCCTATGCCTATATCTGAAACATGCTCAAGTATACAACAAGGACATTTGCTCAACCATGTTTATAGCAGCTTTATTCATAATAGCCAGAACCTGGAAACAAACTAGATGTCCCTCAACTGAAGAATAAATACAGAACTTGTGGTACATTTACATAATTGAATACTACTCAGTTATTTTTGTAATTTTAATTTTAACTTTTTTATATTAATTATAGATTATCACTTTGTATCCCATCTGTAGCCCCCTCCCTTACCACTCAGCTATTAAAAAGAAGGAAACCATAAAAATTTCAGGCAAATGGATGGAACTAGAGAAGATCATCCTGAGTGAGGTATTCCAGAAGCAGAAAGATTCTCATGGTATATACTCACTTATAAGTGGATATTAACCATTACATAGGATAAACATATAAAAATCTACAGACCTAAAGAAGCTAAACTATGGGGTTGGGGATTTAGCTCAGTGGTAGAGCGCTTGCCTAGCAAGCACAAGGCCCTGGGTTCGGTCCTCAGCTCTGGAAAAAAAAAAAAGATAAAAGAAGCTAAACTACAAGAAGGACCCTAGGGAAGATGCTTAATTCTCATTCAGAAGAGAAAAAAAGGATAGACACTGGAAACAATAGAAGAGAGGTTACAGGACTGGAGCCAACCACAGAGGTCCTCTAAAAGACTCCAACCAGCAGGGGATCAAAACAGATGAAGAGACTTACAGCCAAACTTTGGACAGAGCTCATGAATCTTAAGAAAGAAGGGGGATATAAAAGGACCCAGAGCAGACAGGAGTCACACAAAGAGATGGACAAAGCCAAAAGGAATCAGGATCCAGGGAAGACTACAGAGACTGATGCATCAACCAAAGACCATACATAGAGAAGACGTAGACCTCCTGCTCAGATGTAGCCCACAAACAACTCAGTCTCCATGTAGGTTCCCTAGTAAGAAGAGAAGAGACAGTCTCTGACATGAACTCAGTTGCCTGCTTCTTGATCACTTCTTCCTGGTGAGGTGACCTAGCCAGGCCACAGAGGAAGAGGATACAGGCAGTCCTGATGGGACCTGATAGGCTAGGGTTAGATAAGAGGACTTACCCTATCAGTGGACTACAGGAGATGGATGGGGAGAAAAAGGGAGAGACAGTGAGATGGAGAGAACATGAGGGAGAGGGCCTCAACTGAGATACAAAGTGAATAAATTGTAAATAACAACAACAATAATAATAATAATAATAATAAAATAGAGCTAATAATTGGAAATGCATTTGTACACTAAGTCTTGTAATATAGAGCAAGGGATTTATTCCTTTCCTCAGTATTCACTTGTGAATTCAATCAGCATCTGTACAGATCCACCTTTACCACAGATCTTCCTCCCCAAGTTGTTGGAGCCTATTTAGCTTTCTATCTGGTATTAGAATTGATGATGTAACTTCTTTCTCTATAGCTACAAATGACTGCAAATTTAAGTCCATAACACTTGCATCACAAAAAGTTTCACACCCCCCATTTGTTTCATAAAGATCTCCATATGGAAAGAAGTTTTTATCATTTCTCTTCCTTTTTGATTTGTCTAACTTTTCCCTCCACTTTCCATGTGTAGCACCAAATGTAAAAGTTCCCTTATTTTGAACATTATTTTTATATTAATGTCCCTTAATAGCAAACACATATCTTTGCTACCATTAATAACTGCTTTCAGGACTCAACCCATCAGGGTATCGAAGGAGATACTGAGACTTATAGCCAAACTTTAGGCAGAATGCAGGAAACCTTATGGAAGAAGAGGAAGAAAGACATGGAGCTCCACAGGGAGCAAATATATCTGGGCACAGGGGTCGTTTCTGAGACTGATTCTCCAACGAAGGACCATGCATGGATATAATCTAGAACCCCTGCCCAGATGTAGCCCATGGCAGCTCAGTATCCAAGTGTGTTTTCCTAGTAAGGGGAACAGGGACACTCTCTGACATGAACTCAGTGGCTGGCTCTTTGACCTCCCCATCCCAAAGGAGGAGCAGCCTTGCTAAGCCACAGAGGAAGACAATGGAGACAGTCCTGATGAGACCTGATAAACTAGGGTCAGATGGAAGGGGAGGAGGACCTCCCCTATCAGTGAACCTAGCAAGGGGCAGGGAGGAGATAAGGGAGGATGGGTGGGGATTGGAGGGAATGATGGAGGGGGCTACAGCTGGAATACAAAGTAAATAACCTGTAATTAATATAAAAAATAAAAATTTAGGAAAATAAAAGAAAGACCTGGAGGGTCAGGAACTGCATAAGGAGACTAATAGTGCCAAAAAACCTGGACCCACTGGGTCCTGCAGAGACTGATACCCCAACCAAGGACTATGCGTGGAGAGGAAGCCCATAGGCTTCTTAGTTTCCATGTGGGTTCCCTAGTAAGGGGAACAGGGACTGTCTCTGATATGAACTCAGTGGCTGGCTCCTTAACAGGCCACAGAGGAAGTTGATGCAGCCAGCCCTGATGAGATCTGAGAGGCTAAGGTCAGAAGAGGAGGAAGTCTTCCCCTAACAGTGGACTATGGAAAGGGCATAGGGGAAGAAGAGGGAGTAGGATGTAAATGGGAGTAGAGGAGAGATTGGACTACAGAGGGGATACAAAGTGAATAAATTGTAAGAAATAAATATTTTTTAAAAGGAAAGAAAAAACTAAGTTCTTTCAGGAATTTTAAGCTCTTATTCTAAGATAGTAGAAGAGTTTGTGGACTTCCTCAAGGGCATCATTGCCTGTTATGATTTTTTTTAATTTATTATTTCAAAATTGAGTAATAAGGATTGGGTGTTAATTAGACAAAGGGTGGACCTTTGATTGTTTAATTTTATTTGTCACCTTGATCAGATCTGGAATTAACAAAATTCAAGCTTCTCGGTACCTTGTACTTTCACGAATAAATTGAAATAGGAAGACTCACCTTAAATGTGGACAATAGTTTCTAGTGGGAGCCCAGATAAAGGAGAAGACATGTTTTTTTTGTTTTGTTTTATTTTGTGTTTGTTTGCCGTCATTCTCTCTGACAAGTTCATCTATCCTGTTACTGTTCCTGATGTGTGTTTTTAATACTCTTAGGGCCAACCTTAAGTTTCCAATTGGGATTGAAACCCTTCGCTTCTCAAGGTGTCCTTTCTGACTTCAATTCCAGATTGAGGCTGATGAGACATCACACCTCTTGAACTGCAAAAATATTAGGTTCCTGGCCTCTTTGATATGAGACAGCCATTGTTGGAGCACCTATATCATAATTTTGTAAGCCAATATAATATACCCTTTTAATAAATATCCATCCTATTGATTTTTTTTCCCTGGGGAGAGTAAATATTAAAAAATTTGCAACAGATAAAAAAGAAAATATTCAACTTTCTACAGAATTTGTGCAATGAGCTTAGGCTCTGGCTCCTGATTTTTTTAGATAAGACATAGTTTGGTATTTAATCTTTGGTTGAGAACATTTCCTTCTAAGTAAAGGTGAATGATTTTAGAGAGTTCTATGAGAGTAATGCTGCCTGGCACAGTCAGATAGAGACCAGAAACTGAGAAAAATGATTCATCTCAATGGCAAACATTATGTCTACTAATTTCTCTCCCTTTTCCCAGTGAAATAGGAGGGGAGATGTTGATAGCCTGACATTTTATTTATGTTGTTAACTTGTTCATGAGAAAAAAATAAAGTAAAGTTATAAAATTTTTTTTTTTAATTTAATTCTGTGTTCTTGAGATTGGAACACCATTTTGGCAGACTCAAGAAAGGCAGATTCAGACCAAACGTAAGCATGAAATACTGTATATTCATCATGAAGGAGCTAAAATTATTTTTCACAGATTACAGTTATAAAAGTAAAGGTACAAAACTGATTTAGTCAATGTTTTTAAACTCAGAAATATATCTCATTAAGGCCAATTAAACATAAAATCAATGATTATCAGAAAAATCTTGTTTACAATACTAATAATTAAGTCCCATTTTTTTTTCTTAGAAAATGTAGTTAGGAGACCTTAAAAATTAAAACTGCATTTGGCATTCTTTGCCTTGCTTATTTTTCTGTAGAGAGCCTATCAGTTAAAATGATGAATTTTAACCTTTTCCATTTCTCTCAGACAAGATGTAATTCATATTCTTCAGGCTTTTAGCAGCTGGCTCCTCATACTGATGAAGAAGTTATTGTTTTTATAATATTTACTAAGGTAGAGTTACTGAACCAACCTCAAGGACACATATTTTACTTTTAATATGCAAAATTCTGAGAATCCTTTGGGGGGAAAAACAGTGAGAAGAAAATACATTAAATTATGCAGCTAATTGTATGGTTTAATGAATTTGAATTAAGTCATAAAATATTATATTCAATACAATGTATGTGATGAATAGGAAATAAAAAGGTCATGGTGTCTAAGAATAGTAGGACCAAGAACTGGAATACTAATGGATCAAAAATGCTCTGTATAAAATGTCTTTTTTGCTCTGTGTCCCAATTTTGTTCTTTTCAAAGTGATTATTCTCAAAAGTATTCAATAAACTCTGTTTATTCAACTGATTTTTTTTAGTCTTCTGTGACTCCAAGAAAGTACAGCATTATGCTATATGTTGAAATCTGCTATTTTCAGAAATAATTAGTGAAATAATAATGTTCTGAACATTAATTATCTGAAAATACACGCCAAGCCCTGTAATTAAGAGCAGCTTCTTGACTCTTTTTTTTTTTTTTTTCTTTTACAGTGACAGGCATTGAAAGATGCTTCTTAGAAAATGTTGACTCATTTGGAATAAAGTTCTGCTCTGAGGTGATATGTGTACACTTTGTATGCTCATGTTAGTGCACATGTGTTTCCATCATTTCTAGTCTAAGGCTAGAAATATTTCTGAAGGTGAAATGCCACCCTCACGAGTTTGAATGCTTGATCCCCAGCTTTGACCCTGTTTATAAAGCTTGTGGAAGGTTAGGGTGGATCGTTACGAGAGGAAGGGGATCTCTACGGTGGATTTCAATTTTTGTAGAAGGTACCCATTTTCTGTTTACTGGTGTTTCTTGACTACAGATGTAGAAGAGCAGCAGCTTCCCTTTCCTGCTGCCCTGCGCTTCTCATGATATCTTCTTGATACGTCATACAAACTCATCCCCTTTTCCCTTAAGTTCTTTCTTGTCAGACATTTCACCACAGCAATGAAAACAGTAACAGATAAGACCTTTAAAATTCTCTGACCTAAGACCTGTGTGAATTTTATATATTTTAATTGTTCTAAATGTTGCTATTTGTAATATTTTTCTAACTCACTCAATTACCTGTCATAAAAGACTAAATGTTGTTTAACATATATTCATAATCACAAGACACAAATCATGAGTCAAATATGCTTTGCTGGGTTCAAATGAAAAGTTCCAAAAATGAGTTGAGAAATTTTAAATTATTCCAACTCTAATATTAATTATTCACCAGTTATGGTCAAGAGCATAAAAAGAACCATGACGGAAAAAAACAAATCAAAGAAATTTTTCTCTTTGCTATTGGGAAAATATGTTCATTAATTTTATAAATGAACATAAAATCTTCAATGAAATTACCTCTTCTGGTGTAAACATTAACTTTCACAAGGAATATTTATAATGACTTATATTTGAACATCATTATAATTTGATCTCAGTTTTTTTGTCACCGATATTTCAGAACTAGTAATTCAAGTAAAGGCCTATTTAAAATTTTAATAGTTTTCAGGAAGTTATTAGTGAGCAAAGACCATGTTTAGCTCCACCAGGCAAACTTCTGTTCTTTCCTCAGGGCACGTAAGAATGTTTGTCTTTAATATACTAACATGTGAATGTCAGGTGCAAGAGATTACTACACTTATGTTTGTTTAAATACTTGGTGCTTTACAAGTATTATAGCTTGGGATTTGAACACCTTGAGGATCCCTGTAGGACTTGTCATGCATGACTCTACTGACAATATGAATAACAGAAGGAAGGGTGTTGGAGAAATGGCCTAGTAGATGGAGTGCTTGTTGTAAAAGCATAAGGACTTGAATTCAGATCTCCAGCAGCCACTTGATGGTGTGCGTTTGAAACTTAAGCTTTGGGCAGCAGATAGAAGGACTTAGAGACAGGTGGATCCCAGGGGCCCATCAATCAGCCTGTCCTGCTAACCACTGAGATTCAGTTTGGTAAGAATGCCCCCAAAATGAGTGGAATAGAAGTATAAGAAGGTATACAAAGTCAATATCTATCATACAGAACACATGATGAACACACACACACACACACACACTCACACATAACATAAAGACTGAAAGTTTTTAAAATCTATTTATGTATTTATTTATTTATGTATTTATTTATTTATTTATTTATTCACTTTATATCCCAGCTCCCTAGTACTCCTAGTACTGTAACCATCTCCCTAGTCTTCTCCCAATCCCACTCACCCTCCCTCTTCTCCCCCTATTCTTTTTTCCTAGTCCCCTGATAGGGGAAGACCTCCTCACCTTCTATATGACCCTAGCCTATTAGGTTTCATCAAGGCTGGCTGCATCATCTTCCTCTGTGGCCTGGCAAGGCTGCATCCCCCAGAGGGAAATGACACCAACTCAGCTGACTACTGAGTTCATGTCAGAGACAGCCCCTGCCCCCCTTACTAGGGAACCCATATGGAAACTGAGCAGCCTATGGGCTTCCTCTGAACAGGGGTTCTAGGTCCTCTCCTTGCAAAGTCCTTGGTTGGAGTCCTGGTCTCAGCAGACCCCACTGGGCCCAGGTGTTTTGGCTCTGTTGGTTTCCTTATGGAGTTCCTTCCCCTCCAGGTCTTTCTAACTCCTTCTTTTTCCACAGGATTTCCTGAACTCTGCCTAAATTTTGGTTGTGAGTCTCATTATCTCCTTGGATACCCTAACGAGTCAAGTCTTTCAGAGGCACCCAGTGGAAGGCTCCTAGTCCTGTTCCTTGTCTTCTCCTACTTCCGATGTCTATCCTGTTTGCCCTTCTAAAGGAGGTTTCAGCCTCTTCCCTAGGGTTCTTGTTGTTTAGCTTCTTTAGGACTGTAGATTTTAGTATGTTTATGCTATATTATATGGCTAATATCCACTTATAATTGAGTATATACAATATGTCTCTTTCTGCTTTTGGATTACATTACTCAGAACTCAAGAAGTTGAACACAAACCAGATAATACAATTTAAAATGAGGTATAGATCTCAGCAGAGGAATATCAAATAGGATAGAAACACTTAAAGACATGCTCAAAGTCCTTGGTCAACAGGGAAATGCAAATTAAAACAACTCTGAGATTCCATCTCACACCCATCAGAATGGCTAAGATAAAAAAACTCAAGGGCTGATGCATGCTAGAGAGGTTGTGGAGAAACAGGAACCCTCCTCCATTGCTGGTGGAAATGTAACCTTGTACAACCACTTTGGAAATCATTCTGGTGCTTTCTCGGAAAATTTGGAATAGTTCTACCTCAAGATCCAGCTATAGCATTCCTGGCATGTAATCAAAAGATTGAAGGCAAAAAACAACAACAACAACAACAACAAAAAAAAAAAAAAACCCAAAAAAACATTGAAGGCTTTTTTTTTTAAATTAAATATTCACTTTACAACCCAATCGTTTCCCTCTCTCTTGTCTCCTCCCCTCCCACACTCCTCCCCCTACCACTCCTGTTCTTCTTAGGAAAAGGGAGCTGCTTTCACACCCTGCCCACCAAGCCACCCCAGCACATCAACTTGTATCAGGACTGAGCTCATCCTCATCAATGAGGCCAGGCAAGGTAGCCCCCCATTAGGAGGACATGATCTAAAGCAGGCAATAGAGTCCATGTAATAGACAGCACCCACTCAACTTACTAAGGGACACACATGAAGATCAAACTGTCCATCAGTTACACATGTATAGGAGGGCTAGGTCCAGTCCATGCATGCTCTTTGGTTGGTGTTTCTGTTTCTGTGTGCGTCTATGAGTCTAGGTTTGTTGACACTGTTGGTCTTCTTGTGTAGATCTTGTCTCCTCCAGGTCCTTCTGTCCTTCCCCCACACTCTTCTTCATGACTCTCCGAACTCTGCCTAAAACTTGGCTCTGAGTCTCAGCATCTGATTCCCTCAGCTTCTGGGTAGCACCTCCCAGAGGATGGTTATGTTAGGCTCCTACTGTAGACATAGCAGAATAATGGTGTCAGGGCTTGGCTCTCTCCCATGGCATGGATCTCAGTTTGGGCCAGGCATTGGTTAGACATTCCCCCAGTCCTCAGTCTCTACTTAATCTTTATCACAGAGAGAAAGTTTTTATCACAGTTTATTCACTTTGTATCCTGGCTGTAGACCCCCTCTCTCATTTCCTGCCAGTCCTATCCTACTCCCTCTTGCTCCCAGATGCCCCTCTCCTAGTCCACTAATAGGGGAGGTTATTATCTGACCCTAGCCTATCAGGTCTCATCAGTACTGTCTAGATCTTCTTTCTCTGTGGCCTAGTAAGTCCACCCTGCCAAAGGACAGGCAGCCAAGTTCTTGCCAAAGACTGTTCCTGTCCCCCTTACTAGGGTACCCCCATGGAGACTGAGCCTCCCTATGGGCTCAGTCTGGAGAGTCTAGGTTGTCTCCATGCATGGTCCATCCACTGGCTTGCAAAGTTCATGATTTCCTTATTTTTATTAGCTGAGTAGTATTGAACTGTGTAAATATACACTTTCTATTGTACAGTAGAGCAACAGTAGTAAAAACAGTTGGTACGAGCATAGAAACAGACTGGAGGATCAATGTAATCGAGCTGAAGATCCAGAAATAAACCCACACACCTATGAACACCTGCCTTTTGACCTAGAAATCAAAACCATACAATGGCACAGGAGATAGCTTCCTGAAAAGAACACCAAAAGCACATGCTCTAAATGGGACCTCATCAGAACAAAATAACAGCCTACAGACTGGGAAAAGTTCCTCATAAATCCTATATCTGACACAGGTCTACTATCCAGAATATATAAAGATTTCAAAAAGTTAAACACCAACAAATCAAGTAATCCAAAAACTCTTAACTACTTGTTCATGTTCTCTCTTAGGTAATGGTGATGGTGTAAAGAAAAAGAAGCTATGAATAAATATTGCCGTTTATTCAATCTCTTCAGCAAATACTGCTGAAAGACTCTGTATTATGTGTGATATTTTATATAATTCCATTTCTATCTCTTATTGTATATTTTGGAATTAGTGAATAAAAGAGATAACTGTATCATTACCTGCCAGCATGGAAATGTAAGGAACAACAGATATTTATTTATTAATTTACCAGTATTGACCCTACGTTTAGGTTATTAGGAGTGTAAATTAAATTAGGACTGTTGCGGCATTTCAAAGGAAATATATGCACTGAGACTTGCTTATACTTCTGTAAGAGTGACAGTAATGAAGAATCAATGGGAAAAATACACCCTGATCAGATGATATATACTTCATTTTACAGTGCTTTCGGAGCTTGAATAAACACTATGTTTCTTAAACATGCCTTATGTTTTCCATTTTAATGAACATGCCTTCAGCATGTCATCAGTACCTGACAAGATCACGTCAGTGCTTCCATAATCACATTTTTGGAAGCCATCCCTTCATATCCCTTTAAAACTCATCAAAAACCATCTTTGCAAATCCTGTTGGGATCCTTTACTATTATACATAAAATATTCAGTCTCAGGCAAGCTGAGAAGACTGAGAAGAACTATAAAGTTAGTATAGGCGTCTGGGATAGATATAGTTTGTTACAAATGAGCCAAAATGGAGAAAATACTTAATAATTTGTATAACCCTTGATCCTATAAATTGATAAAGGTAAAATATGTTTATTTGGATATTAATGAATCATCACAAAATGAGTGACATCAAATAAATAAAATTATATCAATTATACATAAAGTACATGCTAGAGGTATATATTCGAAAAATACTACATTAATGTTATTTATTTTGTAAATTATATAACCTAGTATATAATATCCTAATATCTTTAATATCCTAAACTTATTACCTAATTTTAAGAGACTTCAATTTAAATTTCTTAATATATGACATGTTAATCATTAGCATAATTTCTATGAGTAACAAATAACAATAATTATAATGCAGTTCTTTCTTATGTAATAATTCATTATTTATGCTGTTTAAGTATTATTTATGGCAGCTACTTTATCATCAACAATGGAGCAAATTCAATGTACATGGAAGAACAGCTTAAATATTAAACAATCAATCAATCATTCTTTAACAGTAGTTATTAAGACTTTCGTTTCATTTATTTCCTATCTTCTGAAAGGATGAACACATTCAAATTGGAATTTTCTAAAAATGAAATGAAGCAAACTGTCCATTGCATTACATAATTTTAGGTGTACATAGATTATAATAATGAACATACTATTCAATCATTAATACAATTTCGAACTTATAAAGATATTTTAAGTCTTAGTTTTTATTCATGATCAATTGTTACCATCAGCAGAACAAATATTTTAAGCCATCTGCTTATATTTTATTTCTTGACTAACCAAGCAGAGGTTTGGTTTTATTAAATACAAATATTGAACTTATACCTGCAATTGTACCTGCTTTCTGATTTATCATTAAATTTATGTCAATAGTTTAATCCTTCATGATAGTCTATTGCAAACAGCACTGTGAAATGTGAACTTAATTCACATTTTCAACAAAATATTTGAGTTTTTTTAGCCTAAGGAAAATTAGGGACTAGTAATTGCTGCATCACTTGCAAAGTTAGTAGAGAAGATGAAGGTAATTTGCCAGGCAAACTTTATCATGTATTCTCTCTCTATATATGAGTATTCTGTGCTCTAAGCATATGAATGTATTTAGGAATGCTTTAATAAAGAAAATGTGTCACAGAAAATGCTTAAAAAGTGTTGATGAGAGAATTCTTTATTAATAAAAAATAAACTGGATTGAACTTAGGAGGATGGGCAGACTAGTAAGCTATCTGAGAACAGTAAAAACAAACAAACAACAACAACAAAAAACTATTTCTTCCACGTGGCCCTAGATAACTCCTAGGTTTATGTCAATAGCTGAATGCAACAGGAAAGGCCTAGTTAATTCATTAAAGGACTTTAATTAAGAAATCTGAGGCAGGCTGGGCATCCATCTTCCTACCCACTTGCGATACAGGCAGAAACCGCACACAGGCTATATTGTACTTAGAACTACAAGCCATGTCTCAAGTTAATCATAACTAAGACATAAGAAGTGTTAAGTGCAAATCTAGGGCCCAGAAAAAGGATGGATAGTTTCTATGAAGAGCACAAACAGTAAAGTTTGAGGACTTTAGTAAAGTGTTCTTAGTAACAGTGTTCCCTGAAGTCCTGGAGTAAATGATTAAAGTTGTCTTTGCTTTGGTGGCTGTGCCATGCTCATATGTCCAGGCACTTTGCAGAGAAGTTTCTGGACCTGACCTATGAACTTAATTGACAACTTTACATATTAGGAAAAATAATCTCTTCTGGATGCAGAATAACAAAAATAAAAATAAAACCATATGTATTTAACTATTTTTAAACAAGTTATTGTGTTTGTGTGATTGTGTGTGTGTTTTCACACACGCATGTCCTTTACTCATTGAGTTATCTTGTAAGCCATGTATCTACATTTTATAACAAAGAAAATGATTTTGTTTTTGCAAGTGTACATGTGCAAACCAACAAGGATTAGCAAGTACATAGTGAACAGCAGAACACAAAGGAAAAAAACATTGATAAATAATACTGGAGAAACATAATAAAACATTCTAATAAGAACGTGTCCTACTGAATTCCTTCACATTTTATAGGAATTATAATTATGTATACATATATACGCATATGCAATATTATATATGGAGTGTGAGAGTGAGAGAGTGTGAGTCTCTTCAGGTTCAAGCTGAAGTCTGGCATTTTCTGGATAGCCTATGAGATCGGTATAATCAGAACAGACTTCCTTTCTCATGGCCGCACCCTCTGTAGACCCTGAAAGCCTCTAAGGCGTGTCCCATAGCCCTCAGGGAAGATTACAGGCCAGACCATTTTCTGATAAGAAAATCTGTTTGGCAGTTACCCTGGGATTCCTGGAGATACCCACCCTATGCTAAAAAGATGTCTGAGTGTCTTGGCTTTCCACCAGTAACCTTCAACTACTCCTGGAGATTTTCCCCCACCCATAGAATAATTAAGTACTGTGTTCTCCTCCCCGTGATAGATAGGGCCATGCTACTGCATCTAAACGAGGTACTGTACCACTACATGTAAATCAAGTATCCCTAGCATCTCTAGCCCCATGGAATCAAACACATTCACCCTTGAAACACCTATTACTGCACAAGGTTTATAAATCCCTGATTTCACAGAAAATAAGGTGCTGTATGATACCATCAGCTTTCCATTATGGCTGCTTGAGAATAGTCATTTATTTTGAGGGAGAGAGGGCTCTCCTCCTCCCTAAAGATTCCCTGCTGAATGCCTCCCTGAAGATTTACCACCAACCTTTAGACCCTCTGGGATTGCATCTCACCAGACCTGCCTTCTGGCCAATTTGAGGTGTCCTCCTGCATCTTCCGCCATGCTTAGCACAGCAGCTTAACCAAGGAGATTCTGAAACTCCCAAATTTCCATTGCCTCTGATACTGACAATCTAATTTAAAAGAGGTAAATGTAACACCCAGGTGGAAAACTCATTTACACCTCCCCTGTGAGACTAGAGCCTTGACTAGTGCATGAGCCTCACCCTAAATTAGTCTAGACTAGATGGTCCTGAGAGAAATGGAACCTTGGACCATGTTGTTCTCTGCTATTCATCCAGAATCTGACAGCTGCATTCCAAACTTCCTCCTCCCGGTAAAGAAGGGCTAGAGACACTGAACTGCCATGGGCTATATCTGTGCAGGGGTCTTAGGTTATCTCCATGAATGGTCCTAGGTTGGAATAACAGTCTCAGAAAAGACCTCTCTGCCCAGATTTTTTGGTTCTGTTGCTCTCCTTGGGGAGCTCCTGTCCTCTCCAGGTCTTACTATTTCCCCCTTCTTTCATAAGATTCCCTGTACTCCAAGTGGGTTCCATAGTAATGGGAAGAGGGACTGTCTTTGACATAAACTGATTGGCCTGTTCTTTGATCACCTCCCCCTGAGGGGGGAGCAGCCTTACCAGGCCACAGAAGATGACAATGCAGCCACTCCTGATGAGACCTGATAGACTAGGATCAGAAGGAAGGGAAGGAAGTCCTCCTCTATCAGCAGACTAGGGGAGGGGCATTGGTGGAGAATGGGGAGGGAGGGTGGAAAAGGAGGAGAGAGGATAAGTTTGGGAGGGGAGGCGGGAGGGAGTATAGAGAGGATACAAAGTGAATAAATTGTAATTAATAAAAATAAAAATTAATAAAAAAAACAGGGAAAGAGAGAGGGAGGAGCGGGAAGAGATAGAGAGACAGAGACAGACACAGAGACAGAGGGACAGAGAGAGTGAGAATAAGATTTAGTTATAAAAAGGTAAAGATAAAAGAAAACAAGCAATTACACCTCAGCTTTGACATAAAAAAAAAATCAATGAATAAACTGAATTTATACTTGTAACAATCAAACTCATCTTCTTGGTAAGATGGATAGCAATTTATTACTGCTATAGAAACTGTCTTACAAATGTAATTTATAACTCAATCTTATTCAAAACAAAAGTTTCTGAATTCATTATCTTTTCTAGTTTATAAGTAGCGATATTGTAAAAGTTAGGAAATGTGAATTTGAATACTTTTTTTGAAATAATACATTTTTTTTTCATAATAAACTGCCATACTTACATCCTGATAGTCCTTGACTAAAGACAACATACACACATTGGACTTTGGTGATAGTGAAGATAAAGTCAAAAGGATTTCCAGATACTTAGATCAAAAATTATTATGAGTTTAAGAAAGAAGGATGGAACAAAGAAAACAGAGGGAAAGTAGAAAAAAGAAACAAGTGAGGAAATAAAGAAAGGAAAAGGAAACACAGAAAAGAGAACTGTGAGTGCCACAGCTAATTTAATTTCAATATAAGAATAAGAGAAGATTTGTAAAGGAACATAAGTATAAACCATAGTCTTTTTGTAGCTATGAAAAAATATTAAATGAACTGATGTGGTTTTCAAATATGCATGCACTATCTTATGATTTTTTTTCAAGGATGTCTAAAGTATACCCTAATAAAACTTTCCTCAAAAAATTAAGTGTAGCAAGAACTATGTCCCTCCTTGTTTTGCTAGGAATGGAGAAGCTCATTTCTGTAGGAACAAGTATCTTAGAATGACCCTCTTTGAAGACAAAGATATTAATTTAGAAAATTAAAAACATAAGAGTGTCAATTAGCAATATGAACATTAAAAGTTAAACAAAGAGACTTAAGCATCAGTATTTACAGAATTAATGACTTCAAGGTTTAGAATAAGAATTGGGTAAATAATTCAAGGAAAAAGGTTTTTAAATTCATTTTTCTCTCATATATCACATCCTAACTACAGTTTCCCTCCCACTTCTCCTGTCATCACTATAGTTCTCTCCTGTAATCCATTCCTCCTGCTTTTCTACAGAAAAGGGTAGACTACCCAATGATATCAACTAAATGTGGCATATTAAGCTGCAATAAGCCTAGGAACCTCCTCTCCTATTAAGCCTGTAAGAGGCAATCCAGTGGGAGGAAGAGTTCCAAAAGCAAACAAAGAGAGAGAGGCAGCCCCTGCTCCCACTGTTAGGAATCCCACAAGAAGACCAAACTACACAACTGTAACATCTACACAGAGGGGCTAGGTGAAAGCCAGGTAGGCTTCTGAATTGTTGGTATAGTTTCTGTGAGTCCCTTTGAACCCAACCTAGTTGATTCTGTGGGTTTTCTTGTGGTGTCCTTGATCTCTCTGGTTCCTACAATCTTTCTCCCTCTCACAGGATCCCTAATGTCTGGCTGTGGGTCTCTGTATAGGTTTCCATCAGTTGCTGGAAGAAACTAAAAAAAATATAGTTCAGAGAAGAGCATGTCTGATTGCATGCAGGTTGATGCCCCAGGTCCCGCCTCTGAGAAAAAGGTATCGGACGGCTCTGATGCTCTTTGGGTGGATGACACCTAAATGAACATCGGTACAAAGTCCCAATTTATTTCTAATATCAGAGATCAGACCTCTACTCTTGCCTGATGCGTCTAAAACAAAAAGGGGGAACTGTAGAGAGCTGCGCAATGCCACGCCTTAAAGATGGAGCTGGTTTCCGCCTTCCACCTTTCTGATGGTGAGTGCTCTCTGTCACAAACAACTCCATATTTGGCTAAGGCTGAGGATCTGGCTTGCTTCCATGTATGTGGACCTATCTGCATTGCCCAAGAAAAACGCTGGGGTTGGCTACCCAGAGGCTATTTAAGCTGTGGGCTGGCTTTCCCCAGGGTCAGATGATTGTTCAAGGTTCCTGAATAAACTGCACTGAGGAAAAAAAAAAAAATTAACTTACAGTAAAAGTGCATATAAAAAACTAAAAAAAAAAAAAAAATAGAATTAAACACATAATTTAGCACAATGTTTTCAGTAGCCTCACATCTTTTCTTTAGAGCCAACCATACCAGTTTGATCTATAATAACTTCTAAATACAATACTTCATGATCCACTTATATATTTTGTAATTTCATGATATACCTGTAAAATGTTAAATGTTAATAACTAAGCTATAGTTACAGAGCTGAATTCAATATTGTAGATGATATAAACATACCTGTAACATTTTATATCCCTCTGCAAAAAGAAAATTCTTGACTATTATTTTATTAAAATTAGGAGGTACTTGAGACTTCTGTATCTTTAAATATGTATATAATATACTATAAATTTAATTTAATATTTTGGTGTATTCAGATATAGTAGTTCCTGAAAATATTTATCATGTCCATTCTCTCTCTTATATATTTACTATACTATGAGTATAAAATTATTTTTAAACAAATTGATGTTGAAGTCTTTAAAAAGCAGGGACTGAATAGAACCAAATGTGCAGGCAATTTAACTTCTGTGTACTTTCATTCGTTTGTAGCTGCTTTTTCTAGACAGAAGAAGCTTTTTTTCTTCTTGCCTCTTATCTCCATAAGCTAAAACAGATTAAAATGATGATACAAAAGCCATGGTTAAGAACAAGTTAGTAGAGAATGCTCTCACTTTGTTTACTTAGTAAATCACTTCGGATATATGATCTTAATTACCTTTAATTCTTCAAATTTAATGCAAATATACAAATTGTGAAATTATTTTTCTTTAAGTAGACAACTTTTAAACAACATGTTTTGAAAAAGACTTATCTCTAATTGAAGAATTGTATGTAGGAGTGAAAACTTATTTATTACAATAAAAATAGCATTATGATGTATTTATATGAGTAAGAAACTCTGAAAGGTACTGAGAAATATGAAATAAGTATGTTGTCTTATGTCATTGAGCCATGATATGTGTATGTAACAATTAGTCTCATCTCAAATTTTTTTTAACAATTCATTTTATTATTTTTTTTTATAGTTTATTCACTTTATATGCCAGTAGTAACCCCCTCTGTCATCTCCTCTCAGGTCCTCTCTCCTCTCTCCCTCCTGCTCTTACCTCTCTATCCCTCTTCCCAAGTCCACTGATAGGGAAATCCTCCTCCCCTACTATCTCACCCTAGCATACCAGGTCCAGTCAGGACTGCCTGGATCCTCTTCCTCTTTGGGCTGGCTAGGTTGCTCCACCAGGGGAAAGTGATCAAAAAGCAAGCAACAGAGTTCATGACAGAGACTGCTCCTGCTCTCCTTACGAGGACACCCAAATGGAGACTGGTATGCCTATGGGATAAGGCACCCACATGGAGACTGTTATGCCTATGGTATACATCTGAGGAGGGTTCTAGGTCCTTTCCATGCGTGGTCCTTGGTTGATAAATCAGGCTCTGCAGGCCACCCTTGGTTCAGATATTTTTGGCTTTGTTGGTTTCCTTATGGAGCTCTTGTCCCCTCCAGTTCTTTTATATTCCCCTTCTTCTATAAGACTCCCTTATTTCCCTCCAAAGTTTGGCTGTGAGTCTCAGCATCTGTTTTGATCCCCTGAGGGGTACAGTCTTTTAGCGGACTTCTGTGGTAGTTTTCAGTCCTGTTCCCTCTCTTCTATGTTTCCAGTACCTATCCTGAGTGAAAATTTAAATGATGATAAAATAAAATGCATTATTTAAGAAATTCAAAGGGGAATGAAGGAAAAAAAAAAGTCCAATAGTTGTTATTGTCATGTAATTTTACAAAGAATAGAATGCAAAGCCAATTTATCACAAAATAATCTAAATCTGAATATTGTGATATCCTTTGGCTGTTCTTTATTTCCAGTTTTGTTTGCAAATTTCTCTTTCTTCAATTGTCAGAAATAGGCATTCTTTCTTATCCACTCCTTAAAACCCTTGACATAACTAGGATTCTGTCAGATAAAATAAATGTATGAAAATCCAAGATAACCCACACCTTTCTAATAGCTACACACTGCCACATTCATTTCAGAGCATCCTTCCTCCCACTCAGTGAAACTTGCAGTTGAGTTTAACATACCCAAACCCTGTGACTGCCAGAGGCATGAGGATTGCACTACTGAAAATACTTTCAGAATCCTCAGGGGGTCCAATATAGGGTGAGTTCCCTGGTGGTTGATTAATACTCTGTCGTCTAAAATACTGCTGTGCTTTCATGGTGTTTATTCTAGCCATTCCCCACACAGGAGTGCAGAATCAGCAGAGAAAGTCTGCTTTGAGTCAGTACAACCATTTTACAACAGTGACAACCAGAGAGTTTCCTAAAACTTCAGCATCGGGGATGGTAGCATTTATACATAAATGAGACTACTTGGATTTTCAGTTCACAGCTAGTATTTGTTTATTGTTGCTCTTTTGTTTTCAGGCAGTGTTAGGATATCTGATAGGTTTTTAAGAACCACTAACTGCTGTGCAAGCCAGATAACCATTTATCTTGAGAATTATGATTTCCCTGTTGTAGAGTACAAATTGTTATTGTAGCATTTCTTTAAAAAGAGGTTTCAACTACATTGTGCTCCAGAAATAAAATTTAATAAAGACAAACTACAGCATATATGACTGTGGTGTTTGACATTTCCATATAATTGAAAGCAAATATTTTATAGACATTTCAATGTTCTTGCATCTAAGAAAATGAAAAAAAAAGATATTAATACAGCATCTTCTCAATAAGAAACTGTAGGTTATTTTAGCTCAAGAGCTTCAGGTGTAGTACAATGTATGATATTTCTATATGTGGTACAACAGGCCATCTGTGTATGCTTTTATTCTTAATTTTAGCTCATTTGCTTGAAAGAAAGGAGAGTTTCTGAAGTATGAGCAGGCTTTAGGCACTTGCTAAAGAAGTAACATTTCTGTACTGCCATTAATTTTCACAGCATTTTCCTTTTCATAATGATTGATTCTTTTGACCTCTTGGTTGCAAAATGAAGGTCATGCTTTTCACAAGGAAATGCATGAATTTTCTTTTTAACTGATTAGTTGATCTTATAAATACAGTGTGAATGATTTCCTACTCAATTTAGGGCAGCTAAGGGGCTAATTCTATACCTATTTTTGGATAGACTCTAACTGTGCCTAAACTTAAAACCTGGGAGACAGAGACTTGGGAGTTCACAGGTACCTTAGAAATTGATAAGAACATTAACACAAATTAGTAAAAACAAGAGACACCTATTTGCACTCTCAGTCTCAAATATTCCTGTTTCTCAAGCTATAATTTATTAAAATAAAAATTACAGACACACACATACAGCTTTACAAACACCACGCCTAAGTGACGAATAGGTACAGATAAAAATATTACTCCTATGCTGATGCAAATATTACTCCATTGCTGGTGGGAAAGTAAACTTGTACAACCACTTTGGAAATCAATTTGGACTTTTCTCAGACAAGAATAATGTTACGTCAAGACCCAGTTATACCACTCCTAGGCATATATCAAAAAGATCCTCAATTATACAACAAGGACATTTGTTCAAGCATGTTCGTAGCAGTTTTATTTGTAATAGCCAGAAGCTGGAAACAACCCAGATGTCCCTCAGTTGAGGAATGGATAGAGAAATTGTGGTACATTGACACAATGGAATACTACTCAGCAATTAAAAACAAAGAAATCATGAAATTTGCAGGCAAATGGTGTTAACTAGAAGAGATCATCCTAAGTGAGGTACCCCCAGAAGCAGAAAGACACACATGGTATATACTCACTTATAAGTGGATATTAGACATATAATATAGGATAAACATACTAAAATCTGTACACCTAAGGAAGTTAATCAAGAAGAAGGACCCTGGATTAGATGCTCAATCTTCACTCAGAAAGGCAAATGAGACAGATATCAGAAGAGGGAAAAAACAGGGAACAGGACAGGAGTCTATCACTGAGGGCTTCTGAAAGACTCCACCCAGCAGGATATCAAAACATAGGTGAGATGCATAGCCAAACTGTGGGCAGAGTGCAGGGAATCTTATGAAAGAAGGGACAGATAGAAAGACCTGGAGGGAACAGGAGCTCCACAAGGGGAGCAACAGAACCAAAAAAATCTGGGCACAGGGTTCTTCTCTGAGACTGATATTCCAACCAAAGACCATACATGTAGATAACCTAGAACCTCTGCACAGAAGTAGCCCAAGGCAGTTCAGTATCCAAGTGGGTTCTCCAGTAATAAGACCAGGGACTATCTCTGACATGAACTCAGTGGCTTGCTCTTTGATGACCTCTACCTGAGCGGGGAGCAGCCTTACCAGGCCACAGAGGAAGACAAAGAAGCCGGTCCTGATGAGACCTGATAGACTATGGTCAGATGGAAGGGGAGAAGGACCTCCCCTATCACTGGACTGGGGTAGAGGCATAGGAGAAGAAGAAGGAGGGAGGGTGAGATTTGGAAGGAATGGGGGAGGGGGCTACAGCTGGGATACTAAATGAATAAACAGTAACTAAAAAAAATTGAAAAAAAAATTACAGGTGCAGAACTATGGTTGGAATCCATTTCTTCTAAGGCTAACTACAACATGAAGATGTTGTGTGTGTGTGTGTGTGTGTGTGTGTGTGTGTGTGTGTGTGTGTTAGAGTGATTGTTCCATGTTGCAAAATTAGCTGATTTTTCAGGAGTTAAAGGTTGAAGTTGTCTAATCTTTAACTAGTTTAACAGATTTGCCTCTGTAACTGACATATGCACATTATTGTGCTAAGTTTTGACTTAATTTAAGCTGTTTAATATTTGTTTAACAATATTATTAACAAATACTATTTTCTATAAATTTTACCAAAAAATGTGTAAATTTTCTTCCCAGCTGCTCTCTCTGTCTCTGCTACCTATTACACAAACAAGCAGAGCAATATTCAATTAACTAAATAAAGTTTAAATGTAGTATAATTGTTTATCTCAAGCACATTCACATTATATACCCAAGAAAGTAAATAATTTATTAATTAATAATAATTTATTAATATTTTAATTAATAAATGATACTTTAGGAATAATTTAAGAAATGTTGAATATTAATGAAAACACTACAGTACATTTATCTGTGCTTTTAAAAAAATGAACATTAGTGTAATTGGAGCATTTCATTAACCTCATAGTTACTACAGTTTTGATCTTACACTTAGGTCTTGTGAACATGAAGGATATAAATGATAGTTCCTATATTCTTTTCTGTTTGCTTGTTTGTTTGTTTGTTTGGTTGGTTGGTTGTTCTTTTTGCCTGTATTGGTTTGATTTTTTAAGACAGGATTTATCTCTATAGCCTTGGCTGTACTGGACTCACCTTGTAGACTAGGCTGGCCCCCAAACCACAGAGATCTGCCTGTGTTTGCCTTCCTGAGAGCTGGGATTTCCGGCATGTGCCTTCGCTCCCGACTTAGTTCCTATAGTCCATCCAAGTTATTTTTGTTAGTTTTATTAAATCATGTTTTCAGTATAGGTTCTTTTCTTACTGTAATCTCCCCTTTTCCCCTATGAGATATATTTTTATTGAAGATGGATAAATTTTTTTATAATTTTTATTTTTTATATTAATCACAGGTTGTTTACTTTGTATCCCAGCCATAGCTCCCTCCCTAATTCCCTTCCAATCCCACCCTCGATCCCTCATTTCCTCCCTGCTCCTTTCCAAGTCCACTGAAAGGGGAGGTCCTCCTCCCTTTCCATCTGACCCTAGCCTATCAGGTATGAAAATAGATAATTTTAAAACAATCTATTCTGATTATGATTTCTACTCCCCAACCTCACCTAGGTCCCACACTTACCTGTTCCTACCCAAATCTGAACTTTTCTCATTAAAATAAAAAATGTTATCAAATATAATAAGAATAAAATAAAATTAGATAAAATAAAAACAAATAACTGAGAACAGGACAAAAGAAACAAATAGGTAGAAGAAACAAAACCAAAGGAAAAGCTTGTGAATCACCTTTTTAATTTTTTTTTTAAATTGTAGCCCCCTTGCTCTTCTCCACTGATTAGGAAAGTCTTCCTCCCCTTCCCTGTGACCATAGCCTCTCAGGTCTCATCAGGACTGGCTCCATTGTCTCTCTCTGTGGCCAGTAAGAAGTGATTAAAGACCCCTGGGTTCATGTCAGAGACAGTCCCTGCTCCCATTACTATGTAACCCACTTGGAAACTGAGCTGCCATGGGTTACATTTGTACAGCAGTTCTAGGTTATCTTCATGCATGGTCCTTGATTGGAGTATCAGTGTCAGAAAACAGCCCTGGGTCCAGATTTATTTATTTTTCTCTCCTGTTGGAGTTTCAGTTCCCTCCAGGTCTTTCTATCTCCCTCTTCTTTCCCAAGCTTCCCTGCACTCTGCCCAAAGTTTGGCTATGAGTCTCAGCATCTGCTTTGATACCCTGTAGAGTAGAGTCTAATTTCAGAGTCCCTCTGTGGTAGGCTCCTGATTGTTTCCTGTTTGTCCCTTTCCCAATGTCAGTTCCATTTACCTTTCTGACTGAAAACTGATCATTTTATCCAGGGTCCCCCTTCTTGATTAGTTTCTTTAGGTGCACAGATTTTAGTATGATTATCTTATATTATATGTCTAATATCCACTTATAAGAGAGTATATACCATGTATGTCTTTCTGTTTCTGGGATACCTCACTAAGGATGATCTTTTCTAGTTCCCCCACTTGCCTATAAATTTCATGATTTCCTTGTTTTTAATTGCTGAGCAATATTTTATTGTGTAAATGTACCACAATTTTTGTATCCATTCCTCAACTGAGGGACATCTGCGTTGTTTCCAGCTTCTTCCAATTACAAATAAATCTGCTATGAACATGGTTGAGCAAATGTCTTTGTATTCTTGAGCATCCATACTTATCAGCCTGCACAAAACTAAAGTCGAAATGGATCAAATACCTCAGTATAAAACCAGACACACTAAACCTTTTAGAAGAAAAAGTGGGGAAGAGCCTGGAATTCATTGGCACAGGAGACAACTTCCTGAACAGAACACCAACAGCACAGGCTCTAAGATCAACAATCAATAAATGGGACCTCATGAAACCGAAAAGCTTCTCTAAAACAAAGGACACTGTTGTCAGAACAAAAGGACAGTCCACACATTAGGAAAGGATCTTCACCGACCCAAATCTGATAGAAAGCTAATATCCAGAATATATTAAGAACTCAAGAAGTTAAGCAGCAACATACCAAGCAATCCAATTAAAAAATGGGGTACTGAGTTAAACAGAGAATTCTCAATAGATGAATATCGAATGGCAGAGAAACAATGAAGAAATGTTCAACAGCCTTAGCTATCAGGGAAATGAAAATCAAAACAACCCTGAGTTTTTACCTAATACCCATCGGAATGGCTGTGATTAAAATCTCAAGTGACCACACATGCTGGAGAGGATGTGGAGAAAAGTGAACCCTCCTCCATTTCTTGTGGGAATGTAAGCTTGTAAAACCGGTTTGAAAATCAATCTGGCACTTTCTCAGACAATTAGGAATAGTGCTTTCTCAAGATTCAGCTATACCACTCCTAGACATATATCCAAAAGATGCTCAAGTATACATCAAGAACACTCTTAAACACAGAGGTATACAAATTCTCACTTGCAGAAATCCCATAGAAATATGACACCTGAAAAGTCATTTTATGCAAATGATCTGGATGTTAATAACAAAAAATAATAAATCTTAAGCAAAGTATTATCAGATAAAGAACACCCAAAAATACCAGTCAGTTTGTTTTGTATTGGTAATTTACTACTGGGTATGAAGCCTGGACTCAAGTAACAATGGTTTATATACCCAGTCAGACTCCTTTGGAAAAAGTAATTTTTCTTTTTTGAAATTTTCTTTCATTAATATTGTCATTATTAATTATACTTTATTCACTTTGACAGTTTATTCACTTTGTATCCCAGCTTTAGCTCTCTCCCTTCTCTCCTCCCAGTCCCACCCTCTCTCCCTCTTCTCCCCCTATGCCTCTCACCTAGTCCACTGATAGGGGAGGACCTCCTCCCCTACTATCTGGCCCTATCCTATCAGGTATCATCAAGACTGGCTGCATTGTCTTCCTCTGTGGCATGGCAAGGAAGTGCCCCCCACCCCCAGGGGGAGGTGATTAGAGAGGCTCCCACATAGTTCTTGCCAAAGACAGCCCCTGCTCCCCTTGCTAGGGAACCCACTTGGAGACTGAGTCTATGGGCTACATCTCAGCCAGAGTTTTAGGTCCTCTCCATGCATGGTCCTTAGTTGAGGTATCAGTCTCTGCAGGGCTCCCAGTGCCCAGTATTTTTGGCTCTGTTTTGAGTTAGGGATGCAGGCTTAAGTTCACCTCCCTTCCACAGTGCTAGGATCGCATTAGGCTCCTATCTGTGCAGATCCTGTACATGTTGCCACAATCTTCGTGAGTTCATACTTGCATCCATCCTTCTGTGTTTGGAAATCCTTGTTTCCTTGATCTCTTTTGGCTTTTTTGCTTCATCTTCTGCAAAAGTCCCTCAGAACTGAATGAAAAAATTTGGTGGAGATGTCCCACTTAAGATGTAGTGTTTCAAGGTCTCTCAATCACTGTGTATTGCCTAGTTGTAGGTTCCTGCCTTAGTTCCCATCTACCGCAGGAGGCTTCTCTGATGATGGCTGAACGAGATGCTGATCTATGGATATAACAGAATGTCCTTTAGGAGTCTTTTTATTGCTTTGTTTCTTTAGCAGACTGGGAGTGATTGATTTTCGCTTCGGTCCTTGGCTTATGTAATTACAGGTTCTTGGCCACCTGAGTAATGTTGAGGATTGGTTCCATTTAACCGACGGCCTTAAATCGGTTAAGTTTGGTTGGATCTTCCCACAAGCTTTGTGCTACTCTTGCATTAGCATGTCTTGCAGACAGATGACATTGTAGGCACAAGGGTTTCTAGTAGGGCTGTTGTTCCCCTTTTTCCTTTAGCAAATGCAGAGTTCATTACAGTACCGTGAAACCTAGACATTAGGTGGTATATGTTCTAGGTAGGTACTGGTTTGACTTCCCATGTTCAACTGAATTATGTAGATGTTTTCTTCAGCAACAAGGTCTTATTATCAGTTTGTGGAAAGCAAACTATCCTTGGCAACATCTTTTTTGGGGGGAGGTGGGGTTCCTTTGGGTCCCCTTTGGCCAACAATTCACTTAGATATAACCCATTCTCAGAAATGGAAGGTTCATGTGGTGACAACTCTATTTCCTGCCTTAGAAATATTCTTTCTTCGTATTTTTTATTTTAGTTTTTGCTTTTGTTTAATTTAAGCTCATATTTCTAAAGACCAATATTTAAATGTTCTTTGCAGCAAAATTGCATATTAACTATACTGTAATGAAACTACTCAGATGTGCAAAGAAAATGGAGTTTTTCTACTTGGCATATAACAGGTTCAGACTAATAAGCTCCTTTACCTGGTAGCTAATTTAATTTTAATTCACTTTTGAAAATTTACTTTTATATCACTTAAATAGTGTACTTTATAGGAATATAAAATACATATATCTGTGTAATTAGTTGTTTCTGTGGAAATTGATCAGCCTGCTTTATATAGATACACCTTCCCACATTTGAGACACCTTTCTGATGGTGTTTTACAATATGGGGAGAGGATTTGCCCTTCCTAGTGTTTACTCTCCACAGTAACTAATACTTCTCAGTTTGCTTAGGTTTGCATAGGACTATGTTGCTTATTGAAAGAGCAACCAATGGACTCCAAAAGGTTTCTTTCATGTATGTTATCCAAATTCTTGATTTCTCTGCTTTTGTCACAGAGCCATTACTTATTTTGTTTAATTGTCAGCATTGCTTATTTTTTTTTCAATTGTCAGAATACACTATATGTCACATTAATCAAAGACTTTTTTTCAGCATTTCAACACATGCTGATGATGGTGACACTGAGTATCTACTACTTTAATCGTTGTTATACATGCCGTAGTATAAAATCCCTATGGTGTGTTGCCACTGTAATTTTCATTTGAAACCCATTCTATTGGCAGGGGAAACAGAGACAGAAAAACCATGGAATTTTAAACTACTATTAATCTGCTGTTCCCTGAAGGCAAAGGATATTGAACATTTTGAGAGTGTCTCCTAGACATTTGTATTCTTTTTTTTATTATTTTATTTTCTGTTTTTAGGAAACAATGTTTACTTAGTCTAGATGTTCAGCCCTGGGGATGCTGCTGCTCTCATTAGAAGCAGATCTTCTCCCATTAAACAGCCCCCCCTAGAAATGCCTTTATAGGCACACCCTGAGGTGTGCCTCAGTAAGTTAAATCATTCTCAATCCAGTCAAACTATAAATATCACATGCAGAGCTAAAAGTTTTTGTCTTCAGGATGATGAGATAAGTACAGTAGAAACTTACCTTGTCTACACTTTCTCCCCCATCTCAGATTCTAGTTTATAGAACTCTGGGAAAACTGTGTTCTTTTCTCAAGTCACAAAGTCTATGATGTTCTGTCATAAAAGCCTGAACAGCTAAATAAAGGCCAACAACTTGAAAATGTTATTGCAGACACAGAGAAAGCTGCCTTTCTAGAAAGAAATTCAGTTTTGAAGATTACAGCCTTCAGTTGTCCAGAATAAAAAAATATATGTATATTATTTTATATTTAGAACTAAACATGACACAAATAACAGTAAAATATATAACAGCATTGTATATTTTCAAAAAATACTTTCTCAGTAAGATACTGAGATTTTAACTGACACATACTTGCATCTCAAGTTTCACACTGATAATATGTTTCAGGAATTTGATACAGTGGAATATGCATGGACACAATTGTCTCCTTTGAGGTTCATTAATAATTCAATAGCTGTTAATGCAGGAAGTTAAAAATTAAAAACAGTCAACATTATAATTTGTTTTCTTGTCTAATAACACTTTGTTCTTTAATAACTATATTCATTAACATTTAAAATTTCATGTATTATTTTCACATGTTTAATAATTTTCAGGAAGCTATTCCCTTAACATACTTTATTGAATGATGGTGTCTTCTATATAATGTTGAAATGCAAAATGTGTCTACCTTCTGGTTTTTATGTTTAAATGAATTTGTAATTTATCTTAGCAGGAAATTGTTAAATAATTAAAAACAAACACTTTAGAAAAATATAAATACAAAACTGGTAGATCATTTTTTTTCTCAATGGTGTTTTTCATGAAACATGAGAGAAAATTTAAGTAAAATCAAGTTTATAAAGCAACACTGTAAGTTTGAGAAACTTATTTTTGTTAAGATAGTATATGTTAATCAAATTGGACACTAATTTAGTTGTGGGAAAGTAGTTGAGCTGGTCAAAGAATAGTGACTCGACTCAAGTGCTGTTGAGCCTGTGTTGCATGCTCAAAATCCATGTTGAAAAGCCTATGCAGCAGTATGCATCTGAACTCCCAGAACCCCTGTAGCAAGATAGGAGAGGATAAAAAATTTGGCAGCTCACATGCCAAGTAGCAAGGAATACATAGCACAAAAAAGCAGGAACTAAACAGATCATGCCTCAAAGAAGTGGAAAGTGGGACGTTACTCCTGAAAGTCATTTTCTGTTTTGTTTTGTTTTGTTTTTTGTTTTTTGACCCATGTGAGCACAACATGGCAAGTGCAATCCCATGGCCATAACTCACACTCACATACATACGATACTTATAAATGTAAAGAAATAAAATAGAATTTAGGAATAAAGAGAAATTTCTACAAGCACAAGTGCAATTTTCCTGTTAATAATCTGCATGTATTTTAGGTTAGGACACTGTGGCTTTGTGGAAGTGTTTTCTGGGTATCAGGTAGGCGAACTGCACGTCTTCACCTCTTCCTACCCTCCTCCAAATCCTTTCCCTTAGTCTCTTCCCCAAGTCTGTAGTTTACCACCAGCTTTGAACCCCTCTTCCTCTCTGCTTCTACCTCCAGTGGATCACACAGATTTCCATTCCAAACTCTCTTCTTCCACTCTCCTAAGAGCCTAGCCCCAATTCCAGCAGGCAGGGCACCCCAAGAAAAGCAGGTCGGCTAGCTAACTATCTTCACGTCATCATTCTCTCTACCGTGTTCACCCACAGCATCTCAGGGGACAAATAAAAGGACAAACTGGCAGAATGAATGTGAAAATAAGATCCACCCTACTGCTGCATCCAAGAAACACACCAAAAAAATTAAGGGTGGACATCACCTCAGGCTCAAAGGATGTAAAGATAGTCCAAGCAAATAGAACTCAGAAGCAAGCCAGTGTAGCCATTTTAATGTTTGACAAAATAGACTTTAATTCAAATCCAATCAAAGGACATAAGAAAGGTCTGTAGATACTCCTCAAGGGACAAATACACCAAGAGAACATGGCAATCTTTAACATCTATTTGCCAGACAAAAGGGCACTGAAGTTTGTAAAAGAAACACTAATACAGCTATACTGACCCTCACACACTGATGGAGGATCGTTTTATTTCACCACCTATGGCAATACAATTCCAGTAAAAAACTAAAGAGAGAAATGTTGGAGCATTATAAAACAAATGGACCTAACAGATATTTACAAAATATTTTACATGAACACAAAACAATATGCCTTCTTCTCAGACATATCTTGGAACTTTTTTGTTTGTTCGTTTTTAATTTTAATTTTTATATTAATTACAATTTATTCATTTTGTATCCCAGCTGTAGCCCCCTCTCTCATTCCCTCCTAACCCCACCCACCATCTCTCATCTCCTCCCATGCCCCTCTCCAAGTCCACTGATAGGGGAGGTCCTCCTCCCCTTCCATCTGACTCTAGCCTATCAGGTCTCATCAGGACTGGCTGTATTGTCCTCTTCTGTGGCCTGGTAAGGCTGCTCTCCACTCAGGGGGAGGTGATCAAAGAGCCAGCCACTGAGTTCATGCTAGAGACAGTCCCTGTTCCCATTACTAGGGAACCCAGTTGGACATTTAGCTGCCATGGGCTACATCTGTGCAGCAGTTCTAGGTTATCTCCATGCATGGTCCTTGATTGGAGTATCAATCTCAGAAAACAGCCCTGGGCCCAGATTTATTTTTCTCTCCTGTTGGAGTTTCAGTTCCCTCCAGGTCTTTCTATCTCCCCCTTCTTTTCCAAGATTCCCTGCACTTGCCAAAAGTTTGGCTAAGAGTCTCAGCATCTGCTTTGATTCCCTGCAGGCTAGACTCTTTCAGATCCCCCCTGTGGTAGGCTCCTGTCCTGTTCCCTGTTTTTTCCTTCTTCCGATGTCTGCCTCATTTGTCTTTCTAAGTGAGGATTGATCATCTTACCCTGGTTCCTCCTTCTTGCTTAGCTTCTTTAGGTGTACAGATTTTAGTACTTTAGTACCCTATATTGTAGGTCTAATATCCACTTATAAATGAGAATATACCACTGCCTCTGGGATACTTCACTCAAGATGATCTTTTCTAGATCCCACCATTTGCCTGCAAATTTCATGATTTCCTTGTTTTTAATTGCTGTGTAGTATTCCATTGTGTAAATGTACCACAATTTCTGAATTCATTCCTCAGGTGAGGGGCATTTGGGTTGTTTCCAGGTTCTGGCTAATACAAATAAAGCTGCTATGAACATGGCTGTGCAAGGAACTTTCTTAAAAACTCATCACAAACTCAAACTCAAGGCAAGTCTCAACAGATACAAGAAAATTGAAATAACTCCCTTCATTTTATCAGACTACTGTAGATATCAACAACAATAAAATACAAGAAAGCTTCAAAAATAATGGAAACTGAATGCCTCACTATTAAATGAAAAAGAATTAGTCAATACAGAAATTATATATAAATATATATACATATATATATATAAGACTTTCTAAAATTGAATGAAAATGAAAATACAACATACCAAATATAAGAACACAATCAATGTGGTTATAAGAGGCAAGTTGGTAGAACTAAGTTACAAAAGACACAAACAAAATAAAATAAATAAATGACAAATAAATGGACATATCTCATATTAGTTACTTAATCATCCGGCCACCCACCAAACTACTCTAAAATGAAAATAAGAGGCTGCATCTAAAAGGAACAGAAGAAAATAAATAATTAAACTTGGGGATGAAATGAATAAAACAGAAAAAGCTTTTTTTTTTTTTTTTTTTTTTTTTTTTAGGAAAGAAACATAATTGACATACCCTTATCCAAATTAACTAAATGTCAGAGGAAGAATAGTGAAGGTAATGAAATTAGAGATTAAAATGGGGACACAACTGTGGGACCTGACTATCAAGGTCAAAGTCTAGCAATTATGGATAGCCTCTGGGCCAGGGAGTCTTATAGAGGAAGAGAGGGGAGGGATTAGAGGGACATGGAGGGGACTGGAACCCCACAAGGAGACCAACAAAAGTAAAAGATCTGAGCCCAGGGGGTCCTACAATGACTAATGCATCAGCCAAGGACCATGCATAGAGAGGACCTAGACTACCTGCTCAAATGTGGCCGATTGGTAGCTCAGTCTCCAACATGAATCTCTGAGTAAGAGAGAAGGATATGCCTCTTTCATGAGCTCAGTTGACTGCTCTCTGATCACTTGCACCTGACGATGCAGGCCACGGAGGAAGAGGATCCAAACAGTCCTGATGAGACTTAACAAGCTATAGGCTAATAGCAATAGTGTAGAACTCCCCCTTTCAGTAAACTAGAGGAAGGGGATGTGAGAAAAGGGAGGGAGAGTGGGACTGGGGGAGTTGAGAGAGGGAACTTCAATCAGAATATAAAATGAATAAATTATGAAGAAAAAAAAATAAAACAAGAGGATACAGAGCTAAACAGAATTCTCTATAGAGGAATCTCAAATGGCAAAGAAGAACTTCAAGAAATGCTCAAGTCCTTATTCATCAGGGAAATGCAAATCAAAACAACTCTGAGATTCCACCTTACACCCTTCAGAATGGCAAAGATCCAAAACTCAAGTGATAGGACATGTAGTCAGGAATGTGGAGCAAGGGGAACATTCCTTCATTGCTGTTGGAAGTGCATATCAAAAGGATAAAATTTGGGAAGGAAGACATCGGAATAACTCACAGAACATTCAATGTTATACATGTGTGACTGTAAAATCTCTACCTGGTAACTACTGAATCTGATAAACACATAAAAAAAGGTGGCAAGATACAAAATTAAGTTACAGAAATCAGTGGCCTTCCTATGCACAAATGACAAATAAACTGAGAAATTAGAGAAACAACACCATTCCCAATTGCCTCAGGTAACAAACAAAGAATATACTGGTTACTTTAAACAAAAAAGTGAAAGACTTATATGATAGACTTCAAATAATTGAAAAAAAAAAAGAAATTGAAGAAAATATTAGCTCCACAAGGACAAAATATATCAGGGCATGGGAGTCCTCTATGAGACTGTTTCTCCAACCAAGGACCATGTATGGATATAACCTAGAACCCCTGCTCAGATGTAGCCCATGGTAGCTCAGTATCCAAGTGGGTTTCTCTAGTAAGGGGAACAGGAACTATTTCTGACATAAACTCAAGGACTGTCTCCTTTAACTGCCCCCCTGCCCTGAGGGAGGAACAGTATTGCTAGGCCACAGAGGAGGACATGGCAGCCAGTCCTGATGATACCTGCTAAGCTAAGGTCAGATGGAAAGGGAAAGGGATTAGGACCTCCTCTAGTAGTGGACTTGGAAAGGGGCAGGGAGGAGATGAGGGAGGGAGGGCGGGATTGGGAAGGAATGAGAGAGAGGGCTATGGCTGGGATACAAAATGAATAACCTGTGATTAATACAAAAAATAAAAATTAATAATTAAAAAAAGAAAATATTAGAAGATGGAAAAAATCTCCCTTGCTCATCTATCGGTAAGATTCATGTAGTAAAAACTAGCCATTCTACCAAAACAGTCTACAGATTCACTGCTTTACCCATTAAAATTAAAACACAATTATTTACAGACATTGATCAGATAATTTTCAGCTTCATATAAAAGCATACACACACACATGCATTCACATGCATGCATGCATGCATGCATGCATGCCCATACATGCACACACACACACACACACACACACACACACACACACACACACACCAGATGCTTGAAGTATCACCACCCCCAACTGCATATTATACTATGGAGATATAGTAATAAAAACTGCATTGTGTTGGCATATAAGCAGACATGTTGATCAAAAGAATTGAAGTCTCAGGCATGAACTCTCACAGCCTGGTTACCTAATTTTATTTTCTAAATGAACTCAGACATGAACACTGGAAAAAATAAAGCATCTTCTACAGAGTGTGCTGGTCAAGCTGGTGTCTGAGTGCAGAATCCAAACAGTTCTCCCTTTATTACCCCGCAAAAAAATTAACTCCAAATAGATCAAAGACCTTAAAATAAAACAAGATATAATAAGTTTGATACAAGAAGTGGGGAATGACTTTGAACTAAGCGGCATAGGAAAAGAGTTTTTTCAACCCAATGCACGTAGTACAGACAATAAGATCAATAGTCAATGGGTCATCATTAAACTGAAAACCTTCTGCACAGCAAGGGACACTGTGATTCAGAGAAGGAGGCAACCTACAGAATGGAAATTTTTTTTACCAGTCCCACATGTGATAGAAGAGTAATGTTCAAAAATGTATAAGGAATTTGAACAAAACAAAACATCCCGGATATCAAGAAAACAAAACAAAACAAAAAGAATAATTAAGGACAAGTTTTAACTGAGAATTCTCAAAAGAGGAAATTTAAATGGCTGAGAACACTTAAATTATCAAAATTCTTAGCTATCAGGAAAATGCAAATCAAAACTACTTTGCTTATACAATGCCTTCTAGGTTAGTGTTGATTCTGGAGTATAAAAATGAGTACGTCTCCGCATCTGTGTCTATTTTATAGGCCTTTTCTTGGGCTCATTTCCTTCTGTTTTTTATGTTGACCTATTACAATGTGTTGGTTTTTTGTTGTGTTTTATCTTCTTATATTTGCATTTTATTTTATTATTTTCTTTTGGAAATATGTTTGCTTTCTAATTGTTTGCTAATGAGAGAAAGAAAGGGGGTGGAGCTGAATGGGAGGGGAGAGGAGGAAGAACAGGGAGGAGTAAAGGGATGGGAAACTTTAATTATGATATATTATGTGCTGGAAAAAGGCTATTTTCAATAAAAGGGGAAAAAAGAAGTGTTTTCTGGATTTGTTTATTCTCACTGCAGTAATTTAGTCTTTATTTGCTTACTTTGTACCCAGTATGGCAACTTAAGGATGAAAAGATAGCCTACAGAGATACACTAAATGGAGCTGTAAACATCGATAGGGTAATAGACGCCCGAATCACGGCATTCTCTTCAGAAACATGTGGACATGTTAATATGCTTTAATGAGCTATTGCATTTTAGCACTACCAAGTACTGGGAGTTTCAAATCTTCCTTATGGCTGTGTCATATAAATCTATCCCTGATCTTTTTATAAACTCAACTTTAATGTTAATTACTAGAACTGGGTCACAACAAGCAAAATATTAAATTCTGAACTGACAAAAACCTACTCCAGAACGACTGTATGAACATTCATGCTGCACGTTAAAGTACTACTTATTGTCTGTTGGAAATGCCTGAATAATAATGGCTAATAATTTCATTGCTATGTGGTTTGCATATCACAACTGACTTTATTCTTAAACAATATCCTGAAGCATGAAAAAACTTTGACTATGTACCATGAACATTAATTTTCTTGAAGATTCACAGCCACTAAATAACAAGGCCAGTATTGATGCAGGTCTCTATAATTAATTCCTTTTCCACAAGTAGTGATAAGCTCTAGATTTCATAAAAACTGACAATTATTTAGCATATTCAATGCCAATTTGTAGTGTGAAAATGAATTAGATTTAAACCTTGCCCACAGAATAAATACATGCGGATTCAAGTGTAAAATAAAATGTGCAAGTACCGATAGCACAGCAGTGTTGTTTAGCATGTACCCCAGATGGTGACAATGAAGTTTGTTAGGTAAATGATAAGAAAAAAAAAGTATGACCTACATCAGAAAGTACTTGAAAATGATTCTTATGGATCACTTATGTGGCGTCTGTGTGTTTTTATATTAGCTATCTATCTGTCTATCTATCTATCTGTCTATCTATCTATCTATCTATCTATCTATGATCTTTCTATCTATCTGTCATTAATATACTCTATCATTTGTCTGTCTGCACATGAACAAATCAGATATTTTCAAAAACAAAAACATGGACAGTAATATATTCTGGACCAATATTTTAATACTAGCAATGAATGGGCATAGCATATTAAAGATGCTGTGTTGGAGGGAATTAAACATTGGATAGTGACTGTCTATCAACACAACATTAAAGGCCAGTCACAACTAACTACTACTTACAGAGTTGCATTCGCCATGATCTGAATTCCCAGTCTTACCGCAAGTGCAAAACAGATTTTGGCATGCTTGCTCGTATTGGGTTCATCAACTTTGCTGTACAAATTGTATAGAAGGTGGCTGCAGAAACCAACATAATGCTTCCTTTGTATAAATTTTCTATGCTTAACTGTATTTTAAAACATTTATGATTATATATTTTAGACTTTATTTTCTTGCATGAAATAGTATAATTTGCTGAGAATGTACAAGACGCTTTGCAAATGGATGACATTAAAATCAGTTTATCTTGATGTGGCACTATTCCTAATTTTCTGATAAAGTGCCAGAAAGACTCTATCCATTAGGGTATCAAAAGAGATACTGAGACTCATAGCCAAACTTTAGGTAGATTGCAGGAAACCTTATGGAAGAAGAGAGAGTTTGAACGACCTGAAGGGGACAGGAACTTCACAAGTTGACCAACTGAGCTGAAAACCTGGGGTCAGGGGAGCCTGCAGAGACTGATACTCCAACCAAGGGCCATGCATGGAGAGGACCTAGAACCCCTGCTCTGAGGAGCCCATAGACTGCCCAGTTTCCAAGTGGGTTCCTTAGTAAGGGGCACAGGGGCTGTCACAGTGGCTGGTCTCTCCCGCTGGGTGCAGCCTTGCCAGGCCACAGTGGAAGATGATGCAGCCAGCCTGGATGAGACCTGACAGACTAGAGTCAGATAGAAGGGAGGAGGTCCTCCCCTATCAGAGGACTAGGGAGAGGGTATAGGGGTTGAAGAGGGAGGGTGGGTGGAACTAGGAGGAGATGTGGAAGGGAGCTACAGTAGAGATACAAAGTGAATAAAATTTAATAAGTAATAATAAATAAGACAGAAAAAAACATTTTTAAAAATCAACCTATCTTTGGGCACAAACTTATTTTTAGAAAGATTATGTTTCAGTCCGAGTCACAGGATTCCATAGAGCAATGCATACTGCTTGTGGCAGGATGACATCACATCAAGGTTCCTTTTATAGTGAGAGGCAGCCTCAGTCATCCAGCCTTTCTCAGTTTCAAGCATTTGGGAGCCACATAGAGCTCTGTAAATTTCCACACACTTGTGGGGACCTATGCTGAGATCTTGCTCATTCTAGGGAGTATTTGTTTTGAGGCCCAAAACATGCACACAACCCTAGCTGATCCCAGGTACCCTCAGATTCATGATTATTCTCTTCTCTTCCTGAATGCTGGGATTACAGGCACAAACCTCATACTAGCGAGAGTATTTTTCCCTTTGCCAATGATTGTCAGTTGCAGACAGCTTTTTGGTTATGGGTGGAATAAATGTGTGTATGATCCTATTTTGTCTCCAAGATACTTTTTTTTTCCAGGACTTATTCATCACTTCTAGATCTTAAAATAAATATTCCCAGCTTTTCTTCTGCACAGATTCTTGAGCCTTGAGGGAAGGGCTTTAGTGATAACATCTCTTTTATGACTGAGTATTCAAAAGTGTCTCACTGAAGTTTCTAGGACGGAGTTTCTATGTTAGTTTTCATCTGTTTCAAAAAGTCTCTCTGATGAAAGTTAAGTAAGTTACTGACCTTTGAACACAACAAAATATAGTTATATCTCATTTTGCTGCTATGTTGCTTTATTAAAATAATAGCAGTAGCAATAATAATAATAGAATAATAATAATGTATATATACATACATACATACATATATTTATATATACATATATACACATAGATACATATACATGTGTATACATAAACTTCCTAAATTATATATATACTCACTAAAGTATATATATATATAAGTATACTATATATATATGTACATATATATAGTATACTTATATATATAGTATATATATACTTATATATATGTATATATACTATATACATATATACTTTATATATATTTAAATATACTTTATAAATATATATATATAAAGTATATATGTATATAGGAAGTATATATATATATATATATATAAGTATATATTTAGATAGATAGATATACTTTAGGAAGCTTATGCAGTAGTGGTTTTTCCATGGGTTTTTCAAATGGACTTTAGTTACAGTTGTTTATCTGCATATTTCCCTTCTATCCATAGCTTCCTGTTAGGTCCTCCTAGTTTGTCCTGTGCCTTTCCATAACAATATATAATAGTTCACCTCCATTAGAAGATTATTTATCCCCACCCCAGTTTCTTACTGGGCATATACCTCTGTGGCTCTTCAGGCGATAGTACACACATTGAAGTTCAAAAGCTAACATTTTCATATAAAAGAAGATATACAATATTGGTCTTTTGGGTTCTGGGTTACTTTGTTCCTGATGATTGTTTTTAGCTCCATCAATTTACCTGGAATTTTCATATTTCTTCACAATTGAATAATACTCCATCATGTAAATGCTACACTTTCATTATCCATCTATCTATTGATATATTTCTATGCTATTTCCAACTTCTGACTATTAGCGCAGAAATGGAGTGTAAGTAGGTATACCAATGGTATTTGAGGACTTATTTAATTTTGATTTGTTTTGGTTTAATTTGTTTTTGTTTCCATTTTTTGAGAAAGAGAGAGACACAGAGAGAGGCAATACATAAATTTTGGTGGAGGGGAATGTGGGAGCTTCTGGGAGGAATTAATGGTTGGGGAAAGATGATCAAAATATACTGCATAACAGTTCCATATATAAAAGAAATGTCTTTAATATTTTAACATTAAGTATAATCTCACAAATGTATAATTGTTGACTAATGACTATCAGCTTTGGTGTATTATGTGTTATTCACCAAATTTCAAATTGGAGATTGCCTTTTTTAACTTTCTTTATCGACTATAATAGTATTAGAGTTTGAAAGTTTAGGGGAGAGTAAGGGCTTTGATGGCTTTGATGTGTAAAAAGTATATAAGTAATTTGTGGAGAGTAGGTGAAGCCGCAAGTCCTTTTCAGAATTGGAAAAGGAAAACACATTTCTTCTTACATTTTGGGAGCTATGTGGCAGCACTGGTTAACGAAGAGCACTCTTTAATATGAGTCAAAGTGCTCCCTAACCTTCAATGCAAACAACCATAGATTGGAGATACATTGCGTAAAACAAGGTCTTTACTGTACATGTACAAACGTTTTCCCTACTTTCTAAACCATGTTTAATTATAAAGATTTTTTTAATAGCATTTATACTGTGGTAAATGTATTGCAAATTTTAAATACATAGAGGGACATGTGTAGCTTATATGCAATGCTACAGCATTTTACATTTTAGGATATAGAAAGTTTGTGGGTTCTGTTATCTTTAGGGTCATGGTGCAAACCCTCAAAAGGTGCTGAGGGACAACCCTGTAGTACTAATGGATAGCACAGCAAAAATGTATTCTGCCAGGTCAGATATGCCTTTAGAAGTGAGAGTGTTCTGGTTTGTTTTCTTGGATATGGAGATACTATGCAAAAGATTTTGTACGTGCTGAGTCTCTGAGTCTAACTGGAGAAGATGGTTTCTAATTTGTATATATCCTCCCCTAGGTGAGTGTACTCACAGTTGAGTAATCCCAAGTGGTATTAGCCAAATCTCTGTGGGATGCAGTTCTCTAGCCAAGCCCCGTACAAATTCCTGGTGCCGAAAATCATGTAGACATGAGAGCTATTTTTGTGAGCCAGTAAATCTAAAGCAGTTTGCTTTATATTAAATGATAACTAGGAGTTATTTTCTTTAAGTAAATATTGCATGCTCAATAAATTGCAATAAAAAGTCATTTTTAATTGATAAAAAGTCTTACTCTTAATAAATATGTAAAATCACACTAAAGCAATATTACATAAGAAAATAATAAATAACTGGTCATCTGGGTAGTAAACTGCACTGTAACATGCAAATATATATATGTGATCAGATATTGATAGTATATAAAAAAATAAAAAGTGCAGAAGGAGACAGAAAATAGCACAACCAATTTTATTAAAAAAACACACAATGAACAAATTATGAGTTATCTTATATGATATTATGTGTGTGATGGTATTTCTGAATTTAACAAAACTGAAACTTTATACAAATTTGTAAGGAATTTGAAATTTTAGTAATTACTTAAAAATTATACTTCTTCTTGTTGTTCCCTAGTTTTGGAGCTAATATGTCTTTTCAATACTATGGACTGAGACCCAGTGTTCTGTGCATTTCAGACAAATGTCCCTATGATGCAGCCTCTTCCTTGTTCCTGAGCTACTTGCTTACAAAAGAAAAAAAAAATACATGCTTGTCCTTTTTGTATTTCACAGTGATTGTCATTTCTGTATCATGAAAAAGTTATGGTTTTACATAAATAAGTATTTCTTCACGAATGCTTGCATGTGATGACAATAATAATCTTGGATTTTTATGTAAAACATGGATGAGCTTGTCTAAATAGAGTGATGGAAAAGTTTTATGCAACTATTTTTCCAAAGAAGCTTTGTCTCTAACAAAACCTTGTGAAGTGAGGATTTTGCTCCATTTCTCTGAAATCACTCTTCTGTTAATATTCGGTCATATAGTAAAACTATATGTTTCCCCATGTGCAAGCCCTCGTGACTTTGTCAACTGATATTTAGCAGCATTTGCCTCTTCGCTGTCAATTCTACATTTTGCATAATATATTTTTCTTACATAAAAACTGAACTGGGAAGCTTGTAAGTTAACTTGTCTTCATGGGATGACAGCGTGATCTATACTGATGTGGTAAATGTGGACTCACAATTCAAGGAGACAGCCATCCTTCCACTCTGACATTTTCCTACACCTCAGAATCCTGTGCTGGAATACTGAACAATTACAGAAGTAAAGCACAATTCACCTTGACAAAAAGTAGCATGAGAGTAGTTGACACTCAGAAGAATAGCTGTATTGTATTCCAACCACCACACAGACAGTTCTGTTCTTCCTGAGAAGGTATCTGAAATACAAGTGAGTGAACAAGGCAATATATTATTTTCTGATTGGCCTGCTCTTTGATCACCTCCCCCTGAGGGGGGAGCAGCCCTACCAGGCCACAGAAGAGGACAATGCAGCCACTTTTGACGAGAACTGATAGACTAAGATCAGAAAGGAGAGGAGAACCTCCCCTATCAGTGGACTTGGGTAGGGGCATGAATACAGAAACAGGAGGGAGGGTGGGATCGGGAGGGGAGGAGGGAGGAGCTTATGGGGGGATACAAAATTAATAAAGTGTAATTAATAAAAAAAGAAATTAAAAAAAGAAAAATATTATTGTAGTTTAGATAACAAAGTATGTTTCTTTTTTAAAAGTAAATATTTTTTATTCTTAAAAAAACTGGAAGTGATTCATTATTAAATTACAACTTTCACTAAGTAACAAAAATAATATGTAACTTTATTTGAGAAGCAATAGAATTTTTGTTTTTTTTTAAGCAATAGAAATTTAAAACACTCTATATAGAGAAAATAATTCAGTATGTCTTTCTGTTAGTATTTCCCTTCTCAAATCTTACATAAGATATCATTTTCTATAGCTAGGAAATAGTCATGAATATTACTATAAAGATACTTCAAGAAGCAACTACTGCAAAATGCTTTATACAGACACCACTGCCTAATGTTGACCAAAGAGAGTTGATTTATGATGGAAACACACCAAAAAACCCACTTTTTATAATATATTTTGGTTTCAAATTCCTGTTGGTCTACCTCCAAACAGAATAGATAGAAGCACATAATTTGTTATAGTGCTTTTAATATTTTATTATTTAGTATGTTTCTTTAAAAATTTAAAATTATGTTTATTTCTCTCTGTGTGAGTGTGTGTGTGTGTGTGTGTGTGTATGCCTGCACATGGAATCTCAGACATGCCCAAAGGTACACCAAGTGAGCCTCCATGTGGAACTCAGAGAACAACTTGAAGAGAATAGTTTTCCTCCTACAGTGTGGGTTCTAGGCCTGAGCCATTTTAACTGCACCATAAAATATGTTTTAAGTAATAAAGATTGACTAAATAACATCTAGTTGAATTTCTCTCATTTTTTTCCTAACATACTGGAACAAAAGTATATTTTTCCTAAATTCCAAGTATAGGATATTCTTGAAGATCGTAATGTGCATGCAAGTTGTCAAAGGGAGCTAATGTTTTATTAAGCTTGTGCTAGTGTCTCCATCGTTTCTTCTCACACATGGACCAATGGAGACACACTGAGAGGTGCTGAACACTGTATGTCTCACCACAGTCACTGAGAAGGAAATGCTGCTTCTCTGAGATGACAGGCAGGCAGGGCTACAGAGGGGAAGTGTGAGTAGCAAAACGAACAGGCAGTAGGATACTGTGGGATATTAATAATATCGATGTCTTTAAAATTATATGTCCCATTAGTCTAGCTACGGCCATAAGACTAGAACTGACTCAGGATTTTACATAATTAGAAGTATTTATTGAATATTTCTTGCCAAGAAGCAATGAGAGATTATAATCAAAGATAACATGATCTCTGAAGAGGTCCCAGTTATGAAGAACTTAGGCTCAGAGGACAGAAATATTATGTAAATTCTAATACTCTCATTTTATCAAGGCTATAAATCATATATAAAAGAGGGGTTGCAGAGAGATTGGTAAGGAGGGACTTAATCTTATTAATCTTCCACAGCGCTTTCTTTAGCAGTATTAATGGATTCAGCCTTCAACCTTAAACTTTGAGAAAACTTCCTTAGGATATATGTACAAAGTGAATGATTTTTCATAAAATGAAGGCCAGAAAAAAATTAATATAACAGCTAGATCACACAGAGAACCGGCATGCTATTTCAAGGTGCTAGTGTTGTGATTTGCAAGCACTTGGCATTGAAAGTGTTGGGAAGCTCCATACTGCTGCCTCATAATTAGTATTTTCATAAAAGCACAAGGCTTTCTTTTCCTATTGTGTCAAGTCAGTGGTAAGTGTGGGAAACAGAAAACTGTCAGTTAATGCGTATTTCTCCTGTGATATGAACTGCTACCACGCTGTCTTGGTCATTTCTTCAGATTCAGATTTTAGGATGGAAATGGTGGTAAGGCCACACAGGGATGTTGGAATTTATGGAGTATTAAAGGCTTTATTGTATAATTTAGGAAAGAAATGTGATATGTGGAAATGCAAGGTACTAAGACTGGAGCTAAAGGAAGAGAAGGACTTGTTAACTAAGCCAGGCTGAACTGAGGAATTGAGAACAGTACAGTAGATTTACTACAAACAGATACTCAGGTCTGGAGAGGAAAATATTGAGTTTTCTCTGGGCCCTGTGATGGTCACAGTAGACATGGTGTAAGTACATTACAGAGAAGAGCAAGAAACCACATAACTTCAGTCATGAATTACAAAAAATATGAGCATGGGAATAGTGTTGGGGTAATGAAGGTGCTGTGAATTTGAATGAACGTGCCTATACTTAAAGAGCCGGTGAAAAAGCAGATTAGCTGACTGGTGAAGCATATCAATATCACATAGCATGAGTCTCTGCCATATAAACCCTGCTATATAAAAAAGATGCTAAGGGAGGAGGAGAGTTATGTACTTTGTGTGGATCAAACAGGTAAAACAACAACAGAAAATCTCACCTATTCACAAGTCATTATTTGGTGATTTTTATCAGAGAACTTTTAAGAAGTATGTGTGTGTGTGTGTGTGTGTGTGTGTGTGTGTGTGTTGTGTGTGTGTGGTGTAAGTGTGTGTAACAATGCTTGTGCATGCTGGTATAAACATCTGTAGAGGCCAGAGTGAGGTATCTGGATATCTTCTAATCTGCCCTAGCATGCTCTGCCTTGCCTTATTCCCTTGAGACACAGTCTCCCCCTGAACCAAAAGCTTCTTAGGTGGTGATCCTCTCTTTTCTTCCACTTTGGTTAGAGTTATGTATTGTCATATCACACTTCTACCTGGTTGCAGACCATCTGAATTCAGGTTTTCATGCTTGTAGAGAAAAAAAGCTCTGCTGGCTGACCCCTCCAACTCTTATCTGAGCTGTCAAACAAAAACTAAATATCAGTCTGAATAAGAGAGGCAAAATTAATGGATCAGTGGTTAAAAGCACTTGCTGACCTTTCAGAAAACCAGAGATTAAATCGCAGCACCCATGTTAAATGGCTGTACCTGTAACTCCAACTCAAGGGGATCAGATGTCTTCTTCTGGCCTCCATAGGCACCCGTGCACATGTGCACACTGTATGCTCAAACATGTACATAACATGTAAATAAATAATAAAATCAAACCTTAAATCAATAGTGAGGTGAAGAGATTACTCAGTCGTAAAGAGCAATTACTGACCTTATAGAGGAGCGTCCATGTCATGAGCATGGTTCTCAGCATCCATGTCAGATGGCCCACAGCTGCCTGTCACTCAGCCCCAGGAGATCTCACACCCTCTTCTGGACTCTAAGGGTATCTACATACATGAGATGTATTTACAAGCATCCATATTAAATATATTCAATTTATTTATTAATCATTATTAATACATTACTCATGTGATACCACATATTTTATAGTATTTTGTAATGATCATATTTAATATTTAAAATATTAAAACTAATTCAAGAAATATGAGTTCCTTATAAATTCTCATCTAAGTGATTTGAAATTCTTGGAAAAAGCAAGAAATAAGGCAAATTGGTCAGAAAATAAGAGGAAGTTGATATTGAACATCAATCATGCTTTCTTTTCTATAATATAAAATTAACTTGGAATAAAATATTATTTAAATTATATATTATCTTAACCTTAAACTCCCAGTTTTAAATCTATAGCATGTTTCGGAAAAAATAAAACTTGAGGTTAACACTTATTATTATTATTATTATTTTAGTAATACAGCCATTATTGAGCTGTTGTATCTGTGAAAACAAAAACACAACACAGTATCTTTCCACAATATTGGTAGGCTGACTGAATGACTACATTGTTTGGTCCACAGCAAGTGATAATTGTCCAGTTTAGTCCTCAACTACCTTTCTGCGTCAGACCGTAATTTTAATTCTGTGTAGAAAAAAAAAATAATAACCTCAACCTTTGAGGATAAGAATAAATCTCCTTTCTGTCATTATTTTTAGGCACTTTGTGGCCTCTTCTATTACTTCACAGATGTTATCCACAGCAATATATTTCTCATTAACATATTAAATGGATTCTGCAGAGACATATTGAGCCATTGTCACCTTCTAATATCAAAGTGCTTGATGCTGTCTAAACAACCCTAGTGAACTGCCAGATATGAAGACAATAAAGCATTGAATATTTTAAGTGTTGCCTTTTGTCTTCCTTTTCTGCACTCGCCTTTGTCTTTGTGAGGTAAACCACCTTAGGCTCTACTTATAATACACATCACAATGGGACAAGTGAGTCTGAAGGATTTGAAGTTTGAAGTACCCACCCATGTAATTATGACGTTCCCTTAGTGTTATTCTTGTTCTTAAGAGGATTGCTTTTGTTGGTCTGAAAGATAGCCAATGGTGCAGTGAAACTTTCTATTACTTTCTAAGGCTTTCTGCACCTCAGTGCATGCCTGTCTGCTGGCTAAGCTTATTCTATTTTGTTCCGAGCCTGCAGCTCTCACTGTTTTGAGCATTTGAAGTGTAATGCCTTTCTCCTTGCTAAGGCATTTCTTACACTGTTTCATCATCAACAATTCCTTGTATTCTCATAAAAAGCGAACTCCTTCTCTCAAACATAGGCATTAGAGATACTTAATCGCAGATTTTTTTCTGTTCACTCCTCCAGCTGAGGTACTAAAAAAATCCAATGTTACAACTGAGAAACTTTATTCTCACGATTCTGTCAGCACTAATATAAGGTAGAAAGAATCTGCAAGCTGCTCACAGAAATGAATTCTCTCCCTTTATGAAGAAAAAGGAAGCTTTGATTCATGTTAGTCTAGAACAAGTAAAAAAGACTGTGTAAAGTAAACTTAAGTCATTTCTAGACACTCATAATTTTAGCAAAGTTCTTGGCATTGCGGCACTCTGAGTATTCAAGTGAAGCCAAAACAAGTAGATATATTTGATTTGACATTCTAATTATATTGTAATTCAAGATTGGTTTTGGTTGGATAAGCTTTAAGTTTCAGGTAACAGCCTCATGGATAGGGCTAAAACCTAAGTTAAAGTATCTTCAATATTGTTACACTTAAAAATAAAGAGAACATTGCATTTAAATAAATAGCAATGATTCAACTTATTTAAGATATCCATAAACATTATAAATTATACTGTAATTTATATTCTTTATTTAATATTTTGGCTAAGAAATTCCCTCCATGTTTTATAACATTTGACAGTATACAATTAACACTAGAGGCACATGTTATAATTTTCTTATATGGAATAAATAATTTGATGAGCAAAGGATCTACATTATTTTTATAGTAGTTTATAATTTTTAATATCATACCCTGATCTTTATGGCTTTTATGGTACAACACCATGACCAAGCCGATTTATAGAAGGAAGAGTTTATTAGGATTTATAATTCCAGAAGGTTAAGCGTGCACTATGGCTGGGAGGCATGGTTGCAGAAGCAGGTAGCAGAGAAATAATATCTTCAATCGTAAGCCTGAAGTCGAGAGAACAAACAAGCAGCAAAGAGAGGCTGTATGATTCAAAACCTGCCTTCAGTGACATGCTTCTTCCAGCAAGGCTACTCATCCTAAATCTCCCAAAATAGTATCAAAAACTGGGCGCCAAGTGTTCAAGTACCTAAGGCAATAGGGTATGTTTCCAATTCAAAGCGTCATATACTTCATCTCTCTTAGTGAACACCCACAATGTGCCCGTCCCACCTTTGTTTCTTCCTCCTCCTTTCCTCCTCCTGCTGTTCGTCGTCCTCCTCCTCCTCCTTTTTCTCCTTCTCCTCCTCCTCTTTGTCCTCCTTTTACTTCGTCATTTTCTAATTAGAATTGCCTATATGGGCAGAAAGGTACAGTCCAGTGGAGCATGGGGAACATACCAGGGTCCACATTCTAGAAGAAAAATTATTCTCGCTTTCTTTGTAGCTGTCAGTTGTCAATTGCTCCAGGGCAAATTTTCATGTGTTCTTTTCCTATCCATGGTGGAAGGTTGCCTCCATTGGTGTTATTTATATCTAATGCAGATAAACACAACTGCTTTAAGTTCAATGCGTGCAATCTCTTTGTCCTGTCCTCCAGCAATTGTCCTGAAACTCTGTCTCTTAAAATCTTTCTATCATGCATGGTTTTGGGTTGGAGAATCAATCTCAGAAAAGACCCCTGTGACCAGATGTATTTGGTCCTTGTGACGCTCCTGTCGTCTCCAGGTCTTACTAACTTACTCTTCTTTCATATGATTCCTCGCACTCTGCCCAAGGTTTGGTTATGAGTCTCAGTATCTGCTTTGGTACACTGCTAGGTAGAGTCTTTCAGAGGCCCTCTAACCTAGAACCCCTGCTCAGACATAGCCCATGGCAGCTTGGCATCTAAGTGGGTTTCCCTTGTAAGGGGGACAGAGACTGTCTCTGACATGAACTCAGTGGCTGGCTCTCTCTTTGACCTCCTTCCCCCCAAACCCCCACCCCAGAGAGAGGAGCGGCCTTGCTAGGCCACAGAGGAAGACAATGAGGCCAGTCCTGATGAGACCTGATAAACTAGGGTCAGACAGAAGGGGAGGACCTCCCTATCAGTGGACTTAGCGAGGGGCAGGGAGGAGATGAGGAAGGGAGTTTGGAATTGGGAGGGAATGAGAGAGGGGACTACAGCTGGGATACAAAGTAAATAAACTGTAATTAATATAAAACTAAAAAAATAAAAAAAAAATCTTTCTATCATCTCTTCTGTATTGTTCCCTGAGCCTTAAAGATGGAATAATGGAATATACCCACAGACATTTTGGATTTTAGAACTATACACTCACTTCTTTTTTGCAAGTTGGCCAGTATTGAGTTTGCAACACCCTCTGCCCATTGCTTTTCTGATGAAGGCTGAAATCGGATGTACAGGTTAGGCTTTATTTGGGTCCCCTAGTAAGGGAAGTGGGGACTGTATAGGACAAAGACTCACTTGCCAGCTTTTTGATCACTTCCCCCTGGCACGAATTCCTTACCAGGCCACAGGGGAAGAGATCATGCTCAGTCCTGATGGAACTTGACAATATGGGGTGGTTGGGAAAGGGAGATCTCCTTTTCTGAGGAGTATATGAGGGTAGAGTGGGGAGGAAGAATGGGTGGGAGAAGGAGGGGAGGAGCGATGGGGCTACAGCCAGGATGTAAAGTGAACAAAAATAAATAAATAAATTTATAAAGAAGCTACATTAACCTGTGATTGTAAGGATAAGTACTTAGAGGGCAGTTTAAAATTATGATAATTTATTAGCTTAATAGTAGTGAGTTCTTTGAATCTTTTGAGTGACACAGCCATGGTTTAATGGCCAAGTTTACTGGGATCTAAGCACTCTTATTATCTACACAATATTTTACTATCACTATAAAAATAAGAAAATTAAGAAAAGAAATAAATTAATGACTGTCATACTGGAACATGAAAAAGTATATGATGGAAACTAGAACAAAAATAAGAAATCATTAGCATACAAACTAAAATTCTTAAAATTGAATTGCATTTATAATCAGATTCTTTTTTTTTCTTTTTTTTATCTCTTTTTTATTATTTTTTATTTTTTTTTATCAGTTACATTTTATTAACTCTGTATCCAAGCCATGTCCCGATCCCTCATTCCCTCCCAGTCCCTCCCTCCCTCCCTCATCTCCACCGTGCCCCTTTCCAAGTCCACTGATAGGGGGGACCTCCTCCCCATTCATCTGATCCTGTTTTATCAGGTATCTTCAGGACTGGCTGCAAAGCCCTCCTCTGTGGCCTAACAGGACTGCTCCTCCCTTCGGGGGTGGGGAGACCAAAGAGCCAGTCATTGAGTTCCTGTTAGAAATAGTCCCTGTTCCCCTCACTTTGGGAAACCAATTGGTTACTGAGCTACCACAGGCTACATCTGAGTGGAGGTTCTAGGTTATATCCATACATGGTCCTTGGTTGAATGTCAGTCTCAGAAAAGACCCTGTGCCCAGATATATTTGGTCCTTGTGGAGCTCCTATCCTTTCCCCATCAGACTAACTCCCCTTCTTTCTTATGATTCCCTGTACTCTGCCAAAGGTTTGGTCATGAGTCTTTGCTTTGAAAACACTGCTAGTTAGAGTCTTTCAGATGCGCTCAGTAGACTCCTGTCATATGTTCAATGCACATCCCATCTGTCCTTCTAAACGAGGATTGATCATCTTACCCCATGTCCGCTCAATTGATTATCTTTTTTAGGTGTATAGATTTCATTATGTTTATCATATCTTATAGGTCTATATAAGTGAGTATATCCCATGTTTGTCTTTCTCCTTCTGGGATATTTCACTCAGAATGATCTTTTCTAGATCCCACCATTTTCCTGCAAATTTCATGATTTCCTCCTTTTTGATTGCTGAGTAGTATTCCATTGTATAAAAATACCACAATTTCTGTACCCATTCCAGCGTTGATGGACATCTGGGTTGTTTCCAGGTTCTGGCTATTACAAATAGAGCTGCTATAAACATGATTGAGCAAGTGTCCTTTTTGTGTACTTGAACAAACTTTGGGTATATACCTAGCAGTGGTATAGCTGGGTCTGGAGGAAGCACTATTCCTATTTGTCTTAGAAAGCGCCAGATAGCTTTCCAGAGTGGTTGTACCAGTTTACATTCCCACCAGCAGTGGAGGAGGGTTCCCCTTTCTCCACAACCTCTCCAGCATGTGTTATCGCTTGAGTTTTTCATCTTGGCCATTCTGATGGGTGTAAGGTGATATCTCAGGGTCGTTTTGATTTGCATTTCCCTGATGGCTAATGAGGATGAGCATTTCTTTAAGTGTTTTTCTGCCATTCGATATTCCTCTGTCGAGAATTCTCTGTTTAGCTCTGTTCCCCATTTTTTAATTGGATTACTTGGTTTGCTGCTTTTCAGCTTCTTTAGTTCTTTGTATATACTGGATATTAGTCCTCTGTCAGATAAAGGGTTAGTGAAGATTCTTTCCCAATCTGTAGGCAGTCGTTTTGTTTTGATGACGGTATCCTTTGCTTTACAGAAACTTTTCAGTTTCATGAGGTCCCATTTATTGATTGTTGCTCTTAGAGCCTGTGCTGTTGGTGTTCTGTTCAGGAAGTTGTCTCCTGTGCCAATGAGTTCTAGGCTGTTCCCCACTTTTTTTCCAATTGATTTAGGGTATCTGGTTTTATGTTGAGGTCCTTGATCCACTTTGACTTTAGTTTTTTGCAGGGTGATAAATATGGATCTATTTTCATTTTTCTGCATGTAGATATCCAGTTGGTCCAGCACCATTTGTTGAAGATGCTGTCTTTTTTCCATTGAATGAATTTGGATTCTTTGTCAAATATCGAGTATTCATAGGTGTGAGGGTTTATTTCTGGGTCTTCTATGCAGTTCCATTGATCCTCCTTTCTGTTTCTATGCCAATACCATGCAGTTTTTATTACTGTTGCCCTGTAGTACAGCTTGAGATCAGGAATGGAGATACCTCCAGATGATCTGTTGTTGTACAGGATCGTTTTGGAGATTCTGGGTTTTTTGTTTCTCCATATGAAGCTGAGAATCTTTTTTTCAAGGTCTGTAAAGAATTGAGTTGGTATTTTGATGGGAATTGCATTGAATCTGTAGATTGCTTTTGGCAGTATGGCCATTTTCACAATGTTAATCCTACCAATCCATGAGCACGGGAGATCTTTCCATCTTCTGATATCTTCTTCGATTTCTTTCTTCAGAGACGTGAAGTTTTTCTCAAACAGGTCTTTCACTTGCTTGGTTAGAGTCACACCAAGGTACTTTATGTTATTAGTGGCTATTGTGAAGGGTGTTGTTTCCCTAATTTCTTTCTCAGCCTTTTTGTCTTTGGTATATAGGAGGGCTTCTGATTTTTTTGAGTTGATTTTGTATCCTGCCACTTTGCTGAAGGTGTTTATCAGCTGAAGGAGTTCTCTGGTTGAATTTTTGGGGTCGCTCATGTATACTATCATATCATCTGCAAATAGTGACACTTTGACCTCTTCCTTTCCGATTTGTATCCCCTTGATCTCCTTTAGTTGTCTTATTGCTCTGGCTAGGACTTCAAGTACTATGTTGAAGAGATATGGGGACAATGGACAGCCTTGTCTTGTCCCTGATTTCAGTGGGATTGATTTAAGTTTCTCTCCATTGAGTTTGATGTTAGCTATAGGCTTGCTATATATTGCCTTTACTATGTTTAGGTATGTGCCTTGTATCCCTGATCTCTCCAAGACTTTAAACATGAATGGGTGTTGGACTTTGTCAAATGCTTTTTCGGCGTCTAAGGAGATGATCATGTGGTTTTTCTCCTTCAGTTTGTTTATGTAGTGGATTACATTGATGGATTTCCGTATGTTGAACCACCCTTGCATGCCTGGGATGAAGCCTACTTGGTCATGGTGGATGATATCTTTGATGTGTTCTTGGATTCGGTTTGCAAGTATTTTATTGAGTATTTTTGCGTCAATGTTCATAAGAGAGATAGGCCTAAAGTTCTCTTTTTTTGTTGGGTCTTTGTGTGGTTTAGGTATTAAGGTGACTGTGGCTTCATAGAATGAGTTTGGTAGTGTTCCTTCTGTTTCTATTTTGTGGAATAGCTTGAGGAGAATTGGAGTTAGCACTTCTTTGAAGGTCTTGTAGAATTCTGCGCTGAAGCCATCTGGTCCAGGGCTTTTTTTGGAGGGGAGACTGTTAATGACTGCTTCGATTTCCTTGGGAGATATAGGGCTATTCAGTCTTTCTACCTGATCTTGACTTAGTTTTGGTAGATGGAATCTTTCAAGAAAATTATCCATTTCATTTAGATTCTCAAATTTTGTGGCATATAGGCTTTTGTAGTATGACCTAATAATTGTTTGGATTTCCTCAATGTCTGTGGTTATGTCCCCATTTTCATTTCTGATTTTGCTGATCTGGATAGTTTCTCTCTGCTTTTTGGTTAGTTTGGCTAAGGGTTTGTCTATCTTGTTGATTTTCTCAAAGAACCAGCTTTTTGTTTCATTGATTCTTTGGATAGTTTTATTTGTTTCTAGTTGATTGATTTCAGCCCTTAGTTTGATTATTTCCAGCCATCTGTTCCTCTTGGGTGTATCTGCTTCTTTTTTTTCTAGGGTTTTCAGTTGGGCCATTAAGTTGTTTGTATGTGATGTTACAAATTTCTTCTTGCAGGCACTTAGTGCTATAAATTTTCCTCTGAGCACTGCTTTCAATGTGTCCCATAAATTTGGGTATGTTGTGCCTTCCTTTTCATTGAATTCTAGGAAGTCTTTAATTTCTTTCTTTATTTCTTCCTTAACCCAGCTGTCATTGAGTAGTAAGTTGTTCAGTTTCCATGTGCGTGTCGGCTTTTTGTTGTTTCTGTTGTTGTTGAGGTCGAGCTTTAGTCCATGGTGGTCAGATAGTATACAAGGGATTATTTCAATCCTTTTGTATCTGTTGAGGCTTGCTTTGTGGCCCACTATATGGTCTATTTTGGAAAAGGTTCCATGCGGTGCTGAAAAGAAGGTGTACTCTTTTGAGTTTGGGTGAAATGATCTGTAGACGTCTATTAGGACCATTTGAGTTAGGGATTCTGTGAGTGCTTTTATTTCCCTATTTGGTGTCTGTCTAGTTGATCTGTCCCTTGGTGAGAGTGGAGTGTTGAAGTCTCCCACTATTAAGGTATTAGGATCAATGTATGATTTAAGCTTTAATAATGTTTCATTTACGAATGTCGGTGCTCTTGTATTTGGGGCATAGATATTCAAGATTGTGATGTCCTCTTGGTGGATTTTTCCTTTGATGAGAATATAGTGGCCCTCCTTATCTTTTTTTATTAACTTGGGTTGAAAGTCTATTTTATTAGATATTAGGATGGCTACTCCAGCTTGTTTTCTGGAACCGTTTGCTTGAAAAACAGTTTTCCAGCCCTTTACTCTGAGGTAGTGTTTGTCTTTGTTGCATAGGTGTGTTTCTTGGATGCAACAGAATGTTGGATCCTGTTTCCTTAACCATTCTGTTAGCCTGTGTCTTTTTATTGGTGAGTTGAGTCCATTGATATTGATAGATAATAGTGACCAATGCATGTTAGTTCTTTTTGTAATGGAGTCGATGATCTAACCCTGTTTCATTGCTTGTTTTCTTTTCATTTTTGTTGGGATATTATCTGTATGCCCTGTTTTCTTGGGTGAATTTGTTTTCATTGGATTGGAGTTTTCCTTCTAGTATCTTCTGTAGGGATGGTTTGCTGTGTAGATATTGTATAAATTTAGTTTTGTCATGGAATATTTTGTTTTCTCCATCTATGTTGATTGAAAGCTTTGCAGGGTATAGTAGTCTGGGTTGACATTTGTGATCTCTTAGAGTCTCCATGATACTTGCCCAGGCCCTTCTGGCTTTCATAGTTTCTGATGAGAAGTCCGGCATGATTCTGATAGGTCTACCTTCATATGTTACTTGGCCTTTTTCCCTTGCTGCTTTTAATATCTTTTCTTTGTTCTGTAGATTTAGTGTTTTGACTATGATGTGACGTGATGTGTTTCTTTTCTGGTCTAGTCTATTTGGAGTTCTGTAGGCCTCTTGTATATTTATGGACATCTCTTTCTTTAAGTTGGGAAAATTTTCTTCTATGATTTTCTTGAAAATATTTTCTGGACCTTGGAGTCTGGAGTCTTCTTTTTCGTGAATTCCTATTATTCTTAGATTTTGTCTTTTCATAGCATCCTTGATTTCTTGGATATTTTGTGATTGGAACTTTTCTGATTTTACTTTTTCTTTGAGAGAAGTATCCATTTCTGCAAGTATGTCTTCAGCTCCAGAGATTCTCTCTTCCATCTCTTGTATTCTGTTGGTGATGCCTACTTTTGTGGTTCCTGATCTTTTCTCCAAGTTCTCCAGCTCAAGGGTTTTCTCATTTTGTGTTTTCTTTATTGATTCTAATTCTGTTTTCATGCCTTGCACCATTTCTTTCATGTGTTTGAATTTGGATTCCTGTCTCTCTTCGATGGCCTCTATTTCTTTTTTCATTTCCTTCTTATATGCCACTAATTTTTCCTCTACTTGTGTATCTATTTGTTTGGCTATGTTTGCCTGTGTTTCTTTAAGGATATTGTCTATTTCTTCTGTCTTTGCCTCCAATTGACTGGCCATCTCTTTGAAAGACTTGTTCATTTCCTCCTTATGATCCTCAAATAATTGGGCAAGCATGGCTTTAAAATCATTTTCCTGTGCTTCTGCTGAATTGGTGTATCCACCGATTTTGGGGTTTGCTGGTGAAGTCATGATGTCCTGATTTATGTTGGAAGTGTTCTTTCGCCTACCTCTGGCCATTGGCTTATCTGAAACCTTCCCTGTTTGTTTTTGGATTCTGCAGATCAGACTGGTGCTGTCTCTCTCTGGTGTCTGGAGAGTTCTTCAGGAAGCTGAGCACTCTCAGCGTGTGCTGAGGACTAGCTGTACCTGTGGGAGGAAAGTACGCAGGCGCAAACGGGGAAAATGCAAGTGTGTGTGTGTGTGTGTGTGCGCGCGCGCGCGCGCGCGTGCGCGTGTGTGTCTGTGTGTGTAAGTGTGCGTGGATGAGTTTCTCGAGGGACAGAGTGATGGCTAATGTTGAACCCTTGAGTGTGTGGGAGGGGCTCTGCACTGTATATGTCGCAGGCGCTAATGATGATCGCAGCGCAATTTCTGGCATTAACTGTCTTAGCTCCTCAATCAGGCCCACAGGGCAGGAACTTTAATGTCCCTAGTGCCCGTCTGTTTCCCAAAGTGGGTATGTGGGTGGGAGGGGGGTTCGATGCCTGGCTTCTGATTTAGAAGGACCCAGGATCTGGGGAACTGCAGATTCTCAAGGATGCACTCACTTACAGGCAGGTCTCTTGGCCGAGATCGTGGTATCCGGGGCTCTCTGCTCTCTGGTTTGGCCCTGCTTCTTTGATGTGTTCTGCCAGTTCTGTGCTGCTGTCACTGCCAGGTTCTGAGGTCTTGCTGCAGCTGGAGATTTCAGGGTGGTCACTTCAGCAGGGATGGGGTAACCAGGCTCTCTGTTCTCTGGTTTGGCCCTGGTTAGTCTTAAACTGGAGGGCTGTGGTGCCCTGCCAGTTCAGTGCTGCTCCGCTGCCAAGTCCCGCTGTAACTGGAGACTGGGTTGCTAGTCCCAAAGCTTTCTGGGAAGTCCTGGGATCTCTTCGTTGTGCTCTCCAAGCTTGGGAGGCCCAGCGCCTGGTGTGTCCAGGTTGTATGACGTTTCTGCCTGGTTTCGGTGAGTATATAGCGTATTCTCTGTCACTGTGGGATTGGGCGGGTCGTACGTCAGTGATGGCGATCCTGCGGAGCTAGTATGGTGTCTAGCAGATTCGCGCCCTGGGAGGATGGTGCAGCCGCTGCGCGAATCTGGGACTCCGGGGCATGTACTGCTGGCTTTTGTCTGCCGCTAAAGTGCTTGGGGCTCCGTCTCAGCGGCTGTATACCCCAGGCAGTTAGGTCTGCGCTGAGAAAGATGAGTCAGCTGTGCCGCTGTGCCGAGGAGGAAGGAGGTCTGGGGGAAGGGAGTGCAGCAAGAACAAAGGATCGTTTCTCTCCTTCCCCAAGCAAGTCTCCGGGTGACCGGAGGCCAAAGTTTTCACCTCCTGCGATGTTCTCTGGTGTTCAGAAAGCCTCGCTGTGGTTTTCCTGGGTTGGGGGTCCTTCCATTCTCCAACTCAGAAGATCAGGTATCCCACCGCTCAGAAACTGTGTGTGCTAGTCGCCATCTTGGCTCTGATTCTTTTTTTTTTTTTTTTTCAATGCAGTTTATTCAGGAACCTTGAACAATCATCTGATCCTGGGGAAAGCCAGCCCACAGCTTAAATAGCCTCTGGGTAGCCAACCCCAGCGTGCCATGTGGGCAATGCAGATAGGTCCACATACATGGAAGCAAGCCAGATCCTTGGCCTTAGCCAAATGTGGAGTTGTTCTTGACAGAGAGCACTCACCATCGGGAAGGTGGAAGGCGGAAACCAGCTCCATCTTTAAGGCGCGGCATCACGCAGCTCTCTGCAGTTCCCCCTTATAATCAGATTCTTTAAAATCTTTTTGACTTGTTAGTATATAAATACGGTCTTATACAAACTTATTATTTTAATGAATTTGGTTTAATTTTGTCATTGATAAATATATCATTAAAAACATAATATTCATGTGTGTCATGGTTTTAGATTGTAGTTTTTAGTCACATGAATGTTTGTTTATATTTATTACATACTGGCAGTTACTCATTTGTGAAATCCTCATGTTTTTCTATTTATCTGTTGAGATTTATTGGGAGATAGACGATTACATGAAGATTTAATTATGAAGAAAAATATTCTGTTGACTCAATTTTTGAATTTATCTTTTTGTAATTTGCTCATATAGCTTAGTCTTGATGTGAATTTTACATTAGAGAATTAAAATGTGCATCGTTTGCCTTTCTAATTTTTCTATAGTTGAAAATTATGTCACTTTTTCTGTTTATAATTTCATTTTGTCTTGTGACTTAAGTATTTATTTTTTGTACTCTTTTTTATGATTCTTTTTTTATTAATCTTTTTTTTATATTAATTACAGTTTGTGTACTTTGTATCCTAGCTGTAGCTACTTCTCTCTTTCTTTCCCAATCTCATCCTCCCTTCCTCATCTCCTCCCAGTCCTTCTCTAAATCCACTGATAAGGGAGGTCCTCCTCCCCTTCCATCTGACCCTAGCTTATCAGGTCTCATCAGGACTGACTGCAATGTCCTACTCTGTATCCTAGCTAGGCTGCTCCTCCCATGGAATTTATTAAAATAATTTTGCTGCATATAGCTTCTGATTGTCTCTAATATCTGTTCAGTTAACTCCAAGTTTATGTCACCATAACAGTTCAGTCAACAGGGACTTTCCAGAGTTGATCATCCCAGTTAGGACATTTTCAGTCCATCCTCCACGCTTCAGTCTAAGTTTTGTTTCAATATTGATACACTTAAGCATCTGTGGCATTCTTATGGACATAGACTATTCTTCCTTGTCAAACTTTACTAGGGTACCTTTGCGTGTATATTGGACATCCCTTGAACACAAGGTATTTTAGTTGTTGTTGTGTGCATAATATGTGATGTGTGTTTGTGGATGTGGTAGTACAAGCACATGAACCATAGTGAACCTGCTCTTCAACTTCATTTTCAAGCAGGATTTTTTTTTTTTTTGGTGTGTGTGTGTGTGTGTGTGTGTGTGTGTGTGTGTTGTGCTGTGTCCAATGAGGTAGCAGATCTGTAAGTTTCCTGGAATCATGCTGTCTCTACTTCTTATTGTGCCACAGGAGCCTAGGATTACTTGAATACACTAGTTTTAGCTGGGTTTAGTGGGGGCCAGGGGTTTTTAGAACTCAGGTAATCATATTTGGGTCATGCTAGTCAACTTTTAGTTTCTTGTTTGTGATAGACAAACAAGGGACTTCATGTGTAACCTTTTTCAACTACTTCCCCATAATTTTCTTTTTCATGAATGTTTGAAACCTTATCCAAGATAATTGTACTTTGTTTAATTAATATTCATTGGAGATATTTAGGTCAAAATAAGTCAGATGTCCAATTTTCAGAAATTAAAATCTAGTTAGGAAAGACAGAAAGTAAAAATAAAGAAAAAACCTGGGCCCAAGGGAGCCTACAGAGACCAATACTCCATGCACATACACAAATACTGTGCATGGAGAGGACCTAGATTCCCTGTTCAAAGGAAGCCCATTGGCTGCTCAGTTTCCAAGTGGATTCTCTAGTAAGGGGTACATGGGCTGTCTCTGACATGAACTCAATGGCTGGCTCATTAGTCACCTCCCCCTGGAGGCGGTGTGCAGCCTTGCCAGAGGAAGACAATGCAACCAGTCCTGATGAGACCTGATAAGCTAGTGTCAGATAGAAGGGGAGGAGGACATCCCTATCAGTGGACTTGGAAAGGTGCACAGGAGGAGATGAGGGAGGGTGGTGAGACTAGGAGGAGAAGGGGGTGCTGCAGCAGGGGTACAAAATGAATAAACTGTAATAAATAAATATGTAAATAAAATTAAATTTAAAAAAGAAAAAAATTAAAAAAACATATAATTATAATAAGAATCAAATTTTTATAAAGAAATGCATCCAGTGGAATAGAGTAATAAACAATGTTTGTTACTTATATAAATTCATATTATTATTCATATAAATTTATGATAGCCTATTCTATTTTCATAACAATCTACATCTAATCCATACAGTACTGGCTAGACTTACACCAACTTCACACAAACTTGATTTATTTAGGAGAAAGATGTATCAACTAAGAAAATTCCTCATAAGATCAGGGTGCGGGCAACCATGTAGGAACTTTTTCTTAATTAGTAATTGATATGGGAAGACCCTGTCCATGGTTGAGTGGGGCCACCCATGGGCTGGTAGTGCTGAAGGCTTTAAGAAAGCAGGATGAGTATATACCATGCTTCCAAGTTACCACACTCAGGATGGTCTCTTCTAGTCCAGTCACTTGCCTGCAAATTTCATGATTTCCTTGATTTTAATGCTGAGTATCAGTTCATTGTGTAAATGTACCACAGTTTCTGTATCCAGAATGTGTGTTCTGTATCCAGAAATGGGTTGTGTCCAGATTCTGGCTATTATGAATAAAGCTGCTACAAACATGGCTGAACAAATGTGCTTGTTGCATACTTGAACATCTTTTGGATATATGCCTAAGAATGGTATAGCTAGATCTTTTTATTTATTTATTTATTTATTTATTTATTTATTTTCAATGCAGTTTATTCAGGAACATTGAACAATCCTCGGACCCCGGGGAAAGCCAGCCCACAGCTTAAATAGCCTCTGGGTAGCCAACCCACGCGTGCCACGGGGGCAATGCAGATAGGTCCACATACATGGAAGCAAGCCAGATCCTCGGCCTTAGCCAAATGTGGAGTTGTTCGTGACAGAGAGCACTCACCATCGGGAAGGTGGAAGGCAGAAACCAGCTCCATCTTTAAGGCATAGCATTCCGCAGCTCTCTACAGTTCCCCCTTTTTGTTTTAGACGCATCAGGCAAGAGTAGAGGTCTGATCTCTGATATTAGAAATAAATTGGGACTTTGTACAGATGTTCATTTAGGTGTCATCCACCCAAAGAGCATCAGAGCCGTCCGATACCTTTTTCTCAGAGGCGGGACCTGGGGCATCAACCTGCATGCAATCAGACATGCTCTTCTCTGGGTCCAAAGCGGCTGACCCTGAGTGCAGTGCTTAGCCTCGCATCCTGAGCGTATCATTTTAGCTTTTTATGGTATCCAACCATGCTTGGGGAGAATGTCCTGCTTCAATGGCTGTAAAGGCCTGAATGATCATGGCTGCATCACACTGTTGTGAGACTCTAATCTTGCATATATACCACAGGCAAACCAAGGAGACCAACACCAGAAGGCCTGCTAACACTCCCATGCCCGCCCATGTTGATAATCCTGTGGCTAGTCCTGCGTCCACTCCAGTAGAATTTACTGTGACAATGGCCACTCTCAGCTGCTCCATCGTAGTATCGAATTCTCCAGTCCAATTACCTAAAATATAGCTCAACAATTGTTTAGACAGATTTGCAGCACAGGAAAAATTCTCATGTTGTATGCTAGTGACACAAAGTCCAGCATACTTTCATTGACAGCCAGGTTGAGCCATTTGCCATAGGGTATCAATTTGTTCCTGCAAGAGGTCAATCCTCTGATTGAACACCATCAAGCTTCCTTTTAGTTGAGCATTAATTCCTTTATGTACAACTAAGGCATGAGCTACATTGGCTAAATGATTATTCAGGGTCTGAGCAGTCTGCCCAGTATGACTCAGGGCTAATGCCCCGGTGGTAGCTCCAACAGCCACCAGTGAGATGGCAGTAACAATGGTGGCTGTAGTTCCAAGATCCCTTTTCTGTCTGAAGAGAGTCATAGCGTGAGGGGCATCAATGGGCACAGGCACCCAGTGAGGCATGCGAGTAACCAGGGCATACCTAACTTTACTAGCATTCCAGCATTGGGCAAAAAAGCAAGTATCATTACCACAATTACTTGGCTCTATTCTTAAGGTAGCACTATTCCTAATTTTCTGAGAAAGTGCCAGATTGCTTTCCAAAGTGGTTGTAGAAGTTTACATTCCCATCAGCAATGGAGGAGGATTCCCCTTTCTCCACATCCTCTCCAGTATGTGTTGTCACTTAAGTTTTTTATCTTAGCCATTCTGATGGGTGTAAAGTGAAATTTCATTTTGATTTGCATTTCCCTGATGACTAAGGACACTGAATATGTCTTTATGTGTTTCTCTTTTTGATATTCCTCTATGAGAATTCTCTGTTTAGCTCTGTACCCCATTTTTAATTGGATTACTTGATTTGTTGCTTTTTAGTTTCTTGAGTTCTTTATATATTCTGAATGTTAGCTTTCGGTTAGATATACTCACTTATAAGTAGATATTAGCCAAATAATATAGGATAAACATACTAAAATCTGTACACCTAAAGAAGCTAAGCAAGAAAGAGGACACTGGGTAAGATTATTCAGAAAGGCAAATGGGATAGACATCAGAAGAGGGAGAAAACAGGGAGAATAGGACAGGAGCCTACCACAGAGGACCTCTGAAAGACTCTACCCATCAGGGTATTGAAACAGATGCTGAGACACATAGCAAAACTTTGGGCAGAGTGCAGGGCATCTTACGAAAGAAGGTGGAGATGAAAGACCTGGAGAGGACAGTAACTCCACAAGTAGAGCAAGAGAACCAAAAATCTGGGCCCAGGGGTCTTTTCTGAGACTGATACTCCAACCAAGGACCATGCATGGAGATAACCTAGAACCCCTGCACAGATGTAGCCCATGACTGCTCTGCACCAGATGCACCTGCAGTTCTTCTCCTTCATATGTCACACACCTTTTCCTAAAGTAATCAACTTTATGTAGTTATCTTAGTGTAATGGTTTCCTTTTTCACTAATGTCATAAAACACTAAAGGAAACAATACAAATTGAGAATGATTTTTTTCCTGACTTACTGTTTAAAGGGATATAGTTTTTCTTTCTTTCTTTCTTTCTTTCTTTCTTTCTTTCTTTCTTTCTTTCTTCCTTCCTTCCTTCCTTCCTTTCTTTCCCTTCCTTCCTTCCTTCCTTCCTTCCTTCCTTCCTTCCTTCCTTCCTTCCTTCCTTTCCTTACCTTTCCTCCCCCTCCTCCTTCTTCTTCTCTTTCTTCTTTCCAGAGGAAAATGTCTGGAATTGGCTCCTTGCTCCTTGTTCCTGAGAGCATCAAAAAGTTTGTTCACATTTTGGTGTCAGGAAGCAGAAAGATACTAGGTAGAGAGATACTGCCCAGAGAGAGCTGGGCAGCAGTTCTCCAGGTCTATGCCACTACTAGAGACTTAACTTATACAGGTTCTATAATTACCCAAACAACATCACCAACCAAAGTAAAAGTATTTACATGAGCCTTTAGGAAGCACTTCTAATTTTATTTACTTTAAAAATTTCCCCTGGTCCTCCCATGTGTGTATGCAAATGTTTGTGTATATCAACAGACAGATTTGAATGTCTTCATTCTCAGGTGCTATCCAGTAAATTTTTCGAGAAGTTTCTCACTGGCCTGGGCCTTGGTTAGGGAAAAAAAATAGATGGCCAGCAATCTTTAAGGAACTGCCTGTTTTAGACTTTGAATTCTGGGCCTACATGCTTTTTCCACCATGCTAAGCTTTTTTACATGAGTACCGGGGTAAAATTCAAATCCTCATATCAACATGACAAACACTTTACTAACTAAGCTCTCTTTACACACTCCTTTGGGGATGTTTCACATTCAAATATTACCATTTCACAAAAATATTACAAATATACAGAAGAGCCTCCCCCAAACAACTAAAGGCAGGCTGTATACTGATTCTTGAATTCTTAGTATCTATAAATCATCCTCTATAAATGACTTGCCTTGTTATTGAGGGACTCACTGTATTTTGGCTTTCTTAAACAATGGTCAATGAAAATCTTGGATATCTGGTTGAAGCATCTATTATTCATCTTTTAATTTACTTTCTGTTATCATTTATTAATTAAAAATTTTATTGTGGTTCAGTGTGGTGTTTCCCTATGTGCATACAGGGTGCACTGTTAAATTCCATTTCATTTTTTATACTTACTGTTGCCTATCCCTTTTATTGCTGGTAGTTATATTTTACTTTTAGTTCAACAATGTTTAGCTTCTATAAATGAGATTGGAGGATTGTTGCTTCATTTTCTGTGTCTGGTTCATATCCTTTAGCATGGTGTCCTTCAGTTACATTCATTTTTCTTCAACAGACACTTTCATTCTTCATGGGCAGATAATCTTCAGTTGTGTCAATGGACTACATTTTTTTATTCATCTTCTATCTGCAAAGATTTCATTGATAATAGTACCATAATAAATACAGAAATGCAAGTCTTTCCTCTGAGAATACCAATTCTAATACCAGCAAACGTCCCAAACAATGACCAGAGTAAAACTGTCAACCCGGACTACTAGTATATTGACTACTAAATATCCATGATTCAGTATTGATAATATCAGGGGAATGAATGACATAATCACATCTGTTTTATTTCACATTGATGTTTAAGAATAGATACGGAAATTTTGGTACATTTACACAATGGAATACTACTCTGCTATAACAAACAAGGAAATCACGAAATATGCAGGCGAATGGGCAGAATCAGAAAAGATCATCCTGAGTGAGGTAACCCAGGAACAGAAAGACATGCATGGTATATACTCACTTATAAGTGGATATTATTTGTATAATACAGGATTACCATACTACAATCAACAGGCCTAAAGAAGCTAAATAGCAAGGAGGACCCTTGGGAGGATGCTTAATTCTCATTTGGAAAGAGAAATAGAATAAACACCAATAGTGGTTGAATAGTGGCAACAGGATGTGAGAACACCGTGGATGTTATCTGAAAGACTCCTCCCAGCAGGGCATGGAAGCAGATGCTAAGAGTCCCAACCAAACTTTGGGCAGAGTGCTGGGAGTCATAGGCAATAGTGGGAGAGTAGGAAGAACAGGAGGGGACAGGAGCTCCATAAGAAGACCAACAGAGCCAGCACATCTGGGCTCAGGGTGTCCTGAAGAGACTGATGCAACAACCAAGAACCATGTAAGGAGAGATCTAGACTCCCTGCTCAGACATAGCTGATAGCCACTTCAGAGTGAGTCCGTGTGAGTTCCCTAGTAAGGAGAACAGGGACTCTCTCTGACATGAACTCTGTTGCCAGATCTTCAATCACTTCTTCCAGGTTGGGGAGGGCTTTCCAGGCCACAGGGGAAGAAGATATAGGCAGTCCTAATGGGATTTAATAGGCTGGGGTCAGATAATAGGGGAGGGGGCTCTCCCTTTATAAGGAATAGGGGAGGGGGATGGAAAGAAGAGAGAGGGAGAAAGGAATCAGAAGATGAGTGAGCGAGAGGGTTACTATCAAGATATATGAAATAAATAAGTTCTAAAAAATAAATTAAATTAAAAAAATTATCTAGTTATCAATTTAGTACTTTTTGGCTAATTCATTGCTGTATTTTTATTTCATTAACAATTATTAGCATCTTGGATGATTGTTATTGTGTGGTGGAGCTTTAGAGTACCAGTAAAGAATTGACCACTGTTGTTTAATTGTTATTTTTTCATGTGTTAGAAAGAATTTTTTATTGCATTTGTACAGGCAAATATAAGACTTACTGGCTTGCTTCATATCATATACCAACAAGAAGTTTGAAAGCAGCAAGGTTTAAACACGAAGTGACTGACTTTTATACAAACTTTCCCATAATCTATTTCTCCACCCACATCTGCTGATGGCATTTTATTTGAATCTTAGTGTTTGTGGTACCACTGACAATGTTTCATTGACAAAGAAATAGACAGTCCAGACTGTTAATCCAATGATGATTTTATTCAGTTTTCAATTAATTTATTGTTATTTGCTTCTTTTTTTAGACAGACTCACTGAGAAACTATGGTTGGATTCCAACTACCTGTAAGCTTTGTGCCTCAGTTGTTCAGAGGGTTAGAATTGCAGGCATAAGCAGCTATGTACAACTTTCATGCTATTTCATTCATAGTTATATCATAGTAGAGATCCTTAGAGAATGGATCCATAAAAAATACTTATCTTTGTGGAGCTACAAGTTGATGAATTCTGTCAAGTTCATTCTATTTCAGAATGAGAAGGTGATGCAATTTTGCTCTCTTCCAAGAAGATGATGGAAGAAGTGAGACACAGAGATATTTATCTTGTTGAACTAGTTACTTATAAAATAACTTACAGAAGAATTTAGGGGCTTCATGCATTTAGAGAAAAGAAATGCTTCATGAATTTATGACCATGATGGACTTGGAGAAGTGAGAGCTTACATCTGACCCACAAACTAGAGACAAAGAAAAAGGTAACTGCCAATGGACAGGCTTTGAAAGTTCAATATTCAACTCAGTAACACACCTCCTCCAACAAGGCCATGCCTATTAAATCTTTACCAAACAATTCTAAGGAGGGACTAAGTATTCAAATATATTCACCCATGAAGACCATTCTTAGTTATATACCCTTGAGAGCCCAGAAATTGCCTTGGACTTAGCCGTATAAATGAGCAGTTATAAGTTTGCCACTGAAGCTTGAGTTTATCTGTAAGAACTCTCTACCAAACAACACTTCTACTACTCAGTTATTGTTATTTTTAACAATTGTGCAGTATTTTACCATTTATCTCCAACAAGTTCACTGTGTTTTTCTTCTTTTCCTTCTCCTACTCTTTCTTTTCCTCCTTCTCCTCCTCTTCCCTGTCCAGATTATTGTATTTATTAAGGGGACTTCATGATCATGAGTTTCAGGTTACTTGCTTATACAAGGAGAACTTATTAGTGGTTAGACTCCTGAGGCTCTAACTTCCATATCCCAGCAACCATTAACTGCACATATCTCATCACTGAGGAGGGGGACCTCAAGAGCCCTCCCCACGTCCTTGATGTAATACTAATGTGACAGTTTTATGTAGGTCTAAGGCAGGTAACAATCGCTGTTGTAAGTTCATGGGTACAACAGGCATGTCATAAACAGAGGACAACAACACTCAGTTGTTGCAATATTCTCCTTTAAGTCATTCCTTACAGAATAAATTCTATTTTGTTAAATTGATTTATTCATTGTGAATTTTGTAAATGGCTTATTCATTTTAATATTTTCATTATGATTTAGAAAAAAGTATGGGTGGGACTTATTTCCTTGAATTTTAAATATTTAATTTATAATTAAATATTAAATTAAATTAAAACCTTTCTTTTTAATATTTTCATATTTGTATATATGAAATGTGTTTTTGTCATTTTTATACTCTATTACCTTTTTTTCATTCTCACTCACTGTCACTTAATTGTTTTTACTTCCATAAAAATTTCATATTTTCATAAACCTTTTTAGTTTGATTTGTTTATCATTCAGAGTTGAGAACAGTAAGATCTAAGGTCGTAAACATAAATTTAAATTTTATTTTATAAACTTTATACAATTTAAAAAGGTGGTTTGGTAAATGTCTATTTGGCAAAACAACAGTAATAGCTTTTTCACTGGGGCCTTTGACTTCTCTAGCCATGGGCTTTTGGACAGTTTTACAATATCAGGAATCAATTCCCACCTATTGAATAAGCCTCAAATCCAATCAGAACGTGGTTACTTAACCTAAAAATAACCATGCCACTACTATTCAAGTGAACATGCCGAATTGCCAGATTCATATGGTAGCTTGTAAAGTTCACAACTGGATAAAACCACTCATGAGTTTTCTCTCTGAACAGTACGAAGAGCATCTCCTAACACTTTGAAAGCTAATCATCTCTCTCTCTCTCTCTCTCTCTCTGTGTGTGTGTGTGTGTGTGTGTGTGTGTGTGTGTGTGTGTGTGTGTGTGTTTAAGACAGGGTCTTCCTCTGTAGTCCAGCCTGTCCAGGAACTCAATATTTAGAACAGGTTGACCTTGAACTCACAGCATTCTGTCTGCCTCTACCTCCCTACTTCTGGGAGGTGTGTGCCTCAAGCCTGGCCCATGTAGAAATCATTTCTTTAAAAAAGAAGAAGAAGAAGAAGAAGAAGAAGAAGAAGAAGAAGAAGAAGAAGAAGAAGAAGAAGAAGAAGAAGAAGAAGAAGAAGAAGAAGTATTAGAAGGGTAATTAGATATCTTTAGATATTTAATAAATACAAATTGATGGTGGTAATTCAAATTTCTGTCACTTTTTTTTCATTGTTCTAAAGTGATCTGGAATTTATCTACTTTCAATATTGCTGCTATTCCTAGCTGCCTTTGAGCACAGAGGCAAATTAATTAAGAGTCAAAGTGTCCATAGATTTAAGGGCCAGGAGAAGCTTTTTATCATATGGCAGGAAAGAATGGCTTTTCATTATACTAAATTCAGTTTTTCATTATCCTAAAATTGGACCCAAACACCACACTGAAACACCAGGATTTCAGTTTAATGGAAATACATAAGCAATAGGAATATTTAAAATATTTATTGTGTTTCATTATTTAATAGATTCCAAATGAATCTGTTATAAGCTGTGTTTACAATGATTATCATGAAATAAAAAATTATCTACCAGACATGAAGGTATTATGCTGACATATTTTATTTTATATGAACAGAAGACTTCTTGAATTCATTTTAAAAATCAGAGACTAAATATAGATTATTGAGTTCTAATTTAGCAGTTTTTTCTGTTTGCACTTCATAGAAAATTTTTACCTAATTATCTTTTACATGGAAGAAAAAACACAATTCCTAATGTTTTGACAGGCAACAAATTGCACATTAGTTAATTATAAATAAATTTATTAGAAACAGTTGTCCATGTTGGAGATTCTTCTTTGAAATAGTAAATTAATTCAAGGCTCATCATTCACATTAAATGCATCATGATATCGAAGTATTGCTTATTAAGAGAAACCTTAGAAATAGACACCAACTCTTACCTACTAATTAGCAAAAGAAGTCAGATCTTACAATAAGAGGAAAAAAGAAAGCAGACAAGTCCTATATTATCAGCATGGTGCCTTATGATCATCAGATTTTTATCCATGATTCATTTAGCTTAATTAGTCTGCTAATTATATTATCTGCGGCATAATGTAAACATAATCTTAGTTTCCACTGAGAAATGTAAATTACAGAGTATTCAGCTTTTTTTTTCTTTTGTCTTAAGGTTTCTTGCACTTTTAACTATTTTGAGGAAAAGCCTGCTTCCTGATATACTCTTACATTTTTTTTAAATATAGTTGCAACAATGGTTACATGGCGATCCTAATTTTTCTGCAATAACATTTTAATTGGTTACCTAAAACAGAGCCATTTATCAAGCAACTTCCAATTTATGAATATAATTGTTTAATGCAAAATGCACAACTCAGTAATAAATATTATTTTTTATTTGTGGGATCATAAGTCAACATTTGTCCACTTTTTCTAACATTATCTATTTTCCCCCATGGCTAGGTTAGGTTAACTGTTTCACATTGCATGTCTTTTTATTTACTTCTTCAATTACCTCAAAAGTTAATAGACCCACATTAAGAATGGCGAAACTAAATCACAATGTAAAAAAGTTTAATAACTTTACCAACTACACAAGAGACAGCACATACATAAATAACAGTTGTTTTTTAGGTTAATTTGTGTTTTGAAAAAAAAAAGATGTATTATTTTGCACAGGTTAGTTACACAGGAAATAAAACATGGTAATCAGCAGGCATTATATTAATACGGCCATGCTGTGTCCGTACTGCCTTTGGAAGGAAAAGCAATGAGACAATCTAGAAGGAAAATTTAGGAAACAAAAACATGCTCCAAAAGCCATAGCTATGCATCCTCCATGGGTTTGCTAAGCTGAGATGTTTCTTAGCCCTTCCCCAAAGCAATAGAGAAGTTTGAATTGTTGCATCTATGATTTAATTGTTGTGTGTATGAGTTGGTTATTGAATATCGGCTGCTTCACTCTTGGCCATCTGCCCTCTAGTCAGAGAAGAATTAAACCTTTAGTTTTGAATATGAAAATGTCTACTAACACAGTTCTGATTCATTAATGATTAACATGTAACAATTTGAAGGTGAGTTTATTGAAATGAGCTGATACTCTCATCATAATTAGAAGGTAATTATTAGATTTATTCTCAGTGAAGACTATGACTTTTAAATATTAGACAAGTAAGATATTATTATAGGTAGTAAGATCAAGTAGAGTTTTAGGAGAATTCCTTAGGAGAATACAATTCTGAAAGTTGAACTAATTATGAAACTTACATTACTTGCTGTTCCTTTCTGGATCATACAGAAATAATGATAACAAAAATATGCTGCAGTCTAATGCTTGCAGATGTATGCATTAATTTTGGATAAATACAAGAAGCTGATACTCTTTCGACTGTAGCTCCTAGTTGGAGGAAAGGTGTTGTAGTAAATAAAAAAAAGCTGTTGGGCTATATAACGTTTATTATTAGCCCTAAAACTATCATGGTGGTGTCTTCTAACCTGCTATCACAAATAACAAGACGCAGACGTCTGTTAGATTTTCCAATTGCCATATTTACCTTAGGTGAGGGAGATAGTCTTACCTACACAGTCTGAATCGCGTCATCATCCGTCTCCCAGCCCCCATGCAATGCCATTCTCCTTAACCATCCTACCTTCCATCCATAATCATATAAATGCTTGTTTTTATTCTTCATCTTGGCCTTTTCAGGCCATTATTGGACTCCTTTCTCACGGCCCCATGTGGTTTCTTCTTCAGGCTAACCCAACATCATCCTCCTTCTTCCTCTCTTCCTATTTCCCCTCTTGTGAGTCCTCAAAAGCCGAGAAACATAGCCTACATCATTCTGCCCTGCCCCAGGTACAAGCCATTTAATGAACCAATCAGGTATAATGTTTTAGGCAGTTTTACAGAAACAAGGATGGGTGTATGCAGCGGGCAGGAACCAGATATTGAGTAATTAGCATTAGACCAACATCTAACAGAAAGAAAACTTGCTAATTACTACAGAGATGTCTGCGCATGCTGTGGCAGGCCAGAAGCATAGCAAGCTGCAGGAGCCAGAGAAACACGGAGAAAGGGTCTTCCGTAGAGATATATTTCCATGTGGAGGGAGTAGCAGCCCAGAGCCTAGAGGGTTAGAGGCTAACTTGGTCTACAAAGTGAATTTAAGACGTTCAAGCCTATGCAAAGAAACCCTGTTTTGGAAAAAAAAAAAAATGCTTTTTTTTTCTCATTTATGTGGTGTTAATACTGAAGATACTACTGAATATATGATCAGTATCAAAGCTTAGACAATATATAAGTCTACATAAAAATTGCTTTGTATAATATATAAAAATTAATTTAAGACATTAATGTTTTGTACTAAGACATACATTTATTTTTTATATAATATAATCTTTGCCTTAGAATGCATTGTTATGTAATTAACTTTCTGGTTATTGAAATTTAATTTTTATTTTAAAGTTCATATGTGACTACAGTAGACAGCATATTTACAAAACTTTTTTTCTATTTGTGACACGTGTAGGCATTATAATTACAGTATAAAGAAAAAAGTGTGTAATAAGGACAGTATTAGCTAAAAATCCTGAGTTAAATTTTATGAAAAAGGTTATAAAGTCTTGGATGTTTTAGCTTTGTTGATCTCCTTGTGGAGTTCCTGTCCCTTCTGTGTCCTTCCTCCCTTCCTTCTATTCCCTGCCTTCTTCCAGAAGGCTCCCTGTGCTCTGCCCAAAGTTTGGCTGAGAATCTCAGCATCTGTTTCAATCCCCTGTTGGGTGGAGCTTTTCAGAGGACCCTCTATAGTATGTTCCAATTGTGTCCCTCTCTACCACTTTTCCTGGTGTCTATCTTGTTGGCCTTCTGAATGAGAAATAAGCATATTTTCTAGGGTCCTTTATTGTTGAAGATTAATATTTATTATTGATTTATCCTTTAGCTCAACAGTGGTTATTCCTAAACCAGATGTATACCCAAATCACCACACAGAGATTAGGATTTATTTAATTAACTTAGAGCACAATGCTGGGCCATAGTTACAACATCCAAAACCTCCAGGCCCACCTGGAGGTTTCCTCCCTTTTCAGATTTCCCACATTATACTTGTTTTCAGTCATATCTTAGGTCTGGTTCATCTCCTCTTTTGCTTCCAGTCCTCTCCTATCAATCTCTTCTCTCCCCAACTCCCACTCATTTTTTTTCTCCTCCCCTCTGGACCAGGATGTCCCACCCTATTCTTTCCTTTGCACAGCACTGGATAGTTGTTTTATTGACAATACAGAGAACAAATGGTGGCATGTTTACACAAACTTGAGACACGTGATGCTTAGAATAAACATCACAATGCAATGCTGGGATTGAAAAAAGTTATTGGGGTAGAGAAATCAGCATTTGAACAAATAAGGGTAAATTGTATACATTCCACAAGAACATTATATAAACAGTCCTTGTTGTTTAGCTTCTTTAGGTCTGTAGATTTTAGCATGGTTATCCTATATTATACAGCTAATATCCGCTTATAAGTGAGTACATACCATGTGTGTCTTTCTGCTTCTAGGTTACCTCACTCAGGATGATCTTTTTAAGTTCCATCCATTTGCCTGCAAATTTCATGATTTCCTTGTTTTTAATAGTCTAATAGTATTCCATTGTACAAATGTTCCATGATTTCTGTATCCGCTCCTTGCTCGAGAGACATCTAGTTTGTTTACAGATTCTGGCTATTACAAATACAGTTTCTATGCACATAGCTGAGCAAATGTCCTTGTTGAATGGTGGAGCATCTGATTCCAGGAGTCCTGCAGAGAATGAAGCACCAACCAATGACCATTCACGGAGAGAACCTAGACTGCCTGCTCAGATGTAGCTCATAGACAGCTAAGTCTCTATTTAGGTTCCCAAGTAAGGGGAATACTTCTGCCTTTGTCATGAATTTTGGTTACCTGCTCTTCGATCACTTCCTCCAGATATACGCCTTTGCCAGGCCACAGAGAAAGAGGATCCAGGCGGTCCTGAGGAGACCTGATAAGCTAGGGGCAGATATGAGAAGAGGAAAACTCCCCCTTTCAGTGGACTTGGGGAAGAGGATTTGTAGGAAGATGGAGGGAGGGTGTGATTGAGAGGAGTTGAGAGAGGGTCTACAATAGAGATATAAAATGAATAAATGGTAAAAAGTAAAACAATTTTTTAAAAGTTTATGAAGGGCATTAAGTGATATTGAGTTTTTCCCCCACTTACCACTAGGAGTCACCAGTTGGATAACTCATGAGAAAAAAAATCCACTAGGCAAAAACATACTGGGTTAAAGGGTTCTGACATTGACAACAAAAGAAAAATGGTAAGAACAGCTTATTTGGCCATTCATTGCATGTTTAGGTGAATAGTGTCAGTGAGCCAGAATAAAGGCCTTCAGTTGAATGTGTTTTCTCAGACAGGAATCCTCCTTCAGTATTTCTGCTTTGAACGCTTGTCATGAACATGATAGATGGGAAGGCATGGCAACTCCAAATCCATGAAAGAAACAACAAGCAAAAGGAACTCACTTTTCTGCTGTGGCAAATATTATAGTTGCATTTTCTGATCTATGCGATTTAAAGCCTTTCAAATGCTTGTAAATATTTATTTTTAAAGATAATTTTCCCCTCACCAGACGGAGAGAAAGAAAAAAGAAAGATATATGCCAATCCTCTTACATAATATTCTGTTTTCACAGATAATTATTCAGAAAGAGAAATCTACTGGACCAATATTATTTTAGTTTATATGTTTTTCAAAAGTTGAGAAATGTTTCATACAAAATCGTATCTATAATAATAGCACTTGTAAATATCTCACTTACAGTTTGGGATTGAATAATTACTTTTTAATGTAATTGAACAAATTTTTGACTGGCTTTAGACTCAGATTTGTAAAGCTACACTGAACAAGTAAGCAAATCAAAGATGGGCCATTTCAAAGACAAATTTTTCCTGTTTCTTCAGCCCTGTGACCTGAACACATTTCAGCTGCATCCTGATTCACACAGTACTGTCTCAGGTGTCATCGATTTCTGAGATGAGAAGCTCAACTCAGTTTCTTTGGGTAGGATTGTGTGTTATGGTCTACAGAATATGAATACTATGGAGACTGCTATTGTAGTATGATTCTTTGTGTTAAGATAAATTAATTTGTCCCAAGTTATAATTAACATTGCATCTCTGTATCGAAGATGGTTGACTCTAGAGTTTGCATGTTTTTATAGGAGGGACCATCTAATTCTACATTTACCTATTATAGGCTTGCTGATTCTCATGAGAAATAATATGTTTATTTTTTATTTTTTCTGACAAGAGAGATTCAATGTGTGGTCCCATGCCATCAGAAATATTAGCTTTAGAGAAATTGAAATTTCCTCTCTGTTGCACAGGAAAATGTAAAAAGGGTGATTAAGAACTATTAAGGATCGGAATTCTAAGTCAGTTTCCCAAGGACTGATTCTAGCAAGTGTCTGTGTTATAGTATTTAGAGTGAAATTGTACCCCATCAGAAGGCTTCCAGCAGACAGTCTACCTTGTGCTTGAGACATCATGAGCAACTAAAGCAAGCACCTCATTTCATATTTCATCATCATATTTATCATCCTTCTGTTTACCAACGTGAAGTAAGCCTTCATTCATGTTCATAAACAGAATACTCTGGACAATCCCATCCCACTTTCTTGCAGAAATCTAGCGGTAGTATAAGTAAGAAAAAAAATAAGTACTTTTACAAAAATTTGTTTTAGTTTTTAAAACAAGATAGCATGGATTTCACAGTAGATATTTTATGAATCACTGGTGGGCCACATATACTTCATATTCTGTCAGTTAGCTTTGTATACGTATTTTTAGCCTTCACACAGATTTCCTATTCTAACGTCAGAATTCATCCCCATCTTCAAAACAGCTTTTTGGGAAAGTTTGACAAGCTTATATCTAAATATTTTTCTGTGCAAACTGGCAGTAGGCAGAGAAAAAAATATAAAAGTTCTTTTTAGAAAATTTAAAGAATAAGTGAAAAAACAGACTTTGGGGGAAAAAGTCAAATGCTCATTTGTAAAAACAATAACAATATAGCCACAAAGCAAGGTGTTTAGATCCAGGAGCCAGGATGTATAAACTATCCCTGGAATTCTCCAGTATGCTTGCTAGATATGTAACATAACTAGCCTGGCTGGCTAGGTATGTTTTTCTCTATCAACAAAAAAATTCACCACAAATTTTATGACGGCTCTGAGAGGTACGGTGACAGATACCCCTTATTCTTTACTTGACCAAGGAGAGTCACATTTTCACATCTGAGCTTAGCAAGGAATATAGAATTTTTCTAAAGCAGCTGATATCAACCTGTGGGTTACAACCCCTTGGGGATCAACTGACCCTTTAACAGGGGTCACCTAAGGCCACTGGAAAACACAGATATCTATCTACATTATGATTTATAACAATAGCAAAATTACATGAAGGAGAAACAAAATTAATTTTGTGATTGGGAGTCACCATAACATCAGGAACTGTATTAAAGGGTAGAGTCAGAAGCAATGACACATTTTTCCAAAGTTTGTTTGTAAATTATCTTCAAATGGCTATCCCAAAGGACAGACAACACAGAGATTGGACAGAAAACACAGAGACAGGACAGACAACACAAGAAAGGCAAAACAGATAACAGACAGAAAAAGATACAACTAGCAATATACCAAATTTTCATAAAGCTCCCAAAAGGTATCTTTGCCTAAAAGACTCCCTCATTCCCAAAAGATGGAGAATATTTTTTTTCTTTAATGTGTTAGTTGGATTAAAGTATATTGATAGGAATTTAAGGTTTTTTTTTTTTTTTTTGTAAATTTTTTTTTTTTTTTTGCACATGAAGGCTTTTATTTATTTATTTATTTTTCAATGCAGTTTATTCAGGAACATTGAACAATCCTCGGACCCCGGGGAAAGCCAGCCCACAGCTTAAATAGCCTCTGGGTAGCCAACCCAGGCGTGCCACGGGGGCAATGCAGATAGGTCCACATACATGGAAGCAAGCCAGATCCTCGGCCTTAGCCAAATGTGGAGTTGTTCGTGACAGAGAGCACTCACCATCGGGAAGGTGGAAGGCGGAAACCAGCTCCATCTTTAAGGCATAGCATTCCGCAGCTCTCTACAGTTCCCCCTTTTTGTTTTAGACGCATCAGGCAAGAGTAGAGGTCTGATCTCTGATATTAGAAATAAATTGGGACTTTGTACTGATGTTCATTTAGGTGTCATCCACCCAAAGAGCATCAGACCGTCCGATACCTTTTTCTCAGAGGCGGGACCTGGGGCATCAACCCGCATGCAATCAGACATGCTCTTCTCTGGGTCCAAAGCAGCTGACCCTGAGTGCAGTGCTTAGCCTCGCATCCTGAGCGTATCATTTTAGCTTTTTATGGTATCCAACCATGCTTGGGGAGAATGTCCTGCTTCAATGGCTGTAAAGGCCTGAATGATCATGGCTGCATCACACTGTTGTGAGACTCTAATCTTGCATATATACCACAGGCAAACCAAGGAGACCAACACCAGAAGGCCTGCTAACGCTCCCATGCCCGCCCATTCCTTCAGATGATTCATGGCTGCAGCAATCCATGTTGATAATCCTGTGGCTAGTCCTGCGTCCACTCCGGTAGAATTTACTGTGACAATGGCCACTCTCAGCTGCTCCATCGTAGTATCGAATTCTCCAGTCCAATTACCTAAAATATAGCTCGACAATTGTTTAGACAGATTTGCAGCACAGGAAAAATTCTCATGTTGTATGCTAGTGACACAAAGTCCAGCATACTTTCATTGACAGCCAGGTTGAGCGATTTGCCATAGGGTATCAATTTGCTCCTGCAAGAGGTCAATCCTCTGATTGAACACCATCAAGCTTCCTTTTAGTTGAGCATTAATTCCTTTATGTACAACTAAGGCATGAGCTACATTGGCTAAATGATTATTCAGGGTCTGAGCAGTCTGCCCAGTATGACTCATGGCTAATGCCCTGGTGGTAGCTCCAACAGCCGTCAATGAGATGGTAGTAACAATGGTGGCTGTAGTTCCAAGATCCCTTTTCTGTCTGAAGAGAGTCATAGCGTGAGGGGCATCAATGGGCATAGGCACCCAGTGAGGCATGCGAGTAACCAGGGCATAGGAATTTAAGGTTTTTATATGTAATTATTGTATACTGATAGAAATGTAAGTTATTTTGTATTGTATATTGATAGAAATTTAAGGTTATTTTGTGTAACTCTTGTATGTCAATGGAAAATTAATGTTATTCATTTGACTATTGTTTGATGTAAAGTTCTAGATTTATGGTTTACATAATTATTCTTACTGTGTGTAGATTATTATTGTTAAAGGGAAAGACAATTTTTAAAGGAAAAAGGGGGATATGAAGCAAATGCTTCCATTTCTTTGAAGACTCAGTTGAGTCATGTGATGTTTAGCTAGAAGCTGTCTTGTGAGAGGGCAGGTGATGTTTTGTTGGAGGCTCGCTTGTGAGGGGGCACGTGATGACTTGCTGTGAGCTTTCTCTTGGGAGGGGCATGACTTTAGCTAGCTGAGAATATCTGTGGGTACACTCTGATGAGAGGAAATATATAGAAGCCCCCAGACAGTAGGAGATTGCTTTTTGATACCACATTGCTGCCCTGATCTTCGTGCTTTGACACTTGACTTTACAGACAGAAACATTCCAGAGAACTTCTTGGGGCAAGCCAACTGAATTTTTTGGTCTTTGCTGACTTGTACTGATCTTCTGGTTCATGCTGATTTCATAGTGTTGCTTGGTGTTGGTCTTTATACTGGACTGCTGGTATCCATGCAACAAAGAGTGGTCTCATCCAAAAGAACTGCTTACTGAGTCTTGTGGTGTCAGACTTTGGAGTGGACTGCTGGTATCTGGACAACAAAGAGTGAACTCACCCCAAAGAACTACTTCTAAAAAGGACCTCTTTAACCTAATAACGTTCTTTCTCCCCTACCTCTGGTCACTGGGTTGAAGGGAGATAGAAGTGATTAGGAACGCTAAATAAAGTAGTTTTGGTGAAAAATCAAAGCTTTCATTCACCAAGAGAGGATTGTTCTTCTTGCTACTCATCCTCACCAACATGAACTATCAATTGAGTATTTGATCTTAGCCATTCTGATGGATGTAAGATGGAATCTCAGATTCTTTTTGATTTCTATTTTCTTGATGATTAAGGACATTTAATATTTCTTTATGTGTCTCTTGGCCACTTAGTGATTCCTCTGTTGAGAATTATCTGGTTTGGATTCTACCTCATTTTTCATTTGGATTATCTAGTTTATTGTTCTCTACTTTCTATTAGTCCTCTGTCAGATGTTGGGCTGGTGAATATTTTTTTCCCATTGTCCTAGATAGTGTCTTTTGTCTGAGAGAAGCCTTGCAGACTCATGAGGTCTCATTAATTAATTATTGATATTATTGTCTGAGATATTGGAAGTGGTCTTCTTGAAATAATTAGCATGGGAGGACTAATATCCAAAATTAGGAGAAGAGAAAATGGAGAATAGTTTTGAATGCATTTTCTCTTCTGTTACTTTTAATATATCAGTTTTTATGATAAGTCCTTTTATTCACATGGATTTGAGTTTTGTGCAGGGCGATTAATGTGGATCTAGTTTCATTCTTCTACATTCAGACATGCAGTTAGACCAGCAAAACTTTTTGAAGATGATTTTTTCCCCATTGTATAATTTTGGATTCTTTATCAAAAATCAGGTGTCCATAGGTGTGTGGATTTCTGCCCGGGTGTTTATTTCTATTCCATTGATCAATCTGTCTGTTTTTATGCCAATAACTTGTGGTTTTTATTACTATAGCTCTGTAGTACAGCTTGAAATCAGGAATGGAATCTAGATGTTCTTTCATTGTACAGGATTGTTTTAGCTATCCTGTTTTGTTTTGTTTTGTTTCCCATATGAAACTGAGAGTTGTCCTTTCAAGGTCTGTAAATAGTTGTTTTGTAATTTCAATTGGAATTGTGTTGAATCTGTAGATTTCTTTGGTAAGATGGTCTTTGCATCAGAGATCTTTCCATCTTCTTATATCTTCTTCAGTTCCCTTCTTCAAGGACTTGAAGTTCTTGTCATACAGGATATAGATCTTTCCTTGCTTGGTTAGAGTTCCACCAGGTTATTTTATATGATTTGTAGCTGTTGTGAAGGATGTTGTTTCTCTAATTTCTTAGCCTGTTTATCAGTGGTATAAAGAAGAGCTACTGTTTTTGTCATCATTGTTTTTGAGTCAGTTTTGTATCCAGGCACTTTGCTGAAGGTGTTTATCATCTGTACGAGTTCTCTTGTAGAATTTTGCGGGTCACTTATGTATTTATTCTATCATATCATGCATGAATCGTGATACATGACTTATTTCTTTCCAATATCTATCACCTCCATCTCCTTTAGTTGTCCTATTGCTCTAGCCACAACCTTAAGTATATTGAGTAGATAAAGAGAAAGTGGGCAGCCTTGTCTTTTCCCTGATTTTAGTGGAATTGCCTAAGCTTCTTTCCATTTATTTGATGGTAGCTATTGGCTTTTACCATATTGCCTTTATATAGGTATGCTTAGGTGTTTAGGTATGTGCCTTGTATCATTGATCTTTCCAGGACTTTTACCATGAAGGGATGTTGGATTTTGTCTAAGGCTCTTTTAGCATCTCATGAGCTGTTCACATGTTTTTATTTTCTTTGAGTTTGTTTATAAAGTGGAGTATGTTAATGGATTTTCCTATTCTGAAGCATTTCTGCTTCCCTGGAATGAAGCCTACTTGATAATGGTGCATGATGTTTTTGATGTGTTCTTGAATTCAGTTTGTGAGTGTTTTATTGAATATTATCACATCAATGTTCATAAGGAAAATTGATCTGAAATTTTCTTTCTTAGTTGATTTCTTTTACTTGTGATTTAGGCATCAGGATGACTGTGGCCTCATAGAAAGAGATTGGCAATGTTTTTTAATTTTTTTTATTAATTACAGTTTATTTCCTTTGCATCCCACCTGTAGCTCTCTCCCTCTTCCCTTCCCAACCTTACCTCCCTCCCTCTTCTCCACCCATGCCCCTACCCCATTCCACTGATAGGGGTTATTTTCCTTCCCTTTCATCTGATATTACTGATCCTAGTCTATCAGGTCTCATCAGGAAAGGCTGCATTGTCTTCCTCTGTGACCTGGTAAGGCTGCTCCCCCCTAAGGGGGAGGTGATCAAAGAGCAGGGCAATCAATTCATGTCAGAGACAGCCCCTGTTCCATTACAAGGGAAAGCACTTGAACACTGAGTTGCCATGGGCTATGTCTGTGCAGGGGTTCTAGATATCTCTATGAATCATCCTTGGTTGGAGTATCAGTCTCAGAAAATACCCTTGTGTCCTGAATTTTTGGCTCTCTTGCTCTCTGTGTGGAGCTCCTCTCCCTCTTCTTTCATAAGATTCCCTGCCCTCTGCCCAAAATTTGGCTATGAGTCTCAGCATCTGCTGTGATTCCCTTCAGGGTAGAGCCTTTTAGAGGCCCTCTGTGGTAGGCTCCTGTCCTGTTCCTTGTTTTCCCCCTCTTCTGATATCCCTCCTGTTTGCCTTTCTGAATGAGGGTTGAACATTTTACCCAGAGTCCTCCTCCTTGATTAGCTTCTTTAGGCAATGTTTTTTTTTTTTTTTTTTTCTTTTCTGTTTTTGCACAGTTTAAGGAGTATTGGTATTAGCTTCTTTGAAGAACTAATATCTCATTTGCTCATCATTGCTGCTAAGGTAAAATTTAAAAATAAGATGTCTGCTTAAGAATGATAAAATCTCTTATTTAAAACATGATTCTAACAAAGACTTCTCTTTTTTTTCAATTCACATTAATTTATATATGACAAATTATTCTTGTTTTTCCCTTTTCAGTGCTATATGTACAGTCATCACAAAATGTGAACAACCTATTTTTATTATATGTCAGAAAAAAAATCTTTTCATTGAAGCGTTTTCCAAATTGAAGTGATTGTGGAAAAGGCAACAAAAATAATTAACATACTAACTTAAAATATTTTCCTTCTTTCTTCCTTCCTTCTTCCCTTCTTTTCTTTCTAATTGAGAATTTGAATCCAGAGCCTTGCATATGCTAAGCAAGCTAAGCAACTACTCTGGCACCGAGATACACCTCCAGCTTCAAATCACATTTTTTTAAAGATTTTATTCATTTATTTTATGTATATGAATGTTCTGTCTGCATGCACACCTGCATGCCAGAAGGGGGCATCAGATCACATTATAAATGGTTATGAGCCACCGGATGGTTGCTGGGAATTGAACTCAGGACCTCTGGAAGAGCAGACAGTGCTCTTAACTGCTGAACCATCTCTCCAGCACCCCATATTTTTTTGAATGGAAACTGAATGAAGTAAAAGAAGCAAAATTACAGAAGAATGGAACAAATATCTGTGAATCTTAATTGAGAAAATTATTTTGTCATAAAGGAAATTACTGGGAAAACAACAGGTATGAAGAGAGTTACTTTTTTGGCAACCAAAACAAGAGAGGTAAATGTCCATAACTCCAAGATCTGTGAATTTACACATTTTATTGAAAAAACATCCCAATAGAAACCAATTGTAGAACAGTTAATCTTGAATCATATTTTGAATGAATATCAAAAGAAAGGTCAAAGACTTCTCTTACTGGAACCTTGGTAAATAAAATTTTGGGTAATGTCCAGATATTTTTTGAAAAACGTCTATTAGAGAGCTAACTTTCAGAAAAGATATGCATATAAGATGTGCACAATTTCAAAACTTCTGTCTTCATAATGCATAGTTAAAGGACCCTTCCATGTTAAAACTCACACTATTTCTTTTTCTGATAGAAATTCATTTCAATGCTAGTCAAATCTTACCTGTTTTTTTTTTCAATACAATTGTTAAAAATTAATATTATTAAGACATTCAAATTTTGATGTTGCATTCTTGTAAACAATTCCTAATTCTATGTAGTTAATTTGAATGGTTTAAAACATGCCAATAAATAACAGTATGAATGTCTGAAAAGTCATAAGGAACCATACTATTAGCTCTTTACCTAAAATCATATACAATATACATTAAATTGTGAATAAATACACATATATTATTAAGATGAAAGTTTCCATCTAGGCTCACAATATTCCCTTTAAGAACAAAGGGCCATATAATAAATACTCTAATACTAGAAATGGAAAGTTTCCTTTTGAGTTGTTGGCTAAGGTTGCCCAAGAAACTCTCAAAACATTATAGATTATTGATAGTTCTCTTGATTGCCTGATAGAGATGATAGGTAAGTCCATATTGATGAAGAAACTATGTAGTTCAAACACAAAGCGCATAGGTACTTAAGAGAGAACTGACCTATAATCCTCCTTCCTGAGAAGGAGCTTTCATGGCACCATACGGCATGGTCTTAGCTCCATTTCTGTGAAGACAAGACAGCACAAAGGAAGTTTTCATTTGTTTAGAGCATCTAATTGGGGGGGGGGGAGGCTTGTTTACAGTTTTAGATGGTTAGCACATGATTATCATGGCAAGAATCAGATAGGCATGGCACTGGAGCAACAGCTGAGAACTCTACATAGGCTGTATGGAGAGAGAGAAAGGAGAGAGAGAGAGTGAGAGAGTAAGCCTAATCTCAAAGCCCACTCCCAGTGACACTCTAACAAGGCCACACGTTCTTAAAGGTTACACCTACTGCAAGAAGCCACAACTTCTAATCCTTCCTAAACAGTTCCAGTAACTGGTAACTAAGATTTAATTTGAGCCTATGGGGGGTCATTCTCATTCAAAGCACTGCATTCCACTACCTACCCCTGAAAGTCTTATAGTCATATAATAATTCAAAATGAATTCTAACTGCAAGTCTCCACAGTCTTTCATTGTCTGAAGACAGTTCAAGTCTTAAGTCTAAAGTCTCTTCTTATGCTCAAGGAAATCTCTCATTTATAAATATCCATAGAATCTAAAAAAAAAAAAAATTGCAGATCATATACTTCCAACATATAAAGACACAAAATATACATTATCATTCAAGAAAAAAAAAAAAAAGACAGTAGTGGACATATTGTGGGAATACTGTTCAAAAGCAGAAATAAGGTCAAGCAGGGCAAACTGTCCTTTGAGAGGCTCCAATCATCAACAGATGGAAATAGATGCTGAGACTCACAGCCAAACATTAGGTGGAGCTCAGGGAGCCTTGCGGAATGGGTATAGAAGGACCCAGAGGGGATAAGAACTCTGCAAGAAGGCCAACAGAGTCAAATAACCTGGGCCCTTGGAAGTTTAAAGAGGCTAAAGCACCACCCAAGGACGGTACGTGTACTGGACCTAGGACCCCTACACAGATGTAGCCACTGGGCAGCTTGGTCTTTATGTGGGTGCCCTAGCAAAAGGACCTCTGACATGACTCTATTGCCTGCTTTTTGATCATGACACCTGGTAGGGCTGCCTTGCCTGACCTCACTAGAAGATGTGCTCAGTTCTGATGCAACTAGATGTGCTGGGGTGCATCGGTAGGGACTGGCTTCCCTTTTACGAGGAATAGGTGAAGGGATTATGGACAAGAGGGAGGGAAGGCAGGACCAGAAGAGAGGAGACAAGTGGATAAGACCTGGATGTAAAATGAATAAATAAAACTTAAAAATACAAAAGGAAGAAAATGTACTACAACCAGACCTTATGGAGACATTTTCTCGATTGTGGTTTCCTGATTTCAAACATTTTTTTTTCAAAATCGTATTTGGTCTTTATTAATTGTTCTTTTACTTTCTGTTAGATTACAGGAAGCAGACAACATTTGAAGCCCAAGCCTTTCCAGAAGCTGTCCAGTTCTTCCGGCAGGAGAAGGGTCAATATGGCTTATGGGAAATAATCACTGGGGATGAAGTCCAGGTAATGTGGGAATCAGAGCTATGGCTCCTCTCTCTAGCTGTGTGGTAGGAGGTCAAAGACATTTAGGGAATGAGCTGCAGAAAACTGCACAAATATAAGATGTGGTTCCCAAACCAGTGTGAGCTGTTAGGTACCTAATATGAAGACCATCAGACCTGGCATTCAGGAGGCATTCAGCCCACAAAGCTTCTGTGAGGTCACTAAATCTGTAAATCCAGTTCACTCACAGTGATCAAGTAAGTACTCTTTGCTGTTTTAGAGTGTCAAAGGCTTTTCCTCTCTCTGTGTTGAGTCCACTCACATATAGCCCTGAAACCATCATCTGCACAGGCAGGAACCATTCTCTCATGTGAACTCTGAACCACAAGCTCCCAGCAAAAAGCATGGTATAGAGTAGATGCTCAATAAAATTACTGAATACATAGGACTGCACAAGCCACTTAGCTATGCTATGCTTCCCAGTTCCCTCATACAAACTTTCCTTCCCACTCCATAAGACTGTCAAGACAGACTTAGGATTTGGACATTTTAAGTACCACACAAGAACATTTTAACACAGGTCTCTCTATTAAATATCTGTTAAATATTAAATATGTTGTCTATTTACTAGGCTAGTCAGTATCAAATAATGCTTCTGCTTCTTATGCTTTGGGTTTCTTTGGGGCATAAAGTATTGTAAATCTTTCATCTTCTCAAAGTTTTAAATGGATGCACTTCTGCAAAATATCTGAGACTAAGAATTGTTTGATATTCTAAAGTGTTCTCAGGTTGGGAATATACAAATATATGAGTGGATGTATATATACATTTCAAATAGCTTTATCTAGAGTGAAGTCAATATAAAACTAGCCAGCACAGTACCATTACCCTACCTGTGCAGTGGAGGCATCCCTGTCTTGGCAGTGATCAACAGCTATTGAGTTGGACTTAAGATATGCTGAACAAGAGGGAAACCATACCTGGTACTGCATACCTAACCAACTGCCAAGGGCTGGTAAAGTCACAGATCTTAAGATGAACAACTACTATTTGCAACAGAAGGGAGACTGTTATAGAAAACCACCATCAATCAAAATGTAGAGTTGTGAAGCACAGTTCCAAATGATTCCAAAATAATCTAACTCTTACATCCATGACTCAGGGATTTCTGCAAAAGAATAGGGGGAGGAAGATTTTAAGAGCTAGAGGGACGTAGAGTTTGCTTTTAGATTGTGTCTCCTAGTAATGTCAAAATCCACACCCATAAAGTGTCATCATCAAGATTGTCTATACATGAGCTGAACAAGGAAAATAACAATAGACATGCAACCTTTGAACAACTAAGGAATGCTGAGAACAGATGAAATAATCTTCCACAAGAAAGCTCACACCAACTGTTTTTATCCAATAACAACTCTTCAGCCTTAAAAACGTATGCATAGAGTAACATTATATAAACTGAGCAGGTTGTACAAAGTATTTAGGTGTGTGTGTGTGTGTGTATGTTTGTAACAATGATTAATGAAAAATGAAGCCATGAATTTGTGAGATAGAGAAAAAGTATAGTATAAGGGAGCCTTTACCAAAATAAAAGTGGATAAAATGATATTATTACATTAAAATATGAAAAATAAAAAAATATCAGTTATTACAATGAAATCTAGAAGCAGGATTATAAGCATGACAATTTTAGACTGTATAACAAGACTCTGCCTAAAAATACCAAACCATAGTAATCAAGAATAAAAGCTGAAAACAATTTATATTTTAAGAGAAAATGGACAAATATATTATGAATCTAATAGAGTAATACTTCTTACTAGGGCAGCCATTCACAACAAATTTTTCTTTGTCTCTTTTGTCTGGATTTCCGCCTAATATCACTTTCATCTTTCATCAAATGTATTCCTGTTATTTCAATAACACTGACTGGCTTTATTTCTTTCCACAAATATCCCCATGCTTCTGAGCCTTGTTGTAACCGACATCTCTTCTATTCACAGCTTTACAAAGTATTCTAACTTAATTGACTCTGCAGAGTTTCTTTAGTTTAGAATATTCTTTCACGGCAAGCAAGTACATTAATTGGTCATCTGCTTTTTACCGCTTTTGGGATCCTTGTCCTCCTAATGGGTTACCTTGTCCAGCCTTAATATGAAGGGAGGTGCCTAATCTTATTGCAACTTGATATGCTGTGTCTATCTGATATCCTTGGGAGGCCTGCCATTTTCTGAAGAAAACCAGAAGGGGTATGGATTGAGAGGGAGGTGTCGGCAGCAGGGGTGAAGGACTTGTAGGAAGAGGAGGAAGAGAAAAATGTGTTTGCCATATAATATATGAGAAAATAAATTAATAAAAAAACAATACAACAAAAATTTAATTGGTCATAAATGGGTGTAAAAGGCAACCTCAGTACTCATTATTACCTCTCCCTATTCAACCCAGAGGAAAGCTATTCCATAGAGGACAGAGTCTATTTTTTCATATTTTAATTTTGGATCTTTATTCTAAACCTTTTTAATACAAGTTCCTTATTTCCAATAGATTCAGATATTTCTGCAAAACAAGAGATATTTAATATATCAATGATTCTAGTAAACAGACTTATCCTCTTATCTACATTTCCCTTCATGTCACATTGAAGCTAAGGGAATACATGTGATCAAACATGAGTTTATTCTGCAAAACATGATGCTCTGAGTATAGGGATCTCGTTATGTTACTTTAGAAAAGATCACATAGCCTGTATTTTCCCAGATATGCTCTTTATATCTAATGATGTGATAATATTCTAGGTACATGCTCCCTGATAATAATAAGAGGGCTGAGTCATCCATAGACATATGGAGATTTATCCTCCATTTTTCAAAACTGTGCTTATATTAGATATTATATTTGAAGCATTCTTTGATTTAACCTACCAATAAATTAATTAGCACTACTTTTATTTATACATTCTTTATATACTGCTATACAACATAATAACAACTATGGAAACTTTTGTTTCCAGGCTTATGTGGTTATTGGTTTCTTTTACAGGTGCTGTAGGCTTTTGTTAGGAGAATCTTTGCTTCTTGCTAATTTGTCCAGGATTTATTCTCAATTGCTGTGGAAATTTCTATAGCTGGCTTATAACATAGAATTCACATTCATCAGAGCCAGGCAGAAGAATCTTGAAGTGAAAGAGATATTACAATCCTGTTTAACATTATCACCGAATTCAAGTCAGAAATAGTTCCTGTTCCCCTTACTAGGGAAACCCACTTGGATAATGAGCTACCATGGGCTACATCTGAACAGGGGTTCTAGGTTATATCCATACATGTTCCTTGGTTAGAAAAACAGTCTCATAAAGGACCCCCATGCCCTGATATATTTTGTCCTTGTGGAACTCCCCCCAAGGGAGGAACAGTCTTGCTAGGTTACAGAGGATGACATGGCAGCCAGTCCTGAAGATGCTTGATAAACTAAGGTCAGATGGAAGGAGAGGAGCACCTCCCCTAGCAGTGGACTTGGAAAGGGCAGGAAGGAGATGAGAGAGGGAGCTTCGGCTGGGATACAAAGTAAATAAACTGTGATTAATATAAAAAAATAAAAATTAATAAAAACATTATCACTGAAATGATTATGGCGTTGTTATCCACACATATTTATGTCCCTCCAAAAGACAAACAACATCACTCCCCAAAAAAATCATAGCTTTCCCCCCTCTCTTCTCCTTTCTCTTCTCCAAATATCATAGTTATTCACATACTTTCCCATTAACCTTCTTTATTTTTGGCTATCCATTTCTGTAAGTTTATATTTTTTTAATTTTTTTTAAATTTTATTTTTCTCATTAGTTACATTTTGTTAATTCTGTATCCCAGCTGTATCCCTCATTCCCTCCCCAACCCCACCCTCCCTCCCTCAACTCCTTCCTGCCCCTTTCCAAGTCCACTAATAGGGGAGGACCTCCTCCCCTTTCATATGACTCCCTTTTGTCAGGTATTTTCAAGACTGGCTGCAAAGTCCTCCTCTGTGGCCTAACAGTACTGCTCCTCCCTTGGGAGGCAGGGAGGTCAAAGAGCCAGTCATTGAGTTCCTGTTAGAAATAGTCCTTGTTCCCCTTACTATGAGAAACCAATTGATTACTGAGCTATCACGGGTCACATCCGAGCAGAGGTTTTAGGTTTTATCCTCTCATGGTCTTTGGTTGAGTGTCCATCTCAGAAAAGACCCTGTGCCCAGATATGTTTGGTCCTTAATGAAATCTATACACCTAAAGAAGATAATCAAGAAAGCAGACACGGGGTACGATGATCAATCCTCATTTAGAAAGACAAATGGGATATGCATTGAATGTATGACAGGAGTCTACCACAGAAAGCATCTGAAAGACTCTACCTAGCAGTGTTCCAAAGTAGATACTAAGACGCATAACCAAACCTTAGGCAGAGTGCAGGGAATCATATGAAAGAAGGGGAGTTTGATGTGGAAAGGATAGGAGCCCCATTAACCTTCTACAAGCTGCTAAGTTTGAAAGAACTAGAGCCCCAGCTGACATTCAACTGGGCATGTGGCATCAAAGGAGATATTTTCATTGACTAAATATGTTTCCATGAGGTCATTCTTATGCAGAATTTTGTGCATTCTTTACGTGCTTTTAGTTTGTATTTATCATATAATAACTAGATGTTAGGTGCATTGGTGTCGGCATTTCTGGCAAAGGTTTATTAGGGCTCATGGCCTGGTGTAGTTTTCACGGACTATGGAAGTAGTCAGGCAGAAAGTACATGACCTGAGTTAGGCTAGTCTACCCAAAGACAAACATCCATTGGTTGGCATGGAGATGGTGTCCAAGAACCTGATTGGTCACCCAAAGCCATATAACTTGCTGTCTCTTCCAAAATAAACAAGTCTGCAGCCATTCAGCTTTGGTTTGCTGACTCTGGGTATCCCTGTGGTGATTCCATACCGCTCACACCCTCGGCCCGAACCCCCTTCCCTCATCCACCGGCTGGATCCTCAGGAGGAGAAGCAACACTTTGGGAATATGAAGAAGCCATATTCTTCATCAATAATGATGGCTTAATTACTTAACATATGCAACTTAACCTTGAAGTGAACTAATACATGCTATTACTATTATTTCTCTAGTTCTCATAACATGTGTGTCCTTTTTTCTGATATATATCAGACAGTCCATTATTTATATTTAATTACAGTGAGTATTTAGGTTCCTGACTTCAACAATCTTTTTGTTAATTGATTTTAAAAACTACCCATATAGTCCCTGGATTTACATTCCATTTTTTCTTATTGTTTACCAAAGTAAAACTTTTATGGACTCATCCTCAGCACTTACAGTTTCTGAATTATTTAAATCACCCAATGTCTTTCTCTGTCTTGCATTTTCCCCACTCAATTGTTCTAATGAATCATAGTTGATCAATTTGATCATGATCACTAATCCATAATTCTTTTGCTAAGTTGACTACCTATAGCGAATCCTCATCACAACTCTCCCACAATTGCCAATAATTTTAGTTTTATAAAACTTGTGGAAATTCAGCCCCAAATCATAATTTAATGCACACAGGTCTATGTGTTAATGATAAACTCAGAGTCATCAATATTGCATTAATGTTGCATGAAGTAAAGGAAATAATAAAATGCTTTCTCACGGTGTCATTTAACTAAGAATGATCCTAGATTTGAACTTTCTACTTGTCTCTCTTGTGTCTTTTATCCCCCTGTCTGTCTCTTGTATGAATGTTAGTATGTGCCTGACTGCTGGATACTTTCTTGTGAATCTGTGTATTCATGAGTCTCTCTCTCTCTCTCTCTCTCTCTCTCTCTCTCTCTCTCTCTCTGTGTGTGTGTGTGTGTGTGTGTGTGTGTACCCTAACAAATGGCTTTGTTCTTCTTATACTTAATAGCCCAGAAAATATGACCTGGGAAGGAATAAGGGATACTTTACATAAACCACTGAAATTTTTACAGAAGGATTTAGTCACTGACTCTAAGTGACTTCATCTTACCCACATAGGAAACAAACCAATGTAATAAAGAAAGATCTGGATGTTGCATTCAATATTTATGGTAGATACCCATTTTATAAGTCCACTTTTATCCTATTTTCTGTTTTCAGGAGCAAATGGTTTTCATAACATACATGCAAAACTCACATTCATTACTTTTGATTCAGGGACATGGAAGAGTATATAATTTAAGAATGTAGCTATAATTTAAGAATGTAGCTATTAGGTTATGAAAGTATATTTCATGGGAAATCTAAGGTAAGTGAGGTTGGTTGTTACATTGTTCCCTTAAAGGCAGATTAAACAAGCAGACTGAGTACAACATAGGATATTAATTTTAAGACTTAAAGGACCTCAAAGTGTATTATTACATTTGGCTGTTAGGTCCAATAAAATTTTTTCATTTCCTAAAATATAGAAATATTTTATATAAAAGAATGCATCACCCTACTGCAGTTTCTAAACTGCCGCAACCCCTCCTATATTTTCGGTCAAAGCTGTCCAGAACTCATCTTCTCATCTTTTGTCACTAAAATGTAGGACTTGGAGAAGGCTGGTTCCTGAATGACACTATTAGTGCCAATTCAACATTGTATAGAACCAGGAACAGGCTTGTTATGCAATGAATGATTGTCACTTTATGACTTCTGAATTTTGTCTAACCTTTTCTTAGAAGTTTAGATAGCTGTTACTCACCCTCAGAATATTTTCTGTACATCTAACACACCAAACAAACAATTTATCATTAATAATTTATAAGTTAATAAACAAAGTTTAGATAGAACTATGTTAAATACAGACACCAATAAAGTATATATACATTTGTATTGGTATGTAAATTATCATAACACAGGTAGTTAGAAAACTAAGCTTCTGAATTCTGCAGAAATTCTCAAGCATGAATATACCTAGTACACATATTAGATTAGCCCCAGGACCTCCGATATGTCAGACAAGCTTTCTGCCACTGAAGTACATCACCAATCCTGGAGCACATAATGTGTTGCCACACAGTACATAATAAGCTTGTTTTTGTTCATTCAAGAGCACCTCTTCATGATCTGTGTCAACTAATTTGACTTATGTGATGCTTAGTTATCTTATGAATTAACAAAAATAAGTAATTTTAAAATGCCAGTGAGTTTATGTAGAGTTAATTCAGAAGATACATTTGTACATTTATTATAAGCTGTCAAGACCTACAAAAAAAAAAAAACAATATAAGTCTATGTCTTCACTCTTTTGCATGAAACAACCACTTGACTTCCTGAATGCCTTACTTTTAATTTTTGATATTGTTCTAACACATATACATTTCCTAGCATCTTATCTTTCCACTAAGTAGAAGACATAAATAGTAGAGCATAAGTGTTTGCTCCCAAATTCTGAAGATCTGGATGTATAATTTTTAGAAAGTGTATGCAGAAAATAAAATATGATATGATAATTACGTATTCTCTGATACTGGATTTAAATGCATGTCAAAAAAAGCAAACTTAGAAAATGGGCATTTAAGTTAAAGAGGTATTTTTTTAATACTACATTTGAAGAGATTGCAAAAAAAATCTCATTTGTGAGAAAATGTAATCTGGTATTTGTTACAAAGGTTTCAGATTCTGTACCCAATGTTGTAACAAAACACTTTTATTTCTTAGAACTCTACAGAACTATTTTTACATTCCTGATTACTCTAAAACTCATAAAAGTGCTGACATATCCATTTCTAACTATATTGTTTTATCAGTTACAAACAAAACCAATTCTATCTTTGTTTCAGGGGCTAGATAAATTATCCATGCTATAAAAAAGAATTTCAAAATAAATTACTAAATCAGTCACTGATGTAAGAAAATTGCTAGTGGAAAGTTTTATTTTGATATACTTTCATTACATCCAAGCAATAAAACCTGCTTTAGGATACAACTTAACATTTCACACTGTCAAAAACTTGAGGAAATAATTGTGTTAAGTTCTCTACCACTTTCTTTAAAAATATTAGAGCAATTCAATTTCAGTAAAATTTAACCAACAAATTTACAATTTATGCATTTTTAATCTATATATTTATAAGAAACTTTGGGTGACATATTAGCAGTTATGTAGTTCTTTAATCACCATGGCAAGAATGCATTGTTTTTATATGTTGATTAATGATGAAAAGATGATGTCCACAACCAATAAAAATAATTATCAGATCTCCTCTTTTCCTTTTAGGGCTTTATAGCACAACCATAATGTGTGCACAGGGAGTATAAATACTTCAGAGAAAATATTATAGGAAATAGCTTCTATGCTGAAAAACAGTAGCATGAGATCTAGTAATGTTAGAGAAGAGTTGTAAAGGTAGAGGGCTCTAAAGTCAAGTCAGGCCTATGTGCTACATAGTTACAGTTATGTATGCTTAGTTGCAAAGTCTTTTCCAACTTTAGGAGAGATGTCTCAACACAAAACAGAGATCATTACACAAAAAATATCCAAGTCAAGCAAGCCAATTCTTGCTTTCTTGCTGTGTGACTTAGAGGAAAAAACATCTGTATATTAGCGGTATTTCTTCTTCTTTTTTTCTTTTGTTTGTTTTGTGGGTTTTGTTTTGTTTTGTTTTTGCTTTTGTTTTTGTTTTTGAGACAGCCTTGGCTGTCCTGGACTCTGTTTTGTAGACCAGGCTGGCCTCAAACTCATAGAGATCCACCTGCTTCTGCCTCCCTGAGTGATAGAATTACAGGTGTGCGCCACCATGCACAACACTGGAGTATTAATTATTTTAATTATCCACTTCTGACACTAAAATTTTATCAACATTTTGTGTGGTGGTTTGAATGAAAATGACCCTCCTAGATACATATATTTAAATATTTCGCCCTTAGTTGTTTGGATTGGAAGATGTGGCCTTGATTGTGGAGGTATGCCACAGGGTGTTGGTTTTGAGGTTTCAAAACCCCAGCCATTCTCAGTCAGCTGATTTGTCTCATGACTATATCTCAGAATGTGAATTCTCAGCTAATGCTCCTGTGCCTATCACCATGCTGCCAGAGATCATGGCCATGAACTCTCACCCTCTGAAACATTGAAGACCCAAATAAATACTTTCTTTTGTAAGTAGCTTTTGTCATGATATGGTATCACAGCAAGAGAAAAGTGATGATGACATTTTAATTATCATGAATCAGAGAAAGTTTTGTTATATGAGGTTTATGGGTTAGTTGTCAAAAACATCTATTTTATTCACTATTGGAGCAGAAGTGAATGGCAAGTGTTACGGATCAGAATGAGAAGTGAAAACAACATTGAGGAAGAAGTCATTAATAAACTAAGAAGTCTGGAGCAAATACTACCTAGACTTGGTCTCAGTGAGTTTGTGATTTTCAGTAGGGAATGATACAACCTCTCAGAGATTTATCTTCCTGATTTTAAAAAGTCAGTGTGAAACGCAAAGGGGGAACTATTGAGATTATCTGAATATGTTCATATGTGTAGCCAGCATTTGCTGCTTTGTAGGTTCTTTTTTCTTCCATCTTTCTATACCCTTTTCTACCCATGTAACACCATAACACGAGATAGGAGGAAAAAAAAAGACAGAGACTACTTCCTGCTGATTAGGAGCCTCAAGCTTCACCTTCAGGGTAGCTAATTTCTTCTTGTTGTATCTTCATTGCTCATTACTACTTAACAAACCACTACCAGCAACCAACAGCATCCAACCTCCAACCAACAAAGCACCAAATCAGGCCACTAGCATTTATTTAGTCTGTGAAAAGTTCTCAGAATTCCAGATGTCAAGCACTCATAGAAACTACCTGTAGCTAGCAGGCCCACACCAGAGCGCGAGACAAATCATCATCAGCTGCTGCAAAGCAGCACTATATCCCCATACCTGGGATTAAAATGAATACGTGTTTTTATAATATCTCCATGTTTTTTAAAGGAAACCAATATTCCAAAATTTTCACTACACATATGACTGTTTAAAAACACATATATGCACACAGAGAAGGGAACTTTGGATAGTTTGACTTAGAGTTTTTAATTTTACTTATGAAAAGTTAGACATTTAGGAGAAAGTAAATTGAAGTTTTACTTTTCATATTTTCTTTGGCTAGGAATGCATGCTATGATAGAACTTCCAAAAGCTGAAGACAGCAGTCAACCGTGGCTTCTAATTGACCACAAGAGAATGTGGGTAACCTATCAAGAGTATACTATGCTGATAAACTCTACTGTTCAGCAGGATATGTGTGTTTAATCCATTCTTGACTTGTAATGTCTTCAGGTTACTGTGGGTTTATGGGGACAACATTCATCATAAGTTAAGAAACCTCTGTGTGTGTACGCTGCAGATGTTTTATCTATGTGTTTTTGTTTTTCTCTATTAAAGCGCATAACTTAACTTTTAATTCAGACAGCACTTGATAAATTGTGAATATATAATAAAAGAAGTTATGAATTTATGCCAAGAATTTATTAATTTTATTTTAAATATATGAAGTGTTTTCAATGCCATTGTAAGTACTACAGAAGATACAAAAAAACAATGAGTTATCACATTGAGCTTGTCTGCATAGAGCAGCCACCACTTGCCAGATTTCTTTAGAGAAACAAATCTTCAAGGTGCGTTCCTTCCCAATCTCATAAACTCAGGGTATGGTGATGGTTCCAGGCCAGTATTGTCTGAGAAACTTCATACTTCTTCACAGTGCACCCAAGTTCAAGAATGTGTACACTCAGTGCCAGAACTCTTTTTCTTTTCTCATCACCTGTAGAAAGAGTCAAATCAACAGTGCGACCTATCCATCAAGCCCGAGCGATCTGGATGCACCTGCTCACAAGAAGAGCATGCATTTGTATACTGGGATGCCTCAAGCATCAATGTCAACAAAGTGAAAAAGAGGCAATGATCTACCCATGTACTGGCATACGCCATTTTTATCTTTATTCTTTCCCACTGTCTACATATGGAACACTATTTGCATTGCCTTAGCAACAGGCAAACAAACACCTAACTTGGAGACACATTTTCTGAACAGGCATGCTCTTTGTCAAATGAGGTAACTATGATAGAGCCCTCTCCTGCCTCACTGTCATTTGCTGCTCTGAATCACATATAAATATCAGTCAGAAAGTCAATGTGCCTTCTGTTTCAGGTTACACTTCTTGTCTTGAGATTTTGATTCTCTGATACATTCAGTACTTGGTATATAATTTGCATCAAATTTGTTTAATATTTTTGATAAAAAGCTACACTCCTCAATGTTTCAAGCCTGTTCTGTTAAATTATCCTGACCTGTTTATGATGGACAAGAGGGTGAATGCCATAGCAAAGTGACTTGGTCCCATCAATAACAGAAAATATTTTTAAGTGACTTGAGTTATATGTATTCTTGGGAATTAATAATGATCATTGGTAATTATTATTTCATATACTACTTCATTATCTATAATTCAGCATATGAGATATAGTTGATGGATGAAAATTGGAAGTAAGTAATGGCACAAAGTTTCTATCAAAATTCAGCCTTCATACCCTTTGCTATTCTATTCTCCTGGCCCTGATCGCTCTTCACAGTTGACATTTCATATACAATTGATAAACCTCTCTATTCCTCAGATTTATTTTTAAAAGACCTTGCATGAATCCACATAAATTTGGCCTCTTTAGAGGTCAGTCAGATTGAGGAGAGTAGTTAAGGGAATAAATGACATGAGATAGACTTTGGAGGGCATTGTCCCTGAAAATAAATAATGTTTAAAATTTATGGCTATAACTCTATATCTACTGCAGGTGAGATATTCTCACCATCTCATCTTTGTAAACTCAGTTGTAATTCTGAAGTATTTGCTGATGTGAAATGCTACCTCTGTACAGAGGGATTGTCTCCCAGCCTACCTCCTTGAAAGCACTAACTTCTTAACATACTTGACTTAAAAACAAGAAAATTGTAAGATCTTTGTTTCAAAAATATAATTCTGGAGGCAGTGAGATGGCTCTCTGGGTAAAGGCACTTTGTCTCAAGATTCACAATGTGAGGTTTGTCCCTGCAACCAGCATAGGAGAATGAGAGGACTGGTTTCCACAAGTTTTCTTCTGACTTCCACACAAACAGCAGGGCATGTCCACTTATGTCTACAGATGTGCACACACGGTAAATAAGTGTAATAAAATGTTAAGCATGCACACACACACACACATACACACAAATTGTAAAAATCTGCAGAGTTCCAGAAGATATGCTTTTTTTTCCTTTCCATTTCCCTTTCCTTTCCTTTCCTTTCCTTTCCTTTCCTTTCCTTTCCTTTCCTTTCCTTTCCTTTCCTTTCCTTTCCTTTCCTTTCCTTCTTTCCTTTCCTTTCCTTTCCTTCTTTCCTTTCCTTCTTTTTCCCTTTCCTTGAAAATAGATTCCCCTGTCATACAGTATACCCTGAACATGGTTCCCCCTCCCTTCATTTCTCCTAGCTCCTCCCACCTGCCTCTCCCCCAGATTCACTCTCCCTCCTTTGCCCTTCAGAAAAGAACAGGCCTCAAGAGACAACAACCAAACATAACAAAACAAGAGATAATAAGACAAGGCAAAAGTTCTTATACAGAGGCTGGATGAAGCAGTCCAATCCGAGAAAAAGCGTCATTAGAGGAGATGTACACTAGGTGATGGCGCTATAGAGTGCGCATTGTCATAAGCTTTATCAATTGCCTTAACAAATCCGGACAGATCGGCTGAATTTCCTGAAGAGAATTATTCAACAAAAATCAAACTAAAATAAATGTGTATTCTGGGACTATCAGCAGCTAATTGAAAGCTTTGTCTCCTTTATAGAATTCTGGGTAAATCTTTAAGGAGGAAATTTCTAGAGGACAGAGAATAAATTAATATTATGTCTGGGAGAACATTTTTGCAAGTCTAGTGGTTTATTCTTTAGTTATTTTGAAAGATAAATTTATTTTCCTTTTGAAAATAAATAAAACTGACTAGTGCATAGATGAACATTACTAAAACTCATGTGAATAGACAAAATAATGCTTTTATTTTTACCACTCTATACCTGCAAAATTATAACTACTTTTATTATATTTTTGAAGGATACATGGTTGTATATAATATTTCTGCTCTCTAAATATTTTCATAATTATACAAAATGGATAACTGTAAATAAACTATTTTTCTAAAAGCATAGCTCTTGCTGATGAGGCCTGATAGGCTAAGGTCAGATGGAAGGGGAGGAGGACCTCAACTCTCAGTGGACTGGGGAGGGAGCATGGGATGGGGAGGGGATACGGATGTAAAGATGGCGCTACATCAGGAATACAAAGTAAATAAACTGTAATAAATAAAAATTTTATTAAAAGAAAAGAAAAATAAAACAAAAAATACAAATAAATAATGATTTTTTTAAAAAAAAGTATAACTCTTTGCCCAATGCTAATAATTTTAAATTATTTTTTATATTTAAATATTTTAAATGTATTGTAGTAAAACTAATTAATATTAATAATGGGATAGAGAATTATACAACACTTATACAATTTTTTCATATTTTACAATTTCTCTTATATGGTTAAATATTGAGTATAATTAGGAATAGTTCCAATTTAAAAATATCTATCATTTGCATAGCTATTTGTACAATTTAGGTACTCTATTGCACAGTATTGAATGAATTAGAAAGGTTAATGGAATAGTGTGCTCAGATTTTACTTCCATAAAACATTGCACTATTTCACAGAAAAATATGAAGAAACTAGATCAAGAAAGTGAAGAGATGATTATGGTGGAGCAACATCTGTTGTGTTCATGAGTCCTTCACATTTCGTGTTTCCCAAGTTCCTCAAACTTTGGGAATCTTGTCCATTTCATTCATCATATTTGGATCACCTTAGCCATTCCCCTGTCCATTAACACTTTTGATTTGGCAACAGGCTACCGCCATGGGGTGATTTGAATAAGAATGGCCGCTATGAGCGCATATATTTACATGCTTAGTAAACGGTTGTGAAGGGTTTGGAAGGATTAGGCCTTGTTGGAGTAGCTGTGCCTCTGTGGGTGGGCTTGGAGGTTTGAAAAGGCAGAGTGAGACAGAATGTTAAAGCTTGCTACCACTGCTCCAAAGCCATGCTATGATGATAATGGACTAAGCCTCTAAAACTGTAAGAACGCCCCCAACTAAATGTTTTCTTTTATAAGAGTTTTGGTCCTGGTGACTCTTCACAGAAACAGAACAGTGACTGAGATACTCGACAGGGGGGTTGTGCTTGCCCTTTCCTGAACCTCCAGAGGAAGCATCATGCTTGTGGTTAAAGGATCATGGACACCATCATTTGTTTTTTTTTTTTTTTTAAAGCTTCCACTTGGAACTTATTCCATGAAAATAGAGAAATCTACATAGTAACAAAAAGTGAGGCTTACATAAACATTTGATGGAAAATAATTATAATTACATTCAATGATAATACTGAACTTTAGTTGTAAGGGTTTGGCATACTTCTTTTTTCTTTTTGAGATTATAATTACAACATTTTTCCCTTTCCTCTTCCACCTTATGCTTTCATTCGAATTTATGCTCTCTTTTTTCACTAATTGTTATTTCATGCATGCGTTTGTATATAGATTCATAGAAGTTAAAAATACAAAAGAGAAACTAGTAAAATTTTAAGTTAATGTTCATCACTGTTTCAATAAGACACTGTGTATTTCCACAAAATGTGCCATCTAAAACTTATAGCATATAAAGTTTTACAACTAGGAGAAACATGTAATATTAACTATTTCCATATCTAATTACCATGTTTTTAAAATCTTATGTCCTTTTGCTATAAATTCATTGGTTTACAAAAATAATTTTGAAACCACTTACGATTTACTCACATCTTTGTAGACCATCTGATTTAAAACTTTAAGATTTTTTTCAGAATTCCTTGTTTTCTAATTATATTCTAGTTTCTATAGTTTCATGCTTTCTGTGTATTATGTATAATTGTCAGCACACACATAGCAAACTAATGAGGTTTATAATAACTTGTAAGTTGGACATTTATATGAGATAATTTTCTTATCAGACAAAACAGTATGTTTTATTTCTCTAGTAAGCAAGTAAAATAATGTTTCTTGGAAAGTCTATCAAGTCACTGTTAGTTTTGAAACTTGTACAAATTTACTTGCAAAAGCCTTCCCCAAACACATCACATAGAAAGAGGGGGGGAGGGAGGAAAGGGAGAGAGAGAGAGAGAGAGAGAGAGAGAGAGAGAGAGAGAGAGAGAGAGAGAAAGAGAAATAAGAAAAAGAGAGAACTTTTAGTAAGTTTTTGAATGATTACACTCAACTTGGGCTTATTTTTTATTGCATTGTCCTTTATCCATCTTTAAACTTTAGTAACCTACCATTCTAATAGCTACTATTTGTTGTAAGTCATTATTATATTAACTGCTTTATATAGCTGATACATTTTAAGAAATTATTTCTTTTTATTAATTACAGTTAATTCATTTTGCATCCCAGCTGTAGTCCTCTCCCTCTTCCCCTCCCAATCCTACTTTCCCTCCCTCATCTCCTCCCATGCCTCTCACCAATGCCACCAATAAGGGAGGTCCTCCTCCCTTCCCTCTGACCCTAGCCTATGAGGTCTCATCAGGACTGGCAGCATTTCATTCTCTGTGGCCTGGTAAGGCTGCTCCTGCTTCACGGGGAGGTGATCAAAGAGCCTGCCACTGAATTCATATCAGAGACTGTCCATGCCCATTATTAGGGCACCCACTTGGAGACTGAGCTGCCATGGGCTACATCTGTGGTTCTTTAGATCTGTAGATTTTAGTATGATTATTCTATATTATATGGCTAATATCTGCTTATAAATGAGTATATATCATGCATGATTTTCTGATTCTGGGTAACCACCTCAGCATTATCTTTTCTAGTTCCATCCATTTGCTTGCAAATTGCATGATTTCCTTATTTTTAATAGCTGAGTAGTATTCAGTTGTGTAAATGTACCACAACTTCTGTATCCATTATTCTCTTGAGGGATATCTCAGTTGTTTCTAGATCCAGGCTATTATGAATAAAGCTGGTATGAACATAGTTGAAAAATATATTCTTGTTGTATGGTTGAGCATCTTTTGGATATGGAATGTTTGCATTTTTCTACAGGTAGACAACCAGTTAGACCAGCACTATTTGTTGAAGATGCTATATTTTTTCCATGTATGTTTTTGGCTTCTGTGTCGGAAATCAGGTGTCCATAAGTTTGTGGGTTTATTTAGGGTCTTCTACTCAACTCCATTGATCTACCAATCTGTTTCTATGCCAGTACCATGCCAATTTCATTACTGTTGCTCTATAGTGCAATTTGAGACCAGTATAATCAAGAAAATCTTTTATTACTGGACTGTTTTAAGCTATTCTGTTGTGGTTTTTTTTTTTCTATATGAAGTTTTCTTTCAATGTCTGTAAAAAACTGTCTTCATATTTTGATGGGAATTGCATTGAATCTGTAGATTGCTTTTGGTAGGATGGCCATATTTACTATGTTAATCCTATGGGTCTATGAGCATGGGAAATCATACCATCTTCTGATACCTCCTTCAATTTCTTTCTTCAGATACAAATCTTTCACTCACTTGGTTAGAGTTACACCTAGGTATTTTATGTTATTTGTGGATATTGATATTGATAGATATTAGTGACCAATGAATGATGGTTCCTTTTACTGTGGAGTTGGTGGTGAGAGTGGGTTTGTGTGCTTGTTTTTTTTTATTATTATTATTTTTTCATTGTGAAGTTATCTATATCCTGTGTTTTCTTGGGTGTAGATGATCTTGTTGGGTTGGAGTTTTCTTTCTAGAATCTTCTGTAGTGCTGGGTTGCTGTGTGTATATTGTTTAAATTTAGCTTTTTTTCATGCAATATCCTGTTTTCTACATCTATGTTGGTTCAAAGTTTTGCTGTATATAGTAGTTTGGGTTGGTGGGTTAGCATGTGTAGTCTCTTAGTGTTTGCCCAGGCCCTTCTGGCTTTCATAGTTTCTGTCATGAAGCCTGGTGTGATTTTGATAGGTCTACGTTTATATGTTATTGGCCTTTTTCCCTTGTCACTTTTAAAATTTTTCTTTGTTCTGTATATTTAGTGTTTTGATTATTATGTGGCAGGAGGAATTTTTTTCTTGTCTAGTCCATTTGGTGTTTTGTAAGCCTCTTGTATCTTAAAGGGCATATCTTTCTTTAGGTTGGGGAAGTTTTTTCTATGATTTTCTTGAAAATATTTTCTGGACCTTGGATCCTGGAATCTTCTTTTTCATCTATTCCTATTAATCTTAAGTCTTGTCTTTTCATGGTGTCCTTAATGTCTTAGATGTTTTGCAGCAGGAACTTTTTCATTTCATGTTTTCTTTGAAAGATGTATTAATTTCTGCAATTGTATCTTCAGTGTAATTTTATCTTCAGGAGAGACCTGAGAGTCTATACTCCATCTTTTGCATTCTGTTCATGATATTTACCTGTTCTCTAAGTTTTCACTCTCCAGGGTTTTCTCTGTGTTTTCTTTATTGATTCTAATTCTGTTTTCATGTCTTGAATGATTTTATTAATTTCCTTTACCTGTTTGAGTGTGGATTAATGTCTGTTCCTGATGGCCTCTTGTTTGTTTTGTTGTTGTTGACTGCATTTATCTGCATTTCTTTGAGAGATTTGTTCATTTTCTTTTTATATGCTTCTAATAACCTAATAACTGCATAATCATAGATTTAAGATTATTTTTCTATGTTTCAGCTGCATTATAATATTCATTGATTTTTGGTGTTTCTTGTGAAGCCATTATGTCCTGGTTTTTGTTGGCTGTGTTCTTAGCTAGCCTTTAGCAATCTGGTTGTCTGTAGCCTTGGCTGTTTGTTGCTGGAGCCTGTACTGTAGGTTGGGTCTGCCTGGCTCTGGAGTCTACAGTAGTCTTCAGAAAGACGAGAGAGGTCCAGGGACACCATTCGGGTGTTGGCAATTGTGATGAGCAAAGAAAGGCAGGATTCGGGCACAGGTCCCTTGAAGGGCTTGACTGGTGTGTTTGCGTGAGTGCTCCAAAATGTGGAGCACAGGTATGGCTTGGGCAGGTACAGTGGAGGTCAAGGGTCATGTGTGAGAAGGTGATTTGAAGGGCTTGGAGTGAGTGGCAATTGAGGGGTGCCTCAGAAAGGAGCTGGGCTGTGGTTTATAGGCCTACCAGCCTCTTTGCTCCTACTACTCAGATTTGTCTGGGCTGTGCCAACTTGGATGCAGGATGCAGGATCTGTATGCTTCTATTGTTCACCTGGTCTCCACAGTGTGATCAGTAGAACCATGGCTTGGAAGCTGGGATGCCGGCCCAGGAATTCTGATGCTGCCCTCAGAGCAGATGAAGGAATGTAATGTCTGGCTGGTAGAGTGGAGGGTCCCTGGACCTGGAGTTCCACACTTGCTGGCTTATGAAAAAGTGCAGGGGGGCCACAGTTTGTGACCTTTGGATCCTGGAGATAGCTAAGGGGGCCTGGATCCGATCGACCCCAACTCACAGGATGTCCCCTTCAGTCCAGGAAGCACCAAAGTTGATGCTCTGGAAGCAGCTGTACACTCACTGGTTTCAGAGTTTTAGCACCATAACCCCTCAGGTAAGGTGCACGCTGTTTGCCGCCATCTTGGGACTCCTCCCCAATGTATGGTTTTTACTATAAGTTTCAATTATTTAAGTGATAGCTACAAATTAAAAACTATGTGAAAATATCTAAATATATTTGTTATGTCACTTTACAAAGATAGAAAATGTAACGGAAATATTTGATGTGATTTAAAATAATGTAAGAGGAAGCTACAGTTTCTTCCATTGACTTGAAATTCTTCACTTTTTATCAAAAAACATCAGTGGTGTATTACTGCTATCACTGTATTCCCTGTACTGTACTGTATTCCCTTCTGGCTAGATGTCCAGACACAGGATTCGCAATTACTCTGCCTGAATATTAATGGCATTTTTAATTTAATAATAAGAATAAATGAAAACTATTAGCAATCATTTAAATTTCTCCATTAATAAAATATTAGTGTTTGCATTTTATATCAATCTGTAGTAGATGAGATAGATAAATTATCAAAATAAAATCTTCAATGTTAATTATAAGACTGAGAGAGCCTGGCGAAATAATTGTGACCAACTCCGTGACAGGCTTCACTTTCTTGCTAGATAGATCAAGCCTTAGAGTTATAGGAAAAAAACAAAAACAAAAACAAAGCAAAGCAAAACAAAACAAAACAAAACAAACAAACAAACAAAAAAGACATCTGGCCTGGGAAGATAAAGTTGCTCAAGCACTGGTTTGAAAAGCCACATAAGTCCTCACTGGCGTCTCTTGCTCCATTGACAGCAACCAATCCTAAACAAGGATATGTAAACACGGTGGGAATTTTCTTCTCTGGCTTTTAAAGAGGCTTTCAGCTTCCCTTGTGGTCGCCACCATGTTGTAAAGGTGGTGACCCCAGCATGCTTGACTTCTGCAGAATAAATGCCCTTTGTAGTTTGCATGCTACTCGAGTTTGGGGTCGTTATTTCCGTGTCTTCCGGAACCTAACAAGACAAGAAGAAATAGTTGGGCTCTGCTAGGCTTTCTTTTGCTCATTATCTTTTACAGATTGAGCTAAGGAAGTGATAGTGGACTGAGGTGTGCAAGTCTCTTCTGTGAAATTTTGTTCTATCCTAGTCTATTTAATCTTTAACTCTAAGATTTTCATTTTCATTTTTAAGTCTCATTTTTTTTTTCAATGCAGTTTATTCAGGAACCTTGAACAATCCTCGGACCCTGGGGAAAGCCAGCCCACAGCTTAAATAGCCTCTGGGTAGCCAACCCCAGCGTGCCACGGGGGCAATGCAGATAGGTCCACATACATGGAAGCAAGCCAGATCCTCAGCCTTAGCCAAATGTGGAATTGTTCGTGACAGAGAGCACTCACCATTGGGAAGGTGGAAGGCGGAAACCAGCTCCATCTTTAAGGCATAGCATTCCGCAGCTCTCTACAGTTCCCCCTTTTTGTTTTAGACGCATCAGGCAAGAGTAGAGGTCTGATCTCTGATATTAGAAATAAATTGGGACTTTGTACCGATGTTCATTTAGGTGTCATCCACCCAAAGAGTTTTTAAACATTTTGCTTATAAAACGTTAATGAATACTTCTTTGGGCGGATATGAGTTCTTCAGTACTCTGTTCTGCAGTGAGAGCTTAATAGCAAATATTTTAACAAATAATAGAACATATTGTTATTAATATATTAATAGAACATCTATATATGGTGCAAGGGATCTTTGACTACTTATCTAACTGAAATTTTGTATATTTTGACCAATAAATCCCTACTGTATTCAAAATTCTGATAACTCTTACTGTAGTCTCTATTAACATGAATTAATTGGGAATGGGGATTATGTGGTGCTTATCTTTTTGTGCCTAGATTATTTCATTTAATAAGGTAGCCTTAAAGCCTTCCATGCTGTTATAATATGGACAAGAGGATATTATTGTCAAATGCTGAATATTATAGTTTCTTTATCCACTAAACTACAAATAGATATTAAGGTCTATTATATCTTGTTATTTGTGAACAATAAATATGAGAGGGCATATATTTATTATGAATATTTATTTAATTTCTCTTGGTTATATATCCCACAAATCTTAAAGGTGGCTGTGTTAAAATTTTTTAGTATCCCTCAATTTTTTTATATTGACTGTAGTAATTTACTATCAGCATTTAAATGCTTCCTTTTCCATACACATTCATCAACATTTGATTTTTCAGATTTATGATAATAGCTATTCTGAGAAACAAAATACATCATTGTGTTTTAATTTGCAAACCTGATTATCAGTAATGTTCAATATTTCTTCTTACATTTTTTTGGCCATTTATATGTCTTCCTTAGACAAATGTATACTCATACTTAACATATTTCAAACTAGTTTTTTTTTTTCTATTGTATTGTACATTTTTGGTACTGTGGGTTTTTCATATCTGTACATTTTACATCTATTCATTCAACCTAAATGACAGAAAATAGTCAAAACAACATGTGTTTGTGCTGAACATGTGCAAATGTTTGTTTAGTATTTTTCCCTAAACATTGTAGTTGTCTCAGTTACTTTTATGTTGCGGTGATAAAATGCCATAATCATGGAAATTTACAAAAGAAAGTGAGGGCTTACAGTTTCGGTGTTAGAGTCCATGATATTGATTGGAGCAAAGGAGTGGTGGCCGGAACAACTGAGACAGCATATTTTTATTTACAAATTGGAGGCATGGAAAGACACTTAGAATGACAAGTTTTTGTTTTGTTTTTTTTTAATTTTTTTTAATCTCAAAGCCTGCTTCTAGTTTAATACCTCCTCTAGCAAAGATATAGATCCTAATCCTTCCAAAACTCTGGACTAAGTATCCAAATATATAAGCTTATATAGGCCATTCTCATTCAAACCACCACATTAGACTCCCTGGCCTCCACAAATGCTTAGCCATAACATATTACAGAAATGAATTTAGCTTAGCTCTCAAATTCATTCACTTTAAACAGTTTAAAATAAAAAGTCTCTTCAGAGGCTCACAGAAATATTTTAATAGTAAGGCACTATAAAATTAAAATAGAAAAGTAAATAGCATACTTCCAATATATACAATGGCCAAGGATATGCATTACTACTCCCAAAGAGAAGAATGGGGATATGCAGAAATACCTGACCAAAGCAAAATCAAAACCCAGTATCCTGGCTATATTCAAAATATCAAATGCCAGGACTCAGGAGATAGAGATAAGAAGATTGTATAGGAATTTTAGTCCAGCAAAATGTCTGCTTTGGAAAATGATCACATTCAAAGACCTGAATAGATGGGATCTGGCTAAAATACACATAAGCCCTAGTACACACCTTTAATTCCTCTGCCTGTAATGCCCACCCTTAATCCTTCTGCAGAGAGTATAAACATTACACACCTTTAAACCTTCTAACTGGAATTCAGTACAAACCTTTAATGCCATACAATGAGTTCTATCTGAGGGACAGAAGAAAATGATGATTCAGAGGAAGATTTGACAGAATGAATCAGATATAGGATACTCCCAACATTCAGGCAAAAAGCCAGGAAAGAGAAGGTACTTAAGAACAGCTACATTTAATAATTTATGCAGTTTTGAATCATCCCAGTGTCTGTTAACAATGAAGGACAAATAAAAATAAATAGAAAGAGAAATAAATATAATATTAAGATTTGTTTTGTACAAGGATACTTATTTAAACATATGCTTTTACTTTGTTTTTGTATTGTTATCTATTGAAGATTTAGACACAGTTTCACTGTGTATTTTGAAAATGTGTTTATCCAAATGTATGCCCAAGTAAGTGAATTGAAATCTCTTAGATTTGTCTGACAATAAATTAAAACAGCATCTACAGAAGACCACATACTCAGTGCCATCCAGGGTTAGGCTATGTTGGTAGTTGGTACTATGTTGATAGTACTAATCTTTATGGTATCAGATTTCATCAACAAAAAATAAAAATAAAAAAAGAAAATTTCATAACAAAATTCTTCTAATTTATTTTCACTTACATGAACTCTGAGTATCAGTGCTTATGCTCTCAACGTACTCTCTTCATATTTTTTCAAACAAAATTTTTCTATTATGGTATATTTTATCTGACAAGTATAAACAAATCCCTATCATTCTGCATAAACCAGAAAGATAAACTATGTAATATTTTTATAATTTTATAAATATATAACTCATGAATAAAGAAAGCATCAAAACATCTCTTTGCATATAATGAAATTATATAAAATAAACTTCACTTACTTAAAGTGCCAATATATTGTTCATTTATTTAGTGATTTTATTTGTTTAATTTTTTTCCATTCTTTTAAATGGAAGAATTAGTATTATGCTCATAAAAGGAATGATTACATAAATATAGAGTATAAAAATCTATTAAAGCCAAATGATATATTTCCCAAATCTGAGAAAGTACATTTTTTTGTGATGAACTTAATATTTTATTAATTTTATTCAATTACTTCCCTTGATTTAAAAATAATTAAGAAATGAAAAATGACACAGAAAAGGAAATTTAAATCAGCATGTCATATTTAAATTTAGATCTATCAGATCTAATATTGCAAAGGCAATCAGAAAATGTTTCCTATTTTTTACATTTAATAATTCATGCAATTTTGAATCACATTTCAATGTCTGTTAACAATGAAAGATAGATATAAATAAGAGAAGGAGAAATAAGTATGCTATTAAGAGTTTTTGCACAATACTTAAACATTTACTTTTATATTTTTATATACTTTGGATATGTATTGTTATCAGTTAAAAATTTAGTGAATATTTGACTGTGTAGTTAAAAAATGTGTTTATCCATAGATGCTTGGTACATTAGGGTGCACTATATTTTCTGATCAACAGGAAGGATAAATATGAACACATGTGTGAGCATAGGTCTCTCTGTGTATAGAGGATTCAGCTTCATAACGCTGATGTTTTTTTATAGAATTTACCACGTAAAGTTTATTCTGTACAAAATAATACAGCATTCATAATTAGAAAAATTGAAATCAGAAATATTGCTGATTTTGATTTTGAGTTTAGACTGGTATAAATAATTGCCGATAACTGAGGAAAGAAATGTACCTACCCAGCTAATAAAAAAATTCTACTTCATAAAGGTAAAAGAAAAAAGACATTAAGCCATCAAAACCAAGCCACTGAAAATCTGCAAAGGCAAAATAACATCTTCCCATCTTTAACAACAAGCTGATAAATCACAGCATACTTCAGGCATGTTCTAACCACAACTCCTCAGGGAACAGAACAGAGCGGAAACTACTGTCATCACACTTAGGTTTTAATTCACAGACAGACGGAGTGTGTGGCTAGTTGTTTATCTCCAAAGAAAAACAGACTTTGTTTTGGTGTCATAGAACATATTTTCAAGTTGGCTTCAAGAGGAAGTTTTAGAAGACAGACTCTTCTATGTCATATGGGGACCAAGGAATAAGTGCACTCTTCTTTTTTGTTGTATTTTAGATACTTGACACTTAAATCCTTAAGAAAATCATTCCTGTGCTTGAAAACTAGCTATATGCTTGTCATTTAAAAGCTTTTTGTACAAAGGAAGAATTTATATGAAACGATTGCTAGACACATTGTTAAGAAAAGAAGGGAAAAGTTCTTTCCTTTCTTAAGCATCAGAACAAATGAAATGTCTTTAACTACCTAATCGAGATCTATTTCTCTGGTCTTAGCTAGTCTGATGTAACCTACTAGTTGGGTTGAGAGTGGACTTTTGAGGATCCTTTGCTTTGCCAGTCTACACATCAGCTAGCTTTGTGCTCACATCCAGTAGGGCACGAGTCCCTCATTGTTCAGCAGTCTCTACAAAGCTTGCTCACATAGCAGAGGTGGGACTCCAAAACCAAGTGACAGTGAAGAGTTCCTTGAAACATAGATCAGAATCTGCACTAAGATTATTTTATCCTGACTACTTCTGAGAAAAGCCAAGTACAGAAGCAGTCAAGGTTTTAAGAATGGAAGCATCATTTCCTTGTTTGCTGGAAAGAGCTGTGAAATCACATAAAAATGGGGGCATAGATACTAGAAAGTGGAAAAAGGACATCATAAAGAACCCTATACAAAAGAGCATTCAGTTCCAGAAGCTTCATAATAGAAGAGATACTTCCTGTTATGCAGATCCCAGGTTTCCTAGCTTTCATCCCAATGAGATTAAAAGGACACGTCTTTTACAGAACCATGAAAATTTTGAAGAGATGTATATATTATACTCTCTGACAGTAAATGCGAAGATGAACCTCTTTATATCATTCATTTTATTCACAATAGTAATTTTAGAACTATATGGTCCAATTAACATTATTTCTAAGAAATGGAATGTGGTAAATAAGCATTGGGATAGCTATGGAGGTTTCTGAGATTGTTTTGATAGCTATAATTAACTAAATTAGATATATAGATTTGCACACATGCATATATACATGCATATCTATCTGTATCTCTATCCATATATGTATATATATATTTGTAAAATATTATGAGATATCTACTATAAAACCACAAAACAATTCTTTTGCCCCTCATAGTTACATATATAACAATTTAATTATTGTACAACTTGACAAATATGAAAAACATTCATATTCTTTTTTCTGCCTAGTGATTTACTACTGTACTGATTATTTAAAGATGTCTTAATCAGCGTTCTATTGCTGTGAAGAGACATCATGACGGTGACAATGCTTATAAAAAGAAAGCATTTCATTGGCATGTGCTTACCATTTCAGAATTTTAGTTCATTATCATCATAGTGAGAAATTTATGGTGGCAGATAGGCAGACATGATAACAGAGTTCTACAATGATATCTGCATGTAGCAGAAAGAGTCAGAGCTGCTGGGCCTGGCTTGGCGTTCTGAACCTCCAAAGCCCTTACTCAGTGACACATTTTCTCCCACAAGGCCGTACCTACTCCAACAATAGTGCCAACCTCTAAGATTTTATATATATGAACCAATGTGGGCCATGTTTATTAAAACCACCACAAATCACGAAAAAGTTCTAACACTTTTGAGGCACTTTTAGTGTTTGGTGTCACATAATATTATTTTTTTTACTATTAAGTCCCAAAAAGATTTAAGAAGTCATAGAAACAGTTGTATGCAAATGATTATTATAGCAATGCCTGATAGTCTGCGGTTTGGCTAGTCCAACAATAGATGTCTCCAGATGAAAAAGCCAAGAATCTGGTAGTTGTTTGATCTATAGTTCTTGATGTAGAGAAATTTTAATCCAGCAACATGACTGCTTTAGCAACGGATCTCTTCCAAGGAACTTCTAGGTCTATGTGTCCCAGCTACAATGACATACCTTTAGTCACTCTGGCTGGAATAAGGACAGAACCTTATTACACACACAGAGAACCTTAGCACATTTAATTCCAAACAATGAAGGTAAAGTTAGTGTGTAGAAGGAAGCACCTAGGTTTGAAAGTGACATCTAATTGTGAGGCAGACAAGGGACAAATAAGAGAAAGACTTGGCAGAATGAGTGAGAGAAAGGTTACTTACAACTCTGAGGAGGACACAAAAGAACAGCTACTTAAGAGCAGTAGTGTAGAGTTGAGATAGTAGAGTAGAGAGAGGAGAGAGGAGAGAAGACAATGTTGAGGAAAGTACAGAAGAAATTTCAGTAGAGAAGACTGTATAGTAGAGAAAGGAGTTGAGTACAGTAGAGAGTTCAGTAGAGAAGACAGTACAGTAGAGTTGAGTTCAGTACAGTAAAGGGCAGTTTGGTGCAGTTCAGATGAGTGCAGTTGAATTCCGTAGAATTTGTGCAGTTTGGTGTAGTTTAAGTCATGGAGTTCAGAATCAGAGCAAGTCAGGAGACGTTGAGAGAAGCTGGTTTGAATCACGCAGACTGGAGAGGACTTTTGAGACAAGCAGCTTGAGGTGAACCAGTCATCGAGGGTTCAGAGAACTAGGAAGGGTGATTCAGCAGTTAGCCTTGAATTCGACCTTTCCACCTGAGGAATAAAAAATACTTTTACATCTGGAGGTCTCAGCTGGTCTTTGGTCTATTTTGTAATATTCTAGTAGTGAGTTCTAAAACCAGTTAAGGAACGCTTCTGCAGCAGAATAGATGAATTTGCCAGCAAGAGTGAGAAGCAGTAAAATTGCAAAAGTTTTCTTCTTTTACATGCTCTTACACAGGCTGCTCCCAGAATGGGTAGTACAGGTTACAGTCGATCTTCTGATCTCAATTGGTCCAATCAAGAAAATCCTTCACGGGTGTCCCAGATGCTTGCTTTCAGTTGAATCCCTAAATTGTCATGCCAACAACAAAGACCAGTCATTACAGAAGGCTTTTACTTTTATTGAGACAATGTCTCAGTATGTAGCTGGTATGTACAAAATTAGGGGTAATTCTTCTGCCTCATACTCTGAAAATTTTGAATTGGAGCCATTCAAACCACACCATCCTACAAAAGAAAATGGAATAAACACACCGTGAGCCTGATTAGCTTAATTAATCTAAGTTTGCTACAAATAAATGTGTCAAGAAAACCAAATAAAGGCTACTGGAGAATGGATCAGAAGAATCAAGGGGTGTGAGTTTAGAAGTATGGGGGATCAGAATAAAGGAGGAGGAGCAACAACGAACATGTGAATATAGCATAAGGAAATCCATCATTTTGTATGTTAATAAAAAAAACAAAGAATTATTTAAAAGACATAATAAAGAAGAAAACAGAAAACAACCTAGGAACCTACCACAGAGGGCCTTTGAAAGCCTCTGCCCTTCAGACTATCAAAGCAGATGCTGAGCCTGATGGGCAACTGTTGGGCAGAGTGAATGGAATTTTCTGTAAGAACTGGGAAATAGTAAGAGCTGGGGAGGACAGGGTCTCCACAAGGAGAGCAACAGAACAAGAGAATTTGAACACAGGGAACTTCCCAGAGACTCATACTCCAACCAAGGACTATTCATGGAGATAACCCAGAACCCCTGCACAGATGTAGCCCAGGGTAGTTCAGAGTCCAATTGGGTTCCATAGTAATGTGAAGAGGGACTGCCTCTGACATAATCTGATTGGCCTGCTCTTTGATCACCTCCCCCTGGGGGGGAGCAGTCTTACCAGGCCACAGTAGAGGACAATACAGCCACTTTTGATGTGAACAGATAGACTAAGATCAGAAAAGAGAGGAGAACCTCCCCTAACAGTGGACTTGGGGAGTGGCATGCAAGCAGAGGGAGGAGGGAGGGTGGGATTGGGATGGGAGGAGGGAGGGGCTTATGGGGGGATGCAGAATGAATAAAGTGTAATTGATGAAAAATTTAAAAAAAAATATTATTTAAATTTTGTAGTAATAAGACAACTGTTCAGAGGGGCTCTGGAAGAAAATTTAGTGCAACTAAAAAACAAAGAAACAAATAAACAAGATGGAAGTTTTCCTTTTCTTTTATTCTCTTTTTATAAGGTGAAAAGCATAATATCTGCCTCTTTATATAGGTTAACTCAGCTAGCTCCATTATTAAAATTCTATTTGATGCATAAAATCATATAGGTGTTCTTCTAATGAGCCATTTTTGAAAATTTTCATTACCCATTACTACTGTACTCACCAGCAATTACTCTTTCTAACACCCTAAATGTTTTATATAACTACTAATTTATTTTCATAGTCATTTTTGCTTATTTATGGAATAATAATACAGAATTATATACTATGTGGTATTTTGTAGCTATCTTGCTTCATTTAGCAAAATAGCCTAGATTTATCCATTTTATGACCTTGAATAATAGTTTATTTTTCTCACAGAAAATTGCATTAGACATATAGTACAATTGTACTTATCCAATCATAAGTTTATTAGTACTTACACTGTATAAATTTAAACTTTTAATACTTTATTGTTTTGTGTGTGCACATACACATTTGTGATTGTCATGGTGGTACAGTGAAAGTGTGAAGGTTTCAATCATTCATTGATTCTACAGTGTGGGTCCTAGATTCTAACTCAGGGCATCAGGTTTAGAGGTCAGAGCCTTTACCCTCTGAGCCTTCTCTCTAGTGGCCATATTTATAATTTGTGATGAACACAGACAGTATTAGCCCAGAGTTCTGAGACCAAATATGTTGATTTTTCCCAATATAATGTTTCCCTAATTACTTGATATTGCCAATGGCATATCATCATCAAAAAGGCTGCTGTTTCTCACCAGGAGCCCCAGTCAGAAGCTAGCTAGGGTCCTCTAGAAATCATGTCATTATTAAATATATGTACACATATATATTTAATATATATAAGTATTAAATAGATATACACTTATCACTCAGGAGTGATAGATAGATATACACTTATCACTCAGGAGTGATAGATAGATATACACTTATCACTCAGGAGATGCCAAGACTTTAGCGAGTCTGTGCCAAGAATAAAGACCAAAAACTAAGTTACTTATTTTTATTTTTTTATACCATTCGGCTGGGAAATGAACACAATGTTGTTGTTGTTGTTGTTGTTTGTGAAATAGTATGTTTTGGTGATATATGTAGGATTTTATTTTTTAGAAATTGTTTTATCAATTCCTTTAAGAAATTAAAGACTTACACACATAGTAAATGTTTTTCAAAGCCACTGCAGAGATTTATTATTCTACCAGTCACCAGAAATTCAGAGATTCTAACCCCTCCATATCCTCACATCCTTTCAGCACTTAATATCTATTTTGTAAATAATTTTTTCTCCTCCAACTTCTCCCGGTGTTCGGCTCCACTTTACCCTCTCAGGACTGGAGGATCGGGCCTGGCTTAAGCCTGTGCCAGCCCTGTGCATACTGCCCGTTTCTATGAGTTCTTGTGTTTGGTCCTGTTGCGTGGAAGAAACCGTTTCCTTGGTGGCTTCCATCTCCTCTTGCACTTAGAAGCTCTCTGCCTGTCTGGCTAAGAGGTGGTCACTTCAGTCTTCTTGTTTCCCCATGTTAGGAGTCTCAGCTAGTCACACCCATACCCTCCCAGGTGCCTACCCTGTCTTAGGCCTCCAGCGTGACAAAGAAATGCTCAGTTACCCTCAGTTACCCTCCTTGTTTCTACCTCTCTCACTTCACACTCCTATCTTCCCACATATGATCCCAACCCTTGTTTCCCTCTCAATTCCATTCCCTGCCCAATTTTCTCTCTAACCACTTCTGCTGTTTATTCTGTTTCCCCTTCTGAGTGACATTCCGTCACCCTCCCTTGGGCCCTCTTTGTTATTTAGCATCTTTGAGTCTGTGGATTGTAGAATGGTTACCCTGAACTATAGCTCTTATAATCTAATATCTGCTAATATCTTATATCTTATAATATCTTATAATATCTAATATCTTATAATCTAATATCTGCTTATGTGAGTACATACCATGTGTCTATCTGAGTCTGTGTTACCTCACTTAGGATGATCTTTCTTAATTCCATCCATTTGTCTGCGAAGTGGAAGGAGGGGAACAGCAATCCGCCAGCAAAACCATTGATTCAAAATTACCCTGCCTACAATAAATGTAGAGATAAAGAGGGAACAAAGATTGAGGGAATGTCCAACCAATAATTAGCCCAACCTGAGACACAACTCATGGTAGAGTCAGCCTCCGACTCTATTAACGACGCTCTGCTGTGCTTGCAGACAGGAGCCTAGCTTGATTGCTGTTGGGAAGCTCCAGCCAGCAACATATTGAGACAGATGCTGGGCCTTGCAGCCAAACACGAAGCTGAGCTCCAGCAGTCCTGTGGAAGTGTTGGGGAAAAAATGGAAGGACCCGGAAGGGACAAGAACCCCACAAGAAGACCAAAGGAAACAACTAACACAGACCCATAGGGGCTTACGGAGACTGAGACATCAATTAAGGAGCATGCATGGCCCCCCGCATATACGGTTTCTTCATATGGGGCCCCTGGAGAGAGTGGAGGGCGAGGGTGTTTCTACCACGGACTCTATTGCCTGCTTTTGGATTGCTTCCCTCTGGCACTGCTGCCTTGCCTGGCACCAGAGAATGAGGGCATGCGCAGTCCTGATGTGGCTTGATGTACTGGGAAGGGTTGATATAGGGGAAGGGGGCTACGCTTTTCTGGGGGGAAAGGGGCAAGGGAATGGGGAGACTGGGAGGAGAGGAAGAAGGGGGCACCCTTGGGATGTAAGTAGATAAACTGAAATTTAAAAAAAAGGAAAGAAGGAAGCTTTCTGCCTCTTATTCTACATAACTTACTGATCGACAAGGGAAGGTTTTCTGTATTCTTTATTTATATTAATTAATTCATTCATTCATTCACTTACTCCCAATCATAGGCCCCTCCTTCCTTTTCTCCTGGTCCCACCCTTCTTCCCTCTTTCCCCTAGCTCCTCTCCCTTACTCCTCAGAAAAGATAAGCCTCCCATCCCCCAACTCATGCCACCCCATCAAGTCCAATCAAGACCGAATCAGGACCGTGCATATCCTCTTTTCCTGTGGCCTGGAGAGGCAGCCCTGTCAGGGAGGGATGATCGAAATGCAGGCAACAAGAGTCCATGTCAGTGACATCCTCACTTTCCTTGCTAGGGAAGCTCCAGATGAAGATCAAGCTGCCCATTGGCTACATCTGTGTCTAAGTCCAGTCCATGCATGGTCCTTGGCTGGTGCTTCGGTCTCTGTAAGTACCCCTGGGCCCTGGTAAGTTGGCACTGTTGGTCTTCTTGTGGACCAACCCCCACCCCAACACTCTTCCACAAGTCTCCCTGTGTTCTGGTCAAAGTTTGGCTGTGAGCCTCAGTATCCCTTTGGATCAGCTGCTGGGTGGAGCCTCTCAGAAGACATCTGTGCTAAGCTCCTGTGTGCAAGCATAGCAGAGCATCCTTAATAGGGTCAGGGGTTGGCTCCCTCCCATGCGATGGGTCTCAGGTTGGGTCAGGCATTGGTTGGACATTCCATCAGTCTTACATTCTACTTGTTAGGAAGTTGAGTCTTGAGTCTTTTCACTTGTGTTTTCCTGTGAGCTGATTATGTTTATCATCCTTTCATGAAAAATTTTAATTAACACTTTAAATCTAAATAACAATTTAAATAGATTATTTTCACAATCTTCCTTCTTTAGCAAATATCCATATCTGTAGGTCATTTTAGGTAGGGTTATTTTCTTTTGAATACTAAGCTATAACTTTTTTTTTAATTTTTTTTTCCAATGCAGTTTATTCAGGAACCTTGTACAATCATCGGACCCTGGGGAAAGCCAGCCCACAGCTTAAATAGCCTCTGGGTAGCCAACCACAGCGTGCCACGTGGGCAATGCAGATAGGTCCACATACATGGAAGCAAGCCAGATCCTCAGCCTTAGCCAAATGTGGAGTTGTTTGTGACAGAGAGCACTCACCATCTGGAAGGTGGAAGGCAGAAACCAACTCCATCTTTAAGGCGCGGCATTATGCAGCTCTCTACAGTTCCCCCTTTTTGTTTTAGATGCATCAGGCAAGAGTAGAGGTCTGATCTCTGATATTAGAAATAAATTGGGACTTTGTACCGATGTTCATTTAGGTGTCATCCACCCAAAGAGCATCAGACCCGTCCGATACCTTTTTCTCAGAGGCGGGACCTGGGGCATCAACCCGCATGCAATCAGACTTGCTCTTCTCTGGGTCGAAAGTGGCTGACCCTGAGTGCAGTGCTTAGCCTCGCATCCTGAGCATAACATTTTAGCTTTTTATGGTAGCCAACCATGCTTGGGGAGACTGTCCTGCTTCAATGGCTGTAAAGGCCTGAATGATCATGGCTGCATTACGCTGTTGTGAGACTCTAATCTTGCATATACACCACAGGCAAACCAAGGAGACCAACACCAGAAGGCCTGCTAATGCTCCCATGCCCACCCATTCCTTCAGATGATTCATGGCTGCAGCAATCCATGGTGATAATCCTGTGGCTAGTCCTGCGTCCACTCTGGTAGAATTTACTGTGATAATGGCCACTCTCAGCTGCTCCATAGTAGTATCGAATTCTCCAGTCCAATTACCTAAAATATAGCTAGACATTTGTTTAGACAGATTTGCAGCACAGGAAAAATTTTCATGTTGTATGCTAGTGACACAAAGTCCAGCATACTTTCATTGATAGCCCGGTTGAGCCATTTGCCATAGGGTATCAATTTGCTCCTGCACAAGGTCAATCCTCTGATTGAACACCATCAAGCCTCCTTTTAGTTGAGCATTAATTCCTTTTTGTACTTCTAAGGCATGAGCTACATTGGCTAAAAGATTATTCAGGGTCTGAGCAGTCTACACAGTATGACTCATGGCTAATGCCATGGTAGTAGCTCCAACAGCCGCCAATGAGATGGCAGTAACAGTGGCGACTGTAGTTCCAAGATCCCTTTTCTGTCTAAAGAGAGTCATAGCGTGAGGGGCATCAATGGGCACAGGCACACAGCGAGGCATGCGAGTAACCAGGTCTTACCTAAATTCATTAGCATTCCAGCATTGGGCAAAAAAGCAAGTATCATCACCACAATTACTTAGCTCTATCTGGCTAATAATGAATAAAAATGGGGGATATAAACAAACAGGTGTGGGCTTATAGGAAATATTATGAGAAGCCTTAACCCCCTCGTTGGAACATCCTGCATCAGTTCTAGAACTAGCAATGGTGGTGTCCGAGGTCTGAGTAGGTTCAGGAGACCATTGCCCCCAGGGGCGAGACATGCTCCATGCAAATTGACTAACTCCATGTTTTGCTCCACTTTTGAAAGTCATTTAAGGTTCTTAAATTATTTTCCCCCTTTTTTAAAATTTTTTCCTCAATTACATTTTATTCATTCTACATCCCCCTATAAGCCCCTCCCTCCTCCCCTCCCAATCTCACCCTTCCTCCTCCCTCTGCATGCATGCCACTCCCCAAGTCCACTGATAGGGGAGGTTCTCCTCTCCTTTCTGATCTTAGTCCATCAGTTCACATCAAAAGTGGCTGCATTGTCCTCTACTATGGCCTGGTAAGGCTGCTCCCCCCCAGAGGGAGGTGATCAAAGAGCAGGCCAATCAGATTATGTCAGAGGCAGTCCCTCTTCACATTACTATGTAACCCAATTGGACTCTCTGAACTGCCCTGGGCTACATCTGTGCAGGGGTTCTGGGTTATCTCCATGAATAGTCCTTGGTTGGAGTATGAGTCTCTGGGAAGTTCCCTGTGTTCAAATTTTCTTGTTTTATTGCTCTCCTTGTGGAGACCCTGTCCTCTCCAGCTCTTACTATTTCCCAGTTCTTACATAAAATTCCATTCACTCTGCCCAACACTTGCCCATGAGGCTCAGCATCTGCTTTGATAGTCTGAAGGGCAGAGGCTTTCAAAGGCCCTCTGTGGTAGCTTCCTAGGTTGTTTCCTGTTTTCTTCTTCTTCTGATGTCCATCCTCTTTGCCTTTCCAGATGGGGATTGGACATTTTAGTTAGGGTCCTCTCTCTTGCTTAGTTTCTTTAGATGCACAGGTTATAGTGGGTTTGTCCTATGTTGTATGTCTATATGAGTGAGTATATACCATGTGTGTCTTTTTGCTTCTGGGACAACTCACTCAGGATGATCCTTTCCAGGTCCCACCATTTGCCTGCAAATTTCATGATTTCCTTATTTTTCATTGCTGAGTAATATTCCATTGTGTAGATATACCACAATTTCTGCATCCATTCTTCAGTTGAGGGGCATCTGAGTTGTTTCCAGCTTCTGGCTATTACAAATAAAGCTGCTACAAACATGGTTGAGCAAATGTCCTTTTTGTGTACTTGAGCCTCTTTTGGATATATGCCTAGGAGTGGTATGGCTGGATCATGGGGAAGCACTATTCCTAATTGTTTGAGAAAGCGCCAGATTGATTTCCAGAGTGGTTGTACAAGTTTACATTCCCACCAGCAGTGGAGAAGGGTTCCCCTTTCTCCACAACATCTCCAGCATGTGTTAACACTTGAGTTTTTGATCTTGGCCATTCTCATGGGTGTAAGGTGAAATCTCAGGGTTGTTTTGATTTGCATTTCCCTAATGGCTAGTGAGGTTGAGCATTTCTTTAAGTGCTTCTCTGCTATTCGGTATTCCTCTACAGAGAATTCTCTGTTTAGCTCTGTTCCCCATTTTTTAAGTGAATTACTTGGTTTGCTGCTTTTCAGCTTCTTTAGTTCTTTATATATACTGGATATGAGTCCTCTGTCAGATAAAGGGTTGGTGAAGATTCTTTCTCAATCTGTAGGCAGTCGCTTTGTTTTGGTGATGGTCTCCTTTGCTTTGCAGAAGCTTTTCAGTTTCATGAGGTCCCATTTTGTTGATTGTTGCTCTTAGAGCCTGTGCTGTTGGTGTTCTGTTCAGGAAGTTTTCTCCTGTACCAATGAATTCTAGGGTATTCCCCACTTTTTTTTCTAGCCGATTTAATGTGTCAGGTTTTATGTTGAGGTCTTTGATCCACTTGGACTTCAGTTTTGTGCAGGGTGATAAGTATGGATCTATTTTCATTTTTCTACATGTAGACATCCAGTTGGACCAGCACCATTTGTTGAAGATGCTATCTTTTTTCTATTGTATGGCTTTGGTGCCTTTGTCAAAGATCAGGTGTCCATAAGTGTGTGGGTTTATTTCTGGGTCCTCTGTTCAGTTCCATTGATCCACTATTCTGTTATTATGCCAGTACCATGCAGTTTTTAAAACTGTTGCTCTATAGTACATCTTAAGATCAGGGATGGCGATACCTCCAGAAGATCTTTTATTGTAGAGGATTGTTTTAGCAATTCTGGGTTTCTTGTTATTCCATATGAAGTTGACAATTTTTCTTTCCAGGTCTGTAAAGAATTGTGTTGGTAATTTGATGGGAATTGCATTGAATCTGTAGATTGCTTTTGGTAAAATGGCCATTTTTACTATGTTAATCGTGCCAAGCCATGAACATGGGAGATCTTTCCATCTTCTCATATCTTCTTCTAATTCTTTCTTCAGAGACTTGAAATTTTTTTCATACAAGTCTTTGACTGCCTTGGTTAGGGTTACTCCGAGGTACCTTATGTCCTTTGTGGCTATTGTGAAGGGTGTTGTTTCCCTAATTTCTTTCTCAGCCCTTTTGTCTTTTGTATACAGGAGGGCTACTGATTTTTTTGAGTTAATTTTGTATCCTGCCACTTTGCTGAAGGTGTTTATCAGCTGTAGGAGTTCCCTGGTAGAGTTTTTGGGGTCACTCACGTATACTATCATATCATCTGCAAATAGTGATAATTTAACTTCTTCCTTTCCAATTTGTATCCCCTTGATCTCCTTCAACTGTCTTATTGCTCTAGCAAGGACTTCCAGCACTATGTTGAAGAGATATGGAGAGAGTGGGCAGCCTTGTCTTGTCCCTGATTTCAGTGGGATTGCTTTAAGTTTCTCTCCATTCAGTTTGATGTTGGCTATAGGTTTGCTGTATATCGCCTTTACTATGTTTAGATATGTGCCTTGTATCCCTGATCTCTCCAATACTTATACATAAATGGATGTTGGATTTTGTCAAATGCTTTTTCAGCATCTAGGGAGATTATCATGTGGTTTTTTTCTTTCAGTTTGTTAATATGGTCGATCACATTGATGGATTTCGGTATACTGAACCACCCCTGCATACCTGGGATGAAGGCTACTTGGTCATGGTGGATGATATCTTTGATGTGTTCTTGTATTCGGTTTGCGAGTATTTTGTTGAGTATTTTTGCATCAATGTTCATAAGGGAGATTGGCCTGAAGTTCTCTTTTTTTGTTGGGTCTTTGTGAGGTTTAGGTACTAAGGTGACTGTGGCTTCATAGAATGAGTTTGGTAATGTTGCTTCTGTTTCGATTTTGTGGAATAGTTTGAAGAGAACTGGAGTTAGCTCTTTTTTGAATGTTTGGTAGAATTCTGCGCTGAAACCATCAGGTCCTGGGCTTTTTTTGGATGGGAGACTTTCGATGACTGCTTCTATTTCCTTGGGAGATATAGGACTATTTAATTGATTTACCTGGTCCTGATTTAGCTTTGGTAAGTGGAATCGATCAAGAAAATTGTCCATTTCATTTAAATTTTCAAATTTTGTTCTATATAGACTTTTGAAGTAAGTCCTAATAATTGCTTGGATTTCCTCAGTGTCTGTAGTTATGTCCCCCTTTTCATTTCTGATTTTGTTGATTTGGATGGTGTCTCGCTGCCTTTTAGTTAGCTTGGCTAAGGGTTTGTCGATCTTGTTGATTTTCTCAAAGAACCAGCTCTTGGTTTCATTGATTCTTTGAATTGTTTTATTTGTTTCTAATTGATTGATTTCAGCCCTGAGTTTGATTATTTCCAGTTGTCTGCTCCTTTTCTGTGTATTTGCTTCTTCTTTTTCTACGGTTTTTAAGTGAGCCATTAAGTTGCTTGAATGCGCTGTCTCAAATTTCTTCTTGAAGGCACTTAGTGCTATGAACTTTCCTCTTAGCACTGCTTTCATTGTGTCCCACAATTTGGGTATGTTGTTTCTTCATTTTCATTGAGTTCTAGGAAGATTTTAATTTCTTTCTTTATTTCTTCCCTGACCCAGCTGTCTTTTAGTAGCAAGTTGTTCAGTTTCCATGTATGTGTAGGCTTTTTGCTATTTTTGTTGTTACTGAGGTCCAGCTTTATTCCATGGTGATCAGACAGGATACAAGGGATTATTTCAATCTTCTTGTATCTGTTTAGGCTTGCTTTGTGACCAACTATGTGGTCTATTTTGGAGAAGGTTCCATGAGGTGCTGAGAAGAAGGTAAATTCTTTTGTGTTTGGGTGTAAGGTTCTGTAAATGTCTGTTAGGTCCATTTGATTCATGACCTCTGTTAGAGATATTGTTTCTTTGTTTAATTTCTGTTTAGTTGACCTGTCCTTTGTTGAGAGTGGGGTGTTGAAGTCTCCCACTATTAGTGTGTTTGATCTATGTGTGGTTTAAGTTTTATCAATGTTTCTTTCACAAATGTGGGTGCCCTTGTATTTGGGGCATAGATGTTCAGGATTGTGATGTCTTCTTGGTGGAATTTTCCCTTGATGAGTATGAAGTGTCCTTCCCCATCTCTTTTGATTAATCTTGGTTGAAAGAATATTTTATCAGATATTAGAATGGCTACTCCTGCTTGCTTCTTAAGTCCATTTGCTTGAAAAGCTGTCTTCCATCCCTTTACCCTCAGGTAATGCCTATCTTTGTGACTTAGGTGTGTTTCTTGTATACAACAGATTGCTGGGTTTTGTTTACGCATCCATTCTGTTAGTCTGTGTCTTTTTATTGGAGAATTAAGTCCATTGATATTGAGAGAGATTAATGACCAGTGGCTGTTAGATCCTTTGAATTTGATGTTGGCTGTGGTCATACGGTTGTGTGCTTGGTTGCTTTTTGTTTTACTGTAGTGGGGTTATTTATTTTCTGTGTTTTCTTGAATGTAGCTAGTTTTCTTGGGTTGTATTTTCCCTTCCAGTGTCTTCTGTAATGCTGGATTTGTTTGTAAGTATTGTTGAAATTTGTTTTTGTCATTGAATATCTTGTTTTCTCCGTCTATGAGGACTGAGAGTTTTGCGGGGTATAGTAGCCTGGGCTGACATCTGTTTTCTCTTAGGGTCTGCATGATATCAGTCCAGGCCCTTCTGGCTTTCATAGTCTCTGTTGAAAAGTCAGGTGTGATTCTAATGGGTTTGCCATTGTATGTTACTTGGCCTTTTTCTCTTGCAGCTTTTAGTATTTTTTCTTTGTTCTGTATACTTACGGTTTTGATTATTATGTGGCGGGAGGATTTTCTTTTCTGGTCTAATTTATTGGGTTTTCTATAGGCCTCTTGTATTCTTATTGGCCTCTCCTTTAAGTTGGGGAAATTTTCTTCAATGATTTTGTTGAAAATATTTTCTGGGCCTTGGTGTAGGGAATCTTCTTTTTCCTCTATTCCTATTATTCTTAGGTTTTGTCTTTTTATGTTGTCTTGAATTTCTTGGACGGTCAGTGTCAGGAATTTTTTAGATTTAACATTTTCTTTGACAGATACATCTATTTCTTCCATTGTATCTTCCACACCTGAGAGTCTTTCTTCCATTTCTTGTATCCTATTGGTTATGCTAACCTCTGTAGTTCCTGCTTTCTTCCCTAAGTTCTTTCTCTCCACAATTTCTTCCATTTGTGTTTTTTTTTTTAATTTTTCCAATTCTATCTTCAGGTCTTGAGCTATTTTGTTGGTTTCCTTCCCCTGTCTGACTATATTTTCATGTTTTTCTGTCAATTCCTTCAGCTGTTTGTTTGAACAATCCACTGTTTCTTTTATTTCATTCAGTGATTTAAGCATTTCCTCTCTAAAGGCCACAGACAATTTGTCTGCAGCTTCCCGTATTTCTTCACGGATGGCCATAATCTCCTTGTCTTTAATTTCCTCCATTTCTTTACGGATAGCCATGATCTGTTTTTTTTTATCTTCCTCTAATTCTTTTCGTATTTTATTTGTTTCCTCTGTTATCTTCTTCATGAGCATAGATGTTAGGTCATCTCCTTGAATTTCATTTATGCTGGGGTGTCTAGGGCTATTTGCCCCTGGATAACTGGGTTCTGGAGATGCCATATTGCTCTGGCTTTTGTTGGTTGGACTTTTACGCTGTCCTCTACCCATTGGGCTATCTTAGTTGTTTGAATTTAGTTTCTGGTTGTTCCTGGACTCTTGTAGTGGAGAGAATCCCTTTTGCAGGAAGATGGTTTTTCCTGAAGGAAGCCTTTCCAGCTTTTTGGGTATAGTCAGTGGATGTCAGGTGTTTTTCAGGAGTTGCTACAGCTCACCTCAGGAATAGAGACCTGGGTAGTAACTGTGGTCCTGATTAGTTGAGAGGGCTCTCCTCTCACTGGGAGAAGTCCTGGAGACAGTTGCCCTCCTTCTGGGTTTCTTGCTGTAAATTTAGTGATCAACTGCTGTAACCTGTGTGTCCCGTGGTTTGGTCCGTTTTGTTAGGGATAACTGGTTGCCCCTTGGAGCAGTATCTGGGGGTTGATCTCAGGGTTCCCGGTCTTTTGTAGGTCTGAGGTTGGGGCTCTGTGCCCCAGAACCCAAGAGGTAATTTGTGGCGGGTGAGTACTGCTCTGGTGTCTTGGGGCGCACAGTTCCGCCTGTAAGGTGTATTTGGTACAATGCAGGCCTCTGGGCTGGTGGAGCATGCGCCCGCCTGCTAGTCTGCGGAAGCTGAGTTTCTGATCACTCTGTGCTCCCTGTTTGGGCCCAGATCTGTGATGGCTGGGCATACTCACCTGTCTGCGATCTGCAGGCTGCTAGACTTTCCCTAGGTGACCCCAGCAGCACGGTTTCTTCCTTCCCTGTGGGGTCCTCTCTGGACAGGGGTTCCCAGTCCCTGTTGTACTGGGGCGTGCAGCTTGTCTGTACCACTGAGCTGAGCGTGCAGATCTCTGCGCGGCAGGAGCTCAGTTGTGTTGGCGGTGGGTACCTGCCGTCCTAGCGACCTTCCGGGGATAGACTGGGTGACCCGTGATCAGTCTGGCAACTTTGCTTCCCAGTGGGGTCCCCCCGTGGCTGGGACTCCCAGCCTCAGGCACCCTTGTGCTCACGGATCAGCCTGGGAAAGTGATTGGGACACGGACGCTTGCGGCTCCAGCCCGGAGACACAAAGCCCGTGTTACCCAAGATTTCTTCCGGGTTCTGGCTGGGTAGCCGTGAGTGGACCCGACCGATTCCCACATCGTGGGAGCTTCCCCTCATCTGGGAAACACGATTGATGTAGTTTCAGGGCCCAGAGTTCAGTCTCCTGGTCTCTGCACGGCGAGTGCTGTCCTGCTTCTCAAACGCGGTGCTCTCCCGGCGCCGCCATCTTGGCTCCCCCATCTTGGCTCCCCCCAAGCTATAACTTTTATGATGTATTGTAAGTACAAGTCCTTTATCTTAAATATAACTTGGAAATGTTTTCCTTGATTCCCTTATGTTTCATTTTTAGTTTTGGGGGAACATGACTTGAAGGATGGATGTATGGGCGTGTGCAGAAAGGCAAACTTAACTGTTATCTTTTTTTTTTTTTTTTTGCAGTGTTTGTTGGTTTGTTTTAAGGGATTTTACCACTCAACCATCATCTACTTCAAAGGTGCAAACATTTATTGCTGGTTTGTCCTGGGTGTATGGTTGTTCATTTTTAATTATGTCCACAATCCATTTTTTTTGTGCAAAACTTAGTTCATTCTATCAAGAATCTTTCTGAAAATACTGAAAATATTATTTCCTGAGTACTGTTTATTATAAATAAGACTCTTGGCATTCTTATTGAGTCCATTAACCACATGTATAATGATTTTTAGATTCTCAGTTTGTCTCATTGATGCATATGCTTCTCTACTTTTCTCAGTTTGTGAAACTTAGTGTAACATTTTCAAAATAGAAAATGTGAGACTTCCGTCTCTGTCCTTTTTTTTTGAACAGCAGCCTTAATAGTCAGGTTCAGTTGAAATGCCATATAAGTTTCAGATTAACTTGATAAATTTTTGCATGTTGATAGCACACATATTGCTGTCTTAGCAAAATTAGGATTTCCTTTATACATGGAAATGGAATGTCATTTCAATTTATTTGGGATTTTGTTAGCTCTTTTCAGCCTTTGTGAGTGTGTGTGTGTGTGTATTTGTGCACATTTAAAACTTCTTTGCTAAATGAATTGACAATATCCAAACTTTAATATTTTACTGACTGTGTAGATAAAAAATTTCCTTAATTTCACTTTAAATTCATTCTTAATGTATAGAATTGAAGCTGATGTTTGAAATTTTGCTTTTGAATTATAAATTGACAAATTACTGTTTTATGTATTTATGGAACACAGTTTCAGCATTTGCTAAACTAATATACCAGCACTTCTAGTACTCATTATTTTTGTATTGAGGATGTTTAGAATAGTCTGAACAATTTTAAAATATACATTAATATTTGCTGTATTCTTGGACTATTTAATCCTAAAAGTGATCAGAAACAGTTTATAAATGCCATATTTTTACATTCTTGTTGCATCCCACAAATATAGTGCATACTTTCATTGATTTTAGTATGACTTTGTATACTTACCTTGTTATTGATCTTAGGTATTTTTTTGTAAACTATTTGTAATTGTGTTAAAATACACATAATATATCATGTACTGTTATAAGGGTTTTAAGTGAAAGTTCAATGTTATTTACATTGTTGTGCATTGTCATCACCAAAAACTCCAGGAACTTTTGACTAACCAACACACATTAAAGTATTTTATAAATACAATTTAGGTGAGCATACAAAGTAACATGCTTCACTGTGACAGTTTCACAGACATCTACCATGACATATATATATGTGTGTGTGTGTGTGTGTCTATATATATAATTATACATATCATGATATACACACACATATATACATATTTACATGCATATATCATTATATTTTATTTGTTTTATTCTTTTTCAGTTGCTTCTCTCCATACCCTCTTTAGCATACTCTCTGGTCCCCATTCTTTTCACAAATTGCCCATCCTTCTCCTTTTATGTCATTCATTTTATTTAGTTTCCTTTTCTGTTTTCTTAGAGTCCATTTTTCTCCTCCCACAGTTTCTTTCTACATCCTAACAGTTTCATTCCAACATCAGTTTTATAGATGTGTCTCTTTAGAAGCAAGACAAGCAAAGGGAATTCAAGGTCATATTTATCATGACTCTTACCTTAAACATACTATTTTCTATTTTTATGTCTCTTTCTAAAATTTTAATTACCATTGGTATAATTTCCTTGCTTCCAAATTGGTTTATTTCTCCATGATTTATTTGAGATAAATATATTTCTATCTATATGCTATCGGCCTAACATTATAACCTATGAGCTGTAAGTAATATGAAGTCAGAGTATCTCATAATGGAATATGACAACATTTAACTAGTGTTTTTTGTTTTCACACATATTTGAATTTCTGTGTTTTCATGCTTTTCCCAAAGATCCATCATTTATGTTTCTCACAAGGCTAGTCTTATCATAATTAATTTACTCCATCTTTACTTTGAAGAGTGCGTTTATTTTACCTTTAATTTACACTTTTTTTCTAAGATTATAAATAATTACAATAGTTCTTCATTCCCTCTCTTCTCTCTAATGCTTCCAATAGACATCTTCCCATCCTCTTTCAAATCAGGAGAGATTGTGGGGAGGTTAATGAGGGAGGGGCAACAGATAGGAGAAGAGTGGGGAAGGAAGTTTTGAGGGTCTGGAGAGAGAAGGAAAGAAAAGTGAGGCATCACTGAGACAAGCTGGAAACCTGTGATAAGGTAGGCTACAGGGAGGATACGGATATGCTTCTAGCTGACCCTCCTAGCAGCAGGGGACACTAAAGCTGAGGAGGCCACTTTCTAGCCGAGCCCCTATAGTACCGGGAGGAAAACACCAATCCACCTACAAAACCTTCGAACCCACATTTACCCTACCTACAAGATGGGCAAAAATAAAGATAGAGTAGAGATTGATGGAATGACCAACCTGACACCCACCCAAAAGGAAAAAGCCAACTCCTGACACCATTAACTCTGCTACGTTTACAGACAGGAACCTAACTTAATGTTTCTCTGAGAGTCTCCCCTTACCCCCAGCAGCCGATGGAATCAAATGCTGAGTCACAGCCAAGCATCAGGTGGAGCTCAGGGAGTCCTGTGGGAGAGTGGGAGGGAAGAATAGAAGGGCCTGGAGGGGACAAGAATGCTGCCAGAAGACCAACAGAGTCAACTAAACCACTCCCATGGGGGCTTACAGAGACGGAAGCACCAATCAAAGAACATTCAGGGGATGGACATAGGCCCTGTACACATATGTAACCCATGAACAGTTTGTTCTTTATGTGGGTTCCCTAGCAAGTGGAGCCGGGACTGTCTACTTCATGAATTACTTTGCCCTTGCTGGGCTGCTTTGTCTGGCCGGAGTGGATGAGGAACTCAGTCCTGATGTGACTTGATGTGCTGGGGTGGGTTGGTGGTAGTCCCTCTTTTCTGAGGACACGTGCCTGCTATCCATCCACAAAATGTATTCTATTTCCCCTTCCTAGAGATGTCCAGGCAACTCCAGTTGAACTCTCTTTGTTACTTAACCTCTCTGGCATCGTGGATTATAGTATCATTATCCTTTACTTAACAGCTAATATCCATTTATAACTGATTACATACTGTATTTATTTTTCTGTGTCTGGATTACACCACTCAGGATAATTTTTTTCTGTTTCCATCTATTTATCTGCAAGTTTCATGACACCATTTTTTTAAACATAAGAATAATAATTCACTGTGTAAATGTGCTATTGTTTCTTTCTACATGTTTTGGCTGAGGGATGCTTGGGTTGTTTCCAGTTTTTAGCTATTATGAATAAAGCTGCTATTAACATGGTTGAACAAGTATCCTTGTGATAGGAAGGAGCATCATTGGGTATATGCCCAAGAGTGGTATATCTGGGTCATGAGGTAGATCGATTTCTAATTTTCTGAGAAATGCGATATTGATCTTTATAGTGGCTATAAAAGCTTGTACTACCACCAGCACTGAAGTTCCTCTTGCTCCACATCCTTGCAGCCATGAGTTGTCTCCTGTGCTTTTGATCTTAGCCATTCAGACATGTGTAGGATGGAATCTCAATGTAGTTTTGATTTGTATGTCTCTGCTGTCTGGAGATGTTGAACATTTTTAAGTATTTCTCAGCTATTTAAGGTTCTTCTGTTGAGAAATCTCCTTTTACACCAGTACCCCATCTTTCATTTGAGTTGTTGATGTCTATTTTTGGGGGGTTATTTGTATATTTTGGTTATTAGCCTTCTGTCAGATATGGAGTTGGTTAAAATCTTTTCCCAACTTGTAGGCCGCTGTTGTTTCCAATTGAAGGAGTCTTTTGCTTTACAGAAGCTTTTCAGTTTCGTGAGGTCCCATGTATTAATTTTTGATCTTAGTGACTCGTCTAGTGGTGTTTGGTTTAGGAAATATCCCCTGTGCTACCCTACTTTGTTTCCTATCAGGTTCAATGTATCTGATTTTATGTTGAAGTCTCTATCCACTTGGACTTGCATTTTCTTCAGGGTGGTAAATACAGATCTATTTCTATTCTTCTACCTGCAGAAATCCAGTTAGACCAGCACAATTTGTTGAAGACACTTCATTTTTTGCATTTTGTATTTCTAGCTTATTTATCAAAAATCAGGTGTCCATAAGTGTGTGGATTTATGTCTGTGTTTTTGAAGATTTCCCATGCTCATGGATCAGTAGAATTAACAGAGTATAAATGGCCATTTTACCAAAAACAATCTATAGATCCGTTGCAATCCCGATCATATTTTCAACACAATTCTATTCCTATTTTGAAAAGACAATGCTCAGCTTTATGTGAAACAAAAAAACAAACTAACAAACAAAAACAAAACCAGAAAACAATAAAATCCTGGGATAGCTAAACAATCCTGTATTGTAAAAGTACTTCCAGACTTACCACCATCCCTGTTGGAAGCTCGACCATAGACCTATAGTAATAAAAACTTCATGGCATTGGACTCTTTTCATGTTGCATATATTTTTGTTTAAAAATAGAAACATTCCATTGCATTTTTACAGCTATTGATATCACTGTTTTTTTGTCCTATATGTGTTGTATACATGTGATTTTGTTCATTTGTGTACATAAATGTGTCAGGGCAAATGCACACATCAGTGTTCATTTATATGTGGAGGCTAAGGGGGTCAAGTCATTTCCTCCTGTATTGCTCTTCGCCTTATGTTTCCAGAGAGGATCCATCACTGAACTAGCTGTTTATGATTGGCCAGCTGCTTATGATTGGCCACCACTAACTTTCCAGAAGACTTGAGGGATCTTCTGTCTCTGATCCCCAGCACTGGGAATTCACTTATGTAACACCCTTAACAGCATTTTACATTGGTACTTAGGAGTTCCAACTCAGATCATCATTCCAGCTGCCAGGAGTTTACCTACTGAGCGATGTCCCTGGCCTCCTATTTGTCTTTCTTTGCTGATAGAGCCTGCCTTGAAACAACTCTATGTTCTTAGTTTAATTTCTCCCTTCAGATTTTGCTCATAGGGCCATTACTCATTCTTTTGCTTGTTTATATCTTCAGGACATTGTCTATCCTGCTGGGGACTGTGTAAGAGAGGGTAATCTACTCTGCTCTGTTGTACTTCCCTAGAATTTAACTTTCACTATGTGAAATAGATATCAGATATACCTCCATCTGCCATACCTCTAGGGAAAATTAGAACTACACCTTGAATTTTGTGAAGAAGAGACCTATTTTCTTCACAGCGTCTGCTCAAAATAAAGTTTCCACCATGCTGTTCTGAAGAAGAGAGTTGCAATGGCTATGACTCAAGTGTGGTGGAATCACACTGTTCTTATTGAAATTTAATAGAATTTTTAACTTGATGTTTTTTCCCATTTCCTATATGTCATAAAGGATTTCAATTGCTTTATTTTATTACAACACTCAACAGTATTTTTTTTCTTTTTGCTAAGAACTAGACCACGTCCTAATACTGGGATTCTGAAAGTCCCACTATTTCCCTTTGCTTATATGATAGAAAACTGATAGAAAATTCTATAGTGTCTATGCTATCATTATAAATTTTTATACCTTACCAAATAAATGTTCTGTCTTGTATTTAAATAACTACTTAAATATTATTAGTTGCTATATTTCTTCACTTATTTTATTCCCCTAGGTAATCTCTGGCAAAGTAATAAGGGAACATTGCAGATATTCTACGTCCATTGTTTGAGCCTCAGTGTTCACTTGAATTTTGTAAATATTTATTGAATTAAATGCCTTTTAAAAAGACTGGTCTCCTATGTAATAATTTAATTTTACTTTGACTTTATTAAAATGTTCAAATTATAAAAACAAATAGAAAATAGAATACACTTATTATACTTAATATGTTAAATGTTGGTATTCTTCCTTGCAACATGTCTACTTAATGAATAACAGAAAACTAAAAGAAAAGTTCATCAAGAGAATGCTTACGTTAGTTATGTTGGTCTTTTCTAGAAGTGACAGATTTCAGGAGACAAGCACAATTTGCTTCTTTAAAAGTGCTCATATATTAATCTAGTTAAAATAATAATAATAAAAAACTAAGTCCTTATAAGGCTATCTTCAGGAATTTCTTTTTTAAATTTCAGGATATGACAAGTTTGACACAAAAAGAAATGAATAATTTTCCTTAAGGAAATAAATTATAATAAATTAGAATGAGTAAATCCTTTGACAACTTAGAAAGCAATTTCAGTTTACAATGATAAACTAACATTTTGTGCAATGATTAATGTAGAATTTAATAAAATTACTTTTTTAACAATAAGAGTTTTTCCTTTGGTAATATTTTAATTTAGGGTTTTATGTGCTTATGAAAGACATAGAATTATTATAATATAGCATAGGTGGAATTTTAAGACCCCATTCATTCTCCTCACTAGTCTCTTGTAAGAAAAAAATTCAGAAATATCAGTGCTCCAACAGAAAAGATATTTATTTATTGATCATGGCAAGGTCTACAAAATTTCTGATGTTAAGACAATGGTTTTGAGAAGGTTTGATAGAAATAAAGTGTTCCATATCCTGTTCTTGACATGGTTTTGATATACATGCATAATTTCCAAGAAGGTTGAAATGTAAATTCTAGCTTTATTTCCCAAAGAAAGTAAAATAAACTATACTAACAGTTGTTGACTGTATCATAATCTATTACCTAGTGGCAAAACTTTCATAAACAAAATAGCTATTGTCAACAGTTCAACATTTGCATTCCATGAAAGATGGAAAACCATGTGTTTCATTGAAGCCCATTTCTATGATTCTGAGCATATTTATCAAAACTCAAAAGAATAACCCTGATAAAAGCATTTCTTTCCTCTGAAGTTTCCTGTTAGTCCTCTATTCTCTGCATTTCTCAAAGTATTCTTAATTTCCAAGCTGTCATAGTGAAGTCCATTAAGCTTTACACAATCAATGGTTTTCAGGGAAGAGTAGGGACTATCTCTGGCATGAACACAGTGCCAGTCTCTCTGGTCACCTCCCCTTTGGGGGGTGTAGCCTTGTCAGGCCACAGAGGAAGAGAATGCAACCATTCCTCATGAGACCTGATAGGCTAGGGTCAGATGAGGAGAACCTCACCTATCAGAGGGCTATCGGAGGAGCATAGGGGAAGAAGAGAGAGGGAGGGTGGGATTGGGAGGAGACAAGGACAGAGGCCACAGCTGGAAGACAAATTCAATAAATTGTAATAAATGATAATAATAGAAAAGGAAAAAATATTTCAAAATGCATCCATGGTTTTCATATACACGACACACACAGGCCCATTATAGCAACATCTGACGATTGGCATACCAGCTTCTGTCCTAGTTTGCTTTTGGCTGCAGTAAGGAACATCATAACTGAAAGTAACTTGTTGACTAATGGGTTTATTTCAGCTTACAGGTCATAGAAAAGTCAGAGAATCAATGTCAGGGGCTCGAGTTAGGAATCTGGAGGCAGGAATTAAAACAGAAACTACAGAGGAACAGAACTTGCTGGGTTGCTTGCTTCCTTCCAGCATCATATTCATTCATTGCCTACAGTGGCTAAACCCTGTTTTATCAATTAGCAATCAAGAAAATTCCATTCACAGGCCAATGTTGTAGAGGTAATTCTTCACTTATGTTTCCCTTTCCTGCTCATAAACAAGAGGGTCACGTGACCATAGACTTAACCTCTGAAAAGTAAACCAATATATATATATTTTTTGTCTCAGTTATCTTATATCTTTTAGGGGCATCTTTTAAGTTAGATATTGGGCCTAATAAGAATTTCATCGGGAGTTGGCAACTATCTCAAATCAAGGAATTATTTTATTTTGATCCGTTTCTGTTTCCTTCTTTCCTCCATCCCACACTATCTTCTTTCTATCATATTGGAATATGATGGAAATATTGTCAAACATTTAGCACCATATCAACACAAAGGATTTGGTAAAAAGCAACTTGTTTTGGTCCTGAAATCACAGAACTTTGGAACTAGAGACAAAAAGAATGCTTGTTCAAGGCCAGCCGTGACTATACACAAGGGGCTGTCCTAAAAACATTTGTACACTAAGATGCATGAACAAGGATGGAAAACTACAGCTTATTAGTATGTTTTTAAACTTACTCACTTTACATCTTTCTCATATCTCCCTCCTCTAGTTCTGGTCCTTCACTCTCACCAACTCCCCTTTGACCCCTTCCCTTCTCCTCAGAAAATGTGAGCTCCCCCCCTCCCGGAAAAAAATTAAGCTATTAGTAGAAAACCTATTCTGGTGAGCTATAGAATGCACTCCTCTGGCAATAAAACATAGCTATGCTAATATCAAGCCAGAAAAGAGCTGTCAACTTTTTACAAACTGTTGGAATAAGTTCTTTATCACCATAGCATTGCATTGTCTCGCCACTTAACTTTCATAACTTTGTCTTCTTTTGAACTATTTAATTTCCTATTATGATCTTGAGTGCTTGGCAGTGAGATGCATATAAAAATGACATAATGGACCTTTTATGGGCTATTCAACTAGTGATCTTTGAACTCATATTGCTAAGTGGTCTGTGGAAAAACAAGACATTTTAGAACAATTTTTAAAGCAATCTGCATCTCAAAACCATCCTGATAGTGTTTTTATTGGTTGTAGTAGGATATTGTACATTGTTAAATTTTTATAAAAATGATATGAGAATCTGTTGAATTCAGGAAGAAACTATTATATTCCTTTCAGGTCACCAACCATAAATTTCATGGCTGAGTTCTGGTGCGGGCACTTTCATTCAGTTGTATTCTGAGGTTCTGTAAGGCTTCAGTTTAAGGGAACTGCCAATGTAACTGGGTTAAACAGCAAAGCCGTAGAATGAAGGATCCTTACATAGAGAAGGATTGGTTTCTGTGTCAGTTCCACATACACACTTGTTGTACCATTTTATCCTCACAGGGATTTGTAGGTCCTATGCTTTGTAAATTTCAAAATACTTTCCCTTTCAACTTCAGGATTTTCTTTTGTTCTTTGTACAAATAGAATATGGCAAAGGTGGTGGGATAACATTTTTTATTATTTTAAATTGTGTAACAAAGCAACAGAATGTCACTCACTATTTTGCAGTAAGACAGAGCTTTTACAGACTCAATCTCGAGATTCTTGTGGGTTCGATGAAGGAACAGCTAAACTTTAGAATTCCCTTGTCAATGACCTGCCAGAGAACCTTTAAAACTATCATCAAAAAGGAAATTACAGTCAATAGCATGCAAACCTGAAGACTTCAGTCAATATCTATTTCCTACAGACTGAAGAACAGTTATATCCTCATAGGAAAAATTATAGTGGAAAAAATATGTGGATTCTATCTGATTCAATAACCTTGGATTTGATAACTGGACATAAGAGATGAGACAGACATGTTGGTGAACCATTCCTTAAATCTCACAAGCCATAGAAAAGAGGGTATAATTTAGATCTGTGCTAAAGAACCTTTTTTGCCACCTAAATTTGGAATCCATGTGAGAACAGGGAGTAGAGATAAAGCAGAAATGACAGAAGGTTCTCTTTTAGGTAGATGTTCTCATTTTCTGAATTATAGACATATATATATATATATATCCCTTAGTAATGACCCCCAGAAGAAAATGTAAGAATGAAATAATTATCCTATTTCTGAACTTCTTGGATTGAAAACATTTTTTTAATTTTTAATTTTTTATATTAATCACAGGTTATTTACTTTGTATCTCAGCCCTAGCCTCCTTCCTCATTCCCTCCCAATCCTACCCCCCTTCCTCATATCCTCCCTGCCTCTTTCCAAGTCCACTGATAGGGGAGGTCCTCCTCCCCTTCCATCTGATCCTAGCTTATCAGGTATCTTTAGGACTGGCTGCAATGTCCTCCTCTGTGGCCTAGCAGGACTGCTCCTCCCTTGGGGGAAGGGGAGAGTCAAAGAGCCAGCCACTGAGTTCATGTCAGAAATACTCTTGTTCCTCTTAATAGGGAACCCACTTGGATACTGAACTACTATGGGCTACATCTGAGCAGGGGTTCTAGGTTATATCCATACATGGTCCTTGGTTGGAGAAAGAGTCTCATAGGAGACACCTTTGCCCTGATATAATTGGTTGTTATGGAGCTCTTATCCTCTCCAGGTCATACTAACTCCCCCTTCTTTCATATAATTCCCTGAACTCTGCCAAAGGTTTGGTTATGAGTCTCAGCATCTGCTCTGATACACTGCTAGGTAGAGTCTTCCAGAGGCCTTCTGCAGTAGGCTCCTATCCTGTTACTTATTTTCTCCTACTTCCTATGTCCATCCCATTTGTCTTTCTAAGTGAGGATTGGTCATCTTACCCTGTATACTTTTTCTTGTTTATCTTCTTTAAGTGTACAGATTTTAGTATGTTTATCTGTCTTATAGGCCTAGTACCCACTCAAAAGTGACTATATATCATATGTGTTTTTCTGCTCCTGGGATACCTCACTCAGGATGATCTTTTCTAGGTCCCACCATTTTGCCTGCAAATTTCAAGATTTCCTTGTTTTTAATTGTTGAGTAGTATTCCATTGTGTAAAAGTACCACAATTTCTGTTTCCATTCCTCCGTTGATGGATCTGGGTTGTTTCCAAGTTTTGGCTATTACAAATAAAGCTGCTACAAACACGGTTGAGCATATGTCCTTGTTGGATAGTTGAGCATCTTTTGGATATATGCCTAGGAGTGGTATAGCTGGATCTTGAGGAATCACTATTCCTAATTGTCTGAGAAAGCACCACATTGATTTCCAAAGTGGTTGTACAAGATCACATTCACACCAGCAATGGACGAGGGTTCCCCTTTTCGCACAACCTCTCCAGTGTGTGTTGTCACTTGAGTTTTTGATCTTAGCCATTCTGATGGATGTAAGATGAAATCTCAGGGTAGTTTTGATTTGCATCTTTCTGATGACTAAGGATGTTCATTGAGCGGTGTTTCAAAGGAGCCAGAGGGACTCTGTAGAATGATGATGAGTTACAGAGTTAAATAAGCTAATGACAAAACTCCATCCCCACCCATGACACGTGTTCCATTTCCATTTTCTGACAGAATAACTAATACCTGTGGTGGAATATATTCAGGCTGTACTGGCCATTGGTAAATACTTTCTCTTAGAACATCTTTAGCTGATGCATATCAAGATGAATTCTCATTCACCTGGAAGGGTGATATATCTAAGAATGCTGGCCCAGAGGTTTTGTTCTGTTATCCTACTCACCTTCTGTGTAGATGGATAATGCCAGCTTCTTTTTTCTCCCTTTGCATTTCTTTTCTTCAATATACATATACATATATATATATATATTATTTAGTTTATTTAATTTGTATCCCCCTGTACCTTCCTCCCCTCTCCCCTCCCAATCATACCTTCCTTCCTTTTCTCCACCCATGTCCCTCCCCTAGCCCACTGATAGGGGAGGTTTTCCTCCCTTTCCTTCTGATCTTAGTTTACCAGGTCTCACCAGGAGTGGTTGCATTGTCTTCTTCTGTGGCCTGGTAAGTTTGCTCCCCACTCAGAGGGAAGTGATCAAAGAGCAGGCCATTCAGTTCAAGTCAGAGATAGTCCCTGTTCCTATTACAATGGAACCCACTTGGACACTGAGCTGCCATGGGCTACATATGTGCAGGGGTTCTAGGTTATGTCCATGAATGGGTCCCTCATTGGAGTATCAGTCTCAGAAAAGCCATCTGGGCCCAGAATTCTTGGTTCTGTTGCTCTCCTTGTGGAACTCCCATCCTCTCCTGGTCTAACTATTTCTCACTTCTTTCATAAGATTCCATGCATTCTGCCCAAAGTTTGACTATAAGTCTCAGCATTTGCTTTCATACCCTGTAGGGTAGAGCCTTTCAGCGGACCTCTGTGGTAGGTTCCTGTCCTGTTCCCTGATTTCTCCCTCCTTTGATATCCATCCTCTTTGCCTTTCTGAATGGGGATTGAGCATCTTAGCCAGAGTCCTCCTTCTTGATTAGTTTCTTTAGGTGTACAGATTTTAGTATGTTTATCTTATAGTATATAATGCCCACTTCTTAATGCCATATATTTAGCAGAATTACTGAAAACATGCAAGATGCAAAGACTAAACAAACCTGTAAAATTCTCAGGAACAATTATGGTCAGGTCTTTACCATACATGTTTTTATAGGAACGGCACTTGACCTGTTTTTTTTTTTTTTTTTAATGTAAGAAGTAGGAAATAGTAAGAGCTGGAGAGGGCAGGGTCTCCACAAGGAGAGCAACAGAACAAGAAAATTTGAACACAGGGAACTTCCCAGAGACTCATATTCCAACCAAGGACTATTCATGGAGATAACCTAGAACCCCTGCACAGATGTAGCCCATGGCAGTTCAGTGTCCAAGTAGGTTACATAGTAATGGGAAGAGGGACTGCCTCTGACATAATCTGATTGGCCTGCTCTTTGATCACCTCCACCTGAGGGGGGAGCAGCCTTACCAGGCCACAGTAGAGGACAATGCAACCACTTTTGATGAGAACTGATAGACTAAGATCAGAAAGGAGAGGAGAACCTCCCCTATCAGTGGACTTGGGGAGTGGCATGCATGCGGAAAGGGGAGGGAGGGTGGGATAGGCAGGGGAGGAGGGAGGGGCTTTGGGGGGATACAAAATGAATAAAGTGTAATTAATAAAAAATTAAACATAATGAAATCTATACACCTAAAAAAGATAATCAAGAGAGCAGACATGGGGTAAGATGATCAATCCTCATTTAGAAAGACAGATGGGATGTGCATTGAACGTATGACAGGAGTCTACTGAGCGCATCTGAAAGACTCTAACTAGCAGTGTTTTCAAAGCAAAGACTCATAACCAAACCTTTGGCAGAGTACAGGGTATCATAAGAAAGAAGGGGAGTTAGTCTGATGGGGAAAGGAAAGGAGCTCCAGAAGAACCAAATATATTTGGCACAGGGTCTTTTCTGAGACTGATATTCAACCAAGGACCATGTATGGATATAACCTAGAACCTCCGCTCAGATGTAGCCTGTGGTAGCTCAGTAACCAATTGGTTTCCCAAAGTGAGGGGAACAAGGACTATTTCTAACAGGAACTCAATGACTGGCTCTTTGGCCTCCCCACCCCCCAAGGGAGGAGCAGTCCTGTTAGGCCACAGAGGAGGGCTTTGCAGCCAGTCCTGAAGATACCTGATAAAACAGGATCAGATGAATGGGGAGGAGGTCCCCCCTTATCAGAGGACTTGGAAAGGGGCACAGTGGAGATGAGGGAGGGAGGGAGGGACTGGGAGGGAATGAGGGATTGGGACACAGCTGGGATACAGAGTTAATAAAATGTAACTGATAAGAAAAAAATAAAATTAAATAAAAAAGCCTGTATCTATAAATATAAATCAGTTTCAAGTGTTCTTGAGGCTCTATCTGCGTATTTTCACTTTTCAGTTTTATAGAATTTCCCATCCATTGCATAAATTGATAGGATGTGGTACTTCATGGAATTTTGACAGAAGTGTTCAAAATAGTTTTGAGCAGGCCTGAATATTTGGAGGATAGAATGATTAGCTATGTGTCCCATTAGCTCTGTGTTCCTCCACAGTAGATGTTAACAGCAGATCAGAAGGCTATAGCTAGGACTATAGAACTCACTACCCCCAAGCAAATAGTTACAACAGAGTACTGGCATAAATCATAGAAATGGGCAGAATCTTTCTTAGTATGTAGCATCTGAAAACCAGTTTCTAGTTGCATATAAAACAACAGCGGAATCCATCACTGGTTCCACTTCAGCAATAACAAAGGCAGCTTTCCAGGGTTGTACTGAAGGTCCTTTTTCCAAGCCTCATAGTGCAGCAGTACAGAACCAAAGCCTGTAAAGGTAGTTTTCATATTATTAAAAATATTGTGCGGTTTCTGTAAGCCCTGCTGTCATCATGATGTAAATTATTCTGGTATTTGAGTCCTTTCAAACCATTGAAACTCTTGCAATAATTGACTCAACCATCAACCCAAATAAAGTATTGTAAAGGACTCCAATTATCCTTGTCAATGCCTGGTATACAGACTGTCCAAGTAGGGACAGCACTTAAGTGTGGGTTGCTGCAGTGATACAAATGAACATTAACTTCCCGAGGCTTGAGAGAGGAGAAAGAATAAGTGACCAATGGTCAGAGTTAAGATCAGTATATGGAATGGTACTTCATTAGGTTTTTTTATGTCATAATCTATATTGATAGTTGTGTTACATTAAGGAGCCTGGAATTGTTGAAAGCTTAATGGCATAAAGAAAACTGGGAAATACTGGGTTTCATACTGTAGTGTCCACAGACATGGAAGATAATATACAAAAGAACTGAATAGAAATGAGACTCCTTCATAGTTTTCTGTGTGGCATTTCGTACTCCACTATGACCAAAATCAGAATGTACATGCTCTTCTACAAATGCAGGCTATCTTCCCTCAGGAAACACGATAGCCTATTTATTAATTTATTTATTTATTCATTTATTTATTTTCTCTTTAGCATATATTTATTGTAGAAGATAGTGGGCATCACTATGACCTTATTATTATTATTATTATTATTATTTTTTTCTTTTTACTTACATTTTGTTAACTCTGTGTCCCAGCTGTATCCCACTCTCTCATTCCCACCCCAACCCCACACTCCCTCCTTGGTCTCCTCCCTGCCCCTTTCCAAGTCCACTGATAGGGAAGGACCTCTTCCGCTTTCATTTGACCCTGTTTTATCAGGTATCTTCAGGGCTGGCTGTAGAGTCCTCCTCTGTGACCTAACAGGACTGCTCCTCCCGTGGGGGGGGGAGTCAAGGAGCCTGACCTTGAGATCCTGTTAGAAATAGTCCTTGTTCCCCTTACTTTGGAAAACTACTTGGTTACTGAGCTACCACGGGCCACATCTGAGCAGAAGTTCTAGGTTATATCCATAGATGGTCCTTGGTTGAGTGTCAGTCTCAGAAAAGACCCTGTGCCTGGATATATTTGGTCCTTGTAGAGCTCCTATCCTTTCCATGTCATAATAACTCCCCTTTTTTCATATGATTCCCTGCACTCTGCCGAGGATTTGGTTATGAGTCTTAGTGTCTGCTTTGAAACACTGCTAGGTAGAGTCTTTCAGATGCCTTTTGCAGTAGATTCCTGTCATACCTTCAATGCACATCCCATTTGTCTTTCTAAATGAGGATTGATCATCTTTGCCCGTGTCCACTTTCTTGATTATCTTCTTTAGGTGTGTAGATTTCATTATGTTTATCATATCTTGTAGGTCTACATAAGAGAGTATATACCATGTTTGTCTTTCTCCTTCTGGGATACTTCACTCAGAATGATCTTTTCTGGATCCCACCACTTGCTTGCAAATTTCATGATTTCCTCCTTTTTGATTGCTGAGTAGTATTCCATTGTGTAAAAATACCACAATTTCTGTATCCATTCCTCCGTTGATGGTCATCTGGGTTGTTTCCAAGTTCTGGCTATTACAAGTAAAGCTGCTAAAAACATGGATGAACAAATGTCCTTGTTGTGTACTTGAGCAAATTTTGGGTTTATACCTAGGAGTGGTATAGCTGGGTCTTGAGGAAGCACTACTCCTAATTGTCTTAGAAAGCGCCAGATTGACTTCCAGAGTGGTTGTACCAGTTTACATTCCCACCAGCAATGCAGGAGGGTTCCCCTTTCTCCACAACCTCTCCAGCATGTATTATCACTTGAGTTTTTCATTTTGGCCATTCTGATGGGTGTAAGGTGAAATCTCAGGGTCGTTTTGATTTGCATTTCCCTAATGGCTAATGAGGTTGAGCATTTCTCTAAGTGTTTCTCTGCCATTCGATGTTCCTCTTTTGAGAATTCTCTGTTTAGCTCTGTTCCCCATTTTTTAGTGGGATTACTTGGTTTGTTGCTTTTCTGCTTCTTTAGTTATTTATATATACTGGATATGAGCCCTCTGTCAGATAAAAGGTTGGTGAATATTCTTTCCCAATCTGTAGGCAGTTGCTTTGTTTTGATGACAGTGTCTTTTGCTTTATAGAAGCTTTTCAGTTTTATGAGGTCCCATTTATTGATTGTTGCTCTTAGAGCCTGTGCTTTTGGTATTCTGTTCAGGAAGTTGTCTCCTGTGCCAATGAGTTCTAGACTGTTACCCACTTTTTTCCCCAACTGATTTAGAGTATCTGGTTTTATGTTGAGGTCCTTCATCCACTTTGACTTTAGTTTTGTGCAGGGTGATAAATATGGATCTATTTTCATTTTTCTGCATGTAGATATCCAGTTGGTCCAGCACCATTTGTTGAAGATGCTGTCTTTTTTCCATTGAATGGATTTGGATTCTTTGTCAAATATCGAGTATTCATAGGTGTCAGGGTTTATTTCTGGGTCTTCTATGCAGTTCCATTGATCCTCCTTTCTGCTTCTACGTCAATACCATGCAGTTTTTATTACTGTTGCCCTGTACTACAGCTTGAGATCAGGGATGGAGATACCTCCAGATGATCTGTTGTTGTACAGGATCGTTTTGGAAATTCTGGGTTTTTTGTTTCTCCATTTGAAGCTGAGAATCTTTTTTTCAAGGTCTGTAAAGAATTGAGTTGGTATTTTGATGGGAATTGCATTGAATCTGCAGATTGCTTTTGGCAGGATGGCCATTTTCACAATGTTAATCCTACCAATCCATGAGCACAGGAGATCTTTCCATCTTCTGATCTTCTTCTATTTCTTTCTTCAGAGACTTGAAGTTTTTCTCAAACAGGTCTTTCCCTTGCTTGGTTAGAGTCACACCAAGGTACTTTATGTTATTAGTGGCTATTGTGAAGGGTGTTGTTTCCCTAATTTCTTTCTCAGCCTTTTTGTCTTTGGTATACAGGAGGGCTTCTGAGTTGAGTTGATTTTGTATCCTGCCACCTTGCTGAAGGTGTTTATCAGCTGAAGGAGTTCTCTGGTTGAACTTTTGGGGTCACTCATGTATACTATCATATCATCTGCAAATAGTGACACTTTGACCTCTTCCTTTCCAATTTGTATCCCCTTGATCTCCTTTAGTTGTCTTATTGCTCTGGCTAGGACTTCAAGTACTATGTTGAAGAGATATGGAGACAATGGGCAGCCTTGTCTTGTCCCTGATTTCAGTGGGATTGATTTAAGCTTCTCTCCATTGAGTTTGATGTTAGCTATAGGCTTGCTGTATATTACCTTTACTATCTTTAGGTATGTGCCTTGTATCCCTGATCTCTCCAAGACTTTGAACATGAATGGATGTTGGATTTTGTCAAATGCTTTTTCAGCATCTAGAGAGATTATCATGTGTTTTTTTTCTTTCTTAATTTCTTTCTTTATTTCTTCCTTAACCCAGCTGTCATTGAGTAGTAAGTTGTTCAGTTTCCATGTGCATGTCGGCTTCTTGTTGTTTCTGTTATTGTTGATGTCCAGCTTTAGTCCATGGTGGTCAGATAGTATACAAGGGATTATTTCAATCCTTTTGTATCTGTTGAGGCTTGCTTTGTGACCCACTATATGGTCTATTTTGGAGAAGGTTCCATGTGGTGCTGAAAAGAAGGTGTACTCTTTTGAGTTTGTGTGAACAGATCTGTAGACGTCTATTAGGTCCATTTGATTTAGGGACTCTGTGAGTGCTTTTATTTCCCTATTTGGTGTCTGTCTAGTTGATCTGTCCCTTGGTGAGAGTGGAGTGTTGAAGTCTCCCACTATTAAGGTATTAGGATCAATGTATGATTTAAGCTTTAATAATGTTTCATTTACGAATGTCGGCGCTCTTGTATTTGGGACATAGATATTCAAGATTGTGATGTCCTCTTGGTGGATTTTTCCTTTGATGAGAATATAGTGGCCCTCCTTATCTTTTTTGATTAACCTGGGTTCAAAGTCTATTCTATTAGATATTAGGATGGCTACTCCAGCTTGTTTTCTGGAACCATTTGCTTGAAAAACAGTTTTCCAGCCCTTTACTCTGAGGTAGTGTTTATCTTTGTTGCATAGGTGTGTTTCTTGGATGCAACAGAATGTTGGATGCTGTTTCCGTAACATTCTGTTAGCCTGTGTCTTTTTATTGGTGAGTTGAGTCCATTGATATTGATAGATAATAGTAACCAATGCATGTTAGTTCCTTTTGTAATGGAGTCGGTGATCTTACCCTGTTTCATTGCTTGTTTTCTTTTCATTTTTGTTGGGATATTATCTGTATGCCCTGTTTTCTTGGGTGAATTTGTTTTCATTGGATTGGAGTATTTCTTCTAGTATCTTCTGTAGGGTTGGTTTTCTGTTTAGATAATGCATAAATTTAGTTTTGTCATGGAATATTTTGTTTTCTCCATCTATGTTGATTGAAAGCTTTGCAGGGTATAATAGTCTGGGTTGACATTTGTGATCTCTTAGAGTCTCCATGATACTTGCCCAGGCCCTTCTGGCTTTCATAGTTTCTGATGAGAAGTCCGGCATAATTCTGATAGGTCTACCTTCATATGTTACTTGGCCTTTTTCCCTTGTTGCTTTTAATATCTTTTCTTTGTTCTGTAGATTTAGTGTTTTGACTATGATGTGACGTGATGTGTTTCTTTTCTGGTCTAGTCTATTTGGTGTTCTGTAGGCCTCTTGTATATTTATGGACATCTCTTTCTTTAAGTTGGGAAAATTTTCTTCTACAATTTTCTTGAAAATATTTTCTGGACCTTGGAGCCTGGAGTCTTCTTTTTCATCAATTCCCATTATTCTTAGATTTTGTCTTTTCATAGCATCCTTGATTTCTTGGATATTTTGTGATTGGAACTTTTCTGATTTTACTTTTTCTTTGAGAGAAGTATCCATTTCTGCAAGTGTGTCTTCAGCTCCAGAGATTCTCTCTTCCATCTCTTGTATTCTGTTGGTGATGCTTACTTTTGTGGTTCCTGATCTTTTCTCCAAGTTCTCCAGCTCAAGGGTTTTCTCATTTTGTGTTTTCTTTATTGATTCTAATTCTTTTTTCATGCCTTGCACCATTTCTTTCATGTGTTTGAATTTGGATTCCTGTCTCTCTACGATGGCCTCTATTTCTTTTTTCATTTCCTTTTTATATGCCACTAATTTTTTCACTACTTGTGTATCTATTTGTTTGGCTATGTTTGCCTGTGTTCCTTTAAGGATTTTGTCTATTTCTTCTTTCTTTACCTCCAATTGACTGGCCAACGTTTTGAAAGATTTGTTCATTTCCTCCTTATGAGCCTCAAATAATTGAGCAAGCATGGCTTTAAAATCATTTTCCTGTGCTTCTGATGAATTGGAGTATCCATCAATTTTGGGGTTTGCTGGTGAAGTCATGATGTCCTGATTTATGTTGGAAGTGTTCTTTCGCCTACCCCTGGCCATTGGCTTATCTGAAACCTTCCCTGTTTGTTTTTGGATTTTGCAGGTCAGACTTGTACTATCCCTCTCTGGCGTCTGGAGAGTTCTTCAGGAAGCTGAGAACTCTCAGCGTGTGCTGAGGACTAGCTGTGCCTGTGGGAGAAAAGTACGCAGGCACAAATGGGGCAAATGCAAGCGTGTGTGTGTGTGTGTGTGTGTGTTTCTCTGTATGTAAGTGTGCGTGGATGTGTGTCTGGAGGGACAGCGTGATGGCTAATGTTGAACCCTTGAGTGTGTGGGAGGGGCTCTGCACTGTATATGTCGCGGGCGCTAGTGATGACCGCCATGCAATTTCTGGCATTAACTGCCTTAACTCCTCAATTATACCCACAGAGCAGGAACTTCAATGTCCCTAGTGCTCCTCTGTTTCCCAAAGTGGGTATGTGGGTGGGAGGGGGTTCGATGCTTGGCTTCTGTTTTAGAAGGATCTCAGGATCTGGGGATCTGCAGATTCTCAAGGGTGCAATCACTTACAGGCAGATCTCTTGGCAGAGATCGTGGTATCTGGGCTCTGTGCTCACTGGTTTGGCCCTGCTTCTTTGATGTGCTCCACCAGTTCTGTGCTGCTGTCACTACCAGGTTCTGAGGTCTTGTTGCAGCTGGAGATTTCAGGGTGGTTACATCAGCAGGGATGGGGTAACCAGGCTCTCTGTTCTCTGGTTTGGCCCTGGTTAGTCTTAAACTGGAGGGCTGTTGTGCCCTGCCAGCTCAGTGCTGCTCTGCCACCAAGTTAGAAAGTCTGGCTGTAACTGGAGACTGGGTCGCCTGGTGTGTCTAGCTTGTATGACATTTCTGCCTGGTTTTGGTGAGTATATAGCGTATTTTCTGTCACTGTGGGATTGGGAGGGCCGTACTGTCAGTGACGGCGATCCTGCGGAGCTAGTATGGTGTCTAGCAGACTCGGGCCCTGGGAGGATGGTGCAGCAGCCGCTGCGTGAATCTGGGACTCCGGGACAAGTACTGCTGGCCTTTGCCTGCCGCTAAAGGGCTTGGGGCTCCTCCTCAGAGGCTGTAGACCCCAGGCAGTTAGATCTGCACTGAGAAAGACCAGCCTGCTGTGCCAAGGAGGAGGGAGGTCTGGGGGAGGGGAATGTCGCGAGATCAAAGGATCGTTTCTCTCCTTCCCCAAACAAGTCCCTGGTGACCGGAGACCAAAGTTTTTACCTCCTGTGATGTTCCCTGTTGTTTAGAAAGCCTCAATGTTGTTTTCCTGGATTAGAGGTCCTTCCATTCACCAATTCAGAAGTTTAGCTATTCCACAGCTCAGAAACTGTGTGTGCTAGTCGCCATCTTGGCTCCGCCCCTCACGATAGCCTATTTAATAGATTGACATAAAGCCTGGGCATAGAACAGCCAACATAGGATTGATAATGTATGTAACACAGCTAATATTTCCACATTTTTATGATATGCATCTTTCCT